>NC_089518.1:5801236-6415024 GCF_963924715.1 Thunnus thynnus
ACCAACAGCAACAAAAGCTATATCTGTTCTAGAGGTCTCCTAGAGTGAACTTTATTTCCTTTAGCAGTGGATACCAAACTGAGGTTTGCAGACCCCCATAGTCCTTGAAGACGTTGAAAAGCTTATTTGCTTTCTTTCCAGGAGTGGGATGAGAGGATCAATATCAATCTCATGTCTGTGTGTTAAATACAGAGCTGGAGTCAGGACATTGTTAGCTTAGCATAATGACTGGAGGCAGAGGAAAACAGTCTAGCTCTGTCAAAGTGTAGGGCTGAAACTAACAATTGTTTTCATTATTGATTAAATAGCCAACTCTTTTCTTGACTAATCAATTGTTTGGTCTATAAAATGTCAGAATATTGTGGGAAATGCATGTCATAAGCTTCCAGAATCCAAGGTGATGTATTCAACAAGCAAACACTCTTGTTTTTTCCAGCTAACAGTCCAAAACCCAAAGATAATCACTGTACTTTAACAGAAGACTAAGAAAACCATATATATATATAAATAAATATACATATTTAAGAAGCTGTTACCCATTAGTTTTTTGCCATTTTTGCTTGAAAAATTACTTACAACAATTAATTAATCACCAAAATTGTTGGCAATTTATTCTCTGATAATCAACAAATTGATTAATCGATTTACTTGCTGGAACTATTTAAAGCCAGGTGTAGCTTTTTCCTCCTGCTTCCAGTCTTTATGCTAAGCTACACTAATTATGTCTGAACTCCGGTTCTGTTCATAACACGCAGTCAAATTGATATCAGTCTTTTCATCTCACTGAGATGTCTTGTATTCCTTTAATTATTTTCATTTTTTTAAAGTCAATATAATCAAATTTGAATTAAATGCAACTAAATTAAATAAATTACATTGATGACTAAGCATCAATTAGATTTTTTTTAAAACAGTCATTAGTCCAGTGAGTAATGAATGAAAAGAAGGCAAACATTAGTTTATATGTAAGCAAAAAGTCATTCTGCTAACATCAGATAAACATACAAAGCACTTGAAGCTCCGACTCAATGCCGTGATCAGACCACACAATATTTTTGACTTTTAAAATGGTTAAAATGGTTTCAGAGAAGATCATGGAGTCAAATTCTGGCCATGACTTGGCAGAGAAACATGGAAAACTACACGTTGGACCAATCATGGCTCTTTCAAAATTTGAGGTACATACAAAAGGTGATTGGAAAGGAAGTGTCACAGACCGACTTCACATTTCCAACAATTCCCTCCCTCCTTTCTCCTCTCAATGTTAAGAGTTTAACGATTGCTCAACATCACATTGTAGAAGTTGCCAAACAAGGCAAGAGAAGAAAGAGAAAAATTCTGACACTCACTATGCAGGATCGAACGGTTCAAGTTAGTTGCTAATTTTTGTTTGTGACACACCACATTTGTTAGGTCAGACTGACATCATGCAGTCTGATCCAGTCCTAAGTCAGTATTTTGTATCTTCAGTGCGTTAATAGCATGTGAAGACTGGATTGCTACATTAATCAGACATCTCTCTGATTATATACTTAAGCACTAAATCAACAATTGAGTATCTTCCATAATGGGTTATTCAAGCTAAATCATAATAAAAGAGGGTCTCTGGACTAAACCTTGTCTAAGTAATCCCATCCTGAACAGATTCTTACTCTTTTCCCCTGTGGTCCAATCAGACCTGAAGGGCCTTTGTGGATTCGATAGATTCTCTGGTCTGATCCATAGATGATGGTCCCTGTTCCACTAGCAGGTACCGATAGCAATGAGTCTCTCTGCTGCAGACTGGACAACCTCACTCCATCATTGTTTCTTAGGAGAATGTGATGGCTGTGCGTCTCCGAATGTCCCTTTGACACCCCTGATGGTACCATGTTCTCCTCCATCAGGAAATTAATGTTGTGAGGTTTAACTTCATATTTTTGTGGCAGGGAATCAGGTGAGGTTAAGTCGCCAAGGTTGTATAAGTCTGTGTCCGCAGCACCTCTCTGGACGATATTTTCATCTAATGTTCGGTTAGTTGGCGGGGATTCAATGTCATGAAGTGTTCTGTCTTCACTGTTGGTGGCCACCAGGATGTGAGGTTCATCAACAAGCAACTCAAATGTAGTTGAGTGCAGGTGATCCTGAAGGAGACAGAAAAGAATCACACAGTTGTGTCTTCAGCAGTATTATATGTGTAGTTCAGAAAAATAGACACCAGAAGTAGAGTAGCTCGAGTAGCATCAAGTTGGTAGGTTGTATAACATCCCTTAAGACATCGCCCTCTAGTTATTGCCTGCACTCAACTGTAGTTGAGTGCAGTGGATCTTTTAATATAGCCTGCCGTAAGCATATGACTCACTTTCTCTGGCCATACTATTCCACACAATAAAAATGTTTCACTAGGAGCCACCCAGTTGAGAGCCCAGTTCATCTTCTGCCAGTCCACCACATTTCATCTACAGCAAGAAAGCTTGACAGCTACTGGCAAGATTGGCATGAAACATGGACTATGAATGGAAATTCATAGTCTATGCTGAGAATGAACCAAAACAGTAAAGTTGCGGTCCAGACAGTTAAACAATGAGCTGAATTTAGTCCACAGAGGATTGTTCATAATGATTGTGATTACATATCAGCACTGTCAGGTCACATCAACTCCCTCACCAGCAAGGGAAATTTGCTCCAGATATTCAGGGTTCCAATTAAGTGAATCCTAATCTTTATGGTGTCCCCCTGACCTTTCTCCTAGCAGCATCTGCAGGCCAAAATGCTTAATATTTTCATTAGAAATATCAAAATCTAATGGGCCGATTTCCATGAACTTCACTGAGCACATTTATGTGCCCAAGATGATGCATCCTTTCCCATTTTGAACAAGCTTCACGCTTGCTACACCCCAAGGATAAAATGGATTGTTGTCAATGATTTTGGTTATATATCAGCACTATCAGGCCAAAATTTCCCTTTAACCAACACATGGAAATTGGTCCAGATATTCAGGGTCCCAAGAGGATGAATCCTAATTTTTATGGTAGCCACCTGACTTTTCTTCTAGCTGCAACTACAGGTCAAAATATTTCATGTTTTTTATTAGAAATAGCAAAATCTAAAAGGCAGATTTCCATACAATTCGCTGAGCACATTCATGCTCCCAGAGGGGAGTCAAAAATATGTAAGGTTTGCACAAAATAGTTAGATAACTCTCTGCTGCTTGAAACAAAAATTCAAATTCAGCTCACTACACTCACTATGCTCTGCCAATGAAAAGCGCCTTGTACTACTACCACAACAGGGCCTTAAGTTGCTAGATAGACTCCTCTCTTCTGTAGTTCCCTGGTGGTGCAATGAGTTACCAAACTCTGTTCAATCCACGGAGTGCCACTAAATCTTTAAGAAAAAGCTAATGACCCAGCTCTTTCACAAACACCTCTGCACCTGATGGACTGAAAAGCTTCTATGCACTCTATGCATTGCCTGTTGGCATCTATCAGACCTGATATGATAGTTTTATGCCACTTAATCGCATTCTGACTAGATCCTTGTTTGTGCTGTATTTACCCACAGATGTACGCCACTTTGGATAAAAGTGTCTGCTAAATGAAACTGTAACATTATAAAAAAATCAGCCACAGTGTTAAAGAAAGTAACGCACCGTGTACATGCACTGATAGACTTCAAAGACCACCTGTAATACAAAATCAGAAGATAGTGCTGCTCAGCTGAGTGGCATGAAGAGGAGGCTGAATACAGAGGCAATACAGGCACAAAATCCCCTTATTCAGCAGAGCACAATGCTCCTTTATCCCGGACAGGCTGCCATTGTTGCTGCAGCTCTCCCAGCCAGCAGACACTTGATCGCTCTGCACCTGAGCCTATTTGTCCAGCTAATCTGCCCACACTGCTCATCACTCCTGCTCTGACAGACTGGAATCGTTGTATAAAAAGACAAAGAAATCAAATCCTAAACCAACACTTGCATACAGACCATGACCACACTGAAGTTGAGAAGGTAAGCCACATCCAAATGACCAGAAACATCTAGCTTCTTCAGAGATTCCACAGAGGGACATCATTTTTTTTGCTTTAAGCTTTCCTATATTTTAATTATGTTATTGTTTCGTAGAGATTTGATCATGTTCTATCATCAGCCCCTTTAATGTCCAGCCGTATGCCACAAGGGTTGCCTCTCGGTGTAGTCATGTCCTCAGCCCCTTGGCCACACAATTTGTCACAATAACTATGAAGCAGACAAAATGTAGTGAAATAATTTGTCTCAAAATTGTCTACAACCTAAATACAACAAAAATGAAATTTAACCCTTTGTAAAACCACATTATGTCATTTTTCATTTCTGTTCGAATTAAACAAACAAGATGTAACATGCTAATTAGTGCGCTCTAGAGGTGGTTAGGAGGATTTTGCTAAGCTATGCCAACCAGCTGCTGGGTGTAGCTTCATATTCACCATACAGATATGAGATTGGAAACAATCTCTACATTACTTTCAGAGACACTGTAGCCCAGATCAATATAAATGTAGAACATAATGAATGTGACAGGATGTTTGCATATTTATGACTGTGGGCTGCTTCTGTATTGTTTGTTTATGTGTAAATCCTGTTAGATCAGTGATGGTCAACAACCAGGCTATGACTGGGTACCAGTCCGTTCGGTGTTGGCTTCTAGACCACAGGTGCTATCTGACTAGAAGAGACATCTCATACCCTCCTGTCTCCCATTCTTGACAGCAAGGAATAAAGTTAGTCTGTATCCACCACCACCACTCCTACACCTGCACCATAGACCAGACATTTGTATTGTTCTATTTCAACATATAATTATATATAGTTTTTAATCAGGACAAAATCCTATTTAGTAACCACTGAGAGCCACCCCATGATCCTGCACAGGATAAGTGGTGCAGATAAAGGATGGACGAGTGATACTTTTGCTGTGTCTCATCCTAAGCATGAAATAAAACTCAAAATTAGTTGTTGTCAATTTTTCTAGCCGATGAAGGGTACGATGGCTTCTCTTTAGGCACTATTTGGATATTTCTCTCTTTTTTTATAATAACAATACATCAACTTTTCATGTTATATCTAGAAAAGTTTCTTGTTTTAATGAGATAAGTCTGTATGTTGTCTTTTATATCGACAAGATATGTTAATTTTGTGCAATTACAGGATCTTGTTAAATCAAGATTTTTTTTTTTACATTATAACGAGAAGCTGAGAATGAAGCATTTAATACAAAATTCATTTGCATTGTATTCTTTATTCTAAATGGATCAAATTGTTTTTTTGTTAGTGGCTCACATAAAACACATTGCTTGGAAATGTAGTGCTAATGAAAACCATACATCACTTGTTTATATGAGTCTTCTTGGATACACATGTGTCAGCGAGCCAAGAAAAAACATATTTCTATTGCATTTTGTCTCATTGCCAGAAATGATATTGTTTGTCCAGTTGGACAGTTGGAGGCCATGCATGTCATGTTTAAACACATCTGGTGCAGACATTTTACAGCTGCATCTGTATAGGGGATACTAAAAAGGACCAGGACAACATGAATGACAGTGGCCTGGTCTGGTGTTCTGCTTAAGTCAGCACACAGCACCAGAGTCTTGATCCCTGCAGTTGGGCCATAACTGATCCTTCATAGTCAATTCAGCCACAGTGAGGAGATGTGGCTCCACTTTAAATGCTCTGTTATCTAGGATAGAACAGAAAGGTCAAAAATTAAATCATCAAGCACTCAGGCAACATCTTACATGACTTTGGCATTTTACCGGCCCACTGAGTCAGTGATAATATGTTTTGTCAGTTGTGAAGCAATACAAGGGAATATATTTCTTTTGCAGAACAAATGGAAGAACATCATCCTTCATATTTAATCTCCTGAAATCCTTGAGTGTGCTACGAGCCAGGGACAACTATCCATAGAATTCACATATTAGGTGAGCAATCAATGATTTTCTTCTTACATTTCATTTTGATTAAATGATTGGTAATAGTCCACTCCCCACCGCAAACATTTTGAACTCTTCCTTCCTCACACACACACACACACACACACACACACACACACACGCACACACGCACACACACGCACTCTGAGGAAGGCTGAGCCCAAATTGTCCATGTTTGAAGTGTACTGTTGGCAGTCATTTCAGAAGATTTGCCAGTGCTCATCTAATACAGTACTGTATGTGAATGCTATGAAAGAATACATTTTCTTACCACAATAACAACAATGTCATTTCCATTGGGGATGCTTTCCCTGCTTTATTAGGGCCCAAGCTCCGAGTGGTGCTAAGGACCTATTGTATCTGAAGGAATTTTTCTTCTTCTTCGAAATGAATTGTGAACCGTCAATGAGTTTTTGAGGGGCTAAGGCTGCTCGAAAACTCATGAAACTTTGCACATGCATCAGTGGCCAGTGAAAATTGACACACAAAATCCAAAATGGCTGACTTCCTGTCGGGTGAAAAAAAATTTCTGGGCAGTATGATGAGAGCAATGATCCCACTGAATTTCATGAATATCAAAACAACTTTTTTCCAAAATGGCCCTGTGCCCACTGGCCCACTGGCTCCATAGCACCCCCAAACACAGGGCCATTTTGGTTGTTTTGATATTCATGAAATTCAGTGGGATCATTGCTCTCATCATACTGCCCAGAAATTTTTTTTCACCCGACAGGAAGTCAGCCATTTTGGATTTTGTGTGTCAATTTTCATTTTACGAACAGGTTTGAGGCCTTCAGGATGCGCAAAAACACACAAAACTTTGCACCCATGTTCGAACTAGTAAATATTTTGATTTGATATTGCAACTGGGCTGGGGTGTGGCAAGGCAGCTCTATAGCACCCTGCAATTACTTTTAGCATTGTTGAGGTGCTAGGAATGCTTGAAAAGTCACGAAACTTTGCAGATTCATCAGAAGTGGTGCAACTTGATATGCGATATGGGTCTTGTGTTTGGGTGTGGCAAAATGGCTCAATAGCGCCCCCTACAAAATTTCAAAGTCAAAGCCCCCACCTTTAAATTTGACAGAAATTAACAAAATTTGGTAGGCAGATCTATCATGTTAAGACTAACAAAAAAGCTTCCTGGAGCCATACCCTAAGACCAACAGGAAGTCAGCCATTTTTTATTTACTTTGAATTAACATTGTACTAATGAACTTCTTCCTAGAGAATTAATCAGAGCAATTTCAAATTTGGTCAATATCATCTAAAGACCTGTGTGATGAAAAGTTATCAAAATTTAGAGTTTTCATGGAACACCCTTGACATGGCGTGCCAGTCAATTTGCATGATGAAACAGAAGTTGTTGTAACTTCACTTTCATCGTCCAATCTGCCCCGAATTTCTCATGCTTGACAAGAGTCCAGGCCTTAACACATCTACACATCAATATTGATTCATAGTCATAGCGCCATTTACAGAAACAGGAAGTCAGCCTTATGTGACAAACATCATCCAATTTAAATTTACATGGTGTGGTCTAAACATGATATACAATGACATAACGTATAATTAGTAAGTGTTCTTAGCTCTGCGTAGTAGAAACAGGAAGTGATATATAACTCCTTTGAGCAACATCCGATATTCATGAAAATGCATATGTATGTCAGACCACCTCCAATGAATGCATTGCTGCATCAAGGACTCACTTGTTTAGCACCACCTAGTGGCAGCAGGAAGCAAGATTTATGTTACAAAGCTCCTTTAATTTACATGAAATTCAAAGTGTGTGGTGTACATTTGATATGCAGCAACATAATTTAGTGGGTGTTTTCTAGCACCACATAGTGGACACAGGAGGTGATACTCATCTCCTACATGCAATGTCTGGTATTCATGAAGATGTATATCCGTGTCAGTTGCCCTCTGGTAAAAGTATTGCTGCGTCATGTTGCTCCACTATAGCACTTTGACTGCGGCACACTCCAACGTGCACAAAGATGCAAGGGCCTGATCATCGCTGCTTGTAGCTTTAATTCTATTTTTACTTTTGTAGTTGTGTGGTAAATGATAAATATACAGTAGTATTATCTTAGTCTCTGTTTTCCATCAGTGAAAGTAAATATATGTTTCAGGGTTGGTGCATTAAAAATACTGAAAAAGTCCCTGTACACCTGAATATGTAACAGGTGCATCAGAGGAATGCACAACTTGAATAAAAATGAGAAAACTACTGCAGACTGTCTTGCTTACTGCTCACTTATTATATTACAGTATATATTATAGTGTATTATATACCTGATGAAGGTCAAACACATCGTAAACTAAGAAATATTCCAGCAGTAAGTGAGATGGCGTGCGGTAGTTTTCTCATTTTTATTTAAGGATCAGTACATTAAAAATACAGAAATTTAGCTCTAAATCACTTATTAGACTTAAGACAAGAAGAATAATTTTTTTATGTTATTTGCCAGGAAAATATATATGTATATAAACAAATAGTGTAAAGGAAAACATAAATATAGGTTATTAAAGGAATTGGAACAAGCAGCAGATGCTGTCGTTTACCTTGGAGGAGAGTTTCCAAGAAGCATCTTTCATTGCTCCGTTAATCACTCCCTCCAGCATTCTGTGTGTGTGTGTGTGTGTGTGTGTGTGTGTGTGTGTGTGTGTGTGTGTGTGTGTGTGTGTGTGCGCACATGCACACACGCACACACTCCTCCTCTGCCCAGGTGTCAAGGAAATAAGACATGGAAGAAGAGCTGAGAGAAAGGAGGGAAAAGGGAAGATAAAACCCAACTAACGAGTTAAGACAATATATATTTTGAGAAGACCCTAACATGTAATTAGGGCCATTAAGCCTGCATTACAAACAGACACGTTTAAAAGACACGGACATATACCAGGCAGGGAGGGTCTAATGAAAGATACTATTAATTATGTATTAGTATTACTATTGCATTATAAAAAAAATGTAGAACCCAGTATTTTTGGAGTTTGACTTATGCAGTATTAGATCAGATGAACTATGTTTGCCTGGTTGGATTGGTCAAACCCTGGTGTGGAAACCACTAGTAAAGGATCTGCACCGAAAGGACTGCTGTTTGTTTGTGGTGTGAAAGCAAAGCAGATTTGATCATAGTAAATACTGTATGTTACTTAAGCATGAATTCAGAAGCTGAACTAATCCATCTGTTGATTGTGAGCAATCTTATCAGCGATATGTAAGCAGAGTAAGATCATTTGGAAACAACAGTAAAACGTGAGTGCAGGGGTTTCTCTCTCACATCGAGTGAAAGTGAGAAGTTAAACCAGAGGTGTGTTGTGCTTGTGTCTTACTCTGTGTATTTTGGCAGTTTGACTGAAACACAACAATCCCACAGCTACTGTCACAACTGTCCACTGTGTGACTTCATTCTTGCAGCTCTTGATTTGACTGCCATTATGAAAAAGTGTGACATTTTTAATAAAACAAAGACCCTTTACCTGACAGTCATACACTGATTCATGGTATACTTTGTGATGAGAAGTGAATGCAATGTCTGCATCAAACTATTGAAAATGAAGTCTATTCAGTTTCATTTGAGGTAACACTTTGACATAACTGTAAACCAAACACATCATCCGGTGACATGACAGATTAACATCCCGCCCTGTGATAGGCTGGCCCCTCTCAGAGTGTAATCTGTATCCAGTCAGTCAGCGACAACTATAAGCTGCAATAAATCAACTAATCTATATCTCTAGGTGAGGAAATGACCTCTGCTGAAACAGGGTCTGAATGCGCAGCTGGGCAAACATGTTCCATCATCTGCAGCTATACATAACGACTGCAGTGGTTGTTCAGGATTTTGCTGAAGGAGGTCTGATTGCGTAAGGAGATGTGTGTACTCAGCGTGGAGGGAGGTCAGCGGGGAGGTCAGGAGGCATTAGTAGCATCTGAGGTCTGAGTTGCCCTCACATTGTTGTTTTGCTTGCACGGAGAATTTCCGGTGCCAAATTTTCACTTCTGCTTCACATTCTCGTGCTCTGTGCACACTGTTTAAGTTCATCAGAGAACATCTGATCAGAGACAAAAAAAAAGCATACAATTGCCCATATGTGCTGGCAGAGAGCAACGTGCTTCATATGGATTGATTTAAACAGGCCTCTATGAATAAAGGGCGTTTACTTCTGGCTGGACTTTAGAAGAACCGTGACAACATAGCTAAATTAACTCCTACATGGCAAGAACAAGAATGTCATTTTAGATACATCTTTAACATGATACAACAAGCACAACAAAATGCATGCATCCCAGGAGGGCCAGTCACAGCACTTTCTAATACTAACTAACACTGACTCTCTGTCCCATCCCTTACAGTACATACCACATCTGTCTGTTGCCCATCCATAGCCAGTCCCATATGAAGAGTCTCCTGCAGCCAAAGGCAGCCCAGCACGCAGGTTAACATAATCCACATGGCTACAGCATGTCCTCACTCAGTGCAGCTGTGCTGAAGTCAAGCAGAGTACAGAGTCCATATGCTGCAGTCTACTGGTCCTGTTAGGGCAGGAGCTGTAGGCTTTTCTCCTCCTCCAACTGTCCCTCATGGAGCCAACAGAGACACACCCAGTACTCTGCTGCCATACACACTCTACAGTATTGCTGCACTACATGCTGCCACACCCCAAACTATTCACTCAGCCAAGGAGGTGGGATGCTTATCTCCTGTGCTGCTGCTGTCACATCAAAGCCTGATGAGATACTGTTACCTCCTGTAAAAGTAGGGAAATTTAAAAACATCTTTCCACACTGGCACCTTTCCATGTATGTGGAAATCAAATCAGCCATTACTCATGCAGGATCAAACAGTGAGGGAGAGATATAAGGGACAATAAAGCTAAAAGTGGAGCTAAAATTAATACTAGAGTAGAATGTGTTAAGTTGGACAAAAAAAATGTGAAATTTACAATCATTGGAATACATGAATTTAATATGAAGTAAAAAATTGAGTGAATGAATTCTGCACAGCAGGACATACTAGGAACAAGAAGTTTTGAATGAAATATACATGACAAATGCGTGAAAGTGGATTCATGTCAGTATCATGTGTTGTAGAACACAATGCGATCTGTTCAAACATACCAATTTATACAAATAGGTTGTACCATACAAGTTAGAAACAGTGTAGAGTTGCGATAGAATTAAGTTTTCATCCTCCCTGAGCAGATGGAAGTTATTCCTTGGAACAGTTGAAAAGATGACAGCGGAAAGAAAAAGTTGCTTTGATATTTTGACTGCGGTAAGTATAATTAATGACACTGACATGCTTGCATGAAATTGTGCTGTAAAGTTACATTATTTGGACTAGAAGAAGTGTTATAATATGCTGTGTTAATTCCTGCTGGCACCACTAGGTTGCCAAAAACTTGTAACTATTAAAGTATTAACTTGGGCAGTGTTTTACACTAAGAAGTTTTCAACAGACTGTTGTTGATGTTGTTGTAATTTAAGGCCAGATTTTTGTGGAACAGCTATTTTCACCATAGTTAATACCTTAGGTTAAGTGTTAGGTAGTTAGTTAGTTAGGTACCACATAAGCTAATTTTAAATGACTCTGCATTATTATATAATCAAAGACTTTATACCTGACAAGAACAGTTATATTAAGCAGGCTACTTGATATAGCTGTTCTTATCAGATGAACCAAAATATATAACTAGAACCTTACAGTCACACCTTGTGTTAATACATAAACTTTCCATTTCAAAAGTACATATTTTTCATACTTTTAATTCCTTGTTTAGTGTTTAATCCAGGACATCTGAACCATTTCCTACTTCTTCCCTGCTTTTCCAGATTTGTGTGGGATGGCTTCGCTGCAGCTGGGTGGCTTTAAGCAGGTTTCACTACATTAGATGGTGTCAAAGACAATTAGACAACTCTCCATAATAATAGGCTATATTGTCAGAGTGATTGTAAATGGTCCCCAGAAGTCTTTCATGTAATAAGTGGCTTCTGAGCATAAAACCACAGCAACAATCTGCTAATGATCTCACTGAGGCTGCTTTGATTTCTATAGAAGAATTACAGAGGAGACCCACAGCAGCACAGTGAGCGGTGGGGGTCTCAGAGGTTTTAAAAAGTGGGATCAGAGGTAAGAAGGAGAAACTGTGGTCAGTAAGAGTGAGGGCATTAAGCACATTAAGAATGTTTGTCTTCAATGAGGCTTTCAAGGTGTGGCTATATATTGTGTTAAAGAGTAAAATCCCTCAGCAAATAAACAGGTTTAAGTCCCATCACAAATATACACCGTCTGTTTTCTATTACAGCACGCTGTTAGGATGTGATATGTTTTCTCAGGGAAGGTTTCCGTCGGGTGTGAAACAGACATAGATAGACTCAGCGACTGCTTTACATCAGGTTATGTGTTTTGTTAATGTGGTAGCAGAGTTTCTTCTCTCACACACTGTGCTCAGCTGAAGTCGGTTACACCAAATTACAGGCCGCAGAGTATGATGTGAAGTCAGACTGGGCTGAGGTCTGAGATGATAGATAAGCACTGCCAATTGAAAAGAGTGCAGACATCTGGGATATGGTACAAGTACAGAGCACAGGCCCCACTTTAAACCCACACTTTGCTGCAGATTTCCTCTGCCAAGCGGCGACAAGCAGCCGGGTGCAGAGCCTCGACTCATATCTCTACATATGCAAACAGATTTGCGCTTGGTTTGTTGTGGGTTTTTATCTCTCTGCGCTCTTCATTTTTTTGGCTACATTCACACTGTAGGCCTTTACGGTTCATTCTGAATAATGACTGATTACTGTTTCTGTGTAGCTAAAGATGTAACCCACATTTGATAACTACTCTACAGGATATGAAGTGACAGCAAAGTTAAAAAGACATTCACACAGTCAGATTTCAGTATCCTGCATGAGGCTTCATTGCTCTCATTTTGTCAGAAACATTAAGGCGGCTGTTTGGAGTGAATGATGTTAAGTTGACATGTTGACATCTAACAAAAAAAAATCGATTTAACTGTTCGACTATGAATGACTGAATGACATCCACATTATAGTTTACAACTACATGTTCAGGGGAGAATTTCAAAATCAGCCTGCTCTTAAATTTTATGAAGTGCTTTCAGATAGTGAGCAGTTGCTGCTGTACTTCTTTAAGCTAAATGCTAACTTGCTGCCAATGATGATGTTAACATGCTGACGTTTTGCGGGTATAATGTCCTCCATATTCAACATCTTAGTTTTGTGTGTTGCTAACATTTGGAATGTTTTGCAGGCATTTGGATCATAAACCAACAATTCATACTGTGGGTGCCACTATCTATCCAATAGTTCTTGAGATGAAATATGTCAATCCCAACCCATCTAGCAGATGTTGAGATACAGTATTTCACTGTATTAGACTGGATAAAACTTTGATCTGCTAATGCTCTTTGACCTTCTATGAAATGGGTCATTGGCAAGTCATTGGCTTCCTGTGGAGTTCTTGAATATCTGTACCAATTTTCATGTGAATCAATCCAATAGTTGTGGAAACATTTCACTCAAAACCAAAACAGTCAAGTCATGGATCACCAAAATAATTTTTAATTCACAAAATAAGATGTGGAATAGTAAGAAATGATATTGTAACATAATGAAACATTGGTCAAATACTTACTTGTGAAATTAAAAAAAAAAAAAAAAGCAGAATTACAAAAGTTTTTTCCATTGAACTAAATGACATCATTAGTGTGCAGGAAGCAATAGTAACACAAGGATAGAACTATCCACATCTCTCGAACGTCACTTGAAGCCTGACAAGATGGATTTTCACGTGATCTTGTGATGTTCTGAACACTGTTTTTGAGCCTCGTCAGTTCTGCCAGAGATTAAATTACATATGTAACATATGATGAACGACATATGTAATCATTTTATTTAAAATATGGTCAAACATTAAGCTAACAAGTCTGCTTTCAAAAGTCCATGAGTCATAACTATTGCATGCAAGATTTATAGGGCAACCTCAAAAGATGAGTAAAGTGAGTTCAGGTGGATTTACCCTCCAGTTAACCCATGGACGAGGGACCTCGTCTATTAAACTGTCTTAGACTGAGCTGGCCTGCTCACACCTTTAAATGAACATGTCTGCTCTCTCTACATCATTATACTGTACTGTGATGGCAGACCATTCACTTACAGAAAACTGCAGCTGCTGTGGTACCCAACCTGGGGGTTGGGACCCTTCTAATGGGTCACAAGATAAATTAGAGGGGTCATAGGGTGATTATTGGGACAGGAAAGAAGTAAAATAAGTTGACTACTAAAATTTTGATTCTTTTTTTTTCAGGTCAGGTCAGGTTCAGGTTCAGGTTTGCCTGTGCAGCTTCTGTTTAAGTGTGTTCCTGCAAAAGTACATCTATGCTCAGTGAAACTAACCTGCATAATAAGATCAAGAACTAAATGAGGGAAAATATATGAGCAAAATCTCAACTTCAGTGAGATCAGGGCCGAAAACACAGGCAAACCTTTCACAGCATGTGAAAGAATGGCTGAATGAATGACGGTCTTGATCAAAGAAGCATGAAAGACAATCTGCAATGAATAACATTCACTCACAGTTGAGTTGGATGTGAAATAGTTCAGTGTTGTAAAACACTCCATCTGGAGGGCTGATGTCTGACACAGATTTGCCTTGACTCGCAATGAATGGACTGACACTCTGACCTCCAAACTGAATGATGATGCTCCTGTCTCTCCACCCAACTCATCATCATCATCATCATCACAGGGTTCAAACATGTGTCACTGACACATGGCTGAATACTGCATCATGTTCATATGACAAATTCACTATCAGTAATAATAACATGTTATGAAAGTGCCTTTAAATATTTGCCGTTTGTGCGCAGTGCCGTTGTATTTTTTGTTTCTTTTTTACTACAATATAAATGTCTTTCATCCTGAAATAATTGCAGAGTATGTATCCAAAATCACTCTGCTGTTAACTTATTCTGTATCATTATTCAGTATTCTGTAACTATAAAAGTTTACTCTATAGTGATGGTGATATTGAGGTTTTGAATACTTTTTGTTGGATCAGGTGACAGATGAAGTGTTACAAAACTATAATTTTGTGTTGACTGCATTGTGGGACAAAAGTTAAAAAGTTACAAAAGTAGTGTACATACTACTACTCTTCCCTGCCTACTGCTGGTGTATCCCTGTGTTCACTGAATGCTATTGTTACAAATGGTCAAATAGTGTGGCTTGCATGCACCACTACACATTTGCATTACTGTACTTATCATGTCATCTGCACCTGCTTGTATGTGTGTCCTTGTGCATGTGCTTGATACAAAAGATACAACAAAACTGGGAGATGCTCATCAAAACATTGCTCCATAGCGCCCCCATAAATAAATGCTAATGTTGCTCTGTGTCTGCCAGATGTGTAAATAGGCAACTGTTTGCTGGCATGTTCATCATGACAGCTTTATAAGGTGATATATGTATGTATGATATATTTATGTCAGTGTTGTGTTTACCCTGCTACCCCCAAGTGGCAAAACATCCATTAAAAAGCTGCTTTAAACTCAAATTATACTTTGACTTGTCTGCATAGCCACAAGGGTCTATGTGATGTCAATGTCATCACCAGGCCAAGTCTGCAGAGGTCTGTGGATGTTAGCTTACAGCCCAAAATTTATGATAGCGCCTGCACACATCCAGCTATGCAGACAGCCAATGTAGTATAAAACAGTACGTCCTGTGTGTCTGCCCGTGTTCACTTTAGTGTTGACATTCTGCTATATGGGCCAAAACTGAACAACAAACATCTTGACAAGATGCAAGTCAACACATTTATTAGTTAAGGGCCAATGTGTTACCATGTTAAACTGTTGCACTTTTTCTTGAGCTGAAATGATTTCAATCATTTTCAATTCTTTGGGGAATTCCAAACTTTTGTTGGTAGCCTACCTCCTGTAGGCTAGAAGAGCCTGACAACATATCTGTCACACTCTGCCTGACCTCTGAACAGGTGGATGGAGCCCAGGGGCTCTGGTGCAAGTCTCAGCAGTGTAAAAGTACAAATCAACACTACGGACGCCGTTAAACAGAGGTCATGCATCCTGTCCTCGGTCCTCGTAAACTACAATTCTAGTTAGTTCTAGTAAAGTTTACCACTCATTCTAGACCGTTTTGAGTATTGAAACCAAAACATCTAACAAATTCTATTTATGAATGAATGAAATGAAAATAATAAAATATTCAGTTTTTATTTACTCTCTGTCAGGGAGGTGTCGACTCAACTCTGTGCTAATTGTTGAGGTTGTAATTTGTGTCGTTGTTTGTCTGTCTGCTGTTTGTGTCATTGTTCTGGCTTCATATGTAAGAGGATCTTTGTATTATGTTACTGGGTGCACCCATCTCCAAAACAAACTGAGAAAGGTTTTTTACAGTCAGCAACATACTGCTTTTATTAATAACAGTCAGGCCATTCAGTTAAAGAAAAAGCAGCTGCTTCAAATAGTAAACGGTCTGATGAAAATCCAGTAACCAAATGCTACATTTTCCTGTGAGCATTTATTAATACAAATAGTCTCTTTCAGCACTGTTCAGTGATGGTCAGTAATGTTCAGTACTGTCTGAAAGCAGACAGCCTGATTAACTGAAACTATTGGCATGGACTTATATGGATATTCACAGTAACCAGAGGATGTATCTTAATTGCTTTTGGTGACCTCCTGACCTTTCCTCGGGCCAGCAGGGCCTCCGACTTTAAATCTTTGTTTTAGAGGGGTCACAAAGTAAACAGGTAAATAGACTTTTTAAAGTTTGTGATGGACACTTGAAAGAATATGGAGGGTTTTCACCACAGTTACAGCTGGCAGTAGGCCTCTAACACGGAGTATGTCATTTTATTTGAGGGTAATGATATATATCACGATATAAAAGGATAAAACACTGGTTTATACATTTTCTGGAAAATCATTAAACAAATTGTTATGACATGAATGTTTCTAATGTTAATCCTCTACAATGCAAATCCAGTGGATTAAAACTGTACCAATCAATAGTTTTACATTAACAATGGGACATATGACTAGAAGTTTTGCCAACTGCAGTTCCTTCCAGAGTCTTTAAGCTTCTTTTAGCTTATACTGATGCAAAAAAATCTTATAAAAAACCCAATACTGTAATAAATCAGTTATACTCATTGATTTGCAATATTGCCCACAGTGGCCTATTAGTGGGCTGATACAACCAGAGATATTAAAGTGACAGCTAACTGAATATAAAGAGAATGGCAAAATCTCTGATGGTGTATAAGTTTTTATTGTTTCATTGCCTACATTAGTTGACAGTGACAATAACCTAAATAAAAAGAAAAATGACTCTATTACAGTTGGCTTTGCTGACTTGTGTTTGATCAGACAAACAGTATGGACCTGTGTGCTGTGATAGTGGTTTACAGTATGACATCAGTGGCACAATTTTCAAACGATCATCACCATTTATTTCAAAATTCAAGAATACACTCCTTCAGATGAAGCAGGCTTGCTTTACTGCTAGTACAAAATGTGGTGAAGGAAAAAAATAGATCTGCGCAAGCAGATCTTTAATCATCCAATTTCTCCAGCCAGATTTTCCCAACCCGCATAGCCGTCTGAACCACTAACTTTTAGGCTCCCACCACCCTGAAGAGTACATCCTCTGTTGAGTGCGGAAAGTTGGCGAATATCATTTGAGGGTGGATAGTGGCGGTACTGAGGATGAAGCTAGAAGAAGCGGTAATGAATGAACAAGGGGCCAAACCACAATCCTCCCTGAGGGGCGTTTATCAGAGCCAACACATCCTTCAGCGTTTGCACGTGCATGGACATACAACATGCTGCTGTGATGTACTGAGCGCTGATACAGGCCTGTTCCCATGCTGCTAATGAAATATTGCCCTTCCCCATTGGGAAATAGAAGCTCTGTGCTTTACAAGGACAAACTACAAATCAGTAATATATGTTTTGCTTCCATTATAATTAACTTCCCAGAACACACTTAAAGCCATTCATTCGTTGTTCCTCTGCATTCTTCACTTGTCACCTCTGTGCCCTCACTGTGTTAGAACCATTACATAGGAGCTTGTACCACTAGCTGCACTGTGAAGACACATGATGTGAGCAAACACAGCACCGCTATCCCCACATGAGCCATCACTCAGATGGGTAACAGGATTCAAACCTAAATCAATGTCTGTGCAATGAATGCAAACAGTCCATTACATCAACTACTTGTCAACAGTGCACAAGCTTCTTACTGTGGACTCACCCGATGTATGGACTCCCCGTCTGCAGATCCTTCTGCACTGTTAGATGAGTCATGGGGCCTGGTGCCAGAGCGCAAGTTCTAAATGAGCAGAGAGGGGAAAAAGCATGGATGTGAACTAATCATTTGGTTATATTTAATACGATAAATGGTATAAGTATGAGCATCAGTCACTCTGAGAGAAAAAACAACAGATTCAGCCTAAACTCAAAGTCAGTTACTATTTTGGATTTCATAGTTTAAAAGGCAAAAGGACTTTAAAACTGCTTGTAAACTCTGTTATGGCAAAGTCACATACATCCAATATGTGGGATCAACTGGCTCAACACCGGCTTAAGGCCTCCTTACACTTTGCGAGGTTGAATTGTTTGAGACTAAAGTTAACAAACATGAGGAAAATGTGATGAAATCTTTGTCAATCCAAAACTTTGCTTTGGATTGACACAATTTGCTCCTAAATTCAGAAATTTAGGAGCAAATTCTCTTAATGTGACTGCTGCTACAATCCATATCTACAAACCAACCAATCGGAATAACGCATGAAATGACACAGAATACACTGGCCAGTGTGACATTTCACAAGTGCCATTTTTTAAAATTATAGTTAGGGGGAAAAACACAAACCTAAACCACAGAGGTGAAACAAGAAAGAAGTGTGTGTGGCTTTGATGTATTTTCAAAACAGCAGATGGATGATGTGAACTGATGACATGTCTTTGCTTTCATATACCTTCACCACACATTCATCACATAATTTGACAGCTTCAAGTTGATATCATGCAGTCTGACACGGATTATGATCAAGATTTTATTATAGTCTTCTTGCACAGAGTGACATGCAATAAACTTACACACTTGTTGTCATACAGTGTAAAGGTGCCCTTACACAGCTGAAGAGATTCTGGTTTATCCTCACATGGATCTTATCTTTGTGGTTTTACCAGTTATTCCTGCTGTTGAGGTCTAATAAATGCACATTTATATGAATCCATAAAATAGATAGTACATTTCTATTTGCATTGAAATTAAATGAACAGAGAGAAAACAAAAAGAAAACATCAAACTGGCCATGGATTTACTGTTTGTTTGTGTCTACTTGTCACAGAATGCAAGTCTGATGGCTGTTGTGTGTATTAAGTATTAAGATTACATATCTATTGCCACTTTCATGCCAAAAAAAGAAAGAAATGTTCATGGTTTCTCTCATGTTTTCTAATCTCATCTATAGCCTTTGTTCTGACTCTCCTACCCAGTGTGTGTTGGAGGTTGTTGGGTTACAGGCAGGCTGGTGGAGAGTACAGTGGCCTCTTGCAGCGTCTGGATCCCCCATCACAAAGGTCATTTGTCTCACTGCACCCTGAGGACACCAATAGGAAAATGAGACCCTGCAGAGAGGTCAAAGGTAGGTAAACCACAGACCCTCAACCCCCCCTCTCATCATACAGACTCTTCTCTCTCCACCAACTGAGGAACCCTGCTGGGATCTTCCCGTACTGTCCCTCTGACCTTGACTTCAAGTGTCACAGGTGAGGGAGCAATGTGTTTGGGTTTGACCATAAAACTGAATGGATATGATCACCCACAGTTACTCAGTTATGTAACTACACTCAGGTCAGTCACACTAAATTATTATTGAAAAGTGTTTGATTGCAGTCAGTTTGTAACTGCGGTCTGAAATTCACCTTCACGTTCCACTTATGAAGCTTTAATTATTATTATTATTATTTACTCTGGGTATATTGTACTACTGTTGTGCCACAGTTAGCTCTGAATATTTCTTCCAGCACTGAAAATACCCTGTTAAATACCCTGTGTGTGCACTATGAGTCCTGTGCTTTAGCAATACTTTGATCATTCCTGCGAGAAGAAAATGCTGATTGTAAGGTCAAGTTAACAGCAAATTTCCTTCACAATAAAACTAAAGTAACACAGTCATTTCCACTATTCAAAATTAAATGCGGAACACATAGAATACAAACATCCTTTCTCTACTGCCACCAAGTGGCAGAAGACAAATCAGTTCAGCCCTCTGAACACACATAAATTACTACCAAGCAAACATTAAAATATGTGTTCAAACACAGGTAATAAATTAAGCAAGTACACTTTCGTACCTCAAAGGGTGTCTCAAAGCCCTCCAGGCTGCCTCCAACCATCAGCAGGCCATCAGTGGAGATGCCCTGCCAAGGATAGGCCCAGTTCACCCTCTCCACCAGCCAACAGTCCACATAAACCTCCAGCCAGAGTGTAGACACACCCAGTGATACCTGGTGCCACTGGCCATCACACATAGACCTCACTGGAAACCTATATTAGCAAGAGATAGAGGAGATAAAGGACCTGTGAGAGAGGAGACATAAAAGTGCAAACAGCATGTTGTGGCTGCTTGTACAACAAAAAAGTCGTAACTATGGCTCAGATCTAACACAATCAGATCATCAGATAGTTTAATTCTGGTTTATTACAACTGCTGCTTCTAGCTGTTTAGTTTACTGGAGCAGAGTGTGTTGTACATGCCGTGGTTAATCACAGTGCAGGAGAGGACTGACCAGACGTACTCATATTCTCTGTGTTGGGTGGAGATGAAGGTGAGTGAATGTGGGCCGAGGCGGAGCTGCAAGTGGATATGATGCTGGGAGTTTAACAGAGTCATCACACTGCTCTCCTCCTTCTGAGAGCTGCGCAGCTCCAGCAGTACACTGAACTCATCGCAAAACCTGCAGGGAAGACACACAAACACTAACAGAAGACTGTACACTCATAAACACAATTGAAGAAACCCCCCGGTGACATGCATGCCTGCAAACACAAAGACATACTGGACCTACATGTAGATGATAAGAAGTTGGATATCAATCTCATGTCTGTGCTCTAAGTATGAAGTGAGGACATGGTTAGCCTAGATTAGCATAAAGACTGGACGTAGGAGGAAACAGCTAGCCTGGTTCTGTCTGAAAAAATACATCTGCCAACACCTTTAGGGCTGCAACTAACTATCATTTCTCTTATTGATTAACCTGGCAACACATTTCTTGAATAATCATTTTGTCTTTGAAATGTATTAAATTTCCCAGAGTTCAGAGGTTACGTCCTGAAATCGTTTCTTCCGTAACATTTAACGAGCTGAAAACATCAACTTTTTTGGCATTTTTGCTTAAAAAATGAATCAAAATAATTGGCAATTAAAAGTCTCTTTCAATCAACTAATTGTTTCGGTTCTAAACAATGACAATTGATATTTATTTCATTTCTGCTGGAAATTGAACAAAATGTGTTACACAGATTAAACAAATGAGATACAACATGTTAATAAGTAAGGTTTAGAGCTGTTATTAGGTGTATTTTTAAACTTTAGACAGAGCCAGGCTAGCTCCTTCCAGTCTTTATGCTAAGCTAGGCTAACTGTGTCCTGACTTCAGCTCTGTACTTAATAGACATGTGGTTGATATCAATCTTAACATCTCACTCACAGAAAGATAGTAAATAGTCATATTCCCAAAAATGTCACAATGATCCTTTAAATTTTAGATTCTTATTGTCATGGTCACATACACAGAGGGCTGACTGTGTATCTGTGGAGACTCATTAAAGAATTAAAACAAAGTACCTTGGTCCGAACATCTGCTGTGTGGCCATTATCAGGTTGGCATAAATGCCAATTTGAAGAGTAAGACACTTCTGGTCATCCATTGATAAGGACACGTTGTTGGCATTGACCACCATCTGGGAGAAATGCTGCAACAAATCCACTTTCTCTGTTGAGAAACCAAAACAATACTGGTGAAGTAAACTGAGCAAGCTAAAGACTAGAGTGGAGACCAAACTAGAGAGTAAAGATGAGTGAAACATTCATGCTAATGCAATAAATACAATGGCTCTGCCATAAAGTCTACTTTTACAA
The DNA here is from genome assembly GCF_963924715.1 of Thunnus thynnus. NCBI lineage: Eukaryota > Metazoa > Chordata > Actinopteri > Scombriformes > Scombridae > Thunnus > Thunnus thynnus. The sequence goes on from NC_089518.1 coordinate 5,823,403, forward strand.
AGCTTATACATTTTTAGTTTTTGTTGATATTGTCAGAAAGGTGATAATTCTACTTTTTGCTTATTATGGTTATATAGGTTGGTAGTGTACTGGAGTGCGTTATATTGAAAGGTGTTTCTAATAATTTATCTACTCCATTTACATACATGAGGGGGGCATAATATTAGAAACTCCTTTGTCTAATAAACAATTAATGAGCTGCATAAACAATTAATTAAAAATACTTACTTACTTAAAATTAGACAATTAAATTAATTTAAAAAATAATTTAAAAAAAACAAAAAAAACAACCACTTGTACTGAAAAAACTATCTTACATATATTTTTACATACTGTGCTGTGCACAAGTCATGGCATTATGATCACTTGATTTTGGGTGTGGTTACTGAAAATCTGGTCATTATAATCAATATCTGAAATCATGTGGATTCATACATTTAAATGTTGATTTATATGTGTTTTGCAATCTGGGTGCTTGAAATATGGAATGGAAAAAATGGGTTGAATACTATGGGGTCTGTAATTTAGATGCTTAGACTCATATTTCTGTATGAGACAACATAACAGCAGCCTCACCATTAGCTCATCTCCTGACCCAACACTTGAACTTTTGTTACATGCCACTGCAGAGCCGATGAAGTCATTTACCATGGTATGGTAGTGAAATCCAACACCCACTGTGGGGGGGTAATGAAGCATTCATCCATTTCTCACTGACTGGACTGGGGCTCAGCAGCACTTTAATAGCCATGGATAAAGGAAACACATGCACCATCACTGCTGAGGATCTTCAACAGTGAGCGAGTCAGCGGCACTAACAGCATGTAACTGCATCCACAGAGTGTGACGTGTCAAAATGTTATATTTTATTCAACATAAGGATCCAACAGGTCTATCAGTCATACGGGTGCCTCTGTATGTTGGCATGGCCATTCTGCTTTAAAGCCAATTCTATTGTTGCCAGTAATATGGAACATGAAAGAAACAGGGGAATGTCCTCAGACAGGACACATTTAGCCAGCAGAGGCAGTTCCATCTACATCTGCAGAATGACTGGAATCAGCATATATTCATATGTTATCAGTTATCGAGCTAATCCCCAAAGAGTATGCATCCATATAAGTGTCATCTGGGTTTTCTTTATAATGGAGTTACAACATTTAGCAAACAAAGCAAGCCCACTGAGACAACAGGACTTTTGAGATACAGGGTGCAGTCACTGGACATCATGCAAGAACATTTTCTTATCATAAATCTCTCTTACTCTTTTTTGTGAGGTTTGCTTGTATGAGTCAAGTCAGAATCACAAAACTGCACAAACTTGTGAATTGCTTGTCTCAACTTGATGAATGAAAAGTGTTCCAGACAGTGTAAGGCAAGCTACTTGAAAAATGCAATCCTTTACATATTACATATCGCTCCTTTAAATAGTAATTACATTACTTAACTAATTACTCATTTACTGAGTCTGGCTGCTTTTAACCAGCTTGAAAGCCTCTGCAGCCACATGTTCCATCTTCTGTGTTTAACACATGTAGAAGAAGAAAAAGAAATGTTCTGGTTTATCAAGCAGCAGCCAGCAGCGGTTTACTGACCATCAACAGCTAGCTTAACATTAGCCACAGTGACTGCATGAAGTCCCGTCCTCTCCGTGAAGCTGCTTTGTTCTCACTGATTCCTCAATGTAGCTTTAACAGCAGCTAACGTTAGTGAGCCAGCTAAGAAATTATAAAACTTATAAAAAGTAAAACAACTTTGGAGTTACCCTGCAACAAGCTAGCATGTACAGGACCAGAGCTAATATCAACTCTCCAACACTGGTCACAAGAAAAACATCATGTCAGCTCCAAGTCTTGTTGGAAATCAGCAGATGAAAATTTAGCCCCCCCAAAATAGTAAAAAATTATCCAAATTTAAAATTAATGAAATAAAACAGCTGGAAATGCCATACTGTGACACATAAAGAAGGAAGAGTTTGACATTAAGTTAGATGCCAAAAAAAATCTTGCTAAAGCAAACTTCTTCACGACCTAAATATGAAGCCGTCACCCTGAGAAAACCATTATATGTGATGTTACACTGTTGGGTAAAACAGAGTATGTTCTCCCAGGTAGCAACGTGCATAAAGACCCTGCAGCAGAAAGGCAGACTATCTATTTGACTATATTTGACTCTGAACCACTCCTGAATTTTATTGGTGTCTAGAAGAAAATTCTAAATATAGGAACATTGGTGGATGTGACATTTTCTCTTACATCACTATGTGCCAAAAACAAAGCTAGTGGATATCTTTGTCTTTGTAAGTGGCCCAATGTACCCAGCTGTTGTTTGTCAAGAAATATAAGTGATCTGACCCACATTCAGTCTATTTTAAAGTCTATTTTAAACAGACAACAATTTTCATCTGATCAAGCGAGACAGTAAACAAGTGTTTTTCTTGAAATGTCATGACATAGTGTCTTTTTTGGTCTGTGTATGTGTAGTGAAAGACACACACCAAGCTCATCACTCAGTGCATTTGTCCTCCTCATCCTCCATCATCGAGACTCCAGTCACACATGACTGGGCTCTGATAATGTGATGAAAGCTCTGGCTTGAAACCACGAGCTGCATTCCACTAGCCTGTATATTCTATACAGCATGAGGCTGAGTGAGGTGCTGAAAAAGAGACATGCATTCTTGTGTGGAGGTATTAATTTTATATCGTACTCTTTTTCCTGTAGTATGTGCATTCTGTGACCAAAATGACCACCAGCTTTCCTGACTACTCAATATGAGTGGAAGAAGAAACTCCTAACCGTTATGTGTGGAACATGATCACAGCAAGTCCCATTAATGCACAGTGAGAGAGAAGAACACGTAGATGGAAAGGTGTTATTTTTCAAAGCAGACAGATTGACTTGACGTCTCCAGATAGCAGCAGAGAAACTGGCATCCTGACTCCATGCTTTGAGAGAAGATGAGAGGTAAATTCGGGATTAACTCTCTCAGGAGCCACGCCAAACACTGAGAGTTTCATGGCTAGAGTGTGTCTGGAGCTGCCAGAGGGCACAGTCGATACTGTCCTCTTGTGTTGGTGTTCAGACTGAACCACAGCATGTATATAAAGACAGACATAGCGAGGTCTGACGTCACCCGCTGGTTTACATTGGAGCTGGTTTGAAGCTCAGAGTTGCAGCTTATGGTCAGTGACACATTTTCCTTTTGGAGCCGGGACCTTCCAATAAAGGAGTGCAGGGTGGAAAAACATCCTGCTACCTCAGACCCAAGCTAACGCTAGCTTACTTGGGCTAATGTTAGCTACTTTAGCTAAATTGTGCTAACAGGGCAGGTATCATAATCAAGTAACATTAAACTTGGTGAAAAATTGCAACAATAGTCCGACTCCAGGAGCTGGGGAGAGCAGCAGGTCAGACAACTGTCAATCACAGCTGTCAATCAACACCCACACAGCAGACATCAAAGCTACTATAAGTCTTCAGATCTTATTAACAGAGCAATAATTTCTAAAATGACCACCAGCAACTTTTTTAGAGATTGAGACCATAATGACTCGTTGAAAAAAATGACTAACTTAATATTTCTAGAGAGAAGTTGAGGCTTTTTGAATGGGGCGGTTGGAGACAGGGATCTTTGGAGACAGCATCTAGCAGCTGTTGGTGGTATAGGTTCTTCAACATTGGCTTCAGCCTCATGGCAGTTTGGTGAGGATTCATGTTTGTACCTGGCCAGTACAGCCTGTCTGCCAGCTATCAGTGGCCAGCATTACATAGCCTACATTATAATAGTTGAAGTAAAAAGCTTCTAGGTATGAATATAACATAGTTCAATTTTATTATTGAAGAGCTCAGTCAACTTTTGATTTAAAACTACGGCAAAGTCCCATCATTAGATATCATTGACACATAAATCTACTAGGACAAGTTCAGTTTTTCAAGTCTGTCTTAAAACAACAGTCAGGAGCCCGAATGAACAGTGAAACATGTTTCTCTTGCTGTAATCATTCCTCCTGTTTAGACTGACCATTAGAAGATCCCTTCATAATGCACTTACAGTGTAAGTGACAAGGGACAAAATCCACAGTCCTCCTTCTGTGCAAAAATGTATTTAAAAGCTTATCTGAAACTAACATGAAGTTGCGTCCAAATGAGTCAAATCAAGTAGATATCTTTAAGTATTAGTCTTTAGTGCCAAACTCCCTTTTTTTTCTACATATTACACACTTTTACCAGCTTCAGTTCTCTAAATAAACCTGTTTGATTTTGACCATTACATGAATTTAAAATCCATTAAAGCACTTGTGCAAATTCAAAGTTACAAGTGCTTTAAATAACATTGCAAATATCAACATTAGCTGTAGCAAGCGGAATATTTCCACTTGTTCAGCTTATTTCACCAGTTACCACTTCACCAGTGTTGTTTTGGCATTTTCCCCAAAATTAAGTTTTCAGTCAACATTTGAAGAGAGGAAGGTGAGCCAACCTTTTGATCATTTTGTCTTAATTGGAACTTGAAAAAGTACCTTCATCAGCACCAGCAAGTATTATATTGTTATGGTTTCCTAACTGAAGTTTGCTCTATGAGGAGAGATTATATAGACCTAGGAAATAAAGAGGGTATACACAACTTATGCTGCTTTTTGCTACTTCTAATTGTGGCTTCCAGGTAATCAAAACCATTTAAGGACACAGGCATTCTGGGATAAAGCACCCATGTGTTAAAGTATGTTTTGGATTTATGGATCTTATGTGTTTATCACATAATTGTGACTCAGCAGTGTTGAGGGAAAACATCTTGTACACATGAATCTCTTGATCTCTGAAGGGGGACAGTAATGTGATAGTGATGATGTGAGTCATAGTTAGACATTTTATGCATCATCTGTAGGTTTCAGCAATAGTCTTACAGCTAGCAAACACCTCTTAATTCATTCAGATGCATGACCTTTAACCTACTGGCCTAGATACGGGTACAACAGCATTTGCTTTCAAATTCTCCACATTCTCTGCCTTCAGCAAGATTGACCCTAAAATATTTCCTCATTTCCCCTACCAGAAGAATAATATTTAGACTTGAAGGGGTGACCCAATGTTGTAGAAACCCAACACTTCTACGCTATTAGCCTAAAACTTCAGATATGACCATACGTGACTTTGCAGTTACAATCTGTATTACATAGTAACACAAGAATACCTTTAAATACATTTTGAGATTGTAAATTACTTCCACATTTCAAAAATAGATGTGATACAATGTGTATCGTGTTCTTATTCAGGTTAGTAAGCAAGTACTTATTATGAAATTAGATGAAACAGTGATACCTGCAGAGACATGCAGTTATTGTGACAGCAAAACGTGACATTCAGTGAGATCAAATAGTTAAAAGTGAAGATGCATGCTTCCAAAGCAGAGAGAAGAGGACAGGAGAGAAAAATAGTAAATGTCTGATAAAGTCTAGCAGACGAAGATGTGGCATTTATAGTTTACAGGGAGCTAATTAACAGTGTGTGGATTTTTTCCTACTGAAAGGACAAGTACACTTTCTATTTCAAATCATCATCACAAAATCGCCTGCAAATTCTGAGCTGCAGTAATGGAACAAGAGTGTAAAAGCTACTGTATTTACACTGTCAGGAATCCTAGAAACCTTCAAATCCAGATGTAAACACTGATATACAGTGTTACTGTGGTAAACTGTCCCTTCATTTGTTCAAAGTTCTGTTTTAAACCCAGGGTAGACAAATGGAAAGCCTGATAAAATAAAGATAAAGATATCTATTACTCTTCATTACTTGTGACTTTATTGTAAAGTCAGAATGTCCCTGCGAGGGTCCTGTAGAAATGATGACTGTGTTTTCCCAGTGATGTGAGTGTCAGTAGTTGGGCTTCTTGTTACAGGTCAATCACTTGTCCATATTGCATTACATTTCAAATGCATATGGTTTATATTTATTGCAGCCAGGTTAATGACACTCATCAGAAATTCAATGCAAAACTAAAACGTATTCAGATAGTTCCTCTGACATCAAACTAATATTGGTGGGATTATGGTACAGTATGTCTGTGACAATCACATGTGAAAAATAGTCTAAGCCCAGAAACAGGGCTTTATCAAAAGGTTTCAGGTTATGACTCAGCGAAAGTGCTAAAATTGAGCCTACTGAGAGACAGGAGGAGCTGATGTCTATGTCAAAGTTAGCAACTGATTTAGTCACTAATTAGACAGCGGTGGTGAATGAGAGACTGGCAGGACTTCCTATTTCTTCTTCCTCCTCTTTCTTTCCTATGCTAGTGATTAGCTTTACTATTTTAGTCACTAAAGCCTACATTTTAATTAACATCCCCATTAATATACAGACAATAGCAGGGATGTATTTTTATTTGCTGAATTTATAATTTAGTTTATAAAACAGTGATATTCTTGTCTGTGTGTAATGATCGGCCTATCTGTGCCGTGAGACAACATAAAGTAATTTATGGACAGTAAAATGTGTTTGCAACATGGATTTGCTTTAATGCTCATATTAAGGCCACTAATGTCACTGCAAATATTATGAGAAAAAGCATTTAAGCAGCAAAATTGTAAACTATCTGTAATAATAAACTTGGCAAGAAAGAAAAAACTATTTAATTCACCATTGGAAACTGAAAAAGTAATTATCCTCGCCGTTGTCATGCAGCTCAGGACTCATATGCTGGTTATGAGTCTAGTCAGTTACCAATCCAATGAGTTGCCAAGGTAGGCAGGTAGACTACTAGCCTGAGCAGCAAATTAATAGCCCAGTTTGGACAATGGATAGCTCACCTCAGAGAGTGACAAGGAGGAAATCCTGCTGGTCTCTCATTTACCACTGCCATCTTCTGAGTGACTTAATCAGTTACCAACTTACAGCTCCTCTGGTCTCTCAGTAGTCTTAATTTTGGAACCTTTCCTGCGCTTTGTTTAATACTGTATGCAGCACTGTGGTACACTACAACTGAAGTGTTAGCTTTTCTTGAGGCCACATCTTGTACTGGGGCCCTGAGTTTAAAATTTTAAAATCAGATTTTTAGGCCTTTATTATTTTAGTTTAGTTTATTTATTAGCACGAAGGAAGTGATAAAAAACAAAAGTATATAAAAAACAAGCATAGCAGGGATTATGTGGGAGAGGTAAGAAAACCAACCCAGAGGTAAGAACCCCAAAGGGTTTATTTTAGAATGGTGCTTTTACTAAATAATGTAGTCGCTATAAACTAATTACTAACTCATACATGTGCAATGCACAGACAATGTATGAACTTGGGGGGTGAGATGATGAGGGTCCACAGCTAATTTTTTGCCTCAGGGCCCCCAAATGGTTTAACCAGGCCCTGATTACAGAGCACACAGTGCACTGTACTGAAATGGCAGCTTGTTTATATGTTGTTCAGAAACGCAGAAACCAACTAGTACTCCTATACTGGATTACTCCCTGGTTGTTTATGATAATTTGATTGAACATGCTTTTATTTTGGAATATGCACTATGTGAACCCAATATGAACTTAAATTGTTCACTGTACTAGATTTTGACAGATGGCTTTTTTACAAGACAGGGCCACAAGATTACATAACAATGCAATACCCAATTGATCTTTTACTAGAAATCCCATAACAAATTTGCATGTAATTGAATTACCATCAGCTGGTACACTCAGGGCTTTTGGGGCCCCTGGTGGTATGGGACCCAGATGATTTGCCAGGTTGGTGGTGCACTTTAAAGTAAAGTGTCTTAAAAGTAAAGTGTCTTTATTGTAGGTTTTAGAGACTGCCTAGCCTGAGATCCTATTTTCCTGAAAAACGACAGTAATGTTAATTTTATGATTATGATGAATCTTTATTTTACCAGCACTAAACACATGCATCACACTGAAAGAAATGATCTGTAGCCTTGTTAAAGTCCTCCTTAACTTTTACAGCAGTCTACTTGTACAGCAGTCAACTCGTGATACTGTCTCATTACCAAAGAGCTGACCCTTGTACATCAGATGTGCTTTCCAGGCTGCAGCTGCTTTATGTTGCCAACAGGTCAGCTGAGTTGCCAGGACCCCATGCTGGCTACTAGCTGCTCAGAGCCAAACATCCACAGCAGCTGACACTACCAAGCATCAGGAGTCACAAAGTCACAAAGATCAAGGCCATGGCGACATGAGAGCAAGCCAGGCTGCATAAAGCTCCCCTGCTGCTATCAGCTCAGGTTTCAAAGACTGTAACCAAGCACATCACTAAATACAGATCAGTCACGTTAATGTATACAAGGTGTCTCCGCAGCAAAGAGAGGATATCCTCTTATTTTGAGAGCTGGTGAACTTGATTAGAGACTTTTTGCATACTGCCTGAAATGTTGCTTTTCTGTTGAGATCAGAGTAAAAGTGTAGATAAAGTAAATCTTTTGGTGATTAAAGGACTCTGGGAAGCTCAGATCTCTCAGATATTCCACACTCATAATTGTTGAGTTTAGTTGAGAGATGAATGACAAATCAAAGCTAGAGTAAGACTTCAGCTTCAGAAAATATCATTTTTACCCGGACTACCAGTGTGGCTCTAGGGATGGAAATGTTGGTCAGTCAGTTCATCACTTTGGTCCAGACTGAACCATTTCAACAACTATTAGATGGTGTAGAGCCACCACCCCATATAAAGGGCAGATGATGTTAAAGAAGCAGCTCAGCAGTGAAACAGAGGCAAAAATGAGCCCCGGCAAATTCAAAAATAACTTAAGCCAAAGCAAGCAAACAAACAAACAAATAAGATCTGTAACCTCACAGCAAGCTGCCACCTACTGTCTTCCCTATTCCATCTTATTGAACAGTGACTGGCCTTTTACCTTCTCAGCCGCACATAACTGGAACATACCATCTACTCAGGTTACCACAGGGTGAGCTACACTGATACCATGCTTTCAAAATATATAGAACATGGATGTAGAATTCCTATGGACACACACGCACAGCCATGAGTACACCAAATTATACAGAATGTCATTTACTACAGAACAGTTTTATCTTTCTTACCTCAACTTGACAGAGCCTAGTGACTCACTACTTAGTTTTGCTAATGATGCACACCTGTTAACACTATCACTAAGCAGACGATCTGTCCAACCATCACAAAACTCTCAAAAAATAAACATCACAGCAGGACTGGAGCCCTTCAATAAAATATAACATTATGAAACACAAACCACCCAAATGAAACCCTTATTCCATCATTTGTGTAATATCACTGATAAATTAACAGACACATTGGACTGAAATTAGTGATTTAACACAAAAACACTAGTAATGCTGGGGACCAGGGCCTAGTGAAAAGGGAGAGGAGCAACCTTTTCACAGATGGAGGATGCGTCCTCATGTGGACATGACTGTGATGATTCGCTGACTTTTCTCTAGTGCCACCATGACGTCGACCTTTTTGGTTCAGAGTGAAATGTCTCAACAATTATTGGTTGTATTCCCACGACACTTGGTAGAGGCATTCTTCCCCCTCAGGAAGAACTGTAACAACCATGGAGATCTGTAGTGAAGTCAAACAACTGACCATCATCAGGTCAAATGTTTGACTTCACTACTCAGTACTTTGGTTTATTACCTGCTAAACTAAAGACATTCCCATCAGTTGTACTTTGTGTTAATTGGTAAACACAAATGTTAAACATCTGCTACATTTTCATTGAGGGCAAGTTAGCACCCTGATGTTCGCATTTAGCTGAAAACACACTGTGCCTACGTACAGCTTCACAAAGCCGGTAGTGTGAATGTAACTCTCAGTCTTGTTCTCAACATAAGGACACAGAAGAAGGCTTTTTTTTTCTCCCAGTGCCAAAACTGTCACAGTCTAATCAACCCACTGTTTGTAAAGTAAAGTGATATACCTTTTACCCCAGCAAAGTGATTACTCAAGGGGAATCTAAATCTATGTGCGCTAACCTCCTAGAGATGGTGATATATTCTTTTTCACATGGCAGTGTGGAGTTATGATATCAGAGGTGGTCAGGTGGTCTTTTGTCCACATTAAGTGAGCTACATTATTGCTCCATTTGACTTTGAGGTGGCCTGATTAGGCAGTTGATGTTTCCAGAAGAGCAGTTGCCAAGGTCCAGTCATCAGTTATTATTAAGCACAAGAGATCTTAAACAACTTAAAGCTCCATTCAGCACCTCAGCTCTGCATGCTGTTGTTCTTGGATGTTGCCAAACCTCTGCCTTTGAGCCGTAACTGAAAAGATACAACAGCTTTTAGTGAAGCATTTCCCGCCTTGTGCTTGGAAAGCCAATCCACTGACGTCAGGATGGAGACCAAAAACAAAGTGACAGTGATAGAATTCACTTTTCACATAGAGCAGGTCTAAACTGTACTCTTTAATTTACAGAGACCCAACATTCCCCCATGAGCTAGAACTTGGCAACAGTAGCAAGGAAAGCTCCCCTTTAATGGGAAAAAACCTCAAGCAGAACTGGGCTCTATGTGAGTGGCCATCAGTATTGACCGGTTGGGTTGAGAGAGAAAGAAGGGGGGAGAGGGACACAGAGGAACACAGCAACAACAATAATAGCAATAACAACAATAATAATAATAGAAATATGACTAATAATAATAATAGCAGGCGTGGGCATCAAGCAGGACCACAGCAGCACAGTGTCTGCAGCTACGGTCCATGGAAGCCTGCGATCCATAACCAGGCAGTCAGAGACCACGATCCATAGAAACCTGTGAGATGAGAAAGCACAAAAACTACGGTGAAGAAGCCAAGTTAGTAACATGTATTAATGGTACATGAATGCATACAGATGGAGATGGAGAGGAGGAGAGAGGAGCTCAGTGTATCATGGGAAGTCCCCCCACAGTCTAGGCCTATAGCAGCATAACTAAGGGCTGGTTCAAGGAGAGCCTGGGTTGGTCCTAACTATAAGCTTTATAAAAAAGGAAAGTTTTAAGCCTACTCTTAAACGTAGAGAGGGTGTCTGCCTCCCAGACTGAAACTGGAAGATGGTTCCACAGGACAGGAGTCTGGTAGCCTCCCCCTCCCTCTCCCCCCCTCTTTCTTTCTCTCTCAACCCAACCAGTCAAAGCAGATGGCCGCCCACCAAGAGCCGGGTTCTGCTTTAGGTTTCTACCCATTAAAGGGGAGTTTTTCCGTACCACTGTCGCCAAGTGCTTGCTCATGGGGGAATTGTTGGGTCTCACTAAATTAAAGAGTACGGTCTTGACCTGCTCTATGTGAAAAGTGCCCTGAGATGACTTTTGTTGTGATTTGGCGCTATATAAATAAAAATTGATTGATTGATTGATTGATTGATTGATTGATTGATAGCTGAAGGCTCTGTCTCCCATTCTACTACATTCTAGACCCCACGAACCACAGTTAAGCCTGCATTTTGGGAGCGCAGTGGTCTAGTGGGGTAATATGGTACTATGAGCTCTTTAAGATATGATGGTGCCTGACCATTAAGAGCTTTGTAGGTGAGGAGAAGGATTTTAAATTCTATTCCGGATTTTACAGGAAGCCAATGCAGTGAAGCTAAAATGGGAGAAATAGGGCAACGTGATAATAAGGAATTGCAATTATCCAGTCTAGAAGTAACACATGCATGGACTAGTTTTTCTGCATCTTTTTGAGACGGGATGTGCCTGATTTTTACAATGTTACATAGATGAAAAAAGGCCACCCTTGAACTTTGTTTCATGTGAGAGTTAAAGGACATATCCTGATCAAAGATGACTCCCAGATTCCTTACAGTGGTGCTGGAGGTCAGTGTAATGCCATCTAAAGTAGCTATGTCGGGTGTTTAGGGCCAACCATGACAATTTCAGAATCATCTGTATAACAATGAAAATTTATGGAGTGTTTTCTAATAATATTAACTTAAGGAAGCATATATGAGGTGAATAGTATTGGTCCAAGGACAGAAGCTTGTGGAGCTCTGTGTCTATCTGATAAATAGTAGGGGTGCGCAAAAAAATCGATTCACATAAGAATCGCGATTCTATCTCTGCCGATTCAGAATTGATTCAGAATCGATTCAGAAATTCCAAGAATCGATCCACATTTTTCAGTCTTGCCACAATGCTGTTTTCCATTTTTTCCTGACATGAGTTAGCTCGCTAAATCACATAGATGGCGCAATGACGCCACACTGGTTTCCGCCCAGAACCAACTCCGGGGGCAAGAAGGAAGTGAAGTGCTTGTCATGGAGAGACCGCGAGCAATGAAGTAACGTTACTTGACAGAAAAACAAATACAACCTGCCCCTTCGGCAATGAAGGCAATCATTTGGACATATTTTGGATAGGAGTAGCTTGACGAGACTAATGCCATCATCAGGCGTTGCAGCACACCTCCGCAGGTTTGTGTGGTTGTGGGCATATTTATTATGACTGCCGTGAAACAATCAGAAAATAACGTTTTATTCCTATGCTACAAATGCTACGGTTTGTGGCGTTACAGGTTACGTTTCTCCAAAAGTTGGTTCTGGTTCAACTTTCTCGCTGCGGCCCTCACCCCAGCAGTTTAACGCACAACTCACAACTCGTCAGCCTGCCAGCTGTTTACCTGAGAACGGGAATGAGAAAGTCTTTTTATCTCAATGAAAAACGTAGTCTCCTTGAAGCTTACGAAAAACTGCCAAAAACGAGCCAACAAGATGCAGCAGCGAAACAAGCGTTTGAAACAGCTGTTCTGTATTTTGAAACAGACAATAAAATTTCCTAAATAGTGAAACTGCCCATTTTATATTCATGTAATAAATATACAAATGTCAATTAGATGGTAATATGCATGAGAAATTAAGAAAAAGAAACATTGAAAGAAAAATTGAAAAATTGGAAAGAAAAATTGGTTATAATAATCATTCACTTATAGTGATCAATTTGACCAATTTGATAAATTTTTCTGGTTTGCACCTTGCAGCTAAATGTAGCAGGCAGCTATTGTTTATTTGATTTTGTTATTTGAAGTATGAATTTAACTTATTATTTGAATTTTTGCTCTTAGCACTTTATCTTTGCAATCACTTTTATTTTTGTATTAAGTGTTCATTTTACTCTTTGTCTCAGGGCTGCTTTGGTTTCCTATTGACTGAGTGGACTAAAAGAAAATAAATCTTACTCAGGTTGACATTGAGTAGCAAATTTTTACATTTGATTCATTGTGATATTTTTCATTGAGACCTATAAATGTGTCTACCACAGTCAATTGGAAAGCGTTACTCAAAACATCATTCTAAAATCAAATCTATGAATGTATTGAATTGAGAATTGATTTTGAATTGCGAATCGAATCGATTTTGACGCAAATGCGTTGTGAATCGAATCGTGACCCCAAGAATCGGCATCGAATCTAATCATGAGATTTCCTGAATCGTGCACCCCTAATAAACAGGACTTCAACCAGCTTAACAAGACAAGTATAGAGAAAAGTTCTTTGTCCGATGCGATTAGGAGGTCATTTGTAACTTTCACCAGTGCTGTCCCTGTGCTATGACACAATCTAAATCCTGACTGAAATTCCTCAAATTGATCATATCTAATTAAGAAGTGCTAACTAAGGGTAAGACTTCCTTCAGCAGCCTAGTTGGGATAGAGTCTAAGAGACATGTTGATGGTTTAGATGAAGAAATTGTTGAAGTTGGTTCAGGAAGGTCGATTAGAGAAAAACAGTCCATGTAACACTTATCAGTTCAATTTTCCATATAAAAGATGAAAAATAGAAAATTGTAAAATTGAATTCAATTTTCTAAATTTGTATTTCTCGTTTGTCAGATCAATGTATAATTAAGATTTTGGAATCGTTTGTTTAAGTTTCTATTTGTGGAACTATCACTGTAAAGTTGATTAGCTGAGAAGTCCTATCCCTGTGAGTCAGGAGGAATTGATGCTGTACATGTCTAAATAATTCTGTGTAGATGCTCCAGCAGCCTGGTAATGAATGATCTGAGCTGTTGAATTAAAATCCCTCTTTTCCCTCACATGTCCTGTATTGATGCTGTGGTCATCCTGCTCTCTGGCTGTGCAGCTGCTCCATGCAGATCCTCTCATCTCAGCAAAGGCAAAACTTACAATAAAACTATACAACACTAGACCACAGAAGTCCCTGATCATAATTGATCTTTTGCTTCTACAATCTGACTTTGTTTTTTAATTTCAATCTGTGCAGCAGCTGCATCTACAAGCGTTTATGAAGTATGGACACACTGCATAACAAGGCTAACGTTAGCTACATGGGAAAGTGGCCAATATTCAGCCAATTCACCTGGTTTGTCATTGTGCATGCACTAGAAGTAGAATTTGTGGCTAAATATTGTGTAAACTGTGTAGTCACACGGCCAGTATTCACCAGGTTTGATCAGCCTGCCATCTGTTTAACTTGTGACCATCAGTGTGGATACTACAACAAGATTCAGCATTTCATCTCAAGCAAGCCATTTAAAATTTAGTGGCATCTAGCGGTGACGTTGCAGATTGCAATCAACTGGAAATCCCTCCCTGTCCCTTTCAAAGTGTGTAGGAGAACCTACGCCCTCTCTAGAGCCAGTGTTTGGTTTGTCTGTTCTGGGCTACTGTAGAAACATGGCGGTGCAACATGGTGGGCCCTATGTAGATATAAAGGGCTCATTATAAAGTAACAAAAACACACCAATTCTTATTTTCATGGGGTTATATACTAGTTAAAACATACTTATGAATGTTATATTCCCTTTCTGCCAAGTCCATTCCACTAGATGCCACTAAATTCTACACACTGGTCCTTAAAGGCATTACATTCAGCACTTTGGACTTCATGGAATGAAAACATACACTTTGTTTGTAGTAGTTCAATAATTAAATTCTGTCCAATACAGGATAAATACAGTTCAATTTTCCCTTCAGTCCGTCTTGTCTTGGCTTCATTACAAGCTTTTTATTTGTTACACTGATTTGTCCAAACACACAACCAGCTGGCAGACATAGACAGAGTTGCTCCCTGCCTTCAAGGCTCAGCTATGAAGGCTGAGTGACATTAATTACTGGCTGTCTGGTCGTCAGCACTCAGTGTGGACTTGGATGGATCCCCTGACCCACCCTCAGTGAGCTGGACGGCACTTTGATGTGACATGAGAGGAGAACACAGAGCCCACAGATCAGCTTTCTGCCCAGTGTACTGTTCAAACATTACATAAGATACAACAGTGCTGATAATACCACACTGTCTGCATGTCACACATCAAAAGAAGGAATTCCCTCAGGAGAGATACCCCAACTCATTCTTTAATAGGCTTCAGAAGGATACTGCACTCATATCCACCTGTATACAGCAGGGCCTTGGTGCCAAGTACACCAGGATCAGACCAGTTAGCACCAAAAAAGTTCCTACAGGAGTACAATACACAGGAGCGCCTCCCTTTCCTTACACTACATTTATCTTTACAATATTTCCTATGTTTGACTTGTAGTTTAGGACAAAGGGCTGCTGAATATGGGCCTTTTATCATAGAACATGTTACAAATCAAAGAAACAAGGCAGAAAAAAAAGATCAGTCCCACCAACACGACTCAGACAGGTCATGTGATGTTTAAGTTGCTGGAATTTTTCAACAACTCTATGTATCATTTTCTAGAATACACAAGCAATAGAAAGTGAGCATCCATTATCATGCAAATTGTTAAACATGACGGAGGAGGGTTTTTTTTCCTGAAAGGAGAGACCTCCTACCTCTCAGGAGAAAGAGACATACAAAGCTGTTTCAGAGGAGTTTCCACCATGACACTGTTAATACAATTCTGGTAGAAAACCTTAATATTTGTCTTTTGGGGACATGCCAATAGTCTAGATACTAGTTATCACAATCACCACAACTGCCTGCGTATAGCATCTTCAATTAAAAGACATCAGAGGCCCATTCACATTGAAGAATAATACATCAGTGTTGTGGTTGTCCGCTAGAAACTCTCATAAATTGACTTTTATTCAGTTTTAAGCCACATTTTTACAATAAACTTTTTAGATCTTGGTCATTTTTAGCAGCAGCTTGGCTCACACAGAGCCCCTCCCAAACAGCATCAGAGATTTTTTTATGTGAAACTGCTTTATTCAGTGATTTTACCAGTTTTAATCCCCATGTATGTTTGTTTTGGAGAGGAGGAGACCTCTGAATGATGAAAACTGATGAAGACAACAACTCCCATGATCCCACGCTACTTCACAACATCATCAGACTCTCTTTTGTTATTGTTTTGAGAGACCACTAGCGGCAGAAATAACATATTGTGTGTTTAAAAGCCCAAGAGAGCTACAAAATAGTGTAGTTCAGCATTAAGGGAATACTTTCCCCAGTATATGGAGGTGCATTTTAGGACCAGGGTGGTGACAGGGGGGCATGGAAAACTCCTTCAGCCCAAAGTGAGAGTCACAGTGTGCAGTATATGCAGGCAGTCAACTGAATGAGCACAAATAAAAAGTTTACAGAGTGATGATTGTGCATCAGGTGGGTGGTCTACCTGTAAGTTTTGTTTCCAGGACAGGAAGTACACACTAACTGCAGGCAGAGCATATAAACAGCAGAACAGATGATGTTTTAGTGCTGCAACAGCGGCTCTCAGTGGAAGTCTCTGGTACTACAACTCATTATCATAATTCAGGGACCCATCTGCAAATGTAGCTTCATGATAAAAGATTTCAGGGGATTTGTGAGGAACAATCAATTAAACTAAGAGCTCAGGCACACAATGAAAATTATTTAGTTAAGATCATACATTCATTTATGAAACACCTGTAGGATAATCTTGGCCAACTTGGCATCTCATTTACACACGTAATATTCATGTCATAAACATTAAAGGAGTGAAGTAGAAATATTACAGAGTGGTACTTTGTACTGAGACCTTCACAAGTTTTATGGCGCAATTCTCGGTTGTCCACTTGCATCATTTTTCTCATATTTGAATGGTTATGTGAAAGTATTATAGGTAGAATATATTTAATCTTACCTGTCTGCTGAAAACTCCATGTGTTTCCATGCAAAGACATTACGTCCACAGCATCAAGTGCCACAAAATAAACCAACAGTAGCTGAACTTTCCGCACTGAAAACATCGTTTTTGTTCTGTCACGTTATTATTTTAATAAATAAAAAAAGTCTGGACGAACATTAAAACAGCCTCATGTTAAAACGTGTATGTATATTTCATCGTTAGTTATCAGTAACTCCGCTGTTACATTTCCATCAGTTTTATTCAGCAGCGTCAAGCTAGCAGTACTTAACAGTTGTACTTCCGGTCTAGACTGCCAAATCATTCACGTACTGTGAAACTAATATTGAATGTAATGCTTTTATCAACAGTAAAAAAAAAAAAAAACAACAACAACAAGCTAGACAGCAATAATATTATATACACACATTAATATTTGTACATGTTAATATGAGTCAGTGCTTTACAAGCATGCTGTGAATGCTTTTATTTTGTTTGACCTCTTTTCTGTTCTTCCTCTCACTTGACGTTTGACCCTTTTAAAAAACAATCATATTCACCTGACGCGCTCTTGCCCCGCCCACTGGAAGACTAGATGCTAATTAGCTTTTAGCAAATTCACTATCAGAAAATAATGGAAACTGTTCATTTTGTTCATTTGACTGAATGCAGTATTGTATAAAACTAGAGAGCTTTATCCATTTATGTCTAGCCATCCTTATTAACAACACTATGGATAACTAATAGTCTCTCAGTTCCTTACTTCAATTATTTCTGACACTGACTCGCCATAGCACGTTATAACAGTTTATGGCTCCACTAAACAGGATACTAAAAGAAGAATCAATAATCATAAATATTTTTGATGTATTGATGTTTGTTTGCTATCAGGAGAACGTGATCAGCTCTTAAAAGTCCACCTATTTCTTCCAGATTAGAGGTGAGATTTTTATTTATTTTAAAGAAGAGTGTTGAATGTCTTAATAATATTATTATAATTCTATTCAAATAAATATAAATATTTGTATGGTTTTTTTTTTAAATAAGAATATATCAGGTCTCCACAGTTGCAGATGTTTTCATGATGTTAGAAACTGATTTTTTCTTTACAATATTGCAACTTTGCTTCTTCCTTTTGTTTCCTAAGAAGGAGCAAAAAAAAAGAAAAAAAAAAAAACATGAATGGTGGCTAAATTCCATTAGAGGACAGGTTCACAAGTTTTCCTAAACCAGGTGCCCAAACGAACAGTGGAAGAGGTTTTCCTTGTTGTTTCCTCCTGTTCATACTGGCTATTAAAAGATCCCCTTCAATGTGCTCTCAATGTAAGTGATGGGGGACAAAATGTTGTGCAAAAATGTATCTGAAGAAAAAATTGAAAGAGGCTATAATCATATTAAGACTGTACACACAGTGGCTTTAAAATCCCAATAAGCCAGCATTGAATGCATGACAGCAGAGCCCTTTAACTGGAACTTTAACTGTTGATGTTATCAGTTGCACTTATTAGTGTTTGACAGGTCGAATGAGAAGGGTGTATTGATTTAGAGCATTACTGAACTCATCAGACTTTAATTAGTGCAGTAATGTATGTCATCTGTCACTTAAAGCTGCACTGATCAATATTTTTATTTTAACAATGGATCAAATGACAACGTGTGAAAGGTCGCACTAGTTAAAATAATCTCTGAAGCTTTCACACATCTTTGACTCATTCAGTTATCAAGCAGATTAAATACAGACAGTGTAAACAGCTGCATGTAAACACTAAAATCATTCAGATATAATCACACATGTAGACACAGTTTCATTTCATTCTTTTTTATTTCAAGGAACTTTGCTTCATACAAAATGTTAAATGTAGAAACAACTGCAGAATTCAAAGTCTGGCCAAGAAACAGAAATCAGGCAAACAAACATTTCACTGAATCCCAAGACCCAAATAAAGGAATGTTCCAGCTCTGCTGCACGGGGTGGAACTATCAACAATGTTCAATACTGTTTTTAATATAAATTTGTCTTGTCAACAAACCCCACAGTTTATATCAAATATTAAAAATCAACAACAAAATAACACATGGTATCTAAAAGTACTAAGTTTTCTACATGCACATACATCTTTAGAACATGCAAACATTTTTATTTTCTCAAGAATAAGCCACATCTACACTGCCAATGGTACGCAGAAATAAAGAGGTTGGCTCGCCTCTAATGTTTGGTGGCCAGTTGGTCCAGACTTGGAAACGAGTACCTTTCATTCAGAGGCCGCATAGTTAAAGAAGGTACAGCTATTTCAAATCATTTTTTGCCATGGTATGACAAAACCTTCAACATAACGAATGCATCTGCAGAAGAATGTGTTCCTGTCTTTGACAAAAGGAAATGAGTTGGACACAGTTCAAGTTATGATTTATGAAAACCCTTCTATTGTGACCTCACAGGACACAAGTAGAAAACACCTCCTGCCATTGAGTGCCATGGGATTTCCATTTGACATTGTCACAGTGGGTAAATGTTGTGCATGCAAATATATGTATAAAGTTGCTGTAATCCTAAATATTCTATCTGTTTCTTGTTTACACTTTGTGCCTTTATGCATTTGAAGTCTTTTTTGTTTGCATTTTTCTTTTCATAGCATTTTCTAGAAAACATTTGGTCACAATCATGCTGAAGCCTGAATCTGAAGAAAAAGAAAAAAGCATGTAAAGCTACAGAACGGATGGAGAGATGGGTTTGTCTTGTTGCATAGCCCTACTCTCATCTTGTCTCTTGCCTTGTGTCTGGCTCCTGTAGTGTGTGTCGCTGTGGTTAAACAAGGCCCCTGTCTGTCCCCTGCTACAAGCTGAGGGGTCAGACTCTCACAACAAATCCTCCAGAAAGACAATCTCACCTTCTGTTAAAGGTTCAAACCTTTTCCCACGTGTTGTAGTTTACTGTGATAGAAAAACACAGCAAGAGATCGACATTTCACAAAAAGACAATCTGATGTTGATGCCAGTCATTTGTATCAAGCAAGTTGCATATAACAAGTATTGATTGAGTGTAAATCAGCCTACATGCTGTGTCCAGTGCTGTCCGGTTCAGAGCGGAGTACAGTTTAGCATCAGGCATTGACAGATAGTCCTCCAGAGCTCTGATAGAAGATGTTGTGAAGATGTGTTTCTAGAAACGTGACAGCTGGAGAATTCCCTCCTTCAGATTGGAAGCAGAGATGAGTGAGGCAGCCGGGCAGGTGTTGTCGGCCAGTAGGGCCACTTAAAGGAAAAAATCCACCTTCCAGTGCTGTCAAATCCACTTCTGACCATTGTTAGATATCAACCTGTGATATTCTGTGCATACGGGAGTAGTTTGAGTGATGAAGAGGTGTCATTTTTATTTGGAGTGTAAGCACATTCTCTCATGCCTCACACAGCCAGATGTTGTTTTGCCACCTTGGGACAGACTTTCAAAATTGCAGTCTCATTATATAACTCTGTAACTCTGTTTACAGCAGGACTGCATTCCCTCCATCTGCCTCGTCAGCTACTTCTACTTCACCTCTTTCCTGCTTTCCCCCACGAAGAAGCATTTACTTCATGCTTTCAATCAAGTAGGTATGTGGACGTATTACAGTTGCTGTGTCCCAATTCCTTCCTACATGCTGAAAGTCTACAGCGTGTACTAGAACTAGACAAATACATCAGTGTCTGCGTTACATAGTTTGTCAACCAGAGAGCACTGTTAAATGTCCCACTCACTATATATCTTCATCACTATTCTCATGTTGATGAAAAGAAAATGAACTGACATATAATTTAATCCTTAAATATTTATATTGGTGTTGTCTTCAAACAATCCAGCATTGCCTGGGCTAGAGAGAGAGAGAGAGAGAGAGAGAGAGAGAGAGAGAGAGAGATCTGTTTCTTCATGCCTCCCCCTGATGATTTTGACAAAGAATTGTAAATTCAAAAAATATTTAGCTCTCCGCTAGTGCTTGGTTCTTATTGATAAATGTATTCTTTGATTTTGAAACAGAAGCCTTATGCTGATGTTATTTAGCCACACTACATACTCTAAACCCTGCTGAGAATGAGTGTGTAGTCAGAACTGGGACACAGCTAGTAATACTATCACACTGCAGTCTGTTTTCTGCTAGTGGAGAAGTGAGCCAGTTATAATCATTTTCCTCCCTGTGTGAACACCACAGTGTAATATGGCAGCTCAGTAAACCTTCCTCACTCTAACACCAGAGCCTGATGTTTAATATGCATGAGTTAGATTGCTGAAACATTTCCTGCTGTCAATCTCCAGTGTACAGTAGCTGCTGGAAATATCTTGGCGTGACATTACAACATCAATTTTTTGCCAGTTATCCATGAGTATGAAAAAAAAACAATAAACTGGACCCAGAAATGCAAAATACATCCACAACAGCTGATGCTTACCAGTGTTAGTTTTACTCTACACACACACACACACACACACACACACACACACACACACACACACACAGGGCCTGACTTGACTCAAATACCCATAAAGAGTCTATCTGGATCTATCTTTGCTACTCTGGGCCCTAAATCAGAAAGTGCACACTGTTAACCCCCCCCCCCCACCCATCAGACTCCAGCTGACCAACACACACTCACAGTCCTAACAATGAAATCGAAGGCAATACAGGAGCTCACGAGGCTCACGCTGACATCCTTACCAAAAATACAAAAAAAAGAAAGTCAACCAGGTCATCATAGCACGTAGCCGACCAGGTATATCATCTAAACATGCACAATGTGTTACTGGCATTAATGTACTGTACTGATATATTTATGCAGTTTTCATAGTTGTTAAATGCTCGCATAGCCTCTGCTCCCCCATCCTTACATGATTTTATGGTTTATCAAAAACAAAAAGACTTTCATAAGGCCGTTTTTTCCATTCCTGTCTTTTAAGCGTACTGTAGGTATTGTTTCTCTGCTTGCAGATAAGGCTTTCTGTACAACATATTTTCCTGCAGAGCTACATACAGAATGAACCAAACATCTACTCAAGTGTGGATGCATTAGAAAACAGTTGACATTGCATCTTTTTCTACAGTATATCTAAAAGGATAGGCACTTTGTCTTAAAACATCGCAAAGAAGTCTGTAAGAAACATTAGACCTGAAACGATGGCAAACCGTAAGCAGTTCACGTAAAACACACTTTTTTTATGTCATACAAAAAAATGCACACAATGAAAAGAGAACATCTACAAGGATATCTTTTAAGAAAACAAATCAGTCAGTCTGGTACGTTTCACTACCATGAGCTGCTTCTCTCGTTAAATTTGCAAGAAACGGTTAACAGACGAAACCACGATCGCTGTCTGTGTGACAGCGCTTCATCTAATCGACTGACACAAAGGGAATGTCATAAAGGATTAGGCATCATCATGGAATGATAGAGTCCTAAACTAAAGAACAACACAGCTGTTTGTACAGTGTCATATTTTTTTTTGAGGTTTTCCAACATTTATAACGTCAACAAACTAGCGTTTCACTGGACGACTGACCTGCTTTTTGTCGTGTTTCCATGACTTGCAGTGTTGAAACTGCCATACTGACTCCCAAACGCTTCAAACCTTCAACTAATTTCAATAACTAACTTTACTTACAGCTTGGAAATGAAATTGCCTGTCATGTGCTGTTGGCTGTAGTAAGTATGTGGAAGGTGATGAAGAATGCACGACTCATCTGGAGTTTGGTGCTGTCTGAAGCCATGTCAACGTGTTTGCGTGCACTTCCTCCCTTACTGCAGATGTAGTGCTGCTGGGCTAAATATCAGCCTTCAGATTCAGATACCAGCTTTGTTACAGAAAAACAGTTTGAGCTGTGGTGAGCTAACTAGTGTTAGCAACATACTCAATGTAGCCTGGAGGTCTTCACAAAATAATTTCACCTGGTTTGCTAATCAGAGCAGATCATGATATATATTTATACAAATAGAAATAATTAGAGACTAACAGCAAAGCTGCACTAATCATTATTTTTACTTTTTAAAGTGAAAGGGGTTGCTCGTAGTGACGAACCCACACAGAATTATCACCAACTCTGCACTTCAGCTCAGCTCTGTTGTTAGCATCTAACATTTTAGCATCTTTCACAACTTTAATGTGTTCTGTGTCATCGCTCTCATCAGCATCAAAGTTTCCAGCAGCAGCAGGAAACTTTTTTTTTTTTTAAAAGAAATAGCTCTAATAAACTCAGTGTACCTGTAAAGAGACATAGTTTTCTCATGAGTAGGTGGAAACCAAAACAGAGCTAAAAGGAGAGTATGTATTGAACTTCCATTTGTTGAGTGGCTAGAAACAAGACGAATGCTAATCTTGCTCTGCGCCTGCTGGATGTGTAAATAGACATTTGTTTGCTTGCAGGTTTGCCATAACAACTACAACTACAATGTGATATTATGTCAGTATTGTGTTAACAGTTTGTTGCACTGCCCCCAAGTGGCCAAACATCTATTGATGCAGCTTTAAGTATTAGCTAAATGCTATGAGCCAAAAAGTTAGCTGCACACACCCCGCCACTCTTCGCAAGAACCTTTTGCAGAGCAAAGCAGTATGTGCAGCACAGGACTTTTTTTTTTTTTTTTGCTATAATGTGATTACAGTTTTACTGGGTCAGAAACCCTGAAGTGATGTAGCACAAAACACCAGCACTCCTGTTGAATGGTTTCATGGAATATGGACTGGAGGAATGAGACATCGCAGGTTAGGTAGATATCATGAAATGACTCATTTGAGTTTATATCATCCAAAGATTTCTTTGGATCTTCCTTTTTCTTCCATCAACAGGTGGTATTGTCATATTAATGTACAGCCTGTGTTTATAATATACTGGTGTTTGAGGGTCAATATGGTGGTATCAACAAAACACTGAAGTCAAAGCAAATAAAGGATGGCTACTGTAAGACATCAGATATTGGCAAAAAGTCTACTCTCCTGCTTCATAATGCCACGTGCCCTTTGATAAAGATGACACTTTTTTGTTCACGTTCAAATATTATCCACCTCAAGCTTTATCCTTGTTTAGATATTCTCCCTAACCTTAGCTCTCCCAGTTAGGATTAAAATACAGCATTATACAGTACACACACAGTGACAATGTAAACTGAAGCCTTCAAAGAAGATGATAAAACTCATCACAATTCCTCAAAAATGCATTAAAAAGGTCGATTTAAAGCCATGCTAGCACCATTCGTCCTCCTCTGCCTCCTGGTAATACCTGGGTGCCCTGACGCCAGAGCCTGGGCTGGTGCTGCCCCCGAAGCTGAAGTGGTACCCGTTGGGCACCCCAAGGTTCTGCTGTGGAGCGGGAAGCAGGGCTCCCATCATGCGAGGCAGTGCGGTCCGAGATGAGCGTCCGGTACGGGGGCTGGGCGACAGTGACGCAGCATCTTGGAAGACGTCCAGCTGGTCCCGGAGGCTGCTATACGGGCTGCCCAGGGCCTCGCCGTGGCCCCGGCCAAGGAAGGGCTCCGAGCTGATACGAGTGACAGGGCAGGGGAAGTGGCGGGAGCCGCTGTGTCGGAGAGCATTGTGCTCCGACAGGCCGCGACTCAGCCGGCCGGGACTCAGAGAGGCCTGGCTGGACACAAAGTGCACGGGGGAGGAATTGGCAGTCTTGTAGGCCACCCCGGGCCGCGGGGTGAGGGGGGTCTGGGGGAGCTGCCGACGTCCGCGGCTTGGCGTGCTAGAACTGGAGCTCAGTGCCACTGGGCTGCCTTTAACCCAACCACTGCCCTGGATGAAAATTGGACAAGCAATTTGAAACAATAGAACGATGAGGAAAATGTGTAAGAGAGGAAAGGAAAAGGAAAGGATACAGGGACAGGGCCGCCGGAGGAGAGGAAAGTAAACACGGCAAAATGTGATATGTGATGACACGAAAGATGACAGAGCACAAATGAGGGACAGAGACACAGACAGGAAAGACAGAATGAAAGAACAAGCGCTAATGGAAAGGTAACGACAGACAGACAAAATGGATGGGAAATATTGAAGAGAGAAAGTGGGAAAAGAAGTGAAAGGCCATGAGTGGCTGCACTAAAGGCAGACAGGAGAGAAAGTAGTAGTAAGAGCATGCAAAGAGAGTCTGCATTTCATTCCTCCTTCTTAAACTGCTTCTCCTACATTCAGCACACTTATCTATACCATGCCATACATACAGCAAACTGAGCTCATATTAAAAACACATCTTGTCCAGTCAATGTGGTTCACCTTTGATATAATGTAGTTTCATTTAGAACATATCTATTGTGGCTATTGATCCATTTGTACACAGGCTATCTATGGAACCCTAAAGCCTCTAGTTTTATGGTAATCAAATGGCAGAAATGGCGCTGACAGTCAATATTATACTGACATCATATGAAAAAAAAAATCATAAGCTCACTGTTCAGCAGCTACAGCATACTGTGTGTCATTGTGTGATATTCTAAAGTCAAACTAAACATGGATAGAGAAATAGCAAAACTTTCTGTAAGAATACAATATTTAAACTGGATTAGCGTCTATAGTCATGCTAGCAGCTCTGTGTGACTCTGTACTGCTTTGAGCTAAAGGCTATAAAATGTCAGCTTGCTAACATGCTGCCAGTGACAATACTAACATGATGTTTAGCAGGTCTAATGCATACCATGTTCACCATCCTATTTTAGCATATTAGCATGCTAACATTTGCTAATTAGCACTTTAACAGAAAGTACAGCCGAGGCTGTTGGGAACACCATTGTTTTGCAGGCATTTGGTCGTAAGCCAAAGTATTGCTCAAGTTCATATTTTGACCTGATAGTGGTGCTACATGAAAAGTCACATGATCACCAAAGTTATTACAATTTATACTGAGGGGGGCATGAATGCCTGGATAAAACTAATACTATTAACACTACTACTACTACTACTGATAATAATCTATACAATAGTTGTTAGAGACATTTTAGTCCAAAGTGGTAGACCAACCTACCGACTTTACCGCCCCTAGAGCCACACTGCTAGCATGGCTAAGAACATTGCAGTTAATGTTATAGCAAAAAAGAATATAAAGTATATTAAGTTCACTGTATAGTCACTAAAACCATCAGATATGTCCCTACAGGAATATTATAGGGCTTGTTGAACTGTTTCACTACTTGTTGACAGCATTTCTCATCTGCTTAATGATTGCATTTTATGCAGTCCTGCTGAATGATATAACATATGTATCTCTGAACGCTTCCCTTCATATGCACACAAACTGGAATTGGTTTAATCAGCCACTTAAACAAAATACATTTTTTGAAGATGACTCAGCAAATGTTTGTCCTCAGATTTGTGTCAGCAGCTGGAGGTAAATATTAGTTTGTCAGGAGTTTGTTAAACTGTGATGAAGTTAATGAGATCAGTAGCTGAGATGGCTGGTAGAGAAACAACACACACAGCCCATTATTTTTAATTAGCTCCACAATTTCTTGTCTTGTCATTGTTTTGTTACTGCCTGCTTTGGACATACTGGTGTTTACCACTGCGAAACTAGATTCCACACAAGTCTACCTGAATGTCTTTGTCATTATTATTAATATCATTATGAGCAGTAACGTTGGAGAGTTTCAGTGTCTACAGTAAACGTGCTTTCCGAGTGTTTCCACCCTGATATGAATGACATTCTGAGGTCAAACAAATCAGTCAAAATCAGCTATTAGGAGATTAAATCCGATCTACATCACCTTCACCTGGTCTAAAGCCTTGTCTGACCCTGCTCTACACGCCTGTGCCCTCCCACCTGCTTGTTGCTGGTTTCCTGCGCCTCGCTGGGGGAGGCGGCACAGCTGGCGGTGGCAGATTTGGTGTGGCAGTGTTCCCGGCTGCAGTAGCGGTCGCAGGAGTAGTAGCGCTGCTTGTCTACTGATGAGTGGTGATGTTTCCTCTCGTGGGAGCGTCCGCGGTCGTGGGCTCGCTCTCTGGAGGTAACTGGGTCTGGCACTGCCTCTCCTGGTGCACCTGTGATGGAGGAAGATATCACAGGGTGACAGCAGTGACGTTGAGCTGCTCTTAGCTGCAGTTCTGTGAGGAACTGTGGGCTCTATGTCAATATCTGACAGTAAGGCATCTGCTTTAAAGGACAAACCCACCTCAAAATACTGCAGCACTGTCGGAAGAGAGCTACTACTGTTGTGCTTTTCTGGGACAATAGTGTTGTTAAGTGGTATAAAAAACAAGCGTCATACTAAGATCATTTTAGTGTCTTGACTTGTATCTTTTGGTATCTTGACTTGACAAGCCTGACTGCCAGTCCTCATGTCAAGGCATTTCTTTTTGTTGGTAAGAAATGGGAAACTTTTGGTGAGATACACAGGAAACATCTACCAGATTCTTACAGGTCTTGGAAGGGTATACCTAAAGTCTTTCAGAGTGAGATGATTTGATAACATGTACCAGCTGATTCTTGCTGAGGATTATATATGATATGATGTAATTGAAGAACAATTGGCCATGAGTGTAGAAAGCACAGTGGGAGACAACAGAGAGCTAGAGAAGAGGCTGAGGGTGATCCTGTCACTGCTAAACGTGTTCAGCTCATTTCAAGTCCTCTACAAACACTCCTGGTTATTGATGGGAAGGTTCTTACATCTGGCCTGCAGGCCCTCTACTGCTGTTGGAAATGTCCAGGCCTCTGATGGTGTATCGTCTAATATATACTGTATCTTTCACTGTGGAATATTGTGGTGTTGTGAACACTGCAGCAAGGAGTTACATATTGTCTCTAATGACAACCACTTGAGGTGAGTTTAAGTGTATTATCATGACATTATATCTGACTCAGATCAGCAGTAAATAAGCTGTAAATAAGTAATGTAACAATAGGAAATATTATTAATGAAGACACCTTTTATAAAGAGTCTATAAGTTGTAATTAATGGCTTTATTAATGTTAGTAAGTCATCTATAAGAGACTAAAATCCATTTATTAACTTATTTACTGTACAACTGCAGACTTGATGGATTACTGTAAGAAGCATTTAATCATCTCTTCAAATTAGATGATTTACTACATTTTGCTTTGTTTATTTGTTTTTTACCTTTTATAAGTGACATGTTACCCTTTATTAATGACTCACTACCATTAACAGTAGAACTGAAGACATTATGACTTATTACAATGTGACAAACTCAACCCTTTATTGGTTTTTTTGAATGACAGATTACTTATAACCTGGCAACCCAAAACTTGTTCTTATGAATGACTTATAACTGATCTATAAAGCATTAGTAAGGAATTTACTAACCATTCATAAAGCCATTAATTGCAAATTCAAAATCCTTTATAAAGGACGGCCCATTAGAAATGTCTCCAGACATGTTTAAATGCAACTGTGTGCTCTCACAGAGGCCTGACTATGCATTTATTAACACTCATGTTAATGTATCAGTGTTTAAATATTAAACACTTTCTATCAGGATCTTCAGCTGAAAAATACTGGTCTTATTATTAACATATAAAAATCATACTGTTAGACTTTCTTCATGCTGTCAGCTCCACCAGCAGCTGAAATACAGAGCTGTGCAGCAGCATTCAGACACCAAAGAGGATTTTTATCATCTCTGCTGACATTTTTCTCTCTCCACCGTCTCGCCCTGCAGAGAGGCGGATCATAAATTAGTGGGTCGTTGGCTGTTCATGTCTGTCAGTCTCTTTTATCTGAGTAATAAAGAGCACGTGTGTGAACTGTACAGAGCTGATCTCTATCACAGCTGAGACCCTGCAGGGTGGCCTCTTACATAAGGTGCTGTCCAGCTTCCACACATGAGGAGGTGAGGATGAACGCGAAGTTGTATTGTTCCATGGTGCGGATAAAGGTGTTTACACTTGTTATAGACTTGACATTAAAATCAAGAAATATTTGTATGACCTTCATGCAGAGGTCAGACTGGATAAATCATCACAGTTGTTTTGTTTAGAGTTTCTTTTTTCTATCTCCAGCCTTGGTATATCGTACCTTTCTTTCATAACTTATGCTGTAATTTAGTAAGTAACCAGTAATTATTATTTATGTCATTTCCAAAGTTCACTATAAATTCATTTTGGTTGGGAAAAAAACAAGCTTTCAGAAGTCAGGAGCTTATGCAAAAATTAAATGACAATGATTTTTTGGGATTTGTTTCACAGATATTATGATCATCTACTGTATTTCAATCACCCAGAATGTTCTACTGATGGTGAAAACAGCAGTAAATTCATCTTTGAATTATATAAAAAAAAAAATATTTTTGGAATTTGGGTAGGTTATCCATTGGTTTTTAACCCATAAAAACCTCTGCCTGGACTTCTAGAGCCCCGAGGCAGCTGCCCACATCGTCCTGTTGGTAGTAAAGCCTTGGTGGTCTCTACACTGTGTGTGTGTGTGTGTGTGTGTGTGTGTATGTGTGTGTGTGTACATGCTGACTAACCAGCAGAGCTGGGAGGTTGTCCACCCAGAGGTGTATCCAGAGACCTCTGCCTCTTCTCTCTGTCTCTGTCTTTATCTCTGTCTCTGTCTTTGTCTCTGCGGTGGTGGCAGCGGTGGTGGTGGTGGTGGTGATGGGGTCTGTCCTGGCTGGGTTTCTCCAGGGTGTAGTCCCTCAGGTTGACCTCCTGGGGGCGCTGTGGGGCCACAGTGGAGGCAGAGCGCTTCATGGGGCTGGCATCAGGGACAGACTGAGAGAGGAGGGAGTTAGGCACAGAAGCTCTGAGAATCATGTCTGACTCAAGTCTCTCATCCAGGAAGGAGGTTTTCATATGACTCCTACAGCTGACTCTTACAACGGTACATACAGTACACCTCCTTGTTGAACTGAGGCACTGTGATGTTTTCAGTCATGCAGATGCTGATGATAAAAGTAGAGTTTTATTTAGTCTACTGTACGATTAAAGGCACTGACAAAAGGAAAGGCATTAGAGCAGAGGTGAAATTATTAGATTACCTTGCATCACCTAACTGAACAATTTGTTTCTACTGACTATTGTGCCACATGAAACAAAGGGAATGAGAAAGCTTTTGTCAGCTTTACATTGGAACTAGAACAGTGGGAACACCTGGCCGGCCTGCACCTACAATGCAGCTGTTACTTAATAACAACAGTTTTATTGTCTGTTGAAGGATAAAGGACCAGATGTACCATCCAAAACAACGGGAGATAATTCATTCAAAATGAGCTACAGAAGAGTTCCTGCATTTACAAACATCTGGACTCATTGATGTTTATCCTACTTCTGGAAATTAAGTGGAGAAATTGTCACTAACCTGACGAGGTACAGATTTTGGTAAATGTAATTCATAATTTAAGAGTATTATTTTTAATGTAATTGTATAGAAGTAGACCATGAGATGCTGGTGGCATGGCACCAGGGATGGGAATGTCAATCCATCCAACACTTTGGTGGAGACTGAAACATCTCAGCAGCTATTGGATGGTTGCCATGACATTTACATGTACAGATATTCATGGTCCCCAGAGGATGGATCCTGCTGACTTTGGAGAATCCCTGATTTCTCTAGCACCACCATGAGGCTGACATTTTTGGATCACATTAAAGTTCTCTATCTTGACCCACTATTGGATGGATTGCTATGATATTTATCACAGATGTTCCTCAGAGGAAACATTCTAATGACTTTGGTGATCCTCTGACTTTTCCTCTAGTGCCACCATGAGATTGACACTTCTTTTTTTTTATTGAAATATGTTGACAACTATCAGTTTGACATTTCTAGAACATATATAGGAGACATATCACATATGTTGATAGTGATATTTTTTAGATAAAATATTTCAAATTTTGACCTTTTTTAGGCAAAAAAAACTAAATGATTTAAAGAGAGTTAGAGTAATCTCTACTAGAATTACATAAATGGCAGTGTACTCAATACAACATTCAGACCGTCATTAAGGGAGAGACGAATAATTGAATAATAATAAAATATGACATTTTCTGCATTTTTTAAACACACAGAAGAATTTGGACTTGTGACCTCAGTATTTCTAACATCATGGCTACAGCCCTGCCGAGACACTAATATTCTGTCTTTATACATGAAGAATCAACTACGGTACATGTATAATGACAGAAGATATAAAAACAGTACCAACTGCAGTTAAGAAGCACAATCATGAATAACACTGAACCTAATTGTATGGTGATACTGACCCATGTGAGTCCACTGTGACATTCTCCCATTACACATCCTACAGTACTGGGACTGTAGGTTGATAACCATCACAATGTCAAACACAAACAAGTATGATGTAGAGTGACAGCGGGTACATACAGCTAGATGAATCCCTGGAGAGTGGCGTGAGTGGCTCCGCTGTCATGCAGAAGGATAAGGACCAGATAAACAGAAAGAAAACAGCAGAGAAAAAGACGAAGAATATTAAGCAAGATCAGCAATAGCTGCAGGTTGTAGAGATAGAGGTGTTCAAATCTTTCACTTAAAGCCACTTTGTGTAGAACTTTTCAGTGATGATAGCATGTTTCTAATTATTCTGATGCTGTTTTTGCTTGTAGAAAAAGGAGTGAAAACTGGTGCAGTGTGTGTTTTGCTTTCAGCATAGAGAGGGTAGTGGTCAGTGTTTCTGTCTCCCACAGTGCCAAAGGCAGAAATGTTCATTCCCTACACATAGTGGCTTTAAATACAACTAATACTTTTATTATTTAAAAACACTCTTTCCAGTTAATGTCTTACATCTAAAAGTACACAAATCCCAGTGAGTGTGTGCTAAAAGTACACAAGTATTAGCAGCAAAATGTACATGAGCATCAAAAGTAAATGCACTCGTTGTAAATAATGGTCCAATTCAGAATGTTATATTATCAATAAGTAACATTATTTACTTATTGATAAGTAAACATGTAAGAAGCATTTTCTGACACTAGGTTTCTATCTGAGTGTGGTGCAAATTTTAACCGAATTTCCACAAAATCATCAAAAGAAAATTCTAATGAATAGACGTTTCCATCCACTGCCATTTTGTGAATATTATGGGATGGTTGTCGAGATGAACGGCTGGTGACATTAATTTTCCAGTCGGGCGCCAAAGACCAGAAGAACAGTGCAAACAAGATGGTGTAATTAGAAGAATGCCAGTCAAACCTCAAACATGAAAAACTATGTAGAAAACATATTGGAAATATGACATTTAGTCACATAATGTAAATCTTGATGTTAAGTGCATGAAGTCTGTTTCCATTGGCTTTTACTGATACACCAACCTTCCCTCCTCAGCTGAGTGTAAATTTGCAGGCTTTGCCATTCAAGTTTTTTTATGTGTAAATTGAAGATAAGAATACAGACAGGTGGATGGAAACACACTTTCAGTTTCTCTTACATATGAAAGAGGTAACTGCAGGTGTCAGCTAAATGTAATGGTAAAAAAAAATAAGTTACCCTCTGACAAGTAGTGTAAAGTATAAGTAAAGGTGTAGACCCTTAAACACACCACTCAAGTACCTCAAAATCCAGACCAGAAAAGAAATTGAATGTGTTACTTCTGCGTATCATATTACCAGGTGATAATCTTCAGGTGAATCCTGTACTGTGATCTTACTTACACATTTCATCAGCTGGCAATAAGACAAAATGATGCACAGCAAGATGCTGTTTCTGTGTGTGCGCCCAGCACTCACTCCCTCTGCTTCTTTCAGCACATCCTGGACTCTTACAAGCATCTCTGACAACATATCAGCCTTGATTCCTTCTGTTCTTGCCTGCCAGTCTTGTTTTCAGGAGCAAATTAAAACGGGGTCCTGCACATACTGTATTAAAAGGTGATGAAACCACAAAATCAGTACTGAATGTCCCATATCAGCTGGGTTAAAGAAACTGAGTGTGGGCTGTGCTTTCTTTGGAACTTCACTGTGAGTAGAATTGACTTGGATTTCCCATGTCACCACAGCCCCAAGAAGGATCTTGAGGAGAGCTGGTATTAACAGATGTCAGCTCCTGATCCGAGCTCAAATTAAGCAAAAGAAAAGCAATCTACCAAGAGTGAGAGATGGACTGCTGGCACTCAGGCTGGAGCCCCAAGTTCAGACTGCATGGTACAGTTCCCATCATACTCCAGCAAGAGCAGGCAATTTCCAAAAGGCCAGCATTAATTGAATTGGCTAAAGGATTTCCTGCTCTCTGTTCCAAAAGGTGAGAAAAATAAGACAGCAAGTCAACAAGGCAACATCCCGCCCCCGTTCCTTACATCCTCTCATTAATCCCCCACTCCAAATTCTCTCTCTTCTACAGTAACCCAATTACTGTCTTCCTCTCCCAGTGAATCTTGGGCCCAAAGCCATTTGGAGCCACTATCATCTTTTCGGTTGGCAGCAGGAGAAAAACGATACCGGACAAATAGCTGGCGGCCCGCCAGGATCTAATCAGATTACTGTAGACTTCTCCTCTGCAGTGAGCGTAGGATCAACAACAGCTCTTCCAATTGGGCTGTGAAAGGAATGCACTTTAAATGCATGAATCGATCAACATCAACATCACTCAGGAAATGAGGAGCTTATTATATTTCTTGGGATCAAGTGAAGGATTCATTGGAGTTTTTCAGCCTTAACTGGATGAATAGTGAGTCCCAGCTCCTCCCTGCTTTCTCAATATAAATGTTCTATGTGACAGTTCACTGCGCTGTTATGAAGAGCCACTGACTCTTAGTAATGTAGGCACAGCAAACTCAATCTTTTTCCCTCACTCATCAAAAATATTGAGCTATAGCTCACGTTAAAGAGAATGACTTCCAATCACGTTGGTGTGTTTGTGCTTGCAAGTTGAAATCAGAGGGCGGTATTCACTGTGTAACCAAAACTATGATGACAAACATTCATTGATGGCCATCCACAATAAAAACCAGACACAAAACTGAAAAAGTCATCTTAAAAACCAAAAAATTGACAAAAGTTTTACAATCAATAATATGCATACTAGCAAAAGGACAAATAAGCAATTTACTGCTTTAATGCAAAGTCTTATTCAGCGACCTGCATACATCTGTGGATCATATGTGCTCCTAATTAGCAAAACAGCATCTTCTGCTGCTACAAAAGTTGCACTATTAAAAGACCATTGGGAGTTTCAGACCTCTAGTAGCGCTATGATGCAGGTTTTTTATGAGTGTGTCCTCCCTTCGTTATGTGCACACGTACGGGGATGCACATGCATACATGCATGCATGCAGGTGACCCGATACACAGTTCTGCCGATGGTTTCACACTATTCCGCTCATCAGTGCACCAATAAAGGCAGTGAAGAAGAAGACTGAAAGCTATTAAACATGACTGTAAACAATGCAAGATATAAAATAAAATTGGATTTGCAAATGTTTTATGAGGAAATGCATTCGACACTCTTTTAGACCTCAAGGATATTCACTGAAATGCATCGTGTGTAACACTGAATGTTTGTCTACAAGAGAACTCCACAGGACACTTTTAAGCAGCATCTCTGCTAGTGATGTTGACAACATTACTGGTTACATTACAGATGTATAGACTAAATTCATCTACAATCCCACTGAAAATTATACAAAATAGCCGTTAATATGTAGAAAAGCATGCAGGCCAGCACACCTACATTTCTGAAAAGGTTAGCAAATGTAACATTATTACATGAACATTAGCTTCAGCTGGCTATATTTAGTGTTTCTTGACCGTCAGGAGGAATGAGTGCAGGATTAATGTAGGCAGTTAAATCTTACTGTAGGTATTTGCAATAGGAATATTACTGTGTTGATGTTATTAGGTGCTTGTCTCAAGCTAAACCCAGACAGTTCTGCTCTGCAGTGGAGAGAACAAGTATCTGTAATACAGCTAAACAGATGGAGACAACTGTAGCCTCTGAACGATTAGAAAATATAAATGACAAAAATTAGACCAACAAAACCTAGACTAAAATGACTAAAATGTGACTACAAATAGAACTACATCAAAATCAGGCTCCAAATGTGATGAGGAATAGAAGAGGGCTACCTGCAGCTCAGCATTGAGTCGAGGCATAGAGGCAGCCCTGCCCTGGTTCTCCAGACCTGAGCCAGGAACTGCAATTGTACTGCTGGCACTGGTCTCCATCTTCTTCATCTCTACCGACTCCTGGACGCACACACAAGCCCATTAGCATCATTATAGGAATATACTTTGGCACACGGGTGTATGGTAGTGTGGAGAAGGGAAAAGGAAGTAACAGCTAAATCTTACTTTTCTTCTGTACTTCTTCCTCAGCAACATTATTCTTCTGCAGATGTTCGACAACTTAAACCTCAAACTTAAAAGCTGCATTAAGCAAGTTTTGACCACTGGAGCCAAAACAAACTTCCAGAAAAACTGGTCAATGATAGTTAATGTTCAGTCCCTGCACCTGTACAGTAGATGCCATCAATTCACAAATAAAAAATGGCATTCAAATAAGAGCCAGCACAAACAAATAAAGGCCAAGCGAAAAATATTGAGGAAAGATGGAATAACGCTACATGTGTGCATGTATTCAGCTGTTTATTCATCATAAGCCATCATTCCCTGAACTATTCAGCTGGCTGACACATGAGCAAAGTGTTTATTCTTGCTTTAAACTCTTCTTTTACTTGGTAGATGTTAATAACATGCTCTATTCAATGACCTTTTATTCTTACACAGTACATGTTGGGCATGTGTTTATCTACAGTACCTGAATGACGGCAGTGTCCGGTGTGTCCTCTGATGGGCCCCTGGACAGGTTTTGCATCGCCTTAGCTCGGGACCCTTCTATGGGTTTCTCCATCACCCAGGAAGATGATCCCTTAATGTTGTGCTCATGACCTGGCCTGTGTGTTATTGCAGCCACCACACAGCATAACAATACAATGTAAATCTTATAGATCAGAAGTTACCATTTTCACTCTGAAGACACCCAGCAGGACCCTCATTTGATAACTTGATAACATCTAATCATTTTCATTCCTGATCATTTAGTGAACTGTCTGTGAGTACAGTTGAGTGGTTTGGATGAAACTTGATTTACTGACA
Source organism: Thunnus thynnus (assembly GCF_963924715.1). Taxonomy (NCBI): domain Eukaryota; kingdom Metazoa; phylum Chordata; class Actinopteri; order Scombriformes; family Scombridae; genus Thunnus; species Thunnus thynnus. Next base: position 5,859,391 of record NC_089518.1, read on the forward strand.
TACACATTCTTTCATGAAGTAGTAAATTAACAGTGAAAAAAACATTTTAACTTGTCTTTTGACACCATTGTGTTATATTGTTACACTATCCAACAGCTAACATGACTATCTTTGTAGTTGATGATAATTTTTTATTTGGGGGGGGGGGGGATCTGAATAATTAACGAGAACAATTCAGTCATCCAGGTCACAGATTACTGTGTCTAGAAGTGCTAAACCAAAGGTGGCTACGCCTGCCATCTGAAAAGTTTCTTCAGTTCTGACTGTGGAAGAGTTGCAGGTATTTACTGGAATAAGGTCGCTTAACGTACAACCAAAAACAAGTTGGGTCAGGATGTGCCATTCACTGTTCCATATATAACAGACACACATTCACACACATATACACATACACATGGAGGATTGCATTGGTGGATTTTTAACAGAGAGCAGTGTACGGTGTGGTGTGCTTGGAATTCAGACAGTACAGTGCATTATCTAGTAGATTCACCGTGTCAGAAATCCCTCCATATACTGTATGTGAACGTCATCCTCAAAGAGGTGAATATCTGGGACGCCACCCCAGTCAGTCACAACTGAAGGAGCTTTCTGGATGAGAGGCGAGATTCCTTCAAGAGTCGACAGCAAGTCCGGAAACCTCAGACTTAACCTTTTACAATACGCTGTTTTCATCTGAACAAGAAATACTAACTGTATCGCTAGTGAGCAAAATAAATATAGAAAACAAACAATCATCAACTGCCATGTAGTGAAGCTGTTAGTATATAAAATGTGCTGTGCACCATTTAAGAGAGTCTTTCTATGAGTCTAATGTTGATTAACACAGGCTAGGTCTACTTTGATACTGTCAAGGCAGACTTCTTCTCTTACGAGGTGTTCTGGTGGTCCCACTGTAGACGCCTCTGACATTTATAGTGAATTTATAGTTTAACTTCTTGACTGTTGTTGCTCATCTGCAACACTGCATGGATGAGTCATGAATTATCAGACTCCTACAGAAATCACAAGTCATTGGGTTAGTGCTAAAGAATGACAATCACATATTTGGTCTTGATGTAGTAAATGTAATATTCATTTTCTTTCTGCTCTCAGTAAACCTGACCTGCATCCTTGATGTTGTAAACCTGAACTGCATCCTTGGTAAACCTGGTGATAACAGATGCAGTGAACCTTGTCTTTATGTTCAGTCTTAATGCAGTGAAAGTGATTTTATGTTTTGGTACGTTTGTAGTATTCATTCAGTTTTTGATGTGATAAACCTCATCTTAGCTTTTTGTCTTTGAGTAGTAAACCCAGTCTTTTTAACCTTGATGCATTAAACCTAGCCTTGGTTTAAATTGTTGATGTTATAAATCCACACTTGGTTTATTTAGACCCAACTGTAGTTTTTAGTCTTGATGTTTTGAAGTTTTAGTTCCTGGAGCGTTGAACTTACAGAGTGCCTCCATTGTTGAGGGAGTTGGAGCTAGGTCTGGTCTGTGGCTGGGGCTTGGCCTGGGATTCGGGCTGGGGCTGAAGCACGCTGAGAGGCTCCACACTGTTTGACATCATAGGCGGGTCATTCTCCTGCATGTGAGTCAGAGGCAGCAATGGCTTAAACAGAGCCCGAACCTTGCACTGTGGAGGAGAGACGGATGGCATCATGCTGAAGACATTCATAGGCAGCAGGCAGAATATTGTTGGACCTGGGTCTGACAGCGGTGGCTCAGTGCCACCCAGATGTGGAGACTTGGTCCAGAATATTCTTTTTCTTGCGGTCATGCTTGTATGCAGTTCATCGGTGTGTATGTGTGAGTGTTTTTTGAAACAAACATGCGTCTGTAGATGTGCAAGCTTGCAAATGACCACCAGCCTGCAGCCAAATATATGTTTGGCTGATGCTGGTAAGTCTGCCTACAACACAAGCTACTTTAGCAGGTACCAATCACTGGATGCTTTTAAAAGTTTGAATTGTTCAACTGTGAAAGCAGTTGATAGATTTTGTACTTCACCAGTGAACAGCCAGTGGATACAAAAGCATCTTCTCTACATGTGTGTATGCATGCAGGCATACAGTAAAGTATCTATCAGTGTGTGCAGGCAAAATGTATGTGAGCGCATGCATACAGGTTTGCACCACTGCATCCACTGTGTGTGTACATCAGTGCATGTCTATGATTGAGTGTGTGTGTGTGCAGTGTGTGTGCAGTGTGCAGGCATGTGTGGTGTGGATGTTGTACCTGTGAGCCTGACGCACTCTCTTGCTGCTGCTGCTGCAGCCTCCTGGCTCGGTTCTGCTTGTAGTAATCGAAGATCATCAGGGCCGCATAAACCTTCCCTACTGTCAGTTCATTGGCTGAGGAGATGAGGAGAGAAGACATGATGAGGAGAGGGGGGAAGAGGAGAGAAGAGGAGAGGAGACGGAGGAGTGGAGACAATGAGGACAGGAGAGGATGGGAGGAGAGGAGACAGTGGAGAGGAGAGAAGGGAGGGCAGGGGAGTGGAAGAGAGGAGATTCTGCTGACTCATTCTTCCCTCCTGGACTCGTCTCTATTTGCCTATTTGTCTTTCAAATGGTTTAGTTTAGAGAAAAGAAACTTTTACAGTAAATGACTTGATTAATTCACAGTAAGTAATTAAAATAGATTTTTAAGGTAAACAAAACAAGCATCACAACAGATGTCTGGGAATATATTTCATGTAGTGAGACAGTAAAGACCAAAAGGTGGCAGCAAAAGCAAAGCTCACAACTCATCAACCACACAGTAAGTCTTGTCTTTTGCACCCGTGGATGGACACGTGCAACTGGTACTCTCACATTAACACACATGTACTCACCAAGGCCTGTATCAAAACTAAAAGTAAAGTCAAAAGCTAAAAGTGACATTTCTGACTTGAGTGGTAGATAGTAAGCGAGTAAAAATCCTTCACTTTTACTCAAACTCACAGACTTGAGTTCAAATCTATTTATCAAATTTCTTCTGACTTAGAAATACTCTGAGATTAAACACACACTGTACAAAATATCACTGGCCATGTTAATTACTAGTAGAGATATTAAGGATGTCACAGAAATGAGAGGAACTGTTGTATATTTGGTGGCAACATTGAACTGCTGTGGCTGTCACAAAGTAAAACAACAGACATTTGATTTGAGTGACTAAAATTCATATGCACAAGTTACTTTTCTGATTGAGGTTATCAGTCAATGTGATGTGGTTAAACTTCCCTTAAGGAGACTGCGTATAGTGATACAGCTTGGTGAAATGCTTACGTTTATGTGGCGTCACTAGCAGGTCCATGGTCTTTTGAGAGAGGTTTGGCCACACTGTGGACAACTCCTTCTTTAACTCAGCGTCAGATAATCGCTGGGCCACCATACCTGTAAATCCAAAGAGACAAAGAGAAAGACTTTAACCCTCATTTATTGAAACATGTACCAACCGCCCGTCACGGCCCTGTATACCACACTATTTGAAAAAAAAGAAGAAAAAAAGAGCCAATCTTCTAATTGGTTAATTTTACATTTACAGCACAGAGCAGGAAAAGCAGGAAATGAATTGATCCTGAGATGAGGCACAAAGAGAAATCCTCATTAGGAGTGCAGAGGCGGTGAAGCCATGAGAGAGAGTGCAGCAGACACACCCAGCGCAGCACAAAGCCTGCTAATGAATCCAAATGGGAGACATATTTGCTCATTTCCAGCTCTGAGAGCAAAAACACATCTGTCACTCCGGTGGGGACCAGCTGACTGCTAAAGGTTGCGTTTTGATAATGAGGAGTTGAGTTTTGGAGTTTTATTTGCTTGTTTCGTTTGCTTTTTGTTGTGTTATACTGCTGTTCCCAACAACCTGTTTAAACCGGACATCTCTGACACATTACCGTTACCTTCATTTTGCTCTTGATGTTTTAAGTTTTATGAGACTTTAATTTACTTATAAACCCATTAAAAACATAGGTTGTTCATGCTAAGTCAATCTCAATTAATATATAATATGAATATATTATTAGCTACAGTGGTGCCCCACTATATATTCAGCCTGTGCATCATATTTATTTAATTTATAGTTTAGTTTTATTAGAAGGATGATATTAAACCACATACAAAAATGTCAATGATGACATAACAAAGTACATGACTTCTTTTTGAATGTCTTGTAACCTTCTTCAGCTTAATGAGACTGAGATCTTTATATTTTTCTAGATTTACAACTTGGCGTCATGCCAACCAGAACTAAGCTGTCTGTCAGTCATTTTTGATATAAATCTGAACTTTGATTACCAAGCACAGTCCTGTTTTGAGAAACATCTCAATGATCCAGTCCTTTCTGTCTGCCACTGACCTGAAGGAAGTTATTCATGCCTTCATTTCATCCTCTCAATTATTCTAACTGTCTATATTTAGCACACAATAAAAAAGGCAATAAACTGTCTTCCATTGGTGCAAATGCAGCTGCAAGGCTTTTAACTGGAACTATGACAAGAGAACACATTACCCCAATTTCAGCATCTCTTCACTAGCATTGCTTCAAAATTCAATTAATCACTTATAAGGTGTCAAATGGACTGGTGACAAGCTGCATTTCTGACCTACTAAGCCCTTATGTACAAGGGTGCAAAGCTTCGGTCAGCAGAAAAAGCTCCTCTCATGGTTCCTACTGTATGTCTAGATGTCTGAGGGTAACTGTGGCCCCAAAACTGAAAATGTCAAACTACCATTCACAATTTGCACCAACATCAGCTAAAGACATACCTTTAAACTGTCTTTTAAGTGACTTATATGATTTTATATCTCCTGGAGATCATTCTGTTTTTTAATTCATTGAATTCATTATTCTATTACTGTCTCTCATCCTCTGTATTTAAGCACTTTGTCACTATGTTAAGTAATAATATCTATCCATCCTTATCCTTTAGAGGGTCGCAGGGGCTGAAGCCAATCCCAGCAGGTACACCCTGAACAGGTCATCAGTCAATAGAGACAGACAACCATTCACACTCACATTCATGCTGAACTTTGGTTCACACCCAACACAACACTGACTAACTTGTTCAGAAAGATCTATAATTTATCTTTTAGTATTCTTTCTGAAACATTCATCATGAACAAATGAATAGTCAAAATAGCTAGCACCAATATTCTCTGAGGACTCTGACCAGTGGAATGACAGGCAGACTAAAACTTTACAATAAGTTTCTTACTCGAGAAACAGTCGAGTTGTACGTTGAGAGTCTGAACAATGAAAGTGTAAAGTTGAGAGAATCACACATCAGCAGCTCGTGAGAAGCTCTCCTCCATTGGGAGCTACCCAGATCCAGACTTCAGCCTCCTCATTCATCATTCCAAATACAATTCCAACATCCATACTCTGCAAGAAGCCAACCAGGGAGCAAGCAAGTATTTCTACAAAACCTCCATTAACTTGCTATAACCTGCTGCTTTCATAATTGGTAACTTTAACTCTGAGGTAACAGTGATCTCATCTGTCTATCAGTTCTCATACCAGCTACACAGTAGATAACACTGCATCATTCACTATTATTATACATATTCTGGATGAATCATTTCATATTTGAGTCATTCAAAATAATAATAATAATCCATAATTTCCCCTAAAAATCATATAGTTCACAAATAGTTTAGGCAAAGTCCAGATCATTCTTTAATGTTTTTAATTATTGTACACTTACAGTGTGTTTATAATCTTCTTCTGATGCCTTATAATTACTACTTCAAGTATAACTGTAGGTAGATGTGAACCCTCAATAAAGCACACTGCATAATGTACATGTTAGATCATTTCAATTTCATTCTACTGTAGGCAAGACACAGTAAACATTATTCATATAGTACTGTCAGAGGGAAGGTCTTTATACTATTTTGGATTTGATTATGTTCTCATTTGATGTGTGGTGTGTTTCTCTGACCTGAGGCCAGTTTGATCTCCAGGGCGGTGCGAATCAAGGCCATCAGGGTGGAGGTGAAGTGGACGGTGTTGTCATCAGCGATGGGCATGTTCATTTTGACGAGGCGCTGAGGAGAGGAGATGTGGGGTGAAAGTTAGATCACTGAGTGACAGCAAACATCCTGATCAGAACATAGAAGTCCACCCAGAGAAATCAATCTGTGTGCTGCTGTGCATCCAGTACCCTTCATTGATTCATTCTGCTTCAAGTAGCTTACAGGTGCTTTGCTAAATTTGGTTAAACATGTGGGTGTTTGGCCATGTTCATAAATGTTACTGAGACTCAGTTCAACACACAAAAAGCTTTCTTGACAAATACGTACAGAAGAGACAAACTAGACATTCACATTCACTGCTATTGGCTACAGTATGCACTACGCTGCAAGTCAAAGTGCACTGGTGCAAGACTGACATTGACCGAAAAAAAGGTGAGAGAAGGCATGTAAACGCATAACCATGAAGGTGCCTCGACAGTCGCAGGAGCTCGACTCTGTGGTTGCCATCCTAGCAATCATCAACTTGGAGTTGAGAAGGTTGAGTAAGCTCTACATGTACGCTGGCAGCAATAGTAGCAATAAAGAGTGTCCATTCCACAAAGTGTGGGCAGCCTTAGCAGGAAGACTTGCTTCATAAAGAACTAATGGCACCATTGGATGCTTTCATGATGCTGTGGGATTGTTGCTGTAAGAGTTGAGCTCCCCTGAACACAAAAAGCATTCACCTACATGTGCTATCAGTGGCAGTGCAGAAAGTAAGAAAGACCAGAGTCAGAATGAGACAGGGATGGAGAGCTGAGGGCCAAACACACACACACACATACACAAAACCAACAGGCTGCACAAACAATTAGAAAGGCTGCAAGACTGACAACTAGAATTTACAGAAGGCAAAGTAGCTGTTTGACACAGAATGGGTCTCATGCAAGAACCACTCATATGAACAGTACTGTGATCCAAGTCAGGTGCAGATTGTCTGCTTCTGTCTACAAGGGGAAAACACCTTCATACCTTCAAAATTCATCCATAAATGAATTTGCAGGTTCAATATGAATCCAAATTATTATTATTTTTTTAAATCTAAAATGAATATTCTATTGGTCAGTGTGATGTGGATCATGGCTTTCTGGGGTTTGAAAAAAATGTCTTGGCTTGAGGACTTTGGTGTGACAACTTCTATAATTTAGTAGTTGCCTCATGGTCTTTATGCAGGTCACAGTCCAGCTGACAGCATTAATGCAATGTATTCCCTTATCGTCCATCTTTGGGACTATGATGATATTCCCTTGACCTCCTCCCATCTATGGATCTTTTTGCTTTAGCATGACTACTGATTGTCAGCAGCTGGACTTAAGGCTCAGAGGTGTGACATTAATGTTTTTGTGAATTAAAATTGTCCACAGAGTGGGACAGGTAGCCTTATATAGCAATTTGAGGATAGTAGTGATGGCGCTCGTGAACAGGTGGCATTCATCGAGTTGAAATGAGTGATTTACAACAGGCTTGTGATGTTCAGAGAGTTAGCTAAATCTGACTAGAGGTTTAGAATAAGAATATAACAATGTTCTTGCATGTGGCCCATTGCGTGCCAAAAAATATTCACACAATGTTGGAGATATTAGATTTGACTTCCAAGCTAAAATATAGAATGTGGTTTATTCACATGGGTTTTTATCTCCCATGTATCTTAATACTGTGCAGCACTAACATACTAACACACACACACACACACACACACACAAATATTTTCACTAGTGGATAGACTGAGATGAGATGAAATGAGATTAGATGAGATGAGATGAGATGAGAGAAAGAATGAGTGGGAATGAGCAGCAAAGACAGAATTACAAAGTGAAAAGCACACATAGGAAGTATTTCTCCCACAGAAAAGCAGAAGCTACACACACACACACACACACACACACACACACTGCTCCACAAAATAAACCCCCACTAGGGCGTACCATTCAAAGGAAATAGTGACATATCCTTGTTGTAATTAACATAACTTTAAGTCTTCTTAGTTAAGCTCTATGTAGTTATTATTAGTGATGGGTTTTACCCCACACAAGAAGCTATGCTCAAAGAAACAGGAAAGACGAGGAGTATGAGGTGGGGGCTTACACCAAAAATATCAGAGCGCTAGCAAAACAAAGTGAAGAAAGGAGGGAACACTGCAGAGCACAGACATTGGCTTGAGTTCACGCCAATGGGAGAAAGGTTGTCGAGCACAGGGAAGAAGGCTTAGAAAGAGGAGGGTCTACCTTGTAGGCGACTCTCGGCGGGCATTTCTTTCCCAAACCTAAGGGTGGGGACATGTGGAGCAGCATCTGATACATATCGAGGTACTTGATACGGCCACTTCACAGGGTAGGAAAATAAAAACAAAACGCAAACAGAGAAGGATGGGGAGTTAGAGAAGGAGGAGAGGAACAAAGGGAAGAAATCAACAAAATGAGAGAATAATGTAAAGGAAAGGTACAAAAAAAACAGAAATCTGTTAATAGATTTCCTAGAGTGAGATGTGAGGTGGATGCCATCCTCGGCCGCTGTGTCGGGGCACAGGGATGCATCTCTGTGGAGCTCAGGGTCCCTGAGAGGAAACATGGGATGGTAAAGAGTGAGTTTGGTGGTAGAGGGGAGGAGGGGAGAGAAGAAGGGAGGATGGCTTGACCCAACACACAGGATGCTGATGGGAGGGAAGAGAAATGACAGCATTGTAATGGGGATGTCTGCCTCAGCATGCTCACAGACATCCCCCTGGTACTTCAATCAGGGTGCACGGAGACAAAGGTTTCAATGCCAGCCCGAGCTTCTGTTTGGGGCTTTCACTCATAGCCTTGCTTTCCTCTGGCAGACGTCTTCGTGAAAAGATCAGAATCACGTGCCTCATGGGGCTTTTGATCTGATTCGGATTGTCTTTTAAGATCTGAATGTAGAGATCAGTGATGACTTTTTAGGGTTAAATCTGGGAGAAACGGGATGTGTTGAGTGTCTGCCGTCTAAACATTATAGACAGGAGAAAGTAGGCCTGGCAGGCGGCATGTTGGGACAATGCCGTGCCTTTGAAAGCTTTGTTTCCACTCCGGCATCATCAACCAAAGCCAGTCAGTTTGGAGGGGCGGGTGCTAGTGTAAAGGCGATTTTATTGGTGCACAGCCATTCAGTTAAAAGTCTCTTGGCATAGAGGTACACAAAGCACCCTAGTGACGGAAATGTCTGGTGGTTGCAAACCTTGTATGCTACCCTATTAGGGCAGTTCTTTCCTAAGCCAAGGGGGGGTGAGATAATACGTAACAAATTGTACATATCCTTATAGGTAATCCGTCCGCTGCGGAAAAGAACAAGCACATAAATAAACACAACGTTCAGGACAGCTTGAATATAACAGTGATCATCAGTGGCTGACTGCATACAACAAGGTATTGGAACAAGGCCTCTGTGTGAGGCTTTGTTCAGTCACCTTAGTCTCAAATGGGGAAGAGAGGAGTAAGGTTAGGGTGTTAAGGTATTCCCTCCACTTTACTTTGTATGCTATTCTCTGGGGCCCAGAGGGAGGTTTGAACATACCACGCAGCGGGGTCGTACTCAGCCCAGACCCGGATGAACTCATCAAGGTGATGAGGCCCCAGGATGGAGGAGTCTCTGGTAAGGTACTCAAAGTTATCCATTATGACTGCTACAAACAGGTTCAGCATCTGCAACAGAGAGTAAGATCAGTTTACAGCTGTCTTTTGACCTGCTCATCTCAGCATTTAAAGGAACAGTTTTGACATTTTAAATGAAATACACATTCATTTTTTTGCAGAGAGCTAGCCTGGTTCTGCTGAAAGGTAACAAAATCCATCTATCAGCACCTCTACAGCTCACTAATTAAAACAGGGTGTGGGTGTCTCCATGCGCACCTGCTATTTTGGTTCAATGTCTGGTAAGCACATTCAGCTGCACTCCGCACAAAGAGGTTGGTTGAAGTGGAAGATATTTTTTTGCCTTTTAAACAAGGCAAGAGGTAACCGAATTTATGGCCGAACTGACAGTAGCCTGAGATATGCTGGTGACAGAGCTCAGGGGATGCTGAGATGACCCTGTGGCACAGAAGGCCAGGGCAGCAACAGGGAGGCAGTCCTTTTCCAGATCCAGACCCAAATATCCTGCACAAAGTTACTATGGACCACCTGGGAAGGTGCAGCAACCTACGACATTCTTCCTCTGTCAGGTGGAGGAATGATGTCCTGCACTGTTACACCTTCTCTCTGCACTGGCGCTGGATTCGTCTCGCAATAAAGTATTCGATAACTGCTAAACCACAGAATTTTAAGATATTACAAAATATTCTTTGGAAATGAGTATGTGGGTTTGTGCGATAAAATCCTACGTAAATACCAAGTCAGACGTATAGGATCTCTACATAATCTGCAGTCTGCTTCTATGTTGAGGAACATTGAGGATATCATTAAAAGAAAAAAATAATATGGGAATTCTGAACCAGCAGCTCCTCCCACTTTGCAACTTAATTGTGACTGACTAGCGCTAGCATGTTCCCAGATGGCTAGAATGTTAGCAGTTAGCTCACCAGCTGATAGTAGTTCACCAGAAAGTAGTCACTATATCACCAAGCTTCCAGCACTAATCATTTCAAACCTTGCTGTACCACCTGGTCTCACCTGGTGACTTTGCAATCATGATGAAGAAGTTTAGACTGAAGTGCTTCTGAAGGTGTCAGCTAACTTCTCTCTGCAGATAGGCTGACTTGAAATACAATATGGAGATTGTGTATTGTCAGCCACTCAATGTGGGGCAGAGTCCACCTTTCTTGGTCGTGAGGCGGGTACAAATATATACATATTTTTTCTTTCAGATTTATTAAAATGTCTGGTTTTCAAAAAGTTCACTTGACAAGAACTAAAGAATGCTAACTATACCAGTAGCTACATGTAGCTGTGTTTCAGTACTGACCAGGAAGGAGCAGAGGAAGATAAAGGAGACAAAGTAGAAGTAGGCAAAATCACTGCCACACTCCTTCCCATGGGTCCCTGATCGCTCGTCACAGGGTCGATGACTCAGACATGATAACATGATCTCGTGCCATGCCTCGCCTGTCGCACTCCTGATGCACATAAAAAGACAGAGACAAACATTTTACTGGTTCCTTTAACAACATTTAAAATACACAGTTGAATTCTGTGCTGTTTTTGATACATCATTGAATTACATGTGATTAATGTTACTGTGATGCCTGTCAGATATTGTGCAATAGTGTGCTTGGAGTTGGTGTGGTAAACCATGTTTTATGTTACATCACCGATACTTCATGGTTTACCAGTAAAACTATAATCAAAATCATCCTGCAGTCTGAATCAGTCTAAAACCAAGTAATGGTGTTGGCTGGGAAATCTGCAGTGTGCTTTGGATTTTAGAGAAGAGTTCATGAGACTGCCACTGTGATTTTAACTTTTTAACTTTTATAGTCGGAATATCATGAACTGCTTCAGCATGTACAGACGTAGGCACCCAGAGGGTACGGAGATAACTTAAACAATTACAGAAACACACATTCCACTTCTTATTTCAGTATGGGGATAGAAATGAAAAATGTGCCATGCTTGATGACATCATGAGAAGGGGTCAGGTGTTGATGTCTTCATAAGAACCAGCACATTGTGTTTGTTGAGGAAACTGCTTTTCGTCTGTGTGAGCCTCATGGCTGATATCCAAGTATTTACAGAAATTCAGATGCAATGAATAATTCATTTCATAAAGACAAGACACAACTTGACCACAGTTAAATGTGCAATGGATCTCAGATTGTGCCAGCCATGGATGGTAAATTTAAATTCACCATACATTTTAAAATACAACTTGTAAAGTCTATGGAACGGAACAGCTCCTTGCAGAGTTGGAGGATGTTTTACTGTTTACTGGAGCTTGTTTCTGCTCCGCGTTACAATGAAGCAGCATTACTACTGTCTGGCAGAGCAGAAGGAGCATTGTGTGTTCCTTATACTCACTAACTCATAACCAGTTCAGATGATCTTGTAAACACGAGGAAGGATCAAAATGAATTACAGGAGCATGGAGAGTGCTGCCACCAGGGTTCAATACCCAAAACAAAAGAGTGGAGGTAGAGCATTTGGCCTGACAGGAACAACTTCTGCATTTCAGATTGAATTATTGTACTTTTAAAAATTATCATTACTTTACAGATTAAAATTTCACATACAAAACATATGACCATCTTATAAAATATGATGTATTTCTTCCAGTTTAACTACCCAACAGTACATAAAATAGTTTAAGGTAGCTTGAACTTGACCAGCTATAACATTATGTACAGCCAGAGTGTTTCCCTCCAGGTTTGTAATTATTTGAAAGGGTAATAATTTTAGTTTTAGAGAGAAATTAAATTGTCTTCTGAGCTCTACAACTCTACCTGACTGATGACTCTCAGTGCTTACTTATATCTTGAAGTTCAACTTAATTTCTAAATATTGTTTTGGTATTATGTTGTTAATTACCTACCAGACTGTTTGCCCTTTCAAAAATCCAAGTGATGACAGATTTTTCAGTATTTTTTGTAGAGAACCCTCTGCATTCTCAATAAGGTGTGTAGAGTATATAATAGCATATACCTGAACAGCAGCATGAGAGCCTGGAGGAAAGTGCGGAAGTTGTTGTGGTGATTGATAGCTGTATCCTCATTCAGATCAATGTTGCCAAACACCTACAACAAAGACACAAGTTGATTTTTACTGTCTTTGCAATGTTTCACGTTCAGGCCAGGTCCTTGTAACACTGTACGATTATCATGTCCTCTGTCACCACCACAGTCAGTCCGTATCACCCACCTGCATCCCAATGATGGCATAAATGAAGAACAGCATAGCAATCAGCAGGCAAACATAAGGCAGGGCCTGAAGGGAACAATAGGAAACCAAAACACACTTAATTATTAATATCCACTCACAATGATTCCTGCCAGGATGTTTGAGTTTGTGTGTGCAGGGAGTTACTGTACGTGGATGTGGGTACAGGTATACGTGCAATATGTGTGTGCACATGTCAGTTAGCGCATGAGCACGAGTTAATGTGCGTGAGCACCTTGAAGGACTGGACGAAGGTCCACAGCAGGATGCGGATGGTGTAACCCTGCCTCAGCAGCTTGATGAGCCGAGCGGCTCTGAAAAGCCTCAGGAAGCTCAGGTTGAGCAGCCTGTCCTGTTAGACATCAGAAACGACATCAAGCACTTACCAAACAACTACCCTGATAAACACACCTTTATCAGCACTCACACATTCAGCTGGTTACAAACACACACAGGTGACATATTGACCCCTTTAAAGGACAGGTTCAGGAACACTCCCTGTAATCATTCTTCCTGTTCATACGGACTGTTAACACATTCCTCGCTGCTGCACTTCCACTGTAAGAGATGAGGGACAAAATCCACAGTTCTTGTTCTCTCCAAAAATGTATTTAAAAGTTTATCTGAAGCTAATATCAGGCTTTAGTAGTCTGGGTGGGTATCGAGTGGGTGACCATGTTTTTAATACGACGTTCCTCCCTTGTGTTTTCACAGACAGTGTTTCCATGCTGAACTGAGGTGGAGAGACAGTAACACAAAGAGAAATGTTGAACTAAAAAGACCATAACTTTGGAAAATACTCACTTGAGTTGACTAACTCAGACTGCTGAACTCTCATATTAACTTCAAATAAACTTTTAAATACATTTTTGCACAGAACACGGACTATGGATGCTGGTACCCATCACTTAAGGAAAGGATCTCTTGATGTCCAGTGTGAATATAAGGAATGATTACAGCCAGCAAAACCTGTTCCAACGTTCATATGGGCACCTGACTGTTGTTAATTGACTAACATGTCACCAGATGAGCTGATAACAGCTGATGAGGGGGTAAGTGTGAATATATACATAGTATATGGTTCAACAAATCTATGTACAACTACTAGAAAGTATCCCTCTGCCACAGCTCGGCAAAGAACATTCCGGACTGTAACTTTAGAATATATTGACTCGATTTACATAATACTGAAGCCTCATGTTAGCTTCAGCTGAACTTTGGAACGAATATAAAAACTTCTACTGTCTTCTACTGATCTACTAGAGTGAGGGACACTCCCCATGACACATTCAGGGCAGACATGAGCCATCATGGAAGTGACCCTATAAAACTGCCATTGTGACTTTTACGTTAGATGAACCTGGTGATTATTCAGACATGAGACCAACATGTTAATTTGCGATCACATTTATGTAATGAGGCGCATGTCAGGATAACTTTGACCAATCGTTTTTTAAATCCGTCTCTTACAAGTCCCCCAACTTTACCGAAGTGTAATTCTAAATCCTTGCAGTACTCTTATAACTCACATTTAAGAGACCAGAATGCTTAATATATTAAATATCACACCAAAGTATGTGAACTAAGAGCAGAGAACGGCAACAGAAGGTCACTCACCGTAGTCTAGTGATGATTTGGACCAGGGCATGGCAACACCGGGGACGACAATCAACAAGATGAAAATGTAGAAACAAAGACAGAGAGATATAAAGAATGAGAGGGAGACAGAAAGAGAGAGAGGATAGGAGGAAGAAGGAGAGGCGAGAGAACAGTCATACTGTACAACATAAAGTGATACAGCTTAACAAATGTACAACAAATACACACGTGTAAATCAGTCAAAGGCTACTTCACAATACACACGTGAACAGGTAAGAGCGCTGAAAGTCTGGAATGAATAAAGAAACTGTCAAACAACACAAGCTGTGAAGCACATATTAAAGATTACTTCAAAGAGGCCGTGCATCCAGAGCTCCTCTATCACCTCTCTATGATAAATCCATCCTATCAACACAACACTCGCTCAGCCTCCTCCCCTCCCTCCTCGTCTAAAGCTATCAGGCCTCTCTGGACTGCTGCCATGTGATTGTCTTTGCTGATGTGCCTAGTTAGCTTGTTTGCACAAAGCTTGCAACACGGGCGGTCCCTGCCACGGCTCATTACCATGAGAGCAGTGTTGTATGGATACAGTGCATTCAGCCTTGTTGGAGTGAGTGATGGAGCGGGTGAGGAAGGGTGCTCTTACATTGATTTCAGTGACCAGGATGTCAGTGATGCTACCCAACACCGTCACAAAGTCAAATACGTTCCAGGCGTCCTTTAGGTAGTTCTGAGAAACAACAGCTCAAAGTCATTAGTTGATATTAATTATTCAGGATGTTCTACTGTCGTTTTATGAGTTTTACCCACCAGTGGACCAAAAGCAATGATCTTGAGGATACACTCCAGAGAGAAGAGAGTGGTGAAGACGATGTTGAGGTTCTTCAACATGGCTTCATAGAAGTCTGGAGCTCCATGGAACTGAAAGACAAAAAGGACGTTTTTATCACTTTTCTCCTGCACAGGAACAAAAGCCTTGAAGGTGTTTTCCTTCCTGAATGTGGGATAGAAACTGTTAAATGATCTGTCTGAGCTTATGAATCCAGGACTTTGTTTGACAGCTGAAACTAGATTTGAGACTATAAATATCTAACATGTTTATCTGCAAGTCAAACCTACAGCACAGTTCTTACCTTCATCATCAGTACCACAGTGTTGAGGGCGATCATGATCATGATGGAGTACTCAAATGGAGCTGAGACCACAAACTTCCACATCCTGTACTGGAAGGACTGGGTGTTCTCCGGCATGTAGCGTGTCAGAGGCTTGGCATTGATGGCAAAGTCAATACAAGCCCTCTGTAACACAGAAACCAAAGTGAACCACTGCTTAGTAACTGTTAGTAACTAATCTTAGTCTATTCATAAAAGCTGCATTTAGTGCCTTGTTGAAATTATAGCTACATTTAAACATCTTAGCTAATTACCAAAGCACCACATGACCAATGAGCACAATATTTTATTAGATGGCCAATAAGGTCTACCGAGTTTTGGAAAAAGTGTTTCTGTTGTCTCCTGCTGCAAAAAGACTTTTGAACGTTGTGAAGATAGTGCTGACAGATAGTAATTTCTATGCTTTACCTCATTCTTTTCCAAGCTGCATTCAGACAAGGCCTTGTCTCCCTGCTCCTGGAAGGTGATGATGATCAGAGCGACGAAGATGTTGACAAAGAAAAAAGGGAAAACCACAAAGTAGACCACATAGAAGATGGACATCTCTATCCGGTAGCCTGGACTGGGACCCTGGTCTTCAAAGGTGGCATCAACAGAGTGCTTCAAGACTCTGCAGGGAGAGCGAAGCACAGTCACAGTTTCATCAATAAAACTATCAAAAAAAAGTTCAAATTAAAGTCTGTATGTAATTAAAAAAAAAGAAACTATGTAAATGAACTCATAAAAACATGACACAGCAAATGTTTCTTTGCCTAAAAGCTGAAATTGACAATTAAAGCTCTTTTGTGAATGTGCAATAGGCATGAGATTAACATTGAGCGTTAGAGATATGAAGACTTTTCATTTTCATTTGCAACCACACAGTATTCCACAAAAACCTTCGGGTTACATAATTCATTAGCAAGACAAGTACAAAAACACCAGCAAGTCCTCAAAAACAGGGTCACAGTGGACGAGTGGCTACAAAGTCCAGTAAGTGTGTACCATCAATGAAATACTGTGGCCCAAAAAATACATTTAAAAAGCAACATAAATGGAAAATGAAGAAAATGATTCCCTCGCCCCACTGTTTGATGCTACCGTGGAAACAATGACTTGATTGGAACAATATGGAACGTATATGATGTTAACACTGAGTGAAATCAAAGCCTAGACTCCATGGCCTCTAGATTTATCACAATTAAAAGCTGATAACATTGTAAGTCACTATAGGGATAGAATATACTGTATACACAGCCTGACATGATGCTGAGTGTTGTCATGTTGTTGGGTATTTATTTCTCATGTTCTGTAATCAGCATGGGTTGATATGGAAGGGAGTACTGTAAATAAACTGAAGCATACTGCTTTCATTTTTCATGCAGTCTTGCTGAAAAATATAACATCATGAAATATATTCAATCACTAACAAATTTCACATGAAGGTCTGTTATTTTTATGCACACGGAACTGGAATTGGCTAAATAAGCCACTTAATGAAATGAGACAATGAGATGAGTGTTTGTCCTCAGATTTGAGTCAGAAGGACAACACACACATCCCGTTATTTTTAATTAGCTCCACATTGTGCACATATCACCATACTGAGAATTGAGTTTTTAATAGCTGCATATCCCCATAAAATGGAAATGTTCAAGCTGACTCGCACATCATTTTAGATGCATTACCTGACATATAGTATTTGGTATCTTTAGAAACTTTGGGATCTCCAATGGGATTGTCAATGTTTGGCCGCAGACCGTGAGTTTGTAAAGACTTATTAGTGCATAAGAGATGATGATTGAAATAAATGTATTATACAAGATGCATTTAATCTTTCTGTATGTTTGACCTTGTGCTGCTGTGACAGCATTCAGACTTGTGCTGTGTCTTTAACTTAAGAGTGACTCAGACGTTTATTCATCAACATAAACGAAGTTTAAATCACCATCAGATTAATGTAACAGGGTGCATGTCTGAAAGGGGATTTATATTCTTTTTTTCTGCTTGTGACATTGACATTGAAATGACATCTAACTAATCCTGTTTTGTGTCGGTGTACTTGAAACTATGACAGCTACAGCTGCACTTACGTTGGCCAGCCCTCCCCAGTGGACACAGTGAAGAGGGTGAGGAAGGCCCACAGCACGTTGTCATAATGGAACTCATATTTCTTCCACTCTCTGGGCATAGCAGCCACCTCCTCTTTGTCATAGTCTAGGAACTGCCCTCTGGAAGACATGAAGCAGAATTAAAGCTGAGTGGTGTTAGATAGGTACAGGCTGGTTTTGACCACACCAATAATGACAATTTACAGCTTTAAAGTCTATGAGATAAGAAATGAGGAAGCGTGGGATTTTAGACCAACTTGCAGTCCTTCTCCAAGCCCTTGGACTCGTCTGTGCAGTAGAAGAATTTTCCCTTGAAGAGCTGAACAGCGATGACGGCAAAGATGAACATGAAGAGGATGTAAACGATGAGGATGTTCAGCACATTCTTCAAGGAGTTGACCACACAGTCGAACACAGCCTGAGGACACACACACACACACACACAAACACACACGTTTGATCATCTCTGTTGTTACAAACGCCTGCAACAGTCCAACAAAGACTAATAATGTCAATACTAAACTGCCCCAATCTATGTAACTTTAGAAAGAATAAATAACAGATTCTTCCCGTTACAAATGAAAAGTTGAACTCATAAGCAATAAAACACACCCTTGCACAGGTCAGTGCTCTCAAAGGTTACTTGGTCTGGTATGACCAGCAGCTTGTGGAGGCTAACGTTAGCAAACCTTAAATAGATATCGCTGTGTAACTGACATGAACTGAGTCAGTTTGATGATTTTATGACTCTGCTTACATTATCCTGTAATTGCCAGTGACGGCTCTTCAGCAAAGGTTAACATTTAACAATTAAATGTTAAATCAACAACAAACAATTAACATTAGAGACAGAAAATGAAAGTCCAGAGTCCATTTTAAGAGTAACTTCATACCAGGCTAGAAACAGTGTTTTGCTGCCCTCTCTGGTTGAAGGTTTCATGACTATTTGACCACAACCAGCATTATTAAGGCGTTTGATGGCATCTCTCATGTTATTCTATATTTTTTTTATTGTCAACAAATCCCATAAAAAGAACAAAACCCAATTCAAGGTTTCCCTGAGTGAACTGGTTAGCAGAGGTGGTGAGCGGTGTAGACTCCAGGCTGTTCTGAACGTGTGATGTGATCAATCGATCGATCAATCACCTGCTGAGCTGAATCTGACAGATCCTGATGCATCTCATGTCATTATCGTTAAAGTTACTGATGACAGTTTAAACTCATTAAATATATCTGCTTTATTGTGTGATGTAGTATTACTGCTCACTTTCCTTGAAGCTTAATAAGCCTAATATTTTATTTCATAAAATTGTAACAGTGTCTTCTGACATTAGCGGAGGCGATCTTTATTTCAGGCCTCTATTATAAAAAGCTTCAAGAAACTAAGGAACTAACTAACTAACAGCTATTGTGTGTGTATCAAAGCCTATATCAAAGATAACTTATTCCTCAGTGGCACAGAGCTCCATTATTGTACAAAAACGATTAAAAACACATTAATAAGCCATCCTGCTGCTAGACATACTCACTAGAACACCAAATATGGATTTACCCAAAATAGTGCCTAACATATGCACCATTTCCACCTGTTTGAGTAACCTTTGCTAAAAGCTACAGTGAGCAGCTGTTTTAGGAAATGACTCAGCCTTTATCACAGTTCAGCGCTGCCACCTCATCTCTATAAATCAAAATAAAACAGAGCGACACTGGAGCAGAACCTTGAGTTTTGGCAGACGTTTGATAGTCTTGAGAGGCCTGAGCACTCGGAGAACCCTCAGAGACTTGATCGTGCTGATGTCTTTGCCTTTGGTCCCCCTGCGGAGAGCAAACACAGTTAGACTACACAAAGAACTATCTGCAAACAACATGAACTGTATTTCATCAATGTCTTCCTGTGTTATTGATATTGATAAAGTGGACATGTTGGAGAATTTTTCAGACTAAACTTTAACACGATAGTCAGCTGGGTTTATGAGGTAAACAACAATATGCTCTCTGAATATAACCAAAAACACATCAGTGAGGAAGATGGGAAGTCTATTTGAAGTATTCTGGTTCATGCATGATGCTATTTGTAAGGCATAGTGCTCAGGGCGATCACTAGTCCAGGACAGACAGCTAAGGGTCATGAGTGATGTCAGTAGGTATATTCATTCACCAGGCGCTGTGGTAGAAGTCAACCCTTTTCCTTAAACACTGTTAGTGGCGACCTGGTGACTAGCTACCTATAGATTAACCTGCCATCCATCTGTCAGCAGAAACCAGTGAGTTAACTCTTCATGGCGATATGTTAACCAACAGATGTAGTTGACACTACTCTGATGTACAATAAATAAATATAGAAAGGAGGCCACGGCGGAGAGATATTTTACATTTTTGGGAAATACACCTATATTCTTTCTTTCAGAGAGTGGGACTGAGATTTGAAGATTGATATCAATCTCATGTCTGTGCTTTAAATACAGAGCTTGTGGATGTGGTTAGCCTTGCTTAGCATCAAGACTGGAACCGGGGTCAAACAGCTCGCCTGGCTCTGGCCAATGTTCAAAAGCACACCTACCCACAGTATTAGTTAATCAGCATGTTGTATGTTGTATGTAAAACAGGGGGAGTTATGTGCTGGAATCATTTCAGTATGTCTTGCAGTATGTCTTACTATTGCACTGGTTGCCAGATGCAGTTGCTGAACACAGGTTTGGCTGTTGGTCTCTACATGATATTGATATATTGATCTTCTCATCTCACTCTCACTCTCTCAAAAAAGCGAATAAGAATATTCCGTAAATATTGAGTTATTTCTTTTACTTTTCAGAATAGCCGAGACCATTTTGAACTGTTATTCAATGACATTTTAACTATTTATTGCACCGAGGGGTGCCCAGCCAACACGTCATTACCTTTTTTTCCAAATGTGTTTCCACTGTTGTTTATGAAACATTTATCCCTTAAATTGACTTCAAGCATGGTGTGTGATGGAGAGTACATTAAATTGAAATTCAGTTGAATTGGATGGAAACCCAGTGATTGCGCTGTTGTAACTATGTACACAGTATATGTTCAGCAGAATGGACACACAGAGAATAATCTTCATTCAATTATTATATCTACTATTATAGTCGCTAACAGTAAGTAGCAGAACAGAACGGCTGATTCTGAATAAAACTTTAAAAGCAACAGTTTTAAACATCTGTAAGCTGTAACCCAAAGGTCACCATACAGGGGTGGCAGGAACACATTCCAATGACACTAATTAGGTGTAAGTAATACTTGTTGTTATGTTATTCCCAAGCAGTACACACTCCACAATACAGACAACCTCACACAGGAACATGCATCTCCTCACCATTCACCTGTGTGTATCATGTAATCCTGGTTTACATGAACAAATCGCTCTGAAATCTCTATTTGAGCACATGCAAATATTAATACACAGAAATACTTCTTTTGTCCTTTTGTGTTAAGAGGACACGTTGTTCTCCATGCAAGTACGGTCACACTTAGGACTGTGCATCAGGAATAATTAATCATCAAGATGTCTTGGATGGACATCTCAGTGATTAAGATCTTGGTGATAAAGATCTTAAACTAATTTGCCGCCTAAAAGAAAACACACATTTAGGCAAATAAGCTGATTCAGCAATAAAATACAAGAGGACAAAGACACATTTAGAAGAAAAAAATCATTAGTCGTTGTTGAGGTGAGATGATTGAATAAACTGTATACTGTACATATGTACAATTGATGAATTATTATCATTTTGTGTCACCCAACTGTAAATTTCATGTGTATGAAATATGTTGCATTGCATTGTGGGATTCTAATATATATATATAAAATAGAGAGTGACATCACAGTTTATGTGACTGTCATGACTCAGCAAATGTAGCTGGTTATTACTAAGTTACTTTTTGATTTTCATAATGTAGATATTTTACACACTGTGCAAAAACAAAAATTCTAATTAATGGAATTTATTCAATATATCACCCAGCCCTCCACTAAGGCATGCTAACACTTGAGCATAACACTTGTCTATACTGAAAATTGATGAATACTAAGTACACACAGGTCAAAATACAAACATCCCAACAGCTTATTTGTCAGAAAGTCAGAATTGTTCTTTGAGAATAGTATATGCAATTGACAGCAAGGATTCCTCGTATAACACTTAAAAGATAAGGATAGCGATGTGCAGCCATGTGCAGAGCTTCTAAAGGAATGAAGGAACATGTCACCCGGTGCAAGAGTGTGACTCACTGACATGTTTTTAAAGTTTTTGGACAACAATGGGGGTCTAAACACAGAGGAATAAGATATATCAGGCTTATCATATATCAGTAGGATGAGTTCATTCTTGGTTTGGCTCTGCACATGAGATTTATTGACAGTGTCAGAATTTTTTTGCCTTCTCTCACCTTATTTGACCACTTCGACAGCAAATGTTCCATGACATTGACCTATATACATCCAACTAGATACAAGGAGTACCCACACACTGAATGAGAGCTCCCTTCACTTTATTTGTGATGTTTCAACCAACTACAGGTCTTCCTCAGGAAGAAAAAAAAGAGTAAGATTTAATTGTAACCCACTGAAGTTTGGTGGATGTGCATAGGACTACTTTGTTTCATTCACCTATATACATCAAGCAAGTGGTACAATCATGTCGAGCTGTGATCAAACAGGGTCCAATGTGTAGTCTGTCAAGTCTCTCTGTCAAGTCACAGCAAGTGGCTTTGTGACTTTGCCATCACTTAATCCAGTGGTTCCCAATCTGAGGGTCCGGATCCTCACAAGGGGTCGCAAGACAAATCTGAGTGGTCAAGAGATGATTAACAGTATAGTAAGTAAGTTTGCTACACTAAACCATGCTTTTTTAAAGACTTTCCTTTCATTTTTGCTCTTTTCTCTTGTGAATTACTGGATAATTTGACCTCTAAAATGTATTTAAACTAGGAAAATGCTTTGGTTGAACTGGTCAGCTGGTCGACATATGTAACTAGTGATGAGGGGTCACAAGAAGACATTCCCTCTCTCAAAGGGTTTCAAGCAAAAAAGGTTAGGAACCACGACAGTAATCTGACACAGTGACTGTCTCAAAATGTAAAAGTTTTGTAGAGTGAACAAGTGATCAGGCCAGATTCAAAAACAACTTCAAAAGTACTGTACCGACAGTAGTCTGTAAATCTCTGAATGACATTACAGTGTACATATTGTACCTAACAGAACTGTTGATTTGAGCTACACCAACAGCCCCGAATGGTCAATACAAGGTCAGCAGCAAAGGTTTTGTAGAGGTATAATCCACATCTCCTGGTAATTCCATTAGTCACAAATGCTGCTTCCAGTATACTATCTGGAATAAGTTGGACAGATCTACAAGGAAACAAACTAGTGCACAAGCTTTCAAATTGAAAAAATAAATTGAAATCTGGACACCCCTACACTAGACTATGCATACCTTTACTACTGTTTGCTATGTTTGTTTTTAATATGTATCCAAAAGTGACTATTCTGGTGACATAAAGTGAGTTGAATTGTATTTCTACACTTTTGCTAATCCAGAATAAAACTGGGAACAAGATAAAGTGACATTAACAGTGATTACCATGTACATTCCATGGAATACCATGAATCCTTAAAATGAGTGGTGTTGTAAGCTGGGATAGATACAGAGAAGATGGAAAAGATGAGCAGGAATTCTTCAAGGACAAATGACGACCGTGGCCACTGAGGAGGGATAAGCCAGAAATCCTCTGACATATTAGAAGTTCTTTAAAATCTCCCACAAAGTGTCAAATGGTGTGAGGCTATAACTTCTGATAGGCTTGTGCTGAATAAGCACCTCAAGAAACCCTGAGAACAATGATAAGAAACACATTTCCAAGGATAGAGTCAAATAAAATGTGCAGACAGCAAAGGTCGCAAGGCCACATCTTGCTATCTTATATAAAAAGAGCCAAATTCTTGTGGTTAAACACACTAAGACACGATGAGATTAAAAAAATAGAAAAATATCCAAAGCATACAGTGAATCAAAGGTTCAATGCCCACAAGCCCACAGCTTTTAAGTGTTCTTCTCCTAATCAGTCAGCTACAAACCCTGTGGTCTCTGTATTCTGCCTACTGTTTAGTGAGCATCATAAAATTACATTAACACTGACAGAATACAGCTGCATGTATCTGTAAACTGTTCCTGTTTTATGTCTTTCACTGGTGTATATCATTATTTACACTCCTCCCCAGCACTAAAATGGGCTATTCAAATACTTTCACATCACAACACAAGATTTACCGTCATTACACCATGCAAACCACCTATTTCTATAAGATTCTGTTCAAGCTTCTCCTTAGATCCTTAATAGTATAGAAATGAGGGTTACTTTATTATATATATGTTTTTAAAGCTGTACCAATCAATGATTTTATATTATTAATAGATCTAGTAACTGTGTAGCTACTTTTGCTGAAAAGAAAGTTGGAAAAGAGGCTATGATAAACCCTGGTAACCTAGTAAAAAAGAAGAATATCAAGTTATAACCGACCAGCCTGATGTGTGTAGAGGTGTGTGTGTGTTTGTGGTTATACTGTAGCAGCCTGGTGTCATTTTCAGGTGATTTAATGAAGGTAAATATAGTGAATGGCCGTGCGTAACAGCACCACGCTCTGGTGTGGCACTTCTCAAAGGCTGCAGATTTGCTGCTGCCCTCAGATGCTGCAGGGATTTAATGAACTGAAGGAGATGCTTTTCATACAGTATAAAGCAGCTGTGGACAACAGATACTGTAAAAATCACCCACATTCATTTATAGATCAATACAGATGCTTTAACCACAAACATTATTTTGTGTGCCGATTTTGGTTGGAGAGTGTTTAATTGAAATAACTTATTTATATTTCAAGCATTGCTCCATTATTGCAGCACATTTGCAGCAAGTATTTAGTTTGCTCTTGTAGTGACTTTGCTCCAGAAACAGATGAGATATCTAAGACCAATTTTCCACAAAAACGCCAACAACTCGCTTTCCGCTACCTATACATGCCTCCTCCTATGCATACCACAATACCACACGGACGGGCAAAGCTAATTAGGAAATCAGGAAAATACAAAAGTGTGCTGCTCGCGCTGGTCGCTGCACTACAACAAAAATAGGGCCCCATGTTGTATTTGGTGGTCAAATTATTGAAACTAGTCTGAACTGGCAGCCGCACTCCTCTGTGTTCCGATTATGATTGGATTTAAAGTCCAACATTTTAGGAATAGACATTATCGCTATGACCGTAGAGGCCCAAACGCACTGGAAGTGATAATTGACGCGCATCAATTGATGATCCTAAGGTGCACTGCAGGCATCAGATTTGAAATTCCAACACAGGTTTGTCATTTTGTTTTTTGTATTAATCGCTGCATTAGTTGGATGTAATGAATGAAGGAAAAGGAGAGATGCAGAGGAGGAAAATGAAACTGAAACTA
This sequence comes from Thunnus thynnus, assembly GCF_963924715.1. Classification (NCBI taxonomy): domain Eukaryota; kingdom Metazoa; phylum Chordata; class Actinopteri; order Scombriformes; family Scombridae; genus Thunnus; species Thunnus thynnus. The sequence continues at coordinate 5,884,531 of NC_089518.1, forward strand.
AGAGCGTCTGTGTCCACAGTAAATCAGCTGTTGACTGTTTGATGGTTATTTATTTGAGCTTTAAAACGTAACTGCCGTAAAATAATCAGAATGTAACGTTTTATTTCTCTTGTTCTCACTACCGCTCTCTCTCCTTGCTCGACCACCGCCATGCTGTCTCTCTCTCTCTCTCTGGCTTGGTGGTGCTCAGCTGACTTGCACTATCTCTCTCTCTTTTTTGGCTGCAGAGAAAACAGCTTTGGTTGCCAGGTCCGCATTTGTAGGCGCGTCAGGGCAGTTTGATGCGCGTCATAACGCTTCTAGTGTGTGTTCGGCCATTGAAAACAATGGGTGTACTTCAAAACGCGCGTGTCAGACACTTCCAGTGCGTTTAGGCCTTAATACCTGGCTTACCACTTTATTACCATAACACCTGGGTAAGGTGTTGTTCATAGTAACAAACCCACAGAGAATTATCACCACAAAAAATCAATTATGCACCTTTAAGTTCATACTGCCCAACAGTGGGTAGACCTTGAGTTGGAATCGTTTTGTCATGCAGTTATTCCAAAGGCCAAGAACAAAATTTGGTGATTAACTCTGAGCCAACATGGACGAGAAGTTCTAAAAGTGCTACGGATGAATTCATAACAGCTGCTGTTCTCGCATGTCAACAAATCTGTCCCCATGACAACTGAGCAAATTCTTTCCACAGACGATGAACATGTGACACGGCTGAAAGTTTCAAGGGGGGCTGGTGGGTGGACCATGACTATGCTCGGTTAGGTGGCGTTCAGGCTGACATTGGCTCTGCATGAAAAAATGCAGCCTTCACTTCATTTGAATGTTAGCGGTGCGTTGACACAGTAGGGGTGCCACCGCAGAGGGCTCAGCAAGCAGTGGCTTGCTAAATTAATTGAACCAAGCTCAACTTTTTCCGCAACACAACACAACATCATTCAGCAAGGGCTATGTTGGCCAGTCACATACATTCCTGGTGGATTACTATGTAACTTGAACTTTCCAGAGCTGTAAAATTCTGTTTGTGAGCACTACAAACCGCTGTGTGGTGTTTTTGCATTAATGTGTAGCTCCAACTTAACTTCCTGGACTGCAATGTTATTTTATTGTCTCAACAGTACCTTAAACAACACACGCCATTCCACCGTTCTAACGTAGTGCTGTTTTTGGTCTGAAGGCAGTCTAAATGTTGCAGGAAGATAACAGTGCTAAAAGTGAAACCTTTGATTCAAATGGTTACTCTTTAATGTCTCCTACTAGGGCCTTTTCTGAACATAATTATAGTAGTAACAGTTGCAGGCTTTCTAGAAGCTGTTGAAGAACTTTGCCCTCCACTTTGTGAACCACCGCAGTTACAAACAGCATGGCATCCATGTGATATGATGACATAGCTTTTGTCTTTTTCTGTGGCCTCATGAGGTCCCTTTATTCCAACCACAACCACATGCAACAACTTCCATGCTCTGATGCACATTAGTCTAGCATGCGTTCAGTGTTTTTTTGTTTTTTTTAAGACCACACACTCACACAGTTACAATGAGGGCTATAGGAACAACCGAGTAAGATATTCTGATAACTTTCGAAGAACAGCCCTCACCCCCCTGATGTGCTATAGACGCAGGAGAGAAAGTGAGATTGGACTCTTTACAGGGGCTAAAATGTGACAAAAGTCTGTCAGACGCTGAGGGGGATGTGAGGGTTCAGATGATAATGAGGACATCTGGCTCAGATGTGGCTGAGGCCACAACTGTTCATCATTTTCTTGGAACGAGATCAGAGAGCTGGGCCCTGAAAACAAATCCCTCTTCCACTGTCTCAGCACTGCTCTATTTTTACCTCTACTACACTCCAGAGTCTCTCTCTCTCTCTTTATCATGGACAGTATGGATTACATTACTCAGCAAGCCAGCAGCATTACAAAATAGTTTAGAGGATAGGTTTTGACTTTTTAAAAGTCAATATTAATACAATACTCACATGTTATATGTACTTTGCTCATTTTTCTGTTATTCATCCTTATTCAATCACCTCCCCTGAAAGCCTTGTGCTTGCTGCCTGCCCCCCATGCTGATTAACACTGGAACTACATGCTACTACTAAGGTACAAAGTACTTTATGATATGCAGGTAGATAGGAGGTAGCTGATGAGGTAAGTAGACTATGACCTTTAAATAACAAGTTAAGTTTCTTTCCAAAATGGAATATAAATATAAATAACTATTTAAAACCAGAAATTGGGTAATGTTTAAAACAAGTATGTAGGCCATTTAAATAACTTACCTTATTTGTTGTTTATTTAAGTTACAACCAATGACATGAAAATATGAAAGTTTGATATGAAACTCTTTGCACAGAAGGGCAATACATGATTTTGTGGTTTTGGTGGGTAGAGGCAGGTTTCAGCTGTCAGACAAAGGTTACTGTTGTGTTAAAAAAAAACATTTGATTGGCTGGATTATTGGTTTAACTCATTTTACATGAAGTTGATCTAAGCATAAGAAGAATGGGAGTTAGACAGGGTGGGATTTTGGGGAAGAGGGTTAGGGTAAGGTATGGGTACAGGGTAGGGGGGTCAGGGTGGGGGGGTCAGGGTAGCATAGGGGGGTTCCCCACCTGGTCACACCTTGTTGCGATCTACTTGGGGGAAAACAGTGGTAAAACAAGGTACAGCACATTTATGGATGCTTCACACACACAAACAAAATAAAGCAAATGTTTGCATCAAATGACAACACCGTATTAGTTTCTATTAATGAAAACAGATATCAAATGATATATATTTTGGTTGGTAGCAGACAACTGGGTAAATCCCCAGGAGAGAACAGGCTCCACAATGGAGTCAAATATATTAGGCCATATAAGGAGGAAACAGTTGATGTGATTGGACGCTGAAGGTGCCTGTTATTTTTGAAAGTAGCCTATCACTGAAGTAACACACAAATCAAGACTGTTGATAATTATAACAGGCACCTGCTCAGCTATTGTTCTGTCATTTCATGCTGCTACAACTTCTCAGTCTCAACCAAAACATCAAGCAGAAACTCGAATTTCAACAATGTCTAAATTTCAACAGTACTCTAAATAATAATACTAATAATTATAACAAAACAAATAAAATCCTCCCAACCCTGACACCAGGTTATGACTAGCATCTGAAGCTGACATTAAAAGGTAATGTGGTTGCAGCATCAAATGTGAAATGCACCAAAAAGCTGCACATTGAGCTCAACGCTTCAGTGCCTCTAGTAGGTGAGATGACACAGATTAACGGATTCGGCTTTGATGGGGATGCTATGGTTCGTTGTCCTTGCCACAGACATTCGATCAAGTGGATGGCAGGCAGAACGAGCTGCGGAGACATGCATGGAGAGTGGATGACAGCTGTCAATCAAACAGGACTTTCTGTCTGTAACTGCCGATATGGGAGGGACCTGGAGCCAAATAGCTTTTACAAATAATTTGGTTGAGTTTTATTTTACCTGCTAGACATCAGATATGTAGAATCATAACTACAGAGATCCAAAGTGTTCAATATTAAATAAATACATGAGACATTATTCATATAAGCAAATACAGACACAAAAAGTATGTACTATAACCATGAAATTGAGAAAAAAAAAAATTAAAACTCAGCTTATTATTATGAAATTACTGGGGGTTTTTTTTACAATAAGAGAGATGCTCATTTACTACTGTAGGTAGTAAGCTAGTTAGCTGGACATGCTAACTAGTGTGATGAAGTTTAAGCTTCCATTAGAGCAGATAAACACACAGTTTAATGCATTCCTTACTTGTAATCATATTTTTGGTTTCGGAACGGCTAAAAAATCCAAAGCTTTACGGGCCGATTGCTGTGCTATGATTGGGAGGATTAGCTAACCATCAGTTCATTTAAATTGACCAGCACTTTTACAAAAAGCAGGATATTTTATCTATTTGATTATTTCACAATTTCATGGTTACATTATATCTTTTCTCTGTATTTATTCATATGTTTATTTATTTCATAATGTCTTATTCATTTAATATTAAACTATTACTTATGTCTCCACATATACAGGTTGTCAGTCACTGAAAAGTACTGTAAGAAAATTCCACTCAGAAAGGCTATTCAGCACAGGTCTGAAACCAAACCATACATCCCTATCTAGAGTATGGTACCGAGTCGGACAGATAATAAATCAAGTAGGGTAGAGTAAAAAAAACTGCATGTAAATGGAAATGATGTGACGGTATAGTCATTGGACAGTCATTAAAAACCTACAGTTAACAGCATACATGCCATACAGTCTATTTAATGTGCATGCTCGGATCACAGAGAAGATCGATATTCCCTGAGACGTACCCATGCCCTCCGGGAGCAGCTTGCTTGTTACATTAGCGAGCCGCTGCTAAATTAATCATAGAAATGTGAAATTGATGGTATCATTCCAGTCCAAGCAGAGTTGTAGCTAGGCAAAGTGCTGATGAAAGTACCTCCCATCAGAGTCTCGAGGAAGATAAGGATGATGAACACGCATGTGACATGCCCCTCTATAGCAGAGGACAGCATGGAGGGAGGATCTTTAGCCAAGCACATGAGGGCCAAGTACAGGAAGATGACGAGATGGGAGTGTGTCCCAGGCACAACAGTGCACACTGCAAAAAACACCCATGTTCACAAGCAATTTCACTTCATATACTGCATGTCTTACAGGCTAAGTTAAGTTCTGCACCCTAACAGCTCATACTGATGCATCTTGCAATAGTGAGTTGACTTTGTTGTTTGGCTCCTTTTGCAGTCACCATTTTGCACTAATAGAGAGAAATTCAGTGAAGACGAGGCAACTTTCCACTCTCAGTAGCCTCTGAAGACCTGAATGCAATATAGCTGTATAGTATGTTGTGTTTTGAGAAAAAACATGTCATAATTCAGTTCAGGGAATCTGGGGAATGCACTGACTGAAGTACAAGTACATGTTTGTGCATGCATTATATTTTTGCCTTAATTCTAGATGATGGGAGATTTTGAGCGCTTCAAATATTTTTCAAGCACAGGAGGGGTTTTTGTTTTTTCAAATTAAATTCTCCATTGCATGATAATAATTTCTCTTGCAAAACTTGCAAAAAATCATTTTTCTGTGCTCAGAATTGAGACACAAATATAATTCTAAACAAACAGACAGGGCAGGTTTAGGAAGAGTGTTTACAGCAGATAAGTTAAAGGTGCCTCGCGGAGTTTTCTTGTAAACAAACAAAAGTTGTGTTTACATTCAGTGTTACTTACCCAAACCCACTGTGAGTATGATTGATGCATTTCCTTCCTCGTACAACATTTGCAAAACCAATTTTAAAACAATTTGAATTGTGCATTAACATCCATATATACTTGTCAGTTGTCTTTATCTTTACTGCCTCTGCTGTGACAGACAAACCGCTCCATAATGCTACTTTTGGTCAAAAACTCCAAAGGGTCCCTTTAACCTTCATACTTCATCACTAAATAACTACTGGAATTCAGTAAACTACTAAGCGTATGAGAATGTGTTAGTGGTTTTATTTTAATGAATTTGAATTTATATTTAGTTGTATTCCTCGTCCCTTGACATGTCTTTAAAGAAAACCTTTAGAAAACCTTTTAAGAAGTAAGACCGAATATGTGAGGAAATTACTTGTTTTTGCAGTGTAAGCCATGTATGTTTTCTCTCTCACATACATTCACACAGATAATGACACAGACAGGCAAGATGAGAGAGGTAGAGGAGGCATTACCCCATGAAGCTCCTTCAAAACGATCCCAGCACAGAAACAGGGAGAGGATCATATCAATAAACACACTGCACAACACGCTCACACACACACACTTCTTATTCCTGCTTTTATGTTCTTATGATCACATCATGATTTGTAGTGACACCAGTGTGTATTTAGATATTTTATAAAAGCGACGTCATAAGTGATTAGCAGACTTAGACTAAAATAGAGTTCAAGCATATGACAAATAACCCCAATCATCTGATCACATGACATTCATACACATTTAAAACAACATTCAATTACTTTGTAAAACCCCCAAAAAGAAAGAAAGATAAAGAAGTGATTATGTGCTATATTTTTATATTTTTATAGATGTTTCTATAGATGTGGCAAGTTAACACTTTCACACCAGTGGATCCATACAACTAAATAAACATGCTGTTCCTTCTTCTAATAAATTAAATTAAATAAAATAAATTTGCTGCATATGTCGGTGTTCAGTATATATATATTACACCTGATTGGACCACCAGTCACCAGATGTATCCATCAAATCATCTGGATTAACAATTCACAAACTGGAGACGTCTTACTTTATGACAAAAAAACGTAGGAACTTTTGAACTTACGAAAATGCAAAAGCCACCAGCGCCCCACTGACCACTATGAAGTCTAGAATGTTCCACAGGTCTCTGAAGTAAGATCCAGGATGGAGCAGCAGGCCCAGGTCCACCATCTACACCAAACACACCACTGTTAGGTCTTTATTATTATTCATTTTCTTAATTTTTATATGGAACTATATTAATAGTCCTACACTGGGCACATCTATTATAGAATATATTTGGTGATTAATGATTATCATTTGATATTTCTGTGGTTAATGATTATTGACTATTCATCAATAAATCAATCATTTCACAAAGCATTTTGAAACAGTTTAACTCTGAGGAAGAAAAGCTTAGTAGAAGACAATGAGGTGTTTTAAATGTGTATTTATCTGCACGCTTACCTTAATCACCATTTCAAAAGTGAAAACCCCGGTGAAGGCGTAGTCCAGATATTTGAGCACCTGCAAAAGAGAGACTGACTCATTACTGAAACACATAAACGTCATAATGTGTGTTTAATAATCATGTGTCTTATACACATGTCATATGTTATGTGTAAGGATGGAGGAACTCCACACAGGAAAGTCATTCCAGATAAAAACAATTCTTTTTTCAGTTTTGTATGTGTGAATTTAGTGAGTATCACATGCATTTATGTGTCGAGTTCATGTCTTACGTTGTTGCGAGGAGCGTTCGTCCAGACTGGATCCTCTGCTGCCAAAGCGATACTGCTCATAGCGATGACAACCAGGATGGACATCTCAAAATAACGCATAGTCACAATATAGTGACATAACCGCCTCACCCTGGAGGAGTGAGGCAGGGGCAGACAGAGAGAGGGACACAAAGAAAGGACAGATGAAAGGACAGTGAGGGGTAGACAAATATGAAACTAGCCAGCAGGGAATTCAGGTAGTGTTAGCCAGTAAGAGGCACTATTCTCTTGAGGAGGTGCACTTTACTGCTTTTACTATGAGGGAAGGCAGAGTGAGGAGGTGAATTAGATCAACATGCACACAGACCTTCTAGACCTCTCAGCTCTCACTGTGATGTGGGGTCACAGGGAGGTGAATAAGTAGACGGAGAAGGTTGAGGTGACTCACGGATTGGTCTGTCCAAAGATGAACATAGAACTGTAAGGCAGGATGGGTTTGGGTCCGCTCTGACCGAGATCCTCCAAGGTCTTCTCGTTCATAGGCATCGTCTCACAGTCGATACTGTTCACTGGGAGGACAGACAGTTTGATTACAACATGGAGGCCTTGGTATGACATTCACACCGGACTGCTGGGTGGATTTTGACTTTACAGTTACAGGGATTGTCACTGAAACCCCCAACAATATCCACAACTAATTTACTGTCCTGAAAACATCATTGGAGATTGGCTTAGATCTGTTTTTCCACCTCTGCTAGACACAGTCTGATACAATGAAAGACTCGCTGCAGTTGCCATTTAAGGTCAGGCTGTCTGGGATATCAGTCAGTCTACAGACCTATATCATATGTTTTAGTCACATTTGTGTATACACAATTATTGATTTGAAGTATTAGATGTCATTCCAGAAATTGTCTCAAACCCTGTTGAACCATTTGCATTCACTGCTTTTTTGGCAGCACCCTCACACAGTCATATGAAAGCATTCATATATTTTTTTTGTGGACATTTTCTGTTCTTCTCAATCACCATTCATGGATTAGTTTCATTAAGTGAGAAAAAATAGATGTACAGTAAGATGATCATCACCATGGACAACAATGTGCCCATTTCACGTTCAGCTGGAGACCTTTGTTCAATGTTGAACGGCGTCCTCTCTCATTTTTCTACTGAAGGCTATAGTAAAGGTACACAAAAAATAATTATAAAAAAGAGGATCATCTGCTAGTTTTAAGTAGACATGGAGATGATTTTTCCAAACATTTCCTGACATCTCAAACTGATGAACTTAACTCTTTGTGGTTTCCTATTTCCTGTTAGTGACCAACTACTATTTATTAGAAATGTTAATTGTATCTTTACTTGTTAACTTTATCCATTTTTATTTTTTCTTTTAAGTTCCAAGTGTATTGCAGAGAACAGTACCTAAACTAGGGGACAATTCAACACTTGTGAATGGCCAAATGTACAAACAAGCCACTGTCTTTCCTTTATCTTATCTTTTTATGATCTCTTTACAGGATCTAGTGGCTTTTAGCAGTGAGGTTGCAGATTCCAACCAACTGAATACTCCTCTCCTCCTCCTCCAAGCGTGTAGGAAAACCTACATTGGCCACGAAACTTGTGAAAAATGCAAAAGACACTCCTCTGTGTAAGATGTACCTCACCTTTCTCTTCAGAGTAAATGATTTCACCTCTGTGCTTGGAATACCGTATTTGGCTTTACTGTAAGTGGTTATGAACAAAGACCTTCAATGAAATGCCTGAAATGCAAGTAATCTACATGTGATCCTGTGTGCATCCTGTTGGCCTTGGTAGGTACTGACATTGTATAAGTGTGGTCTCTCCAGGTGGGGATGTGATGGTCACAGGGGGAATTTGGATGGAGCTTTGGCCGGTTCGTCTGACGTTCCTCTGGTTGTCTGAGTCCTCGGGTCGGTCAAGAGTCCAGTTAGGCTCCACAGAGCCCTGCTGTGGGGGGATGGCTAGAGACTCCCCCTCTGAGTCACCAAACCTGTCCCAAGAATAGAGAGAGCATCTTACACATTCATATACTGCATATTCTCAGACTGATAATGTCTTCGCTACATGAAGTTGTAGACATTTGGCAAGGTGTTTTAATGTATTATGGTTGTCATGACTCATGGGGTAGTAAGAGGATGCAAACAATCACATATACATATCTCTCTCCTCTCTCTCTCTCTCTATTATATATATACATTTTTCATCTCTGTGATGATGCTCCCTTCCACCTCATCATCTCCCTGGTCATCTTCCACCTTTTCACTCTCCTGATGTGTCCCTGTTCATGATGATTTAACTACTATGTCCTTTATGTCCCTTTCCTTTAATAATCATCATTATTAATAATAGTGTACAACTACACTGATGTTTTTCACTTGTCTGTTTCAACCTCCTGCTCCCTCAGTATTTCCCAACAGATTTCTGAAATATGATTCAAAGTGATCAGTAATTATGTCAATGCAAGCTTTCTTTAAGGATTTAAATTGGCTCCTAGGTAGAGACTTACATATAAAGATGATATTCACCACTTGGGTAACTTACACTCTGTGAAGCCACACATAGTGTTGCCAGCGATTCAAGATATCAGTGTTTATCCAGTAATGCTGATTAAATGGAAAAAGTCATTTTCTCTGAGCTTCAATTTGAAAATGTGGTGAAAGTCCAAACTCTCAGCTAAGCTTTGCTGACTAATGTCAGGCTTTTAACCAGAGTAAACAGGTTTAAACGTATCGCCCTGGTTTTGGCCTCTTTACGTTGGCTTCCAGTATGTTTTAGAATTGATTTCAAGGTTCTTTTAATTACTTACAAGGCACTAAATGGTCTGACTCCTCAATATATCTCAGATCTTTCATCCCTGTATGACCCTGCTCACACTTTGAGATCCTTGATCTTGATCCTCAGGCAGGAGCCTTCTAACTGTTTCAGATTCTTGGCTGAGGACTAAAAGGGACAGAGCTTTTGAAATAAGAGCCCTGAGGCTCTGGAACACCCTGCCCGAGGAGATAAACCAGGCTGAGTCAAAACCTACTTTTATCAAATATTACTTTTATTTCACCTGATACTAGTTTTTATTCTGTTTTATGGGTTTTAGTATCTTAATTTTTATGTTGGTCTTTTAGTACTTTTATTGTTATTGCTGTGTTTTTGTTTGTTTTTATGTGAATCACTTTGTATCTTTGTTTTCCAATTTTTATGTTGCTCTTTTAGTACTTTTATTCTGTTTTAGCAATTACTGTTATTCTGTTATTGCTGTGTTTTGCTTGTTATTATGTGATGCACTTTGTACATTTCTTTTGATGAGTGCTATGTAAATAAGATTATTATTATTATTATTATTATTATTATTATTATTATTATTATTATTATTATTATTATTATTATTATTATTATTATTATTATTATCATTATGTGGCTGTGTGGAAGTTGGCAAGCTGACAAACACATTCAGCAGGGGAAAAAAAGCCACCAGCAGTCCTAACTTTGTCCTCAGGATAGATAAAATAATTATAATAGGTGACTTTAATATTCATGTGTTGATAATGAGAGTCTTAGCACTGCATTTATCTCATTATTAGACTCAATTGGCTTCTCTCAGAGTGTAAATATTTTAACCACACCCTCAACCTTGTTCTGGCATGTCATTGAAATTGAACATTTAATAGTCTTTCCACAAAATCCTATTTTATCAGGATCCCAAATTGATGGTCTTATTGATAGTGCAGGCTCACTGTGAATGACACTCCACTCCATCGCCCCTTTAAAAAAAAAAGGTTAATAAAACAAAAGAGTGTAGCTCCGTGGTATAACTCTCAAACCTGCAAATTAAAGCAAACATCACAGAAACTTTAAAGGATATGGCGTTCCACCAGACCGGAAAAATCTTAGTCTGGCAAGATAGTCTTAAAACATATAGGAAGGCCCTCTGTAATGCCAGAGCTGCCTATTATTATCTTATCTTTGATCAGGATATGTCCTTTGACTCCCACATCCAACAGATTTCAAGGACTGCCTTTTTTCACCTATGTAACATTGCAAAAACCAGGCGCATCCTGTCTCAAAAAGACACAGATTAACTAGTCTAACATGCGTTTGTTATTTCTAGGCTGGATTATCGCTGATTATTATTCTTTATTATCAGGCTGCCCCAACAAGTCCCTAAAGACTCTCAAGCTGGTCCAGAATGCAGCTGCACGTGTACTGACAAAAAATAGAAAAACAGATCATATTTCTCTCATTTTAGCTTCTCTACACTGGCTTCCTGTGAAATCCAGAATAGAATTTAAAATCCTTCTCCTCACCTATAAAGCAGGTACCATCAGGCACCATCATATCTTAAAGAGCTCATAGTACCCTATTACCCCACTAGAACACTGCGCTCCCAGAATGCAGGCTTGACTGTGGTTCCTACAGTCTCCAAAAGTAGAATGGGAGGCCCCACCGGTCACGGCAGATTGCCGTCCACCTAGAGTCTGGTTCTGCTCGTAGTTTCTTCCCGTTAAAGGGGAGTTTTTCCTGCTGCTGTTGCCATGTTCTTGCTCATGGGGCAATGTTGGGTCTCTGTAAATTATAGAGTACGGTCTAGTCCTGCTCTATGTGAAAAGTGCCCTGAGATCACTTCTGTTGAGATTTGACGCTATGTAAATAAAACTGACTTGACTTGACTTGCCTGGGACGGCAAGCAGCAGCATACATGGCTCTGGTAGAAGCTAGGACTTGCTGCATGCACTATCACTCGGACATCGCTCCTGTAAATTTCTGACCATCTACAGCAGCTAGAATAGCAAGGCATTTTTTACCCCAGTAGATCTGCCACTGTGATGTGATTACATTCATCTTCGATTAAAAATAAGTGAATTAATTCAATTGAAGTTCAAAAGTAAACTCGTTCCTGTTATTTGGAGATGATACATCTGTTATTAGGCCATCGTCATCTCTTACTGATACCAAATATCTGAAAGAGAAATAAAACTAAAGTGATACTAAATTGAACTCACCACTTACAAAAATTTAAGATTGTGGTTTCACAACTAATCTGTCAGGTTATTCCAATATATACTGTTTTTGTCCGGCTGTCACAGCTGAGAAAGCTGCTTCAAAGAGGCATGTGGTCAGGAAAGTCCAAAACGTTTACACTGGTGATAGGAAGGGAGTGAATTCAGCATCTTTAATGCTGATAACAGAGGGCCTGTCTGTCATCAACATGAGCTCAGCACTGAGATGAGTGCACCTGCACCGTCATTCTTCATGTCAAGTTATGTGGCCTTGTACTTACTGCTCGTGCTGCCGCTTATTTTATATGTATTATTGACAGTCCTGTAAAGATCACAGAGAGAATATGGATCATAAAGTAGTTTTGGTGTTTACCTGTGACTATGAGTCTTCACTCTTTCATTGGCCTCCTCTCCTTCAGCTGTGGATTGGCCCCTGGATCCATGAGTCCGATGTCTCCTCCTCTCTCCACTGGCCCCGCCGTCTCCTCTGGAAATCCTATCCTCAGCCTTGTTAGATGAACGTCCATCTTTGTGGCGGGATCTTCGCTCTCCCCTCCCTCCACTGTTCACTGTCCCGTTGCCCTCTTGAGACGGCCGGTGTGAATGATGATGCCGATGCTCTCTCTCACTCGTGACTCCTCCACCTCCGCTGTCATCCACTGAGCTCTGATGCCTCCTGCCTCCCTCTTGGCTGCGGGACCTCTCACTCTTCCCCTCTTTGCCCCGGCTGCCATCGTGATCTTTGGAGCGGCTGTGATGGACATGGTGCCTGCCTTCCCTACTGGTTTCGCCATTATCGTTTGTCTCCTCCCTGGTTCTGGTTCTGTGGCGGTGGTGGCGACGGGGCTGGGGAGGCAGAGGAGGAGGAGGAGGGTCGGCCGCAGTCTCAGCCTCATCTGACATGCAGGACTTGTGACGGTGGTGCTGGTGGCCACCTAGCAAAGGCCCATCCCCGGGCTCAACAACCAGTGGACGGTCGCTGTGGGTCTTCATGTCTGGCCGGATGTGGAGGGCTGTGGCTAGGCGCAGACGTTCCTCAGGGTCCAGCTCACTGTATAGGGCCTCGCAGCTTGCGCGGTTCTGCCTTCTCAGCTGGTTGGCCCTCTGCTCCCACACCGACATCGTCTTCATAGACTTCTGCTGCTCCTTACTAGTGGAGAGGCAGAAGAACCAGACAAATCAAAACCACCGTGACACTGATATTAAAATATACAGTAAAACACAGTGTAAAGCACTTTCTAAACCCTCTACTCTGATGTCAGTGCCACAGCTTTCTCACAACACACTGTCATCTCTACGAAAGATATAAGCCTTTCCAATAGATACACTGACAAGCATGGTTTCTTTTGAGGTGTGACACATTCATTAAGTATGTACTTTATATCTCATGGCATATAAAACCAGCAGTATATTTCATTTTACATCTCATGATGGCACACATGTAGTCCCTACATGCTGAATGATTTACAGTATGACCAAGGTGCAGTTGAGCTTTCAACACAGCAAACCGCTGGGTCCATTTCTCAGAACTGTCTACTGTGGAGAGAGCTCGTCCATGAATATGCCTGAACAAAAGCCAAGCATGGCCACACTACCATGCTTTGACATGCTACTTTTTCTGTCAATGTATGTGTGTAACAGTACTTTGAAATGACTGAATGCATGCACTTTTGATACTGAATGGACTAAAAACAGTGCTGTGTTTTCACTAGTTTTTACTGTGGAACTTTACATATTACAATGCCATCTTTAAATGTGGCATTTCATCAGAGGAGTCCGTCTGTTAACTACACAGATTATGAACAGAAAATAACTTTATCCCATGTTCTCAGTGCTCCGCCATCCTGCAGTTGAAATCTTCATACTTACCGCTTATCTCAAGAGCAAGCACACTGAGCTACACTCTAAGAAGTCCAGCTTAGAGGTGGATGAAAACATGGGATTGGACTGGACTCACTGAATGAACAGAAAAGCCCATAACATGGTGTGCATGGCAAGAATGCAGGGCAGCTCTGTTTTAATTATGTAGTCTTTCTCCAACAATGTAAATAATAAGAACATGATCATGTATGTTTTTACGCATGTAATCATCATCATCATCATCGACCACCTTGCTTGCAGGCGGTTGGGTTTACCTCAGGTAGTGATGGACTGGGGTGCAGACATAACTCCTACAAACACATAAAGGGAGCAGCATTGAAACAAACAGAGGGACAGAAGGAACTTCAAAAGGGACAGAAACATTTTATAGCAGACAGACAAAAGCACAGAGGGGGCAAATAAGCTTCAGAAGAACTGACAAGGGACAGAAACATGTACAGTAGAGAAGCAAAATTATAGAAAAACCCAAAAGAACTTTTTGCTGAGAAGAAGCAAGGAAATAATGGGCAAAGGAGACGCTGAATACACACTTGTGCCACTACAGTGTTGAAGAGCTGTGGGATGTTTGACTTGCCTGATAGATCTCTTTTGTAGCACTAGTTTCAGTGCTTCATTATGGGATGTATCCCCTTGTTATGCTATTCAGAGAACCAGGGTTGCACGAGTAACTGAAGATGTGGCCTGTATGATGTGTGCTCAAGTACCTGTTACTAAAACTACATGTCAGAGCGTCCTTTCATCGCCAATTAAAACCACAAGTTGTGACTTTCAGTTGTTAAACCTATCTGCCGAGCAAGCTATTTTATTAGTGCAATCTGATCTGAGAGTAGAATGGAAAACCCTCTCTTGCTCACTGACAGCCAAGCTTGCATATTAAAGAAACTGAATATGGCCCTGCTTTTATTTTAATTGGGTAATATATGTATTTACACATGACCACAGCGGGTGAAAAGACACCTGATTTTATGAACAAATGAAACAGTTTTCTGTCAGTTCTTCGTGGTTAGTTAGCTAGCATGGCTTCAGTTGGTGTTTTTAGGGCATGGAAAATGGTTATATCTAAAGATAATGAATAGAATCAAGCTGGCATTATTACTCTATTTTAACACTGTCTACAAATCCCATGAAAACAGCTAAACCAACATCGTGCTAATCTGTTTCTCAATGCATTCTGACTTCTCTACCTTGTCTAATGGACGGTGTACTGATTCTATCTAAAGTCATTTACAATTTGCATTTTTGGATTTGGATTGCATTTCCTTAATGTTTGCACTTTCACTTTTTGTCCTTAGGGGCCTCTGTACCATGACACAGAGGAATAACATATCAGGTTTGGATTCATACACAGTACTTGTTCGTAGATCAATGAATTGTTGGTTTGGCTCTGCACATGAGATTTGTTGACAATAAGAAAAATCCAGGAGTATTTCTATAAAGCTTAAAAATCCCAGTCACTCAGCATCTGTCTGTGTTTCTAATCATGTTCTTCATCTGTATAACACAGGCCTGAAGCTAACAAGGCAATAATAACATGCAATACACATTTACAACCAGCTCGGGAAGATGACTCACAGCTGCAAATATACATGTTGCACACATACAGTATGAAAAATTATATTCAGTATCTTGGAATCTACAGAAATCAAAGGATTGGGCGGTAACTGAAAAAAAACAAACAATTCCCACACAGAAGGATGCCAATCACAAACAGATAACATGATCACTAACACAGACATGTGTGACACTTGTCAATCACAGGGAAACAATAAAAACTGAACACAGGGAAGAAAAGATTGATACACATAGCTCTATCAGAAGGTGTGAACATAGAGGAGCGGCCATGTTTTTTTTTTTGGACAATTCAATACAGAAGAATGACATAATGGTAAGACCAGAAGAAAACAGAGTTTAGTAGCAGAAGGAGAGGGATGGGAGAGGGATAATGGAAGATTTCAAAATTGTAACAGAGAGGTAATAACTCACAGTGAGTTAACGCTGCAGATGGATGAGCTGCTAGAGTGCGCGTTACCTCGACTGCGTGTTAGAAAACTGCACATGCACAAAACAAAAATGGGGAAGGGGGAACATCATATAGGATGAAGTCAGAGAGACAGCCAGACACCATTCGACATTTCTCTGTCTTCTCTGTATCTCCCATCACATTTCAATGCAATGGGCAGTCAAAGCTCAGAAACACAAGACTGAGACTGAACCAGAAAGGAAAATGTCACACGTATGGGCTGTCAGGGACATTCTGACTGCCATAGTGACAGCAAGATTAATCTGATTTGACTTTATTCAGTTTTCATGCTAAAATGAGCAAAGGGCATTACTCTTAGAGCCCAGACCTGACAGAGTGAGGTTTTATATAAACAAGCAAAATTTAGTAGAACTAGTCATGCGAAAGATAGGTAGAAGTTTACCAGTATCTGTAGAGGTGGAGCTGCTCTGGATACAAGAATAATGTAACGGGTGGAGCTGAAATAAACATTTGCTATTTTTGTAAATAATGAGGCTGGTGCCAAAACACAATGATGTTGGAGCAGCAAGTAAATGTCAGTTTATGTGGTGACACGGAGGATATTGTGCTGCTACAGGCAATTTTGTCAAATCCATGGATTCAGTGGGAAGTCAGGTGAAGTTCTTCAGGGTTTAATGATGAAAAAAAAATGGCCCAGTGTGGCTCTGTATACAAGCATGTCTAAGCGCTGTGTGCGTTTTATGCATGTAGCGCAGCAGCAGTAACCTCATTAAGGATTAAAATCTCCCAACATGGTTACAGGATTGGTCAGGATCTAACAGTAACCAACCTCACCTGCTTTTCTTCTCTACATGTCAGACTGTGAAGATATTACACACATATATATATGTGATATTACAAGTTTTTGACATTTATTTGGAATATAGCAGCTACCACAGGATGAATAATCAAATCTGCTGGGACATTTTTATTTTCCGCACAAGTACAAACTCAATTTCCTCTATGCTTCTATTTATCAACCTTTTATCGATTGTTTATATAGAAATATTAATTAGTGCAGTTATAAATACAACCCCTCCCACTGAGGTTCAAATCCACCAATGAGATTATTTATGTGCCAGAGCAGCTTTCTTATGTTTGTGTAACACAAAAAGACTTCACAGCTAATGCATAATAACACAGTTGCATGTAACAAAATATAGAACAGTATACAGGACAGTATCTTTAGAAGAATGGCAAAGGAGAGTCTACAACTGTACTGTACATTGTTTTTTACATTTTGTTTGGACTGCTATGAAGAAAAATATTCGAAACAAAAATAAGACAATACATACTGTATTAAATCCCAGTGGAGCTGCCTGGTTAAACGATTGGACCAATAAATATACGAAATATCAGTTAACATTTCAACATACACTGTTATATACCGCTTGGAGAGTCAAAAGTTCAAGTGTCTTGCTTGTTCTGAATTTTTTTGTTAAATATCTGTCCGTCACATGTCATATCTGCTGTATGTTTGTGGTAGCATGTCAAAAATATAACGGGATATCCACGAACACGCTGACTGTTTTAAAAGTGTGTAAATATCTATTCTTTGTGAGTAGAATATTGTTAGTGAGGCTGTAGAAATCTACAGCACAGGACATTTAGGAGACAGGAAATTAGGATCTGCCTTGTGAAGAGAAGAAGTGAAGAATGTGTTGAAATCGACTTCCGCTGGGACGATGAATCAACATTATGCTTTGTTTCAGAAATACACCTAGGGTCCTCTGGGAAAAGCAAACTAAGAGCTAAATCAAACAGACATTGTGCATGAGTATATAAAGATAGATAATGAACAAAAATAGCTAAATTGCCTCTCTATGTATTGTGTTATTCTGTTTAGAATTTCTCTGTGCATATCTGTTTTGTATTTTTTCCTTTTTTCTGTACTGGACTGTTGATGTTGACATGTTTTATTTATCTTGGAGAGCAGCCATTTTGACAAAGTCTGTATAAATATTATAACATTTTAATACTAGAAGACAAACTTTTGTGAACATTTAAGTTTAGGTTTAGCGAAATTACAAAGTATCCTGTGGATAAGTTTACTGTTTCTCTGTGTATCCTTTAGCAAGTAAGTTTAGTAAATGTGCTGAATGCCTCTCCTTCCTCATAAAACACTACACTGTTTACATCTATGTTTGCTTGGTAGCGGTCTTCTTCTTCACTGCCTTTGTTGGTGCATTTCTGCATTTCTTGGCAGGTTACCGCCACCAACTGTCAGTCACGAGAGGTAGTGTGAAACCACGGGAGAGATTGCATTTCATGTCACGCCCATGTGTCGTTGGGTGACTGGTGTGGGTGTCCCTTTTGCCCATGAATGAGACATTACTCCACAACTCTACTCTACCGGGTACCTTTAACTCATCATTATTGTCTTTTTATTGAAGTTCTGATGGTGAGAAATGTTTGAAATTGGACAACAGTACATACTTTCAACATTATTCTTGGAACAAGTTTCATGAGCAGATCAGTACTGATCTACAACGTTCCTTGTGACAGGTGTGCAGGACCATTATGTGTACGGTCCTGCATCAAGGCGAGTGTTAGTGTTGTGTATTGACATATTGGTGAACTAATCTTTAGCATGGCTTAGTTGTACAACAAAGAATCACTATGTGTATTTTCTGTTGGTGTGTATTAAGTGAAACAGTAAAAGAACAGAAGCGAACCAGAACATTAGAAGAGGCTTTCAGACTTACGCTGTGATGGACATGTTAGCGGCCGACATGGGGCTGACCTCCTTTACTTCCTTGGCTTTCTGGAGGGCAAGTTTCTTATTGATGGCCTCCTCTTGTTCCTCTTCATCCTGGACGGAATGCATAAAAATATACATACATACATGCATACAACCTTTTAAAGGTTGTGGCCTTTATGTAACATTATGATGACCTTTATATGTCCACACTGTCAGCGACATCATAATCACAGGATCTCCAGCAGATTTGAGCAACAGCAAAGTTTAGCTGATGAGTGGACATTTAATAAGCTTGTCAACCGAGAAAAGGTAGTTGCAGTTGGGCTATTTTTGGTGATCCACAAGCCAATCAGATTCCTAAATGTCCTACTATAGATTCTCCAATATTGGCCCTTATTTATCTCAATGGCGAAAGAACCAGGTGTTTGATTAAAATAGGCTTAAATCAAGGCGGACCTTTATTTCTAATTTGACATGTTTACCTGACGTTTACCTTGATAAATGCAGTGTAATGTACATTTCCACAGCACTAATTCCATCAGTACAACAACAGTCATGTCATACTCAGCAATCTGCTGCTGTTTCTCTTCTCTAACAGAAATACTATTTTCATTCAGTAATAAGTTCCTGTCACACTGAACTGTGAAGTTACTGTCGATGAAACTCAACACTTCAAACTGATAAAAATGACTCACATTAAACCGTCTTCCAGCAGATTCTGGACAGAATCTCTCTCTTTCCAGGTAGGATTTTAATGTGAAAAATGTGCAGGAAGCATAGAGTTTCAATAATGGTGGTTTAACAGCAATCATAAAACAATAAGATTAAGTGAATGAAAACTGTATTTGTGTTCAAATGAGAAACTAATAGCGACGAAGTGGTGAATATGACATGAATGCTGAACTTTTTTACCAGGCCTTTATTTATTCATGTTGGCAACTTCTAGGAATCAAAGTCATTTCATTGATTGTCTTCTTTTATGAATAAGATTGAGTTATCAGCTACTGGAGTTATATCTATCACACTACAACAGATTCCACTTCCACAGTGGACAGCATTATGAAACCAGTAAACCAACATATAGTCACCCTCATGTAAAAAAAGGCCAGTGCATGTGAAATCTGAAACCTTGTAAAGGACTTTTATTGATAGAGGTAGTGGCCCTATCTCTGTAAAGCCATATGAAGCCAGGATACCTCGAGCTATAAAGAAATACTGTACCTTAGTGAGCTCCTGGGCATTTGCAAGGTTATCGACAGCAATGGCCAAGAAGACGTTGAGGAGTGTGTCTGGTTATTTGTGGTCTCAGGAAAAGATCAAATGATTGATAAACACAGAATCAATATTTACAATTGCAGCTCTTCTTCAAATCGAATGATAAAGTCTTCCACAGGGCTTTGAGGCTGCCTGACAACCACAGGGGTAAATCGATTTGGATCAATTGGGCAGGATACAGTTTCCAAAGAGAGTGAGTACAATGAAATAAATGGAGGAGAACATTCCTCCATGGACACCACCCTGTGATTCGATCCCGTGATACATGACTGCGTTCCAGTCTTCCCCGGTCAGGATCTGCAGGCGAGACACGAGCTGGTTTCTGAGTCCAGTTCAGTGGTACAAGCAGAACAGGAAAAACAAACATGAGGGATTTGACCTTTACCTGGAAGACAGTGAGAATCGCTGCTGGGAATGTGTCAAAGTTGGTTGTCGGCGTTTCGTCTTCAAAATTAAACCTGCAGGAAGAAAAAGTTTTTGAATGTAATCACCCTCCGAAGCCACAACAGTCACATTCACTCCTCCACCTACTGGAGGACGGAGCAGTACGTCCTCTTCATCAGGCTGCTGCAGATAATTCCAGCACAATATATGCCCATTACATTTTATTCTTCTGTGAGTGTTCAGTGAGGTGCAATCATCATCCTGGTGCTTGCGCTCACGTGCTCGCGGCGTGAGACTATTGCAGGTGATGTCTTTTTCCTAGCTTACACTTATCTTAATTACATAAAATTAAACTGTTATAATTAAAAAGGAAAAACTGAAATATCACTTGACATGAATATTCAGACCCTTTGCTATGACACTTGAAATTAAGCTCAGGTGCCTTCCATTACTCTTGATCATCTTTGAGCTGTTTCTACACCTTGATTGGAGTCCACCTGTGGTAAATTCAATTGATTGGACATGATTTGGAACAGAACACACCTGTCTATATAAGGTCTCACAGCTGACAATGCATATCAAAGCAAAAACAAAGCTATGAGGTTGAAAGAACTGCTTGCAGAGCTCAGAGACAGGATTGTGTTGAGGCACAGATCTGGGGAAGGCTACAAAAACATTTCTGCTGCATTGAAGGTTCCCAAGAGCACAGTGGCTCAATAATTCTTAAATGGAAAAAGTTTGGAACAACCAGGACTCTTCCTAGAGCTGGCTGCCCAGCACAAACTGAGCAATCGGGGGAGAAGGGCCTTGGTAAGAGAGGTGACTAAGAACCTGATGGTCACTCTGGCTGAGCTCCAGAGATCCTGTGTGGATATGGGAGAAACTTCCAGAAGGACAACCATCACCGCAACACTCCACCCATCTGGGCTTTATGGCAGAGTGGCCAGATGGAAGCCTCTCCTCAGTGAAAGACACAGGAAAGCCTGCTTGGAGTTTGCAAAAAAGGATCTAAATGACTCTCAGACTGTGAAAAATAAGATTTTCTGGTCTGGTTTTCTGATGAAACCAAAATTGAACTGTTTGGCTTCAATTCTAAGCATCGAGTCTGGAGGAAGCCAGGCACTGCTCATTACCTGCCCAATACCATCCAGCATCATGATGTGGGGGGTGTTTTTCAGCAGCAGGGACTGGGGGACTGGTAAGGGTTGAGGGAAAGCTGAACAGAGCAAAGTACATAAGCATCCTTAATGAAATCTGGTCCAGAGCACTCAGGACCTCAAACTGGGCTGAAGGTTCACCTTCCAACAGGACAATGACCTTAAGCACACAACCAAGACAACGTGAAGGGGTAGTAATGTCATGTAAAAATGAGACCTTCCCCGACTTTCTCAGTTGTCTGTAACAGCCTGTGGACTGATTTCTATGTGAAGGACCCGGGCTGGATTTTCCACGAAAATCTGATGGAAGTGACGTTTTGCACGCTCCTGAGTGCCTTGCCTCTCTCCTGCTAACGTCAACAAACAACCGGCATAACCACACAACAGCACAATAAAAATAGTACTATCTGACTAGAAACACCCTGCAGATATTAGCTCTCCAGCTAATGAGACAGCTAGCTGCCTCCGTCAACCACAACACATTTCACAACAAATCACCCCCACAAAGACAAGTCGCCCACTCCCACACAGCTAAAGCAACATTATTTCCTCAACAAAGGAGCAGAAAACAAGCTCCAGAGTGATAGCAGAACATAGCTTACCCCTTTTGTTTTTCCTGTTAGTAGTCCAAAGTTTGTAATAAGCACACGTTTCATTACAAAACCACAGCACGTTGCTCCCCGGCCACAGCTCACTGAGCCTATCAGTGTTTAGTAAACATGGTTGTTAAAAAAAAGTTGGCATTTCGCAGGTCAGGTCAGGTTCGGGTGGTTGATTAATGCATATTTGTCCAAGTTGGGCGGTGTGGATTGGCTCTTACCAGTCAGCAGCCACAGTGCAGCAGCAGCCTCTGTGTGTGTGTGATTGTGTGTGAACGAGTGAGCACATGTACATACAGCAGAGGGAGGGGCCGACTGACTGGGAGTGAAACACAGTGCAAAACACAACATTAGAAATCTTTTATGTAGTTATGATAAGTGTAAGCGAGGAAAAAGACATCACCTGCAATAGTCTCACGCCGCGAATACATGAGCACCAGGACGTTAACTGCACTTCATTTAACGGCCACAGATGTCACTAATGAGAGGGAAATTCTGATTTCTACATACGGAGCCTTTAATAAATTTGCAAAAATTTCTAAAATTCTCTCTTTGCCTTGTCATTATTGGGTACTGAGAGTAGATTGATGAGGGAGGGATGAATTTACATGATTTTAGAACTGCAACATAACAACATGTGAAAAAAGTGAAGGGGTCTGAATACTTTCTGAATGAACTGTGTGTCCCACCATCTCCCAGTGTGAAGAGATGTTGATGACGGCTGAGGGCAGGATCACATTCACACAACAATACTGTATATTAGCTCTCATTTATTCCTCTTTAACACCTTAAACTCTTGGATGGAGCATAAAAATAGCGTGGCGGAGAAAAGAGCAATGAGGTAGATGCTCTGGACACAGAGGTGGAGTACGATGCTTTACCAGCTCAACCAGTACAACCAGATCATCTCCAGCAGCTGCAAAGTAATCCAAACACATGGCAGCCAGATCCCATGAACGTTGGCTGTTTTTTTTGGGTTTCTTTCTCATCAGATGATGAGAATCCAGGTAGGATTTTGAGATTTTCCTCCCAGGATTCCCATCATGCTTTGGGTGATATAAACAGGAAGTGAATTATTGCTATAGCGATAGTGAGCACAGTTATATCTTAGCTCCATTTTTTTATTCACTATTTTTGTGGGGGTGCAACGATCATCACAAGCAGTGTTACGCCAGTTTGGCATCTTTCTGATTTTGAAACTCGCTCCATTACTTTTAATACTGAAGACAAAGATGAAGTCTATTTTCTTTGGTTTCTTGTGGAACACTAGAAATGTTAAGTCAAACTGATTCCTGTATTATGTTTATGAAATCTTTGTGTTTTGATTTTACTGAGAAATGACTATGAGAAGAAGATGCTACTGGAACTCCCTCGAGAACACGTCCTCTGTGTTTTATTTTTCCACAACAAGCGTCCCAGTAGAAACCAGTTACTCACTGTCCACCAAACAGCTGCATGCCCAGCAGAGCGAAGACCACAATGAAGAGGAAGAGGAGGAACAACAGGCTGATGATGGACTTCATGGAATTGAGTAGAGATACAACCAGGTTTCTCAAAGAGTTCCAGTACCTGCACACACACACACACACACACACACACACACACACACACACACACACATATATATATAAGAATATTGGAAATTCTTGTTCCCAGCATGCTGAGGTGTTGTGAAGACAGACATTTGTGATCACTCACTTGGTGACTTTGAAGATCCTGAGCAGTCTCAGAGCCCGTAGGACACTGATCCCAAATGAGGCTCCAGGTTTGATGGCGGCCCAGATTACCTCAAAAATACTGCCGATAATCACCTGTGAACACAGTCTGGTTATTGCAGCAGGCCTCCACTCCAGCAGAACATTCACTTTAGTGAAAGAAACAGTAATCTATTACAGGTAAAATTCTTTATTTCATGAACATATGTTTTTACTGTTAAATCTTAATCTGAAAAGTGACTAGTAACTATCTGTCAGATAAATGTAGCAGAGTAACAAGTATAATAATCCCCTCTAAAATGTAAAGGAACAAGGAAAGTACTGTACAAGTACCTCAAAACTGTACTTACAGTACCCGTCAAATGTTTGGACACACTTTCTCATTCAATGAAATGGAAAGGTGTATCCAAACTTTTGACTGGTACTGTAAGTACAGTACTTGCCTAAATGTACGTGGTTTACTTTGCATAACAGCTACACACTTTTTATTTTCAAAAATACTGGATCATATTTAATTATAAACCTTTTTTTTTACTTGGTTTGGAGATTTTGGCAAATAGTGAGGGTCATGTCTGCCAATAGTGCAACAGCAGCTGGAGATAAAATGATCTTTTGTGAGTGATATTTGTATCTTTTTGCTATTCTGGCTATATTTTTTTCTGAAATACCAGTCCTTAATCATTTGACTCATTCTACACATGCTCACACTTTAAAAACCACTGTAGACTAATTTCACTACCAGATAAACAAGACAACTCACCCCAAAGTCAAAACAGTTGAATGAGGAGTGGAAGTAGTTCTGGGGTCCGAGGCCGTACATTTTCATTGACATCTCTGCCAAAAACAGGCCCAGGAACACAAACTCAGCCAGGTCTGTCCAGAGAGAAGAAGAAAACACACGGATCAATGTCTCGGGTTAAAAAGGGACCTCCCTGCTGATTTCTACTGCTGCCTGTTCAACTGTGCCCAAAACAAATAAGACTCAGAAAGAGTCTATTGTTTGAAGGGTATTCTCCCGTGATGGAGTGTGTGAGATGTATGTTTGCTCACGTGTGTGTGTGTGAAATGTACGACAGTACTTTAGTGTGATGCATGTTTGCAAATGGATTTCTGTCACCTCAAGTGTTTTTTTTACCTTTCTGAGCTGAGTAGAAAATTGGCAGGTGCTTACAATATCAGTATAGTTGCATCTAGCGGCTGTAGTAGTTATGACATGGAGCATTGGCACAGTTGAGATGACATATAAAAGTTGACAAATTTCCTCATTTGTCAGAGGAGGGGTGGATGGAGACATTAACCTGACGGTGGACTTTGCCACAGGAGGCCACTGTTCGCTTCCCATTTCCAACTGCGAGTCTGGACAGCTTTTTAAAAACTGTAATCTTTCCCTAAAGCTAACCAAGTGGTTTTTATGTCATTATACATCATTATTGTTAAACCCGCAGCGCGTAACTTTAGCATATAAATGCACGTCTATTACATTCAAGTCTGCTGATTAAGCCTATCATCACCAGACAAATCTCTTTGTATTTCACATGTATTCATCCCGTGCTGGCTGGATGAATGAACACTGTGTATGCTCTATGCTGTTATCAAGCTATTTATTAAGAGTTTAACATTCAAAAACTCAGCTAATATGCTTCAATGATGACAGTGCTGGTAATAAAAACAAACAACAGTACGACTGTCATCAGAAACACATGACATTTCCTTTTTCCAGCCTAATCTAATCTAGTGTATAAATCTATAAATCCTGGCTTGTACTGTACTACATACCATGACCTGGATGACTGAGAATCTTCACAAACACAGCAATCGAAATTTCTCATGTGAAAAAACCAATAATGTTCTAACTTTGGCACAAATGTGTGTGTGTCCATGTAGACGCTCATCCCTCATAGTGAGGAAATATGTTTTCAGGGTCTTAGATATTGCTACCATCATGTTCTCTGAAGCAGCTGCCTTTGAAGAGAGACCATGTGACTTCTGCAGAACAGCAGCCGTCACGGTCACAGATGACAATTTTAGGAAATCGATAATGATAAATACTGACACTGGAGGAGTCAACAAACTGACTCAGCAATACTTCTGAGAGTACTGAACTGAATAAGAATATGTTTGTGAAGTCAACATTTCATTTGTTTCTTCTTTCAAAAGTTGCTTAGTCTCTCTTTAAATTCTCATATTTATGTCAGTATATAACTCCTGGAACTTACATAGTGCATAGGTGAGCCACTCAGGCTGGTCGTAGTGTACGATGGCTACACACAACGTGTTGAGGCCGACCAGACACAACACAGTCCAGTAGAAGCTCTGGGACTTGACCAGACGGCGGATGGTAAAGCGAATCCTCTTCTCTTTTCTCCTGAAGTAAGATGAGTTCTCATTCTTGCTCTTTACACTGGCCCTGGCGAACGGAGACCCTGGGGGGGCAGTTGGAACAAAACACACCAAACGGCAATAAAGTTACCAAGTCTAAAATCAAGGTCGCCTTACCGATTTTAGACTGTGGAGTGTAGTTTTTCCCTTGGCCTTGGTTTGACTCAATACATGACTCAGCACATTTTGATAATAATTCAATATAGAGGAATATACATTATTTGCACTCTCTAACACAATCCACTTTCAATTCTGTAAAGGTGGGTTCTACTGGTGCAGAGTAAAAAAGAACAAAGTGTCATATAATTAACTTCTACCTTCTCAACAGAAGGCTTTTTATATTCTGACCAGCTCTGATTGTGATGTAACCAAAGTGAAGCCCTCGGTTCTTTTACATCACATCATCACCACTCCCCTCCTCACTCCCATTTAGCCTGTACTATATTAAACCTTCTGTAACTTAAATTAAGCCCAAATGTCAAGTGGGACTGGACACAAAAGGAAAGGAGAAAAATGGTTCTATTAGAATTTCATTACTAGCACAGGAAGACTAGTGGACTAATCATTTCCTGGTCTATTTTAATCCAGACATCTGACTCATACTGTATCACCTGAAGACCCACACTATCCCACTCTGTTCTATCTATCCAAGCACTGTACTACAGCTTATAGCTTTATAGTCATTTTATAACAATAACATATTGTTCCTTGGTCTGGTAATCTCATGTCAGGTGACAAAAACATGTTGCATCACATACTGTAGATAAAGTGGCCAATAAGATCACTGCAGCCTGATCTGTATCTCATTGAGTGTCCTCTCCATCCTCTGTATGGAGAGTTTGCACTAATAAGCAGATATAAGGACAATTTAAATGTTGTACAGTATTTGTCAGCAATTATAACTTCCAGAGGTTGAATGTAAGTGCATTTACTCAAGTACTGTGCTAAAGTACAATTTTGAGGTACTTGTACTTTTATGCTGCTTTACACTTCTGCTCATTCAATCCTCTTTGATTTAATGTTGTTAGACAATAAAACATGAACAATTCCAAAAGTGTTAACAGATAACAAAAGGCCATTTAACAATTAGTGAGTGGTAATTGTGCTTATGTTTGAACCAATGACTATATATATACTATATATACGTTTTTTGCTTGCTAATGTCAGCCAATCAGATTTGGATATTTGCTGCCATTTTGACTGATGTTTCAGTAACTCCACATAACGAGTGAAAACATGTGTTTAGACAATGTGTAATGAGGTTGATTGAATATTAAGAATGTATTTCATTATGGTATTTTTAATGTTGCTTATTTATCTTTTGCTACTAAGCTATTTTAACTCAACAGTATGTTGTAGCGCTGTTAGAGACCAAGCTGCTTGAAATGTGAATAAGCAGTTTGTGTGTCACGTTCAACATACAGTAAATACACAATCTGAGTGTTGAACAGTACGGAGACTTGCTGTAATACGGCAGATATTGTCCTCACCAACAGATGAGATGTCAGTGAAGTGGTCCTCTCCTTCTTCTGCATTGATGAGGTCGTTCTTACTCTTCTTGGCTCTTTTCAGCACTGCAAATACGATATGGTAAAAAAAGATGACAAAAGTCACAGAACAGCTAATCTGCTTTAACTCAAATTCATGAAGCTTTCGCTAAAGTTCAGTAAGAAGAATGCTTTCTTTCCTTCTTTCTTTCTTTCTTTTATTCTGCTTGTGGTGAATTTCTAAAATAACTTTCCTACTTTTTTTTCTTCATTTAGAAACGTTCAGCTTTTCCATCATTTCTGCTTTTCTCATGCTGTCAAAAAAATTTTTATTTACACGTTTCACAATGTTGCCATATCTGACCAATTCACTTAATTCATTTATATATTATTGACATATTCATATTCAATAAATCTCTGCTTGTTAAATTATACTGTAGCATCTCTCAAATCATGTTTTACAGCAGAGAAATCAAAGTCAGACATAACAGGGAAGCTAAAAGACATCGGCCCATCTACTGTATCATCTGATATAGATATATAGTATATATGAACCATGAAACAACCAAGAGGAACCTGTCGTTTATATTCTCAAAGGGATCGTGCATACAGTAAATTGGATGCATAGATGGATGCTTTTATTTGTGTGTTCTTAAATTTATATGGAGCAGCACAAGAGAGACTTCCGATGCAGCTTATATGTGTGCCAGATATAAAGTATCTATGTTGTAAAGATACCATTCCTTGTTCCTCCCAATTTCTTCCCAGCTTAGTGTTTGATACTTCAATATAGTCCACTTTCACTGTTGAGAGCTATAAAAAAAAACAGTGAGAGCATCAAAACTACGCAGCAGAGAGGAGCTTTAAATTTGTGTGAAGGGCTCTTGTACTCCCACGCTGCCTCGCAACTCCACTGAGCCTCACACTCTCGACTTTATTCTAATCTCATTACCCTTCTACCCTTCTACCAATAACCACTGTGACTGTTACCCTGGGTGAGGCTGCAGATGAGAGACAGTATGGCCTTGATAAGACAGGAATGCGTGTGTGAGCACATACACACACACCTCAGGGTGATGTCAGTGGAAATGATCTGTGTTAGCCACATACTCTGCTGCTCACATGGTGGTAGGTCTAACAGTACGGAGCATTCAGACATACAGTAGAATCTACCAACATGATATATCTTAAACCAACATGGCATTTAAAAATATTTCATACACTGAAACAAATCATTTCTTGTGGGTCAATCATAACATACATATATTATAGGTATATGTGCAGTATATTGCATAGTGTGTGCATATAAATACAGTATATGCTGTAAATATATCCATACATCCAACACTAATAAAACACTAGTGAAATTGATGAAAATAATCCAGTTAAAGGGACTAAAGTGACTTGAGCTTCACAGGAGAACCATAGACTGTAAAAAAATATGGACGTAGCCACCGTAGCAGCATCTGTTAGTTTCTGAAGAGCGGTGATGAAGCTCAAAGTGAGCGGCTCCAGCTGTCGCCATGTTGGCAGTGCCTGACTCTGTCTAACTCCCAGCTAATCCAAAACGGGCAAAGAGGTGGAGCTGAGGTGGGCCAAATGAAGCCCGGTTGCTGAAACAAGCCACCTAGTGGCTAACGACCTGTCACTCAAAGCGGCCTCATCCTTAATTATGCATAACTTTACGGCTTAATAACATTTAAACGGGTGAGTTATAAAAAAATTCACCCCCTGTACAGTTGTCATGAAAGGGGAAATTAACTATAGAGACCTAAACCGTTTTTTGTAGCAGGCTGTAAACACGTTTATTTCTGCTGTAAAGTTGGACATTTTAACATGGAGGTCTATGGGCATTGACAGCCTCATGTGGCCATTTGAGGACTTTCGTATTGTCTTCATTTTTCAGCCCCGGAGATTGTTGCTTGGAGAGAACTAAAGGGACAGTTCTTATCATAGCAGACATTAGTAGACACTGACTTACAGTGCAGGACCTTTGTCTCCCTCTGGCAGTGAGAGTAATTACAAAAACACAGTCAACACGTGCTTACGTGATAAGTTCAACCGTAGCCTACTGCATCGCTGTTGTTCCAGCTGTAGAACCAGTGGATAAATTGCTTTGAGCATTACACATCCCCGCAAAATTACTTGTTTCACATTCAGACTTTGATCCATTCGGTCCAATAACATTTGTCTAGAAGAGCTGCACAATGAAATTATTTTATCCCAACAGCAGAGAGCTAACCGGAAGTTAGCTGCTCCGTTTGCAAAAGTCTCTGGTGCACATGCAACAATATTTGCGGAGTCATCTACCTTTATATGACATTACTTAACATTAAAGGAGCTTCTACTGCAAACCTAGCTAAAGTTAAAGAAGTTTAGCTAGCATCAAAGAGTTAAAGGTGTTAGCTGCTAATGGGGCTAGAGCAGTTATCTAATAATATAATATATAATAGCTCGACAGGCCAGTCCAAAAGGAATAAGCTCTGTCATATGACATCCGAGTCATCTCTCAGTTTCATGCCGTCTTTTATTTGTGAGTGTTATATATTGCAAAGCTAGCCGTTCCTCACCTGTCCACCAGGCAAAAGCTGCTGTGCGACACCTGTTGCTGACTCCCTCACTGCTACCTGCCTCCCCAGCTGTACACCATAACTTAATTACTGTCTCTGTAAGGAGGTCTCATTTGTCATATCATCTATCATCCTAGTATTCTTGCTGTTGCTTTTCTTGCTCGTTAAAAAGCCTTTTCTTGTGCTGTGGTTGCCTGCTGATTACACTGGTTATACTGAGCAAATGTGAAACTGGAACTTCCAGGTTCTGAAATAAAACCAAATACAAATCCCATCGACATTTGCAATAATGTAAATAACTGAATATTCAGCCTTTACTCAACAGCATGTTGCGTTGGTCACTCCATATGTTTAGAAAAGGTTGTTTGTTTTTTATAACACTCTATATCGTTTTTTTTTTTTGTTTGTTTGTTTTTTACAGCATTTGACACCATTTCTCACAAGCCTTGACCGTCTCGAGTTAAACATCACAGCTCGAAAGATGCGCTGAGACCTCGGGCAAGTTGAGGGGTTACAGTTAGGTCAGACATAGAGGACTGAACACTGTAGACAGCAGAGATTACAGCTAAAATGTAAAAATAATGACATCTTGTGTTTAAGAATTTTATGGATTGACAAAACAAAGTTACGATGACATGAGTACCCATGCTGGTAAATTTCTATGGGAGCTGTAGTTTATTGAGTAATTATTAATTAACTGATAGTGAGTGACATGTCCTAGAATATCAGGAATACAAGGAAACGATACACTCTTCAAATAGCCATTCACTGTGACTTTAAAGGTACACTATGAAGAATTTAAGCGCTAATGGTGTTGTAGAGCTGAGATGTTTGTCTCAGCACACACTGCTGATTGTAGATGGCAGTAAAACAGCTGGTGGCTGTGCGGTACAGTAGAAGGCAGGTAGCAATGCGGCAATAAAGGAGGAGAAGAAGACAGACCGCCAGCTGGTGCAAAAATGCAGATTTCAATATATTAAAAGAGACTTTGCAAACATTTCATGAAGGAAGAAACAAATCTCAACAGAACATCTATCTGTCACATCAGGTAAACGCTAAATGATATGACACCCTTACAACTGTGGATCATACTTCTTTTTTTTTTTAGATATTTATCTACCTGTGTATTTTGGTTTAGTTTTGGTATATTTAGATAGTGAACACCTGCTTTGTACTCTTTGCTGTTGTGCTGTTGTATGTTTTGATTGTGGGCGACTGCGGATGTAAATTA
This sequence comes from Thunnus thynnus, assembly GCF_963924715.1. NCBI lineage: Eukaryota > Metazoa > Chordata > Actinopteri > Scombriformes > Scombridae > Thunnus > Thunnus thynnus. The sequence continues at coordinate 5,915,947 of NC_089518.1, forward strand.
GCTTTGAGCTAACTCCGGTGCAGTGCATCTTTTATGTTAAAAACTGTACACTGTCCTAATAAATAAATACAATTAATATGGTGCTGAATTGTTTACATGGCTGATAATTTACTGTCTTCACAGTCAACTGTGAAGATGAGAGTCCTCACCAGAGTTGTTGTGTTTCCTTTTGTACCACGCTCCATCCAGGGATTTCTCCTCCGCGTTCTTATCCTCCTCAGCCAGCATCACCTCCTCTGGAACACAAATACCACACATGAATTACAAGCAGACACAATTAGGTCATATTGTTAATTACAGTAAAGTCAGTTCATGTATTTTGTCTTTTCTATCTTTAAATATAAGTATGTGACTTCAGTTCGGTGCCTAAAATGTAACTTTGACAATGAGTGAGGGGTAGGTACACATTTGTAAGCCACGTTCGGCCGAAGGTGTGTGTGTGTGTGTGTGTGTGTGTGTGTGTGTGTGTGTGTGTATTTGTTTCTGACCTGCTTTGCAGATCCACTCCAGGTACCCGGTTAACTCTCTCTCTATTTGCTGCTGCCTGCGGAGCTTCAAGAATTCCTGCCTCTTCTCCACTCTCTCTCTCTCCTTGGCAAACTCCCTGTAGAAACCACAAACACGCACGTGCGCGCACACACACACACACACACACACACAGAAATGTTTATTAGATCTGAGCTGAAGCCAACACACAGACCCTGGGGCACTCCACTGTTGACAGGCATACAGCCTGCTAGCTTGCAGCAGGTAAGACAGAGTCAGTGTCTTGTCACATTGTGGAATAACTGAGCTGACTGTCAACAGCAGGGCTAGTCAGACGCTAAGAGAACAAGCTCATGTGTGTCTGTATCTAACAAGGCACACTGTCCTTTCTCTCCACAACTACTGTTGAGGTGCCAGGTCGCATGACATGGACTTGAGTCAGACTCAAGTTTAACTCTAACATGAATGACTTGTGACCTCAGTTAGACTTGAAACTTCTCACCAAGCACAAAGATTTACAGTGAGCGTAATCTCCCTCATTCTCCATTTAATACACTCAGAGGTTTTGCTGCAACAGTCTTTCTAGCATAAGGTGGCTAATCTTAGCTACCATTAGATAGATATTTCTGTATCAGATATCACTGAGTCAGTTTGCTGATTCTTTGACTACTCTCTACTTGTCTTACCATTAAAATACATTTTAGGATTTAATTGAACTGGAAATGGAAATCCAGTTCAATTAATGGAAATTCCAGGTAGCCCCTCAAATACTGAGGAATTTCTACTCCTGCACCATTAAGAGCATCCTGACGGGGATCATCACTGCCTGGTACGGAAAGAGCATCCAACAGGACCACGAGGCCCTGCAAAACGTACAACAGGCGGTGCTCTACCCTGCCTAAAGGATATTTACACCAGGCGCTGCAAGAATAAGGCTAAAAGAATCACTGAAGATCCCGACCACAAGGATAACAGCCTTTTCTCTGTTTGTGTTAGTGTTATCATGGAGACATTCAGCCGCTGAAGTTTGTCTGTGGCTTAACTCTGGTGGTTGCTTCCTCCTCCAGACTCTGTTTTGTCTGATTCCACAGCACTTTATTTGGCCTTGTATCATGAAACTAGTTGTCTTCCAAATATACTGATATTATAAAGTATTTAGTAGTGTGATATTTGAGTGTGTGCTTTTCCCTATCGCTTGTGTAACATGGTAGGAGGGAGTGTTTTTGGGAGACCCACATTTTACTGTCCTTGAAGGCACCGCTACAGAAAATGCAGAAACGTAGTTTGTAGTCTAATGCAGATCTCCAAAGACTTCTGCTGGCAAATGAGTAGGAAGCTCTGGGTGCAGGCAACATGGAGGGAAGTTAACCATCGATCATTTGCATATACTATCCACAATGTGTTATTAACCTCCCCTTTTTCAGTCACAGCCAGCAGAATATATATGCAGAGTGTGTTTACATACAGTATGATGCTTACAATACAAACACAGTATAAACATATACCCTCCATCTGAATACTTGTCTATATATATATATATATATATTTATACAGAGGACATGATTAATCAGACGAAACACTTGACTGAATCATTTATCTGTTGTGAGAATATGAAATGTTATCCTTATTATAACCAATAACACACTCTTTGTACTAATATGACATTACTTTTGTTATATGTTAGTGCTGATAGCATTATCTCCATTGCCACTGTGTTGCTTTGCCGAGATAAAATAGGGTCATGTCATGCCAATAAGGCAGTTTTTTCAATTTAAATGAGCTGAATGAGAAATGAGTTACATGAAAGATGAGGCAGCGAGGGGGAGGGAGGTGGAATAAGAGAGGAAAAGGAGGTGGGGAGAGACAGAGAGACCAATAAAGGAAACAAGAGAGAGAGGAAGACAGACTATTGAAACAACAGAGTGAGGGATCTCCAGTCCACCCCCATAGCTCAGTGATTGGTGTGTCTCCCACACAGTGGCGGGGGAAGCTCTATCCTGCATTGCAGTGGCTGTCTGCCTGCCTTCCTGAGGGTGTGTGTGTGTGTGTGTGTGTGTGTATACGTGCCTGCCACTGTCTAAATCAAATTGTGTGGCTACATATCTCTCTCTGTGTATTGTATGTGGGGTGTATCTATGTGTTGGCTGCTTGAGTGTACAGTGTGTGTGTGTGTGTGTGTGTGCAGGAAGAAATTGTGGCAGCTAGGATTTCCCAGCCTTGTAGCTTTCAGCCACACTCTCACACGGTGTCACACATACTGATATATATGCCAGCACAAACAGAGACAAATGCACACTACGTTAGGCAAAGACGAGCTTTCATACACATTCAGTACACACCTATCTCCTCCAGATTAAAAAGAGACAAACACCATAGCCTCAACTAAAGCATATGGAAACAATACACACACACACTCCTAAAAAAAGCTGTTTTACTGCATTCCTATTAAAGGTCGTCTAATACGGATCAATATAGTGTATTAATACAACATATCCGTATGTATATGTGTCTCAATGTGTGTATACATGCATGGATGTATGTACAGTGTGTATATTTTCTCATTAAAGTGAATGGGAAGGTGTGTCCAAACTTTTGACTGGTACTGTACATACTGTATATGTCTGTGTGCATATTCATGTATGCAGGTTTACATGTATACAGTATATGTTTGTGTATAAGTACTGTATGTGTATGGATATATCTCTAGAATCCCTAGAGGTGCTCAAAATCTTGGGAAAGTGTGAATGTCTATAGCTCCATAGCAACTGAGGAAACTACATCTGCTGATGAAGACTGTGGGAATAAGTGTAAGAATGAGTAAGTGGACCATAGGCTGAATTTTTTTTTGTCTGTTTCCAATGAATAGAGTGAACTGTCAATCTCAAAATACAATGACTTTTTTTGTTCATGTATACTTCTTGATGTGATAATGATAGCGATGCAGCGATAAAATCTAGAAACACTGAAAAAAAAGGGGTATGCTAAGCTAAAGTAGCGAAAAATCCTTCAATTGAACGATTCCTTCATCAATTCTGACCAGTGAGGGGCAGTAGAACTCTAAAACAAGCTATATTACTACTTTACAAAGTTGTTGTACGTAGCTAACATGTCCACTAACAATTATTCACACATTCAGCAGACACACAGAGCAACTCTATCATGCCACCAGAACTGTGCTCCTATGACATGTGTGAGGGGATATTTCAGAATCGACGGTTAGGGGTTCATCTTTGATCACAGTCACATCTCATCCCACCCCGCCCACGCTGATGGGATAAAAGCTGTGCAGACGGCCACGACCTCCCCTGGGGGGTCTGCAGCCTCTCAACCCTGCATGTATCTGTTTTCCTGGCTGCTCTGAAGCTCAGATCGTGGCCTTTAAACAATGACATCGCCCCCGCACAGCCCTGTCAGACAGCATCAGTGACCTTCCACCTCCTCAGTAACTGTAAAGCCATCTGACGACTTCTATGGAGAGCTCAGGAAGCAGAGAGGACAAGATAATCACAGAGGGGGCGGTTAAAGGCTATCTGCCCACTAAAGCTTTCTCCCCGTCTATACAGTAGGGATGTACAGTAGGTGTGTGTCTATATTATTTCTATACTATAGATTAATAGAGTGTTAATGAGTGACTTCTACCCACTCGGAGGATGATAAGAGTATCTTAAGAAGTGCATGTTGTATTTAAATTTGGGATTGTTTAAGACTATATGTACTTTTATCATGAACACTGATGTTCTTTGTTAAGTGACATCTGATGTAAAATGATATAAATAAACTCTTTTCTGCTGGGTAATCTTCAGCTTGGCATTCCTGAGCTACACTCCAATACAAAGATGCATGCCTATAGATTGACAGGCAGTCAACAACAACTGATTTGAGTCGTCATTGTCCTCTTCTCACCTAATATATGAATCTCTTAGGGTTAAAATGCTCTTTTCCTGATTGTATATTTCCAGGTTCTCTTTTCTTTTTTATTTATGGTTGTTTATATACAGCAGCTCAAATACTGAAAGGATTCAGAACAATATTCACAATAGATGATATGCTTAGTTTAATATGAGCTTCAGAGAAACATTTGCAGCTAAATCAATCAGTTTACTTCCATCCAGGAACATGAAGACTGTTAACTGCACATTAAGCTTTGTTTTCATACTGAATACTGAATTTCATTGTGTCATTTACAACACTTTGTGATGTGTGCATTTTTAATTTGCACAGCTTAAGGACCGTTTAGATGTGCAAAGTTACTTTAAAAATGTATTAAACATAATCTTCTGCACCGCAGACAGCCAAAGTTAAGAAGCTCTTAATGACGTGCATGTGCACTCGCTCTGAACTTCTGCTTTGGGAAACAAGTGTAGAAACTGAAGATAATTAAGAGAGAAATCACATTATCAGGAAACAGGGCCCTGGACTAACAGGTAACTCGTTCATAAAACAGTTTTGGTGATGTCATCAGTTTAACTGTTCAACTCTGGTGACAGACAGCAAGTCATGCACTTAACTGGACCTTATGTGTTTATTCGCCTTATCTGGTGTTACAAATACAAGATTAAAAAGCAGAAACCTGTTCTGAGCTTAAAAGTAATCACACTTAATGATAACTCTTGAACTGCCTTTATAAGTCATATCAGTCAAAGTTTGTGCTGAGCCTCAACCTGCTCCTGTGTTTGAGCTTACATGAAAAAGATAATCTAGATAAAACTTTGAGGAAAATGATGGACATAAAAATGACTGCAAGGTGAAACAAATATTAATGGCTCTGCTGAGCTGACTTTGCAGTTTGTTCACTCTATCACAGTCCTTTCCCGACGGCCTAATTAACTGCCGTTAAAATGAAGTAAACAAGAAAAAGTTGAGACTTATTGTTCCGTCCTGCGAGTAGCTGCATTAAGGTTGGATGAGAAAAAGAACAATGTTGCGCAAATTAGATTTCACAGCAGCAGGAAGAAACGTTATCAGCAAAGGCAGAGCAAGCTGGAACTTAGAGGACTGTGGCTTCTTTCAAAACGAACGACCTTAACATTAAACAAGAGGAGAGCGAACATGAATACAACTCTGTGTTCGCCCATCCATCTGAATGAGCTTAGATAGCTGAAGAGAATATAAAAATAACAGCATTAATGTCACACAACACCACGTGAGAAAGCAGCCGAGAACATCTGGTGCAAAGGCTGCTGGGAATTATATTAGATTTCTGACAACAAATCAACAGGTCGTTAAGGGAGAGAGTATGTCAGTACCATACAGCAGTATTTAATACTCATTAAGCTCTGGAAGAATGTTAAAATACAAACCCACCACAGGGAGAATGAACTTCTGTGCTCAGTGCTGACACTGGTGGCTGGAAACTATATTACAGCAATACTGACAATTTCCAGCAACAGCAACGTTGGAGTTGCAATGAGGTCCCTATGTATTTGGACTGGTTTGTGTTGGATCTGTACACCAGTCCACTAGATATTTTGCATTCACATTTGAAGAACCACATAGAATATGAAGCCCCTTTTGAAACAAGATTGTGAAACCTAAGAAATGAATCAACATGTTTGGCCTTCAGGATACCCAGAGTGCATTTGGGTGAGAAACACTAACTGTAAATAAAAGTGTTTCTTTACAAGAAAACTACACTGGAAATCACAAACAATACAGAATTTCCAAAAAATTCATGTTTTATTATTTGAATATGAAAAAGAAAATGGTAGAAAAAGATGTGAAGCAACATGGGGAAAGTATGTTACTGGTGCAGTTTATAATAATATACTGTATGATATATGAAAAATATATAATCATTTTTTTAATGAGAATAGGGCATACAGTATGATGGATGTCATAATTTTAAAAAGATTTAGGAAAAGCAACAGAAGTATAAAAAAGTGAGGATGGACAGTAGGGCTGAAGGATTTCTTGTGCTATATAAATAATTACTACCCGTGCATGTATCTCTCTTTTTTTTTTTTTTTAAACACACAACGGAAAATTATTTATTTTCATTTTCTGATGTTATTCTTTTATATTAATTCAATTATGTGGTAGCTGTTGAACAATTCCTTTTAAAAAGCCCCTATTTTTGAGATGTAAAAACACAATGCTAATGCTACGGTAGTGTTAATATATCCCAGTGATTGTTGGGGGGTGTATGGTTGAAGTGTTAGGGTGGTCATCTGCATTCTACGTCCACTTGTTGAATGCCACTCTGTACTCTGATTTGGGGATGTAGCCTCCATCCTGCATATTTGATTATCTCCTATCTACCCACTTTGACTCCGATGGAAAAATCACATTCCCATTATGAATCTGTATGGATGATATACTGTAACTTACACATGAGTGGAGGGTGAATAACAACACTGAGAGACTGCTGCTGCTGAAGAAAGATGATGATGACTACAAAGCAATATCACAAAAGAGGCAATAAAAACACAGCCTTCTCCCATGATGCTCTTTTAAATGGTGATGACATACTCGTGACCCAGCGTCTGCTACTTGTGTTGCTTTATAAATGAGGGAATGTGTACCACAGAATTACACTGACAGACTCTGCACACCATGTACAGTACAAAATCTACTCTTAGTGCGGCAGACTTGTATAATCAAGTGAATTTATGTTTTAATAAAACCTCATGAATATTACATTGGCACAGCCACAGATGTGGAATTCAACTAAATTAGTAAATGCAAGAGAAATATACACACACTGGAAGAAGGGAAAAACTCGAAATGTGGGATGTTTTAATGTGAGTTATAAGATTTTATATTTTATGAGTGACCCATAGAAAATCAAACATTTACACTGATCCATACATAGAAAGCTGTATACTGGTCATTTATTACTCATATCGCCTGATAGCTTTGTCACCACTACAAGACACTTATTCCAGGACACTTGTGTATCAGTTAGTGTGCACAAACTGTGAACACCATAAACTACTGACCATAACTCAGTCACTCACGCATCTGTTGTGAAGCCCTTCACCACAAACATTTAGCACCACTCACCACCTGAAAAGTTTAGTACGAGTATTTAGTAGATCTGTAAATTAATGTGTTTGCTGGAAATGTGCTAATCATGAGTTATTTAAATTAAGATTATTTATTTTAACAATTTTTACTCAAACCACAACTCGGTTTTATTGAGAATACTAAGTTAACTAAACCTAGCTAACAGCTAAGCTAATGCTATCTAACTACAATAGAAGTTGATTATGTTTGTTTTTTTTTATTTGCATTAATACAGGTTATAGATTTGGTTGACAAAAAGTCCAAAATCCTCTCAAAGTTGTAATGTGTGATGGCACAGAGTGGCAAACACGTTGACGTATTTGGACATTTTACTTCCAGCGTGGTTGGCCTTTATTTTGAAGTGGTTCTTGTTAGCTTACAATAAATAAAATTAAGTTTTATTAGCTGTTTAAATGTTTCATTGTGAAAATTCACAATGAAACTTTTAAACATTGTTTTTTACATTTTTAACAAACATTTTTAGCTTTAGTTACTGGCTAGCTTTAACAATTTCTTAACTAAAGCTAGCCAGTAAAGCTAGCCAGCAGCTATGCTGGCGCTGTTAAGCTCCAACAGAGATATGTATTGAAATGATCCTGATACAGTACCAGAGTCTGTACAGAGTCCAAAAGACTTCTTGAAGCTTTGAAAGGATTTTGGAGTTCCCTTAGACCACTTCAGTATTGAAATGTAACTGCACCCCTAGCTCCTAGACATCCATTAACTGATAGCTAACAGGTGTCCAGCAGTTGGTGGTTAGCTTGACTTTTAGCTCATCCTTCTCCTAAAAGTGTTATAGTAACTCTCAATGGCATAACGTACTTGGGCTTGAGGTACGAATATAAATAAGGATACAAATATAAGGCGACTCTGATTATATGACAACCCCCCCTTTTCCAACAGATTTTTTTTGAAAAATAACATTACTTTTTAAATATCACTTACATCATAGCATAGTTACATACTCACACTTTCTCCTGCCAGGCTTTTGGAAGCGGCCAAAAATTATTTTCTCTGGCAGTTAGCATTAATACGACTGCCTGTTTGTCTTTCTGAGCTCCTTATCGTCTGTGACAGTGGTATTTAGCAGCTTGACATATTCTATTTCTGCAGTAAAGACATCAGAAAACAATATGATGGTCCTGGGCTAGGGTTGAATTGTTTAAATAATCTAAATAACTGATGACTAGCAAGACAATGCCAGTAAACACATATAGTAATAACTCTACTGATTATAGTGATCAGCGTTTCAGAGTTTTTTTCATTGCTGACTAACAAACTTTTTTGGGTGGTTCTAAACATGTAGCTCCGCGCTGACGTGTACAGTTGGGGAACATGAATTTGGCAATTAAGAAGACTGCTTGTACTCAGTTTCTATGGCAATGCTTTTAATATACAAATCTCATGTTGGATCTATGGTAATGAAGGAACATGTCACCCAGTTACTCCAGTAAATTAGTGTGGCTCATTGATGTTTTTTAATTAGGGATGCATGATATTGGATTTTTTGCTGATATCGGATATGATATCGATATTTCCAACTCATTGTGGCTGATTGCCGACGCCAATATGTGCACATATTTTTTTCCAGGTGGCTGAGAAGACTAATATGCATGTAAACATAGATTGTACTAAGTATGATCTGTTCTAGATGTTGCTGGTTTTGAATTTCATCTCCTTCACCTGTACACTGTAGCCACCGGTGTAATGTGCAGTTCTGCAGTCACATATTTCTCTTGTCATTTTCTTACTTTTTCAACACTCAACTAAATGAGCATGAGCTAAATTAACACATCCATATGTTGTGATCTCACATTGGGCACGAGACAGCTGCCTTTTGCTCTAGACAAAATAAAACCAGGCCTGGTTAGGTGTGGGCTAAACCTCGGTAATGAGACTTGTAACCTATTCACAGTTTGTACTCACCCTGACAGCACACCTAGCACCAGGTTGAGCATGAAGAAGGAACCGATGATGATGAGGGGGATGAAGTACAGCCAGTTCCACGTGTTCCCTGAGGCATCGTTGGCCTGAACACATAAATACATAACACAGAAAAAGAATAGGATCATTAATACTTTTGTGTTATTGTAGTTAAATGATAAGGCTGGTGTTATTACATATTTTTTCTTATTGCCAACAAATCCCATGAAAATACTAAAATCAGCAATGTGTTAAGAACAGGGCTTAAGAGAAAATGCCAGGCTTCACTGCTATAACACTATCCTCACTTTACTCTGTGTCTACTGTAAAGTCACTGGCTCGTTTTGGAAATACAAAACAACAAAATAGGCATGGGCACTGGTGCAGAGAGGAGGTGCGCTTGTGTGTGTGGTTTGTCGTTGGAGCAGAAATGCAGGAGAAGCGCTCAACTTCTCAGGCTCATGTTTTCTATATCGACATCCACCCTGCCTGACGACTTTCTACTGTGAATTCATGTTTACTGAATTTCTTACAGCAAGGACTCACACTCAGATTATTCATTTGGGAGATTAATCTGATTTCACTGGAAACTGTCTGGTGGTGAGCTCATTTACTGAAACCCATCGCAACACCTCCCTATCATTCGGAAGCATGCGTTCATTTCTCATTTTGTGTCTATAGATTTGCTCATTGTTTTCTCAGAACTAAGCAGTAGTCTCTTCCACACAATCAAATTATTATGTAGCTTAACTAGAGGATAAAATGCTTACATACAGTATGGCCTGCAAGACTCTGAATACATTGGCAGGAAGATAAATGACACGTTAGCAAACAGTTGGTTATTTCCACATACTGCAGACACAGAGCAAATTGCATTTAATTGTCCAGATCATTGAATTAATGTCAATCCTGGTAGCCTCGCAACGTCACCGAAGCCAGGCAGCCTCCGACCTACATCCAAACCTGGTGGAGCGGAGGGTCAGCTGACATTTACCTCATTCTCATAAAAAGAAACATTTTAGAGATGTTTTAATGTCTCTAAGACACATCATGAACATCATCTGAACCAGCAAGGTAACACAGTGGAGCAGAGAATGAATTAGAAAAACAGACCTGTCTTAATTGAATCTAGCCTAACTGCTGCCATACTCCCACTTAGATGCACAGATGATATTAGTGCAGAGTGACTGCAGATACAATGACAACAAAATAACTTGCTGCCATGGCTGCTGTCAGACATTTTGTTTTCATGTGGAATATATCTTATATAATAGAGACAGTGGACTAAAGCACAGGGCATACACACAAAATCCATGTTACCATTAAGATTACTGGCTGGTTGCCACCCAAACAATTGTTCGGGTGCACTGAACTGAGTACTCAAGATACAAAGTGAGCATTTTGGAGTATAAACAGGAGCAATCCAAAGACTGAAATCTGCCAAATTGGATGTAAAACCACAACAGCCTGTTTCAACATATAGTTGGGGGTGGGGGTGGGGGGGTGGGGTTAATTGGTGCTGCCTCACCTTAACAAATTATTTAGCGTCAAATTCAGCCATTACCCTCTTCAACTAGCGGGTGGGTGTCCAAACACACCTAATATGACAGGCTGCATTACAGGGTAATGTTTAATAAATGATGCACACTAGCATCTAGAAGTGAGGTCCTGCAGTTTACGTCACAGCAACTAACCGCTGCCAGACTGTTCTCTCTTCTGCTGGCATGCAGATGCATTCATTTCGACTGCTGAGGTAGCTAGTACCATGTAGGGTATCAGAGAAAATAATAGTTAGTTTTAAGGTTTGACTGAGAAATGGCCATGAATGACCTACCAGAGGATCTCAGGTTGCATTCAGACTCATAGGAGGTCACCAGGTCAGCTTTATATTCTGGAGCTAACCCTCTACAAGCCTTAAAAGTGATCATTAAAATTTTAAAATCCACTTTAAGAGGGACTGGAAGCCAATGAAAGGATTTTAAAACCGGTGTGATGTGTTCTTTCCTGTTGGACCTGATTATGAGTCAGTTGAAGTTCATTGAGGTTTTGTTGCTTGAGGCATGAGAAGAGTGCATTGCAGTTATCTAACCGGGATTAAAAGGATGCATGAATTACTGTTTCTAAGTTTTTGGTGGATAAAAATGACATGATTTTGACATTTTTCTTAGTTGGAAAAAACATGATTGGACAACAAAATTAATATGCTGGTCAAAGTTGAGGTGGTTATCAAAGATAATATAAGAGTTAATAATGTTAGATGAGAGGGGACCAAGATTGGAGGAAATGTGATTCCGTGACAAGTCTGGACCTATGATAATAATGTAGAAAAATTGACACCAACCAATTATTGATACCTGCGATGCACATGTGGAGGTTGTTTAAATGATTGGTGTCATTAATGTCAAAGGAGAGATATAATTGTATATCATCGGGACAGAAATGGTAACTGATATTATGTTTTTTAATAATATGACCAAGTGGTAGCAAATTGACCACTACACCAGATACATGACATGTAAAACAAACTGCCAAACTCAGAGTTAAACTCCACTGTATGACCTTTAATAAACATCCCCAAGATTATGAATATTAACAATTACTAGGGCCATGGAGGTAGATAAACAGAATGGATGACTCTTATTATAAAAAATGACTTTCATATTTAAGAGGTCAATGGTAAGCATTCATTTTCAGCATCTGAAATGGGTGACTTGGGTTTAGGTTGCATAAACCCTTCAGTATGGTGCAGGGGGACTGTCCTAAGAAAACGATTGGATATTTGATGTTACTTCAAATGCCTAATACAATGTATAGTCCGGTTTCCTCTGACAAGCATGTAAATTCTGACTTTTGTCTGTCATACAGTCATATAAATCATTTTTGTAATGGTGACTTAGAGTTTAACCCAATCCTAAGCAATAACCATGAGCACAGACATTGTGAAATAGTGAGGAGCAGAACCACTGCTCCATCACTTTGAAAGGAGCCAGTAGAGGAACTTGTGATCAAGATATGTCCTGGACGCCTCCCTGCACATGTTTTCTGGGCATGTCTAACTAGGAGGGGACCCCGGGCAGACCCAGAACAACATGATTGGGGAAAAGGATGCTCAGCAGTCCAGTCCCTGCTTAGGACCCATATATTCGATTGAAAATGGATTGAAGGAACTTAATACTTGTTTGATTTAATGGTGCAGCCATAACGAAAATCTATCTTCAATCACACTCATTAGATGCAAAATATGAATCAGAGTACAATATTTAAACAGGTTATTTTATTATTGAGCCAAAATGTTACCTGAATGGGTTCAGAGGGTAAATCCTCCACACAGCCGGTGTGATGAAATGAGACTGATTGCAGCAGATAAACCCAACTCCAGATGACTCAAGAATAGATTTCATTTTAAGTGACTTGTTAAGATTGATCTTCTCAACCTGGGGGGGGGGGGGGTCATATTGACCCAAACTTCCAGTATCCCGAGATAACAGGATTATGGTCTCTGGTGGGGAGGCTGCAGCTGCAGAGCCTGGATTGGGTTGCCATAACCGGTAATGCCTCTCCTGTCAGCAACTTTCATTCTTCTTCATCATTCGTCTTTACTATTATGACTATAGCCTGACTTTAAGAAAAGTAAGGCTGCACCCATACAGTTGCATATTCAAAGGCAATATGAAACCATTAAGTAAGATGGAGGTACTTCAGTGACCAACTGTGGAAGACTGTGGGCAGTGTGAACTGGCCAGCTCCGGGATCTGAGTGTGTAACTGAATGAAAGTGAAGCAGGCGGAAACCGCCATGGAAGCGTTTTTTGTCTGGTAAGCAACAAGGATGGTTATGATGGTTATGTTGGCCAAGATATATGGTATGGTATCTAGGGTATGATCATCCCTAATGCTCTGCTGACTTCTTGAACTTTCACTAACATTACTGTCAGTCAAAAGGCTTCTGTCATACGTACAGTATAGTGATGTGTTCACTGTCATCACGTCAAGTCTGTGCGGACTCAGACCACATGAAACTAAAATGCACAATGAGATGTGACTTCTGGTCTCACTTGTTTCCATGGATTTGAATTCAAGTTCCTGACCTTGTAACCCATCTCAAAATATGTTTCTGAACAGTTCTTAATACTACTGATAAGTGCAGGGTCTTCTGCTTTGACTACATTTTAGTAATTATTATAATAGTGTGATATTATATTCACATTAAAACCTCTAGGTGGTCTGATTCTTTTTTCCAACTGAAACCAAACTTTGCTTGTCTAACTCTGATTTTGCCGATGCATATTCTATATGTGTGCAATATCATCATTACATCAATAAAACAAATACATTAAAAATGAAATAAACAACTGTTTCATGGTTAGAATGGTTATTCTGCTTTTCCTGATTATTAATCTTGTCTTCAACATCATCACAGCTACAACACAATGAATTATGGGTAATCTTTTGAGCAAAGTCTTGTGAAGTCTGCACCCCAGACAGAAAGTGAACTTGCGGACTTGATGAATTATGGATGTGGACGGTCTACAGGACTTGCAGAATTCCCAGAAACACGCCCGTTAAGCATGCAAGACTGCAGACAGTGGCATGCAGCCAACTTTTTTTCATTTTAATAAGTCATTTAATTTTTTTCTGTTATATCTCATCTAGTCCTACTGTCAGGCTTTACTGAGGATAAATCTAATTCACAGATTGCCTTAAAAACTGTTAAGCACATTCATGCAGATAACGAAAAAACCCACAACCTTCTCGTCTAGCTCCACCCTCAGGACAAACTTATATATTTAGCTCTACAATCGGTGTGACTGGATGAACAACAAGATCATCAGAAAGTTTGTCTTTTCATCAGTCAGTTTCAAATTTTGAAAATGTACTTGTTCATTTATTTAGTCATTTGTAGGTGACATAAGTCTTTGTTTTCCCAAAGCCTCCATCATCATCATCATCAGAGAAAGAAGCTCGTATGAATTCCCATGAAGACACAGAGACACACAGAGGATCAGCCCTGCATGGTTTCATCATCCGTCTCTGCTCCCCAGAGAGCTATTTTTAAACATTTACCCTCTTTTAATCAACAGGCTGACAGAGGTGGACCAATCAGTATTTTAAGACTGAGGTCTGCACTGTACAGAGACAATGGAGAACATTAAAGCTGCAATATAATGAAGACAAATGGGACAGTATGAACTAGCATGTGGGGAGAGTTTACTTGGTTGTGATTTCTTCTTTAGCATTAAGGAAATATCAAAACTTATGGTAGTGACTAATATCTGAAAATATTGGTATTTGCCTTCAAAAGCCGCTGCACGTCAAACCCTCTGTGTGTGTGTGTGTGTGTGTGTGTGTGTGTGTGAGAGAGACAGAGAGAGAGCGAGAGAGAGAGAATTGATTTATTTAAATGGACATCCTGTTGATGCTTCTAGAAGTCATACCCACTGTTACCCAGCCACTCTCACATCTAAACCAGATTTCTGCATAAGTGTTTTTGCAAGTGAGCATTAACAATAGGTACATAAGATCCTGCATGCTGGCTCAGCTTCTATAAAAAGAATTTGAAGATGTGAATGCCAGGAATAGGAACTGTCTGGAATGGATTCTCCTCTAGGAAAAAGCTCTATTACATAACATTCATTTGGCCGACACTTTTGTCTAAAGTGACTTGCATTTTTTTCCTCAAACCTACACAATTTATGGAGCAATTTATGGACACTTGGACATGTGGACAAGAGAAGTTGGGATCTGACAACTATGAACAACTAACCTTCTGATAAATAGTCTACTTACTCTGGCTCTAGATCCATGCCCTATTCTTTGTAAATGGACAATCCGGTAATAATTCTTGAAAACAGCAATTTGACCTGCAGATTTTGTCAGCTGTAGCTAATTAACAGTAATTAAGTGAGTTGGCCAATAGGGCTGTAGTCAACCAAAGAAAATCTTGGTCGACTTAAATCGTACCTAATCTTCAACTAATCGATTAGTCGCGGGGGGGCTGTAACGGGACTGAGTGCTTTGAGTGAGTGTTTTGTGTCTTCAGGTTAGGCTAACCCATTGTTGCTAACTTTGGAGCTGTTGGGGAAACAACACAGACTTTTTAGCATTATTAACTGACAGACTGTAGTCTGTACTGTACATTTACTGCCAGACTAACAACTTACCGCTAACCTTTTCCTCTGCCCCGCTCGCATCCACCGTCACTTCTCTGCCCCTCGCTCTTTCCCCACTCGCTACGCAAACATACTCCTTAACGGAGCCACGCGACCAGTGGTTTCCCTGGCAACGCCAGAGGTTGACTCACGTACCGGAACAGCGCTGCACAGAGACTCCCAAACGCTGTCGATTTCAAATATTAAAAATATTTTTTTTGGCCTGCCGGAGGTTCTTGTTGTGTCATTATGGAGAAACACTGATTCAGTAAACGTTCAGTAAACGTTGAGTACAGTTAGACTCAGCAGTCTCCATTAAGTTGGTCGAGTTCAAAGTTGTGAAAACAACTGGGGTGTTTTGAATACACCCCCGTTTTCACAGGTAATTTGTTAGTCTGTCCCTCCCGCCGCAGGAAATAATGGATTACTCCTGGAAAGCTGTTGATGTAGCATTTTTCTCCTTATGAAAATAACACAGAGATTATTCGACCAATGAGAATTTAGTCGGACGAGAGCATATCGACCAACTAATCGACCAGTCGACCAGCAGACTACAGCCCTATTGGCCAAACTACAAAATTAAACTCTTTCCTGTTTTCTAGTTGATATGTTCTCTGCACGTAGGTGTCGGTACTATAATACTTGTTCAGACCTAGCTACCTCAAGACAGAAAAACACTCTGAGACATTTGGAAAGAGAGAGCACATTCTGTGGATTCAGAAACGACCAACCAAGTGAGGCGTCTTTCTCTAGGTGTCTCACTGATTGTCTCACGTCATTTTCAGAAAGGTAGATACTGTAGCAGCTGAATCTGTAGTTGTCAAAAGTAAATGACTAACATCTGCTAGATATTTACAGATACAGAATTTAACAGAATTTCTCAGTAAAAGTTTAAGCACATCACTTTAGCTTGCGGCCATACTGTACCAGTCCTGAATCTGAACCCATCATTTAGTCAGTCTGTGAAGCTAACGTTAAATTAACTGATGTAGATCTGTTCCCAGTATCATTAAACCTAATAACTTTTAGTTTTTAGCCACTTGGGGGCAGCATAACAAGCTGTAAAAATAATGTACAAGTTAAAACACAACATTGGGTGTTGTCTTATAAAGTTAATAAAGCAAACTTGATACCAAACACCTACTTATTTACACATCCTGAAGACACAGAGCTACGTCTGTATTCATTTGGAGTTGTGTTTTTGTTCAAATGATGAGTTTAAGTCCAATATTCACCCTGCTTTTAGTTCAGTTTTGGTCCCCATCAACTCCAATATATCTGGCTCTTTAGCTGCTAACTTAGCTAACTTAACCAACAGGCACTTTGTAATATTTGTCATAAGTGGATCAATACTGACTGTAGCTGTAATTAATGATATGATACCATTTTTAATGTCTTGATAACTTTTGAAAAATACTTAGTAATGCAAAGTATATCCACAATTCTAACCAAACGTGAGCTAAACGTATGCTATACTGTAGATCACCAGCTAACGTTACTTTTCCAGCATTTTATGTTTGTGATTATGCATGATACAAATTTCTCAAGTGTAATACTATGTAGACCACCAGTACAGGCTGGGAGTTTACAACACATAAATATTTTGTAATTTCAATTGCAGTCGTTATAAAAAAATCACATTTATATATTTTCATATTAGCTATCTAGGATGCTACTGAACGGTAGAAGAGATTGGACTTTGAAGTCAACAAAAACAGGTATATTTTTCATATTGGATGATCTCTGCTGACCTGCTGCCAGTGAATCCCTACAAGAAGGCGCTGTATTAGAAAGGTGGAATCATCTGTCATAATGTAGCTCTGAGCTGGAAGTGGCTGCAGAGGGCTGGGTGTATTAGTGCATTAGCTGGTGTCAGGGTGAGGCTGCCTCAGACCTTGGCTACCAGAATGGAGAGAGCACACAGGGCAATAGAAAAGCCATTAGTAGCCCTGTTCAGCCATCAATTCACAGCAATACCACACCCATACCGCCTGAGAGACTGGAGTCAGAGCATGAAATAACAGGTACTGACTCATGCTAACACAACAAACCAGATTTATGTTTAGACCTGAACTAAGACTGCCAGTATTTTTAATATACATTATCTTTATATGGACCCTTTTCTATGCTTAAGAATTATAGATTATTGCAAGGAACCAGTCTTTCCACAACCACTCGATATATCAGCGAGTATGCTGAACAAACAGGGACAGAGAGGGGTTGTAGCAGTACTGGATGACAAGTCGCAGTGAATGCTCTGCACTGTGTCTTGTTGTTGCTGTCCTCTAGCCGCCTTGTAAACATTCTGCTCCCAAGAGCTCTGTCTGATAGCATCTGAAAGTCTGCCTGCTGTTTACAGGTGAGTCGTGTCACCAGAGAGGACTCATGCAACTGACCCTAACTAGGCCTGACAAGTACCGGAAAAAGGTGGTAATGCAGACAATGCCCTCTTCTATGTGAAATAGGGCAGTGTTTCCCAACCAGGGAGTACTTCTCCAGTTGACATTGGATTCGATTAAAAAAAAAAAAAAAATCCACATATCAAGTCAGCTGTAACACATGTTGAGATTGAGAGTGTGAGAAAACCACCTCTTTAGCAGATAAGTCTGAACATTTAACTAAAAGTATGGATATGGCTAGATGGTTGAAATATATGACTAAATGTATTGGATACATTGTGTGTAATGACCCTACAGAGTACCTCTGGATTATCTCAATACAATACTTGCATATCCACATTTATAAGAGCTACTGGTGAATCATTTCTACTGTCCGTACTGGTTGTGAAGTGATCCCTTCCTACTTAGCATGACTCCACAGTAAGAGTTCTGTACAAAAATCCCTTTGTGTTCAGACAGTGTTTCTTTCCTGAGCCTCAGGGAAGAATAGTGGAATTCTGAAGTTCAGAAAGACTTCTGAAGCCTTTGGAATGCATTTATGCACAGTAAGGCAACTCTGACGGTGAAGTTGAACAAATTCTCCAAACTAAACAAAATGCGTGTTTTCTATTGTCTTTAAAAACTAACTATATTTGCATTTTCTGTAATTACAGATGCAGCAAATATTATACTTGAATACTTCAGTCAAGACACTCATGATAGTGAAATTACACTAACTATAACTAAGAATTACAAATACACAAAGAAAGACAATGGTGGATGTTGTTATGTTTACATCACACACTGAGAGAACTGAATCTATCTAGTGATAATCTATAATACCATATCCACAACCCCATTTGTACACTGAAAGAGTTATTGGTTAGAGTTCACACTTCATTCTATTTTTTGAATGCTTACTGTTCTGTGTGTTCATCTCCAAAGTGTATGCGTGTGTGTTAAAGGTTTTCTACATACAGGGCTAGCACAAAGCATAAAAAGGCGACAGCACCTGTCAGAAACCAGAGTTTATGGCTGAGAGGTCTTGGGGGTCTCCTAATGAGAAATTGACAGTCTGACTTTTGCCCTCCATCCTCATCAGAGAGTCACAGCTTTGGCAGAGACAGACGAGGGCCCGTCCAGCCATGATGGATGGCTGCTCTGATGAAGAGGACACAGCCGGGTCCCACAGCAGCAGGAAATGAGACAGCCGTCACTCCTCCCTTGACAATTTAATCAGAGAATCCACCAATCATATTCAGCAAAAACAGCAACCTTGACCTGCGCGGTCAGAGCGCATTACCAGTCTGTCATTGATCCAGAGGACAAGGAAAAGAGCTGGCTAATGATGGATGAAGTAGTGATCTTAACCCCCCAACCCTTGTGTCCCACATGGACTAATTCTGGATTAACACCTTGGTCTAAGTGTCGAAGTGAGATTATTCATCATGTGAATGCCAACAGCCACTGATGCTGACGGAGCAAAGGTCTTAAATCTTGGTGTGCCACTGGAAGTGAAGAAGTTAATGGAAGTTTTAGAAAGTGAACCACAATGAGCATTCATAGAGACTAAACCAGGAGTAAAAAGTAGAGTGAATTTGACCTACTGGCTTACTAATTAGATCATTAATGCTAATGTTGCTCTGTGTCTGTTGGATACAGATCTAACACATTAGCCATATCAACTTATAAGGGTAATGGAAATGTTGTCATTACAGCTTGTTGCACTGTCCCCAAAATTCAAGTGATGACGGTTTAAGACCAATATGGGTCTCTTATGGGTGTAGGAGAATAATTGGTGAACAGGGAGGCTTCTATCAAAGAGTTAAAAACTGTAACACTGGAGAACAGTAAGTGGTCATCTGTGAATCCCTATTGTGTGTGTAGGAAATTTGAATCCCACTTGGGAAAGGCAGACTCTCTGGGTAACAATGAAAATGACTATATATAGAAGATGTAAACACATTGAAAAAATAACTAAATACTATTTAAAATTGGGTTTTGATGAATGACAATGAAAATCTTGAGGATTTTACTGTAAACTGAATAGGTAATTAGGTGAGTGAGCATTAGAAACATTGTAAAGCACTATGTTGCTCCTGATGAACAGGTCTGCCATCAGTGTATGAATGTGTGTGTGTGAATGGGTGAATGTTGGCATGTGTTGTAAAGCCCTTTGAGTGCAGCACATTCACCTTCTTGTGCTGCAAGTCAGTATTGACTTTTTCAATATCTAACCAAAACCACCATCTTTCTCTAATCTCAACCGAGCTAAAGCTAAAGTATGAAAAAATGTTTGATTTGTAGTTCTGTCCATGTTCCTGTGTCCAGTACTTGTGTAGCTGTTACAGTGGGGAAACAATTATTTGACATCAAAGAAGCAAAATTCTCTGCCCCACCTTTTCTTGCTCTCAACAACCAAACTACTATTGATCACTCTCTTCCTCCCTCTTTTCCTTCTGTTTGTTTCTGTCTCCCTATTTCAGCCCTACTAGGAGAGACTCACACTGCTAAACACACATTCTTTTCCCACTACAGCTGTTTAATAATTTAACCTATTGCATAATTGTTTTTCTGGCATGATAAAATCCTGACTCTTATGCAAATGGCAGAGAGCTGTGATTTGTTTCATGCTAGCAGTAAAGTGGCGGTGCTGAGGTCCTAATGGGAGCTGTGGCTGTGTGTGAGTCATCCTCCGCAGGCTCTAATGTTTGCCTCTAATCATCCCCCCGAGGAAGGCTGGGAGGGGAAGTAGCAGTCAGGAGGAAAAGCAACGATGCACAGGGCAGACTGGCCTGCACATTCACACTGTGAATGGCACTGTGGGAACACAGACTGGTGCACTAAATATTAACAGAATTTTACTTACTTGTGTGGAATTGAATCCATTGCTACAATAACCAAGCTCTCTCACTTTGTGCTGAACGATTCTCACAAATCGTTGGTGTCCGAAGGTACCCTTGAATTAAGATGGCTTATCTGCTACATGTGTGGCAAAACTATTTTTCCTGGCAGTACTGAGCTGTTAAAGCATAACAGTGATGGAATTTATTGAGTGTAGGCAATGCTAATGGCACTAATGGCTACAACAGAGATTTCAATATCTGCTTTAAAGGTAAAAAAATAGAGCCTATTGATTCATTTATCATTATTGAGATAAAAGTGACAATATATTATAGTACATTCTGGGCATATAAGGCAAATGTATCTATATAGCACATTTCATACGTTATATGTTAAGAAACGGCTCCAAAGATTAATAACAGCAATGGTGTTTTCAGTCCCCAGAGAGTAGTTCTGTGTAAGGCAGACACCACTGAGCATGTGCGGGAATGCCGTTCTGTCAACAGAGTTTCACTAGCTTGTTGTGCTGCATATCACAACCTCTTGATTTTGCACTACATTATACATTTATAAAGAACTTTAGTACAAAGTCAAGACTAATGTTGCTAGAGTGTCTAAAAATGCCAGAAATGATCTAGTTTCAGCTTCATAAATTTCTTATGTGATAGTAAATTAAAGCTCTTTGGCTTTTTAACTGTTGGACGGACAAGCAACAAGCAACTTGAAAGTGTCATCTTTGGCTTCAGGAAATTGTGAAAGGCATTTCCTTACATTTTATAGTGAGAAATATTAATCTATTAATTGAGAAAACAATTGGCAGATTAATTGATAGTGAAAATAATGACTTTCTAAGACAATGACCAAAGAAATATGTCACTTTAAGAGCTGTTATTTCTGTACGTTGACTTGACAACATCGTCCATGCTACTATTTTTGTGTCAGTTTTTCTATAACTTTATAAGGGATGTAGACAGCTAGCTACTGTATGTAGGAGATGGTGTCCCCATCCTTAGTCCTGCCTACACAGCTCTTCTGTAACTGTTCAGATGTTTAGAAACAGGCTCTGTATAACACAATCTACATCCCTCCACAGCGCCAGTAAAACACTTCCATCTGGTACACCAAGCAACTAACAGACATGATGCTTTGGAAACAGCATGTAGGCCCACGTGTGTCTCCTGTAGGTGGACTCACGTTGTAGAGGATTTCCACCCATCCCTCCATGGTGATGCACTGGAAAACGGTGAGAACAGCGAAAAGGATGTTGTCAAAGTTGGTGATGCCAAAGTTGGGTCCGGTCCAGTACTCCTTACAGGCGGTGCCGTTGCTGCAGGTCCTTGCCGGAGCCTCCAGGCCACAGGGGAACTCTGCTGCTTGCTCGCCTACAGCATCAAACACACACAAACATACACATTCACACACACCGTCACATACACAGAAATACACAAACAGGCCGAGGTATTTTTAGAAAAGGCTGGGGATGTCTTATGTAAAAGAACCTCTTGTTCTAAGATACAGAAAAACATGTAATCTTCATAATAATACACGGGTTAAATTACAGTGATACACAAGATGGCAACATTTAAGCAGGGTACATTTTACATATCTACAGTGACTTATGATCAGAGTTCAACCAATACTGATGCAAATATGAACAGGATTTGAGATTATTATGTAATTATATTACCCTGTGTATGTGTATGTGTGTCTTCATATATGTTTGCACTAATATTGTCAATCGGTTTCTCCCTAGTGTCATATTACTAGAGTCTACTTTGTAACCTGTGACATGTCCCTCCTCTGTTGATCTTCCTGATGTTGGGGGGTTTGTGCTAATTGATTAATCGTTGCATCTCTGGTACTGTAGGTAGACCGGTAGATCAACAGATTGATTTGATTAATTTCAATATTTTATATGCTGTGTCACAGATTTCATACATTAAAAAAGTGAAATACTGTTGTGTCAACTAGATTGTATCAGACATCAAAAACCATCTTTGTGCTGATACATGAATGTTTTACAGTTCATCGAGCTAATCCTCATCCTTTGATGAGGCAATTCTCTATAGCACAAATTTCTCCAGCAATGGCCTTAAAATAAGCCTTATGTATCTACTGAAGTTAGTGATTATTTAATGTACACTTGTCAAATGTCAGATAAATCGGGATCTAAAATGAAATATCGGCATTGGCCGATTATGAGAGGCCGATTTGTTGCCATCTCTTTCGCCGCCTGACTGTGCTTCCCTCCACGGACTGTTTCACCCTGACGGTTTTGGTGCTCCTGGGGCTCAGTGCTCTGGTTGGATCCACATGGAGAGCTGGGGCTAACGTCAGGCTAGCGGAGGCTAGCGGAGACTATATAATGTGTACCAGATAGCCTCTGCTAGCCTATTCTAGCCTCCCAGCTAACGATATTCCCCATTCTGCATGTGGATCCAACCGGAGCACCGAGCCCCGGTTTGTTATTTGAGTTAAAGTGGGAAAAAGCATCGGGTCTGACGGGCAGCTTGAGTAAAGTAGAGCCTGCGGAGGAAGCACCAGGACCGTCAGGGTTAAACAGTCCGTCAAGGAGCTGCTAAGACCGGCTGCACGGATAGGAAACACCTCGGCTGACAGGATGTACCACTCTGTCCTCTTGCTTACCTGTGTCTGTCCTGAAGCAAGTGCGATGGAACTTGCCCATGTAGAAGTCGAGGCCGATGATGGCGAACATGAGGATGGCGAAGAAGAGCAGCAGGCCGATTTGCAGCAGAGGTACCATGGCTTTCATAATGGACTTCAACACCACCTGAAGACCTGATGCACACAAGAGTAACATGCTTTTGATAACAGAAGAGACCATTTGATAGAATACTCAAAAGGCCGTAAAGCCCCCCCCCCCGCCCGCCATACTGTCATCACAAACTCTGTAGCGCCATATCGCTCCTTTGTAGCCTGTTTTAAAGGGAACTCCACTGATTACATATCTAAAGCCCCAGTCGGACTGGACTTATGTCTCTGGGGGAAGTAGGATGATTACAACATTATCTGCTGGTCAGTCATTTGAATCCAGTCTGGAGCACATATGTGGCTCATTTTTCACCAGCACCCTAGTAATAATTACGACCGAAACTTTCTGTTGCTTTCACATTTTTATCAGAGTATGAATTAAACAAATGAGAAATGTGTTAATTATCTGGTTTTAGAAGTGTTGCAAGGCGTCAGTACAACCCTACTGTTTATGGTATAAGCAATAAAAATATGTTAAACTGTAAAGGTTACTTACTGGGAATGCCAGAGACCAGCTTGAGCGGCCGCAGCACTCTCACCGCTCTCAGTGTTCTCAGGTCAAAATCAGCTCCCACAGTGGCCAGGATCCTGCACACACACACACACACACACACACACACACAACAGCAAAGGGTCAGAACCACAGGCAGCTGCTGTTCACTGTCACTGAAAAGATTGTTGTAGGTCTATATGTAGCATTTTAAATAGGGATGCATGATATTATCGGCACGTCATCGGTATCGGCCGATAAAAGCTCTAAAATGAAATATCGGCATCAGCCATTTCTGCCGGTTATGAGAGGCCGATTTGTTGCCATCTCCTTCGCCGCCTGACTGTGCTTCCCTCCACAGACTGTCCAATAAAATCCAATATCATGCATCCCTAATTTTAAACATCAGCTGAACATTATCAAATCATTCATGAGGTTGGTAAAGTGTAAACAAATGAGACAACGGTGGTGACCATAAAACAGTTCACATACAGTACCAGTGTTAGAAACTCATATCATTACTAAGGTACCACAAAAGGCTAAAAAGCCTCAAAACATTGTATTCTTAAAAAAATAAAACATACACATTACTATTGGAAATGACATCCAGCTTGCACACGTTGACTACATTGTCCCTGGTGATACAGTGTGAATATTGTTTGATAACGCAAAGCAATGTGTTCATGACCACGCAGAGGCTTTAAATACGGTTTCAGTTTTTGCTCTGTATGATATGGTAATTTAGGAAATACCACAACAGTATACTTTCTTACACACAAACATATACATACAATATGCAATATGCTCTTATTTGGGCAAAGATAAGAATACAGAATACTTTAACTGTATGATCATCATGTAATGAAATATTTTTGAAATAACTCACCACAACTTGCAAACTAAAATGAACATAAAGCCAGCAGGACGGGAGACTATATAATGTGAATTTGAATGTCCTTCCTGTCAGGGTTGAGGAGCCTGCAGCTCTCTGAGATCATCACAGGATAAGACAAGTGTGATGACCCCTATCATCTTTGGGTTTACTGCTTATTCACCTGTCTGTTCTGCTCCACAGGTGCCTCTTTACCCCAACTGGGAACACCTGCTGCCTGTGTTCCCAGGGGATAAAGCCTGGCTGCAGCTCTGCTCTCCCCTTCACTTACCTGTTTTGGTTCAGATTTAGTTATGTTGTTATGCACCTGATAACACCTACACACACACACACACACACACACACACACACTCTCTCCATTCATGCATCACACACATCACACTGACCCTACTGACATCCACACCCCATGTTGTAAATATGTGGTTAATTAGTTTAAATAAACATCTTTTATTCAACTTTGATAAGGTGTGTCTCCCTTTTGTTGTGACCACTTCAGCCAAGTCATGACAACAAGTCATTCATAATATTGTTACAATTGAAGGAGCACTCCACTCATTGTGCACATGAGGGTCAATGTGTGTATGGATGAGTACTCATCATGTGGATCTGGAGGAGTTCTCTAATTGTGTTACAAACTAGGGGCGTGGAGTTTGAAAAACATGGGTGTTTATCAGGCAGGAAGGGTCTAATGAAAGAAGTGAGTTGCATTATGGGAATTGTAGGAACCATACTTGGGACTAAAGGTCAGGATATCTCAGTCTCTGCTGCAAATACTGTATTTTGACAATTCTTTTTTTTTTCTTTTTTTTTTTTTTTTTTAAATCTGACTCTTTTGAGTCCCCCCAACTCTATAGAACTGGAATACTAATTTGCTGGAGTGACCCTTTAATCTTGTTATCACTACTTCAGTCTTCTCTGTATGTGCAAACCTTTTGATTCTGAATTACAATAGCTGCTAGTATTAACAGTTTGACTCATTGTGATGCTCATAGAAAGTTGTTCTTTAATAAGTTTGAAAGAAGATTTTGATTATCAATGAAAAGAAGATTAAATGAATGAAGTTACTTTTGACTGGTACTCTATATGTTGGACTGTAGTGATTTATTTTGGTTCCTCTGAATGTGAATGTTAAGTGCTGGAAGTCTGCTTTAACATGATCATATGACACAACAAATGTTTCATTCACCGCTGTAAATGTATGCAGAGTGTAGACAATCATCAGTCCTTCCAGGACTGTAGCAAACGCTACAGAAGCTCAACGTACAGAATAGCAATGTCTCCCACCTGGCAGGGTGTTGTACGGCAGTGAGGAGGGACAGGCAAAGGGTGAATAGCAGTTCTAAATGTAAACTGGAATCATTCACAGCAGAAGTTCTCTCTAAGCTTGACGTAACTCTTCCAGGCTGAGCTGCTACACAGCAATAACTCTCTGTCTGTCACCCCCCCCAGGGAGGTTTCTGCATACTCAAGACAATTCTGCCCAAAATCCACCATTCCTCCTGCTCCCCATCTGCTGACACTGGAATACAACAAAGAGATTCTAATAGCGTTCTCATTTTCTATAAGAACAGAGATATTTGGGGTAAACCAAAGTTTTATTTTTATATTTACATTTATTAATTTGGCACATTTGAGACATTTGTCCTAAGCCACGGAAGATCAAGGAGAAGCCATCGAGAATAAGTTTTAAATTCTACCTGACACAAGTGCCCCGAGGTTGTAAGTGCATGCAACAAGGCATCAGTGTGTGAAAGTACTCTCAGAAGAAGTACTGTAGGACAGAAAGGGATTCTGAGGACCCAACTGAATAATTCAACTTGTTCCACCAGCGGGATACAAAGGGGAAAAGTTTAGATTGAGATTTCCTGCCTGTAGTAACTGTAAGAATAGTCATCATTGATTGGTTGATTGTTGTGAAGGAGGAGGCTCGTAAATGATAACATCAGCAGCTGTGATATGTTGAATCTCAAAGTCTCCAAACACCAAACTAGTTTTAACATTAATGTGAAAGTGTTGCGTATAATAGAATATGATTAAATACTGAAAAATATGAAACACTTGACAATGTAAGAGTATAATATCAGTCAGGAAACATGTTGAGTAGATGGCAGCTTCTTTACTTCCATGTCACCACATGCTGCCAACCTAATCTCGATTCGACAGCCTCTGTATGCGACCCTTCATCAGGTGCCACCCCTTTAGTTACTGTTGCTAAGCCTGCCAGCTTTCCACTCTTTCAGTCTTACTACAGGCCCATTCACATTCCTTCAACATGTAGAGATCCTAATTTTGACAGGCTTTTACAAGATGTGAAATGTAATACTGTTACAACCCCAAGGTTATATGAACATTTTCTTTGTATTTGTGTTATGTGCATGTGTTGTGGATCTGTCTCTCCCTCTCTCGGGTGATCCTGCTGTGCTGCCTGTGTGTGATGGGCTTCAGGTCAACTCTGATTGTCTGATTGAACGGTTGTTCCAGGGAGCTGATTGGTTCCAGCCTCTGAGCTTGCAGTTTAAAGGCCCCCCCCCCCCCAAGCATTCAGGCTCTCCTCTCCTCACTGGAGAAACATGTTTCTGTGTGAAATGTGTATAAATTTGCCAAATTGACATAATAGCCCAGGTTTGGTAGGGGTGGGGAGCATTTTTGTTTCATCTTTTTTTCTTCTGTTTTCTTTAAGTTAGGAGTTAGGTTAGTGACTTGTTTATTTGCTCCTTTTTTTGAGTAGGTTGCTCAGCTTTAGTTCCCTTTTATTCACTGTTTTGCTGTTAACTCACCCTGAAGCTAAAAGATTTGAATATAAACCTTTAAAGGGCTGCAATTCCTCTGTTGCTGGTGGTTCTTGGGAGCTGGGAAGAGGGGAGTCTCATCTTTCATGTTGCGCCAGGGTTTCCCCCAGGCCAGGTCGTAACAATTACATCATGCCAAATATCAAACTGATCTTTTGAATAAGAAAAAACAGGCTCCTTTTTGCTCACCTCGAATTAGAGGCTTTACCTACTGATGAGCGTGTTAAGTTTTTATTAAAAGAGCATGTGTTAAATGCAGAAAATATAAAATGAAGATGGATGTAGGGGAAGAATAAGATTAAGGGAAGGGAAGGGTAGAGGGAGATGCCAAAAAAGGAAAATGAACCAGGAGAGTATGAGGAGAGCATAACCCGAGGAGATTATAAAAAAAAAAAAGATGTGGCAGGAGAGGAGATATGGGGGACTGGAGGAAAGGGAACATGGGTGATGTGAGGACAATGTGATGAAAGAGGGAGGTCAAAAAAGAGAAGAGAGGCAGAGAGGAAGCAGGGTAAGAAGGAAGATGAGAAGCAGCAGAAAACAGGGGTGGAGAAAAGGAGGAGGTATGGGGGAGGGGTGGAGAAGTGTAAGGAGATAGGGACGGGTGGTGGATATGCATTAAACACACTTAGCTTCAGAGCTTGAGTCTGTCCAATCAGACTCCTCTGTTCTTCCTCTGCTGCTGCTGCTGCTGCTGCCTGGTCCACAGGGAGCCACCAGCACCAGCACACTGCAACTGCAACTGAGTGTTTACAGCCACAGATGGCCAGCTACGCTATACAGTATGTCTCACACACACATCAACACAAACACACACACACACACACACACGTGAAACACACATGTGAAAATAGAGTATGTCAAAAATGGTTTTGTTAATCTGATGGATGGAAACATGCTAACACCAACATATAGACCTATTTGGGAACCAACATGATGACAGAAAAAAATCAAACTATCAGAAGAGCAAGATGCCATAAAAGCTCATCAAATGGGCTGTTGTAGTGTCAGCTAGAGATAGGTACTGCTCTTCTCTTTCAGCATCCTTTTTAGTTGAACTGTCTCCATTTAAAGTATGCTGAATTAGCTATGTAGCCATGCATGTACAGACAACTATCACTGGATTTCTTTGATACTGAAGAAATCTTAAAAATATGATTTGAGAAAAGATTTCTAAGCTGATTTATGGAAGTTTATTGGCGATGGACATCAAAGATAACTTGAAGAGTGCATTCAGTAGAGTGCAGATCTCTGCCAGGTGTGTACAGTGAAGATGGCAGCAAAGATAACAAAAACTGGGATTCATTCATTACTTACTTTAGTGGAACATACCATATCGGGTATGGAATTAATCTGCAGATGCTCTGGTTCAAGAATGGACCAAACTTCTCTATGAATGTCAGTTTTTGAGCCACGATAAAGGCCAAAATGTGGCCTGCAACAGACTAGGTAAGCCTTGTTTTTAGCCTAGCCGATTCCTGGAAACGCCTTTTGCTATATCATAACGCATGTCGTAAAATTGCGAGAACTGCTGATAACTGCTTTATCATAGGCTCATAAGGAATCTTATCAACGTTTACTTGAATTCACGACACAACCTGCTCTCAAGGTACCGAAATTTGACGCAGTGCAGGTGTTACAGGACAAGATCACTTGTCAGGATATAAAGGGAGGGGTAGGGCCCTCCCCTCCCACAGGTCGACTTGTCTGTCATAACACAGATGTGGTGTCATCGGAGCTTCTGTAATGGTCATGCCAGAAGACATATCCCATAGTGAAACACCTCACTCTGTTATCAAAGAACCAGGGATTACGTTAAGTAACCCAACGTTTCCCAGTTAGTTACAGCAACACTGGACAGAGTAGTGAATTAGATGAAAATGTATCTATTACAGTGTTAGTTATTATGTTCCTTCACATTTCAGTCAGTCCTTGGAGGCTGCAGTTGTCCAGGAATTATCCACTGCCCTGACAATTACTCTCACTACAGATGGATCCATCCAGAGCTGAACTTCAATTACAACAAACTAAACTGCATAACTGACCTAACTAATGACACATGAGGGGAACATATATACTGGCTTGTCAAAGCATTTAATAAACATGAGGGGAGGACAAAACACAATAACTAAATTAACTACAAATAAACAACACTATGTGCAGGTATTTAACAGTTTCAATCTTTACATGATGGAGGCCAGACGTCTCCTGGAGGAGCACCACGATAATTCACGAGATAGAAATTAGTACAACTTAAGGTAAAAAAAAAATGATACAAAATTATAAATGAGTGTGCTTCATCTAGAAATGATTATGTCAAAATATATAATAATAAACTTGTGCAAAAGCAAATTGTGTTGGTATTTAATCATGGAAATTGTAACTGAATGTAAATCTAAATAAGAACAAAGGTAATTCAGAATGAAAATGTGAGAATGTGGAAAAACAACCAAATGTTTTAATCTATTGGTGTGGCCATCACAGGGTGGTAGTAGTGGTAGTAGTAGTAGTAGTAGTAGTAGATAATCTATTTATTGTAGTTTTTAAGTATACAGAACACAAGACCAATAAAACCATAGAAAACAAGAGCCAGAGCTTGTATGTGATTTTATATGAGACCCGTATCAGCCCCTGCTGCTTACTGAACAATCCACAGAGGACTGTTAGTCTCCTGCTACATTACAATAACCAGAACAGTCTGCGGAGAGAAAGAACAAAGACACAAATTATGTGAGCAAAAAAAAAAAAAAAAAAGGAAAAACGTTTTTACACATGCAGGGATTTAATAAATGATGATAAATGTGTTTTTCCTTTTTTCTAAAAAATCTCAATTTTGCATCACACAGATCAGTTTGAAACACCAAAAGCCTAAAAAAATAATAAACAGTCTGTCTGGGCATAAAGACAGTTTCTGCATCCTTAACGTCACAGTCCATTCCACTTTTATGTTTCTATGGAGCCATGATGGAATGAGAGAGAGATGTAATAATTCCACTGAAAGGAAACAGCCCTCTCTGTCTCTGCTGCTAGTTCATCTTATCTTAAGACTCTCACTGCTGGCTTGCTACTAATTGCAGAAGCAAGAAAGAAGGGAAGAGCGGAGGGAATAGCGTGTCTGTGCACATACAATATACATGCAGGTGTACAGTCTCTGGCTCTATGAAAGATAAATCACCCACCATATCTGTGGAGCAAATGATCTCCCCAGATTCTCTCTGTCTCGCTCTACTGCAGTCACATGTTTATCTTCACTAACTAACATGACTGACAGTCAAAATGTGAAGAAATGAAGTGTTTTGATCCAAAGTGACATAAAAGAAATGCCTCTCCTTGAAAATGACGGACAGCTAACAGCAATGCCTTTGCTCAAGAAGAAATAGAAATATGCTTTAAAGGTCTCATGCTCAGCATTGCATTTAAGAAATCATTCTTCCTCCATTACAAGGATCATATTCTCTTTTTGAATATTTAGTTCACAAAGAGTGGAAGCAGACCTGCTGCAGAGATAGAACTGTAGATGACAAGTTCTGCTAATGAACCTGTTTATTAATCACAACTTTCTCTTCTTCAACCTTTTACAATTCCACCCATTCCTATTATTAACTGACCAGTAATATTACAAAGTTTGACTTAAAAGTCCATTACCTACATAGCTTATGTAAAGCAAGACTATAGTAACTTTCTCATGTGCTCATATGCTAAAGAACTTTGAGCCTGGAATAAATAAAAGGTTCTTTGTCTGCCTGGATTTCCAGGGTTAGTGTTTACATACCAGACAACATTCAAAGTCCAGCTGAAATCACAAAAGTCACTTTTTGCAGTCAAAAATCAATTTCAAGGTGTTTTCCATTTGAATTCTTAATATTTATCTTTTACTTTATGATTAAAAGGACAAAAGAAAGGTCTACATACTTTAGAAATAAGGCCTACTGCATGCTTCTTGCTCCAGAAAACCTTTACATAATACATAATACAATTGCAGCCAGCACATGGATCCAGCACGTGCCTCTTGACATTTGAAACAGGGCCACCATGCCGACTGCACGTGCCTCCATGTTCATGATTGGCTCATTAGTCCAAGGGATCCCCAACTCAGTCTCTTGTTTTCCGCCTCCTTCCAAAACACACCAATAATCAGATAACCAATGTAGACCAGAGGATCAAAAAGCAAGTAGAAAGCAGATGCGCTGTACCAACCCTGTCTCCTACAAATTACATTCATGTACAACTTAATTGTTTTCCCAATTACATTGCGTTAACAAGCATAATTGCTGGCTGGATTATGTTTGTAAGTAACGTTTTTTCCAATGAATGAAGCTACATTTACAAATTGCACTGGAGTTGGAGGGAGAAGGTTGGGGTTAATGGGGGGCATACAAGATGCAGGACTCTGATAACAGAGACCCGGGTTCACATCCTGAGCCCTGCATAGGTTTAGGGAGCAAAAACACTTTGGTTAAGGTTCACCATTTCAAATATGGGCCATACTAGGGTCACACCCTGATTAGCCAGCACTTAGTGTGTCGTATATTTGCCAGAACTGGCCCAGATATGTTTAAGATAAACAGGCCACATTTGCTGCATCATATGTTGGCCACTTCACGCTCACATTCAGATAAGCCAGTATCAATTGTGCCACATCTTTACCTAAAGTGGCCCGATAATGTTCAGAAATATTTGGGCTGTGTTCCACAGTGCTGACTGTGCCATACAATTGCCAAAAGTTGGTTGTTGTATAGTATTTAGGCCATATTTGCCATATCATATGTCAGCCACTTTAGGTTCACATCAACTCAAGCAAGTGCTTACTGTGCCGTATCTTTGTCAGAACTGGCCTAGGTATGTTTTAATATAACCGGGCCACATTTGCTGCACCATATGTGGGCCACTTTTGGTTTACACCCACATTAACTATTGTCGACTGTGCCAGATCTTTGCCAAAGGTGGCCACAAAACATTTGTTTTGTGATATTTGGGCCATATTCACCATGTATCACATGGGCAACTTTAGGTTCACATCCAGTTTACACATCGCCGATAGCGCCGCATCTTTGCCAAAAATGGTCCACATTTGTTTTGGGATATTTGGGCCATATTTGTTATTTCACATGTAGGCCACTTCAGGCTCACATACATTTTGTCTGGGCCAGAAGAAGGCCAGCAGTGCCGCATCATTGCCTGAAGTGGCCCACTTCCATATGCTATCTGGGTAGAGTTAAGATCATGGTGTTGCTTAAATGTTAATAAACATGTTTTAAGCAACACATTTTTGCTGTTACAATTAAGTCATATATAAATGTCATTTCTAGCTGTACAGTGGTGACATACAGCCGATGTTAAAGTTTAAACAAAGAACTGTCACATTTGGTTTTTCCTCCTGTGTGCTGCTGTTTATTTAGTCCACAGCGCACATTATTGTCAGAGAGCAATGGCAACAGATGGGAGTGCAACTTGCGTGAGTGTGTACACAATAATTGTTGCAGACATTGTGTATAATATACGGTGTGTATTTGGTTTGTTTTTGGTTGCTGGCTCAGCAAGCAAGCCATGCTTGTAGATAACAAAGAGACGAGTGGGATGTTGTTGATGATTTTGTCTTGAGTCTCAGGATGCAGTGTCACTGTTGGTCAATGGGGCATCATCATGAAAATACTCATATAAAATAAAAGCCTGAATTCACAATACACTTTTAAGCTTCTTTTAAATGTTTAAAAGATTACAGTAGTATATACGGTACGTTTTCAGGAGGATACAGAAGCTGACTTGAAAACGCAACAACGGAAGCATTTATCAAACCGTGACTCCTGGCAGCCTGATAATGCATTCTGCTTACATACATAAACTCAAATGACATGAAAGAAATTTATGAGTCAGACAAATTAGCTCAATTATCAATTAGTAAAAGCTATTTACAGCTCCTCCCTGCAGATGGCTGTAAGGAGAATATCAGCCCTCTTTCCATTGAGTTGACTCAGTAGCAGATGGGAGGGGGTTTCCACTAACACTGCCACAAGGAAACTTAGCAAAGTGATACTAAAAATACTCAGTGTGTCCATCTGTAGCTTTCAAACATCAATTAGCAATAATAAAGGTACTTTCAAACAGCACCACCTCCATTCTGTTACTGTAAACACAACAGTGAATGTGCTCCTCTCAACTGGCCACCATGGCTCACCATGTGACCATGGCAACCACACAAACCACACAGAGGAAAACAATACAGGAGCTAATTTCGCTGGTATCTGAGTTCCATACATTTCATGTGTACCTCTTCAGCAGCAGCGAACAAACATATGAATTAACAACACTTACTAGCTTTCTCCCAGAGCTTTCAGTTGCATCTCACAGTCTTTATTAGCGGATGGAGTTTGGTCAGGTGTCATCATGTGACCTAAGAATGGAATTTCAGCCACATGTAGACAGGTGGTCTTACATGGGGGGCAAAACATAACTATCATCTCTGATGAAGACCATTAGATGTGATTGAAATCTCTGGAAAAGGCTAGTAAGTAGACTTTGAGTTGAGTTTTGTATGTCAAACTACTATTTCCAAAGTCAAAAATGAACTTTCACACTCAATCAGCTTCAAATGATCTGGTCTGGGCCGATAAATGATGTTAATAATATTCATCTTTCCATATTATAAGCATTTTCTTGATTTTTATCCACCACCTGCTCTATTTGACTCTGTGTTAGAGAGGACAGATGTTGACGGGCAGCATACAAAGTGGTAACCACTCACTGCATGAAAGTACCTTTAGTTTGAGAAAGAAGGAGCCTGACAACCTCTGCTGTACTCAACTCTGCATTTTATATTTTCTACCACAAGTCTGATTTGGAAGGAATCTGCTTTATCATAAAGGCAGTTAGCTTTACAACACAAAACAGGAGGAGTGCAAGAACACGTTAACTCTGACTGATGCCAATGGTGGATGGATTGAATAAGTGATGGAGAGGAGGAAGAAGGGTAAGCAGTGAGGTTCATGGGGAATGTGGTTACATATGCATTTTTACATGTGGCACCTTTAAAGCAAACAAAGGGTTTAATTACAAAATAGTTTCACAATTTTAAAGCCTAATGCCTAAATTTAAAAATGTTTAAATAATTCAGTTAATTTTTTTAAAAATATCATAACAGTGGTTTTGCATTTTGTTACAGCTTTAACTACAATTTTTTTTTATTTACGTTACATTTCTGACGACCATTTTGCAAAGTATACCATCAGATTTTAGTTTCCCATCTTACAGGCAGCTGTTCATCTCATCTCACTAGATAAGGAAATATTTTAATCTTGCTCAAGATCACTAATCCACTATAATAAACATTCATCACCTTTATGGTTTTGTTAAAGTTATTTAACAGCGTTTTTAGCTTCTTTAAAAAATGTTATGCTTTAAAAAGTGATTTGTATAAATTTGACTAAAACATGCTAAATAAATAGAATGATGCTTTAAGATTCAGTAAAAATCTATATGAGTTCAGTTTTTTTCAATAATTGTACATGATGAAATTCGTTAATATTAATATGGGGAAACAATGTTACCGCTGTTCTTATTGAAGGGTGTTTCTGTTATATTGTCCACCCCCTGTATGGCAGACAGAGGGAGGAAGTGTGGATGCTCTGTGATCACAATAAGGATTGTTGTCTACATGTTGAACCTTTCTGACAGCTGCTGCTGTGCACTGCATGTAACTATAAATATCTTCATTCTCATACATCCTGTCAGAGCAGGTTCATATCCCCCCCAGACACAATCTGACACTCAGAGTACTCTTCTGTTGCAGTCTCTCACAAGAGTTCTGTAAGCAGGCCACGTACGTAAACTGACAAACTGCACCGGATGACTAGTACTGAGTGTAACAGATTCTGTCCTACAGTACCCAAGAAATGCATGAATGTGGTTGCTTAGTATGGCTTTGTTTATATAACAATTTAAATGTGTGTAAAATAAAAGCCAACACCTAACATAGGCGCAGCCATAATTCAAATTAGATTACAACAGCCCCACTTCAGTCTCACCTCGAAATTTGATATACAAAATGCTGTCTGATTTCCTTTATTGGACTGCTGTTTCTCTGGTGGTTGCTGCCTACCCGTATCCCACACATAAAGACATGCTGAGTACGTCT
The DNA here is from genome assembly GCF_963924715.1 of Thunnus thynnus. NCBI lineage: Eukaryota > Metazoa > Chordata > Actinopteri > Scombriformes > Scombridae > Thunnus > Thunnus thynnus. The sequence continues at coordinate 5,951,805 of NC_089518.1, forward strand.
TGAGTAGTAAAGGCTGGGTAACGTCGGAATGCATCCCTCTGCCACAGCTCAGTGAGGAACTTGAGTCTGTCGGAACAAAATGAGGGAATTTTGTACTCAACAGACTAACTTTGGAAGATACCAACTCAATTTAGCAGACTGCTGAAGACTCGTGTTAACTTCAGCTGAACTTGGATGCATGTTTGCACAGAACAAGGGCTGTAGATTTTGTCCCTCATTTCTTACAGTGTAATTATGTTCTAGTGGAATAGCTTCAGGGTCAGTATCGAGTGACCGAGACCCATTTCCACATACATATTGGCACGTCATACTTGAAAAAATTCGAACCTGTCCTTTAAGCCCCCAACTAGCCCTGTCAAGAAAAAAATGTATGGCACCACCTGTGACACTCAGGCTGACAGAATGAGACATTTTAATGACAACTACACTGAAAAGATTACATAAAAAAATAAATAGCTCTCTACCACATTAACTGCAACTGCTAATATTTCATGCCAGTCCACGCAAATGGAAAGAGACAGGGGTTCATTATAGGAGTTACCATTTCCCATAATACCCAGCAATCTCATAGGGACAAATCAATTCAATCAAATCAGCAGAGGCAGACCAAAGGAGCAGACTGCAACAACATGTTGAGTTTAGTGTTTTATAAAAATTACAAGCTTAAAAAAAAAGAGAGAGAAAAAACATCAACTAAAAACTCAAAAAATCCAACTGACACCTGCCTACATACAAACTCAGGATTGGTAGAGTAAAATGTCTCTTGACACATGGTGTGTCATCATATTGCAACACTATCTCCAAGAAATGATTATTTCCACTTTCCCTTCCACCTGTACAGTACAGTTTAGACCCCCCGAGCACAACTCCTACTCCTGCCAGTTCTCTCCACTCCCTCAGCCATGGACCAGACAGCTACTCTACCTATCCATCATCCCAGCCGGACAGGAGAGAGGGGAGGATCCCAACAACTCATCATCAACATCGACAACAGACATCAGAGGTCACTTACTCAGTGCAAGCTCTGCAATCACACACAAATGATAAAAGAGAGAGAAAGGCGGCAGGCGGTGGAACATAGTCTACTGTACACTTGATGTAATGCCAGAGAGAGTGGCTGGAGAGAACTGACAGGCACTGCTTTGTCATTTATTCACTTTATCTAAGTTAATGAATTAAACATTTGCCGTGGACTGCATGAGTGTGCTTATGGCCTTCTGTGCACTGTAATGGCTCAAATGTACTGTACTAGAAATATTATTGGCAGCAATGAACTATACTGAGTTATACTGAATGACTAGTATAGCTGAAGACTATGAGACAAAAACACGCATTTTACTCTATTTCCCTCATTCCATACAATCTTCATCTTCAAATAATGGTGAAGTCTAATATAGAAACCAGCACAAACACATAAAATGCTAATGAAGGGTGAGTGAAAGACATGTCAGATGGGTGGAATTACCTGTACTAATGGCTAAAGGCTTGGTCACACATGCAATTAAATGAATTTATTAATCACAGCAGTCGGTGGATTCGCTCACAGGGATGAAGTAGTGTGTAGAGAGTGTTTCACATCAAGTTCAAATTTGGTGACCACATGCAACATTGTGCCATTGACTAACAGCAAATTGTCTTGACAGTGTTCATGAAATGGAGAGCCAGAGTCCAAAATCGAGCTGTGTGTCACCTTCCACTTTTATTTACCCTCCTTTGCCAGAGTACAATAAAAACTTCTAGCACTGCCTATGTTGTGAGGATGAAGTTTTCTCATGTGACCAGGTGTTAACATGACTAATGTTAACACTAATTCTGCATCAGCCCATCTCTCATCACTACATACTTTACTCTGACATTGCGACATTGATGACATTAACTCTGTGATGGCTTAACACTCCGTCTTATCAATAACTATCTACAGCTCAACGTTAATAAGACAAAGAAACTGCTTATCTGCACTTACCTGATCTCCATTTCCATCAATGGTGGGACAGTCGAGCAGGTTAACAGTTTCAAATACCTTGGAATCACACTGGACAATAAACTTAGTTTTGACTGACACACCGCTGACATCCACAAACAGTGCCAGCAAAGACTCTCTGCCATTTGCAAACTCAAAGCTCTTTCTTTCTTCTCTATAAAAGCATAATTCAATCCATACTGCTCTACTGCTCCCCCTGTTTCCATGCTGTCTGTCTTCCAACGCCTAACCTGTCAGAGATCTCAATAACAGAGCCATCACTTGCATGACACTCACCATAGCACATGTCCCTGAACACCCCTTCAATCCATTTTTCACTCTATAGATACGGAACACTTTGATGGATAAAGGCAGGTTTTAACAGAAGTTTGTCCCCTTTGCTAGCTTTCAATTCAATTGCCCACTAATCACAAGACCAGCTATGTATTAGACTTTTTGTCTACATGTATGTAATGAATGTTGTATGTACTGTATATGTATATTGTCCTTGTTGTTGTGTGTATGTGTTTTTTGTATGTATATACGTTCTGGAGGCATGACACATAACGCATCTATCTATCTAATTCCATCAGTAAAACAATAGATTCATGTCATACTCACCAATCTGCTACTCTGTAGTTATTTTATAGTGCTGTTAAGTTATCAATAAGACACGCCCCAGTAGGCCACTGGTTAAGACGCATGCCACATAACTGCAACATCGGTGGTTCGAATCTGGCAGCGAACCCTTGTTGCATGTCATTCCCTGTCTCTCTCTCCCCTTATATCCTGTCACCGTCCAATAAAGGCATAAAATGGCCCAAAAATATGTTGCAAAAAGTTAACAATGAAACTCAGCAGGTCCAGCAAATGTTTTAAATTAAAAGCCCTCCAGAAACGAGAAGGTTTATGCCCATTGGGCTGCTGGGAAGCTTTTAATATGAAACATCTGATCAGGAAATGTTTAATTTTATTGATGATGGTTGAACAGCAATCAAAAAACAACAAAATGGAAATTATAAGTCATATTTTTTAAGTATTTTTTTTTAACATAACATTTAATTACAGTTGGACTGACATCAGAGTTTTGTCTGGGATGCTGTGCTGCTTCAACACAAAGAGTCTTTTACAACACTCGAGTGAATGAGCGCATCTTTCACACCCCATTAAAGATGTTTTTTAGTGGGCTTTACCTGCACAATGCTTCGATACACACAACACTACAGTATTGCCCTGGCATAACATGCGGCTCATTGTCAATTTCATTTGCCAGTTTGTCCAACAACTCATTCAACATGAATTACAAGTCCATTATTTGCATTCCAGGGGAGGTTCACTGACTCTGTAATTATGGCTGTGTCGGAAAACACTTCATGTGCAGACACATACACACAAATGCTCCCTGCTAGCCCTGTATTCAGTGACGCAGGCAGGCAGGCAGTATATACTGAAGCTGAATTAGATAACTGCCTCACTGTGCCTGTGGAAAAGATCACATCACACACAAGCCCAACCATGAGGCTCCATTAACAGAAGGCTGCAGCAGGTGAAGTGGACAACAGCCAATTATGTTGAGAGGAGAGATCCATCTCAGCTGCATAAAACTCACACACTGACATGCTCAATCAATCAATCAATTCATCAATCACGTTTATTTTAGGATCCTGGTGGCCTGAGCCTCTCAGTGCTGGCCGGTGTATCCGGTACCTTCTTCCCGACCGCACCAGGGAGAAAAGGCTGTTATCTGGGTGGTTGGGATCTTTAATGACTCTCCTAGCCTTATTCTTGCAGTGCCTGGTGTAATTAAAGCCTAAATTGTAGGCTGCAGTGCATGTGTGATGATTTAACTGTAGTTTTGGGTACAGTTGCTTCTGTTGTTTCACAAATTAAATCCACCACAGACTCAGTGAATCCATTAATGTCATTGCTGACGTCGATGATGGTGTCCTGGAACGTGTTCCAGACCGTGTCATGTAGTGCAGACTGTAGGGCAGCCTCTGATTGGCTTGACCATTTCCTGACCTCTCGCATCACTGGGGGCATGCATCATAGTTTGTTTACATACTCTGAGTTCAGCAAAATGGCCACATGGTCGCTGTTCCCAAATGCAGGTAGCGATTCTGCTCTGTAGCCGTTTTTGAATGGCGTGTAGCAGTGATCCAGAGTCTTTATTCCCCTTGTGGCACAGTCAATATGTTGATGGAAGTCAGGCATAACCTTCTAAAGGTTAGCCTGATTGAAGCATGGATATATGAAGAGAACTGGATACAGCGTCGGAGGCGGGGCCCCGTTCATTCCTATGAGAGTTGCTCAGTGGCGCATGAAGCCAAAAAAGTTCGACTTCCAGGTATAAAATTACCTGCATCTTCCGGGATCATTGGGCCCATAGAGCAAGTGCATTGGCGACTTTCGCCGGCCGAGCCAGCTACTTCCGGTTTAGCCCTCCGGCTAATCTGAATGGGGATGAAACAATTCAATCCTGCGGCTCTTTTAGACTTTCAAAATGAGATCGGACCGAACGGATCAAATTCTGATAGTGAGACAAGTCAGTTTGTGGGGGTCATGATGCTCAAAAAAACATATCTGCTGATTTACAGACATCTCTTTCACAATGTAAGTCTTTTTAGACCCAATAGCATCACGTGATGTTGTGATGTACATGGTTTGGCCGCTATGTCAAATTGGATTCACAGCCCGTCGCTGTTCCTGGGGGCTTGGATTGAAGTCTCCAGCATCAATGAGCACAGCATCAGCATTACCATCTGTGAGCAGTTAAAGTCTTTGCAAAGATCCAACAGGGGAGCCTCTGTACTCACCTGTGGTTGGATGTAGACCACTGTGTTAAGGACCGATGTAATGACCAATGGTAGAAAGTGCAGTCTGCATTTGATTGACAATAACTTCAGAAGAGCAGTAACAGGATAGTCCTCTGTTCTGTCAGATCAGTATACAGAGTCACCTGGTTGAGTGGCGCTGTCTGGTATTCCAGGATTTAGCAAAGTTTCAGTGAAACAAAGGATATTACAGTTCCTGATGTCCTGTTGGAAACTGATGCAGGTCTGTAGGTCGTCCAGTTTATTATCCAACACCTGTACATTGGTTAGCAGGATGCTTGGCAGAGAAGATCCATGTGGATGTTGCAGCCAGTCTTTAATCCCTCTACATTTATCTCAGTGTTTCCTCCGATGTTGAGATGGACGCAGAGATGGTCTTGCTTGTCTATGCGGTCAGGATCGTAGCTGGTGTTTATCCCCTCCTCGATGTTTACTCCGACGTTTACATTTGAAAACCCCAACCAGCCAGGTCGGCTGAGTTGACCACTTCCTATTCCTGATGAGTGACTCGTAGTCATATGTTATCATTGTCCAATGTTATTCACAAGAAATAAAACTAATATTGTAAAAATAAACTCAAGAGTTAACAGAGAGGCGACCATATAGGTCTATAGGTCTGGGAATTGCTTGGGTGGATAAACTGTTGTTCATCAAGACATAGTTCCAGCATGTAACTCCCCATAAAACCACAAACTGTGGTTTTAACATTTCTGTGTGTGTGTGTGTGTGCAGACACAGAGTACATGCAGGTATGCGTGTGTGTTTGTATGTAAATGTGCACACACTTCTGTAGCGTTACAGTTTTTTACCATACATAGTGATTTACTTTACTTTTACTTTTTAGCCTTTCAGGGACACTTTGGTTTAAAAAGATTTGGGTAGCTGTGATGCCCCCATGTCGCATTACTTATAAATCCATTTACAACCGTAGGGCCGGAGCTGCAGTGGCTTTGGCTCTAGCTGTTAACAAAAGGTTTTAATTAATTCCGAACAAACCAGAAAATTCAACTGCAGGATATTTAAACTGAGGATTATTTCCCAGGAAGGAGCTTACAAACAGCAGATGTTTAGAACAGGTAATATAAAAGCTTTCATGTTAAGTCATTAATTGTGAGATCTGTCAGAACCATGTCACAACTTCAAAGATCCAGATTCTAAAATAACATTTTTGTTGCATTCGTTATAAAAATCTAATTATAATTTAAGACTTGACATAAAATAATGATTTGTTATGATGGATGATCAAACTGTATTGATCTAAACGCTGCCAGAGCAACCCCACCCTTAAAATTTCCCAGAAAGCTCCACCACAGAATGAGATCAGGGAAAGAAAGGCAGGTGAGGGATCGGAGGCGCCCGTGCGAACAACCCGTACTGTGAAGTCAGTCCAGCGAGGTGAAGGATGAATGTGACTGAGCAAAGAGCTTCTTCCCCTGTTTAATTCATGATCTTACAGTGAAGAGACACAGTACATGGGAAGCTAGTCTCTTTAGGATTCTAATACAGGTCTGATATGAAATGTTAATTTCGGGAAATATACTTAAATGCTTTCTTTCTACGACTGAGATTAGAGGATTTACATCAGTCTCATATCTGTGGTTTAAAGCACCGATCTGTAGTAGGATGTGGTTTGCATAGCTTAGCAAAAAAAACCATCTCATTTCTTTAAAAACCTCTTTCCTTGTCTCTTCTCTCCTTGCATGGAACAAGGAACAAAACTTATTGAGATGAACCTAAATCTTTTCTAACCAGCTGTCCGTAAAAAGAGCGACTCATTAAGTGACTGTACACTGTCACACTCTTGATGTGTGTGATTGTATATAATTTGTAAACATATAGCCTACTGATTTTTTATTATCTTGTCTATTCTTTTATTGAAAATGAATCATCTCTGTCTATCATTCATATTTAGGTTACATGAATGCCCAGCTCCCATTTGTCCATGATGTCAGACTTGTCAGGCTTGCAGACCTGTATATAATTTGCCATAATGTAGATACATTGTTAACTTGGTATGTTGCTAAACTGCTAAAATGATAGTCCAGTAGGTGGCAGATGATGTAGACAGCAGGGTTAGGGTTAGGAGTGCCATTAGGAGTCTTCAAGGGAACAGAGCATCAGCTGAGGCACTGAAGGTGCCAGTATTTCACTCACTCTCCTGCTGGTCAAGTCTCATGGAAATATGACCATTTGCACCATGGTCTCCCTTAACTGCTCCTTAGCATCTCCTGCATCCTAACTTTGAGACATGCCTGCCTGTCTGAAGACAGAGCCAATCTCATGAGAAACACATGTACGTCATCTCTCTTCTCATGCTCCCCGGCATGCTGCTGTTCTCTTGCATCTTTCCTCCCAAATACTGCTCCAGGAAATCCCTGCTCTTTCTTTTGTGGGTGCCTTAGCAGTAGATTGCTGAGCTGCAGTAGCTGCAGTTGCAGTCATCTCTCCCTCGCTCTCCTGACTGCACTTGCTCTGCCTCCTCCTGCTCCAGTCTAGATCGCTGTATATTCTGTCCAAAAATATCTGATAAGTCATCCCATGTCAAATGAATGGACCCCCTCTGTCTCACCAATGTTATGCCCCATAGTAATATGTTGAATTTGTTTCATTTGTTAACTGGTTATCCACTCAAATGTCCTCCTTTTCCCTCGACTGTAGACCACAGCTACTGACAAAAGCTGTTGATGTCTCAAGGAAAGACATGACTTTCCCTGCCTCTTTCCTTCCTGACATACAGTATGTGTTCCTCACATTCTTCCAGAGCATCTTCAGCTAAAATCATAAACAGTATGTTAAATATATAATGTCAGCCATCAAACACAAAATGTTTGTGTATAAATATTTTATATTTAAAAAACAATACATGCAAGCTACATAATACATGGGATTAAAACATGTTCCCCGAGAGTGCATTTATGTTTCTAGTAAAACAACACATTAACCGTCATTGCTGCATGTGTTGATAAACCTTATAGTGAAGGTGTCAATGAATAAATAAAAGATAATAAAGGTCTGATGATTCTTAATACAAAAGTTCTGATCAGTCAGAAATAGACGTGGTTTCAAATATTAACAGCTATTTACAGACTGTGAAGCCTAATTCTCCTTAACAATAATTCACCACATCTACTTTAGGCAAACTCATTAAATATGGACTAATTAACATCAGTGTGTATGATGGAATAGTGGCGTTAGAATGTGCCAGAAGCCCCCAGACCTCCCTAACTGCCTGATTACTCCATATCCTTGTGGAAAGCCCTGCATAACATATCGCTGACAGTCCACTGACAATGTAGTATCTACTGTTTACATAGTGGGAAGGAAACAAGCCCTCTATGTTGGCACATGGCCCAAAATTCAGCAGTCTACCTCCATCTTAAGGTCAAGAGGACAGCAATGTACAAAAACTGAACAGATGAGACAGATGTTTGAACAAGGAACAGTAGAGAGGAGCTGAGACATCGCTTATTATACACCTCAGAAGGCTTGTAGGGAGGTTGGGGTGGATGAATAGGTCAATAGACTGCTGTCGGTTTGCTGTGGTTTGCTTTTAACCCTCACTTTAACCAAATGTTGGTGAATAAATCTAACTACACCTTAACAATAGCAGTGGCAGATCAGCCATAAGAATCGTTTTTGTAACAGGATTGTAATGGTTTTAGAAGGTAGGGCTGTCAGATCACTAAACACTAATTTGGGCCAATTTTTAAAGGCATATTGTTTCATTCATTTGGGGGACTTGTTGCACATGTGGCATCATGGTGTGAAGGTTTAAAAGCCTGGGACTCACCATGACTCATTAGAAATAAGGAACCTTAAAAGCCTCTAAAAGAAAATCGACCCAGATATTAGCTTGTTACCTGCACTTTCTATAATTTCAGTCATATGAGAACGGTGGTGTAGCTGAGTGTCTCACAATGCTGCATTTCTGTGTTCTCATTGACCCCGAAATTTCATATTCAGTTGAATATTCATGACAGCACCATACTTGGACTTGGCTCGGGGCCAAGAAAATATCATCCTGGAGCAGCAAGGAGGAAAGGAGGGTGTTCAGACTCAGTGACAAATCAGATTAACGGTGCATTTGTTGCTTTGCTGCACTTTTCTTTTATTCCCCCTGAATATTCTTCTGCTATTTGGTAGAGAGAGGAAGAGAGGTAAAGCAAAGAAGCAGGATGAGAAAGACAAGCTCAATCTGAGAGACAGTAACAAAACTGAAACAGGATCAAAACTAATAATCATCATCATCATTATCATTATTATTATTATTATTATTATTATGAACATTTCTTTTCACACAGCCCACCAAAGAAGGAGATGCAGATGGGATGGCTGTGTAGTCATTCCATCCCAAGCCTAAATACATGGAATAGAAAGAGCCTGCGGCCTGCTGCATGGGCCTGAGGCTGTTTATTGTGATACGGTGGATATTATGACACGCAGTGAGTTAGATGTTTTGTATAAAGCAGCTTGAAGCGAGGAACTCTTGACCTGATCTTGATTTTGGTTCGATTGTCTTTAGCTCTAAAAGCTGTTGCTGTGAGTGAGACAGACTGGTGAAGACAGCAGAGGTGGAAGAATTATACGAATCCTCCACTAAAATATACTCAGTTACAAGTCTAATCCTAGTAATCATTATGATGATATTATTATATTATTATTATGAATGCATTAGGGTGCAAACAGCATTTCAATGATGTAGTTGGTAAAAGTGGAGATAATTGAACTACTTTATATATTGTTGTGTAGTTAATCTATAAAACTGCGTTATATTTCTTAGGTTAATCATATCTATTGTAGATTTTGTATTTAGTTCAAATAGTAGGAGAGACAAAGTTACATTCAACCACTGTAGGAAACATCCAGTAAAGACAAATTACTGCAGGACTGACTATAAATTTAAATGCCTGATGAGGTTTGTGACCCCTTAAAACAAAGAAATGTCTACTTACGACCATTAATCTCTGGCTCCAAATGTCTACTGGTTGTGACTAGTCTAACCAGTTGTTTTCTTTAGTTCATTTTGAGAACCCTGAAGTCATTTTACCAAGACATTTGTAAAGGATTGGCTTATCATTTTAATATACAAATATGAAGTGAGATCATTCCCACTGGCCTTCTCCATCCTGTTTCATACCCAGGAAGGTAAATCTCTGTGTCTTGGGGTAAACAAGACATGTTAAAGGGTTAAAGGCCACATACAGCTTGTATGTGTGCATGTAAGTTGGCTGTAATCCATAAGTTTGTATGATTTGACCAATCACAGATCATTTCTTTGTTCCTTCTCCAACTTTAGTAGAACGGGGTTTGCTTTTGAACTGATGAAATCTTTGTGTGTTCTGTCTCCGTATTGTACAATAATAATTGTTTAATCTTCAACCCAGCAGTGTTTTGTGTATTATTTCATATGTGTGTTTTGTGTTTTCAGACAACTTCCACGACACATTCACAAGAAAAAAACCCAAACAGAGGTCAATCTAAAATAAACGACCCAGACATTGAGAATTGTTACTCTTTGGCCTCACAACCATTTTTTAAACTGTCTATTTTGATTCCTGCTATGGTCTATGGCAAATATATTGGTTTTTGTTATTAATCAACAACCCAATCAGTGACCCCACAGTTATGTTATTGTAATTTTGCCCTATGGGTGGCAGCAAAAATGTTTTTATTCCCTCACACCTTGATATTTGTTCATGTATGTGGTTGTTGCCTCATGATGATACCACAGTGGAGTAACTTTTCCACCTATAGTATATCCTTACTATAGCTAAGGATACACTATAGAAGGGTAAAGACAGGTTTACTCTCATGCATGTCCCCGAGGAGATGTATAGTAGCCTGATGACACTGATAAAAGCTCTGTGAATCTGACTGAGAAGTGGAGAGGCAGACGATAAGAGAGCAGGCAGGATATAAAGGATGCATTGCCAACAGATGAAGAGACAGCGAGGGAGGGAGGGATGCTCGGAGAGGGGAAGCCACAGCGGAGATGACTGGAGGTGTCGCCATAGAAACAAAGGAGGCTCCACTGATCTCATTACAGACAAACAGCCAGAAGACCAGCACTGGCTCAGAGAGAGAGAATAGACTGTGTGTGTGTGTTAACATACACACATTCATATCTATACAGATAGAGTGTATTCAGTCAGCAGATTAGGATTAACCCAATACAGCATTGTTCTTATGATTAGTACTTATATGTTTTGTCACATTACAACTTCTCATCTGGTAATTCTCTGAGTATAATCTAGATTACTGTTACTGTGTATTGATTTGCTAGTACAGGTGTCTTTCCTGTCGAATAAGAGAGAAATACTTCATAAAATCCTGGCACAGTGGACATAATAGCATCTGTTATTATTTTAAGGATAAGGCTGGCATTATTCTATATATTTTTTTTATGTCAACAAATTCCATGAAAAAACCAAAACTAACAATGTGTCTCTCAATACCTTCCGACTTCCCGATCCTGTCTGTAGGGAATCCACCATTCTCTCCTTCCTAAAATGTTCATCTTTATAAATGGGTCATAAATGCTGTACATTCATTCATTTTTAATAAAGGCTCAGTAATTTCCTAAATCAGCTGATCACTGTATTTTTTAGTAAACATTACTCAAACAAGAGGAAATAGTGCCTTTGTTGGGAACTATTATAAGTGGCGGAATATACCTGAAGTATTAAAAGTAGCTGCTGTTCCTAACACTTGTTTAGAAGTTGGACTTGAGACTTGACTTGAGTCGTCAAAGCGAAGACTTGAGACTTTATCCCACCTCTGCTCTGGTCAATTCATTGTTAGTTTTGGTCCTTTCATAGAATTTGCTACCTGCTATCTTTAAACTGGTGTTACTCTGTGTATTACCTTCTACATTGGCACCGTTTGTAATCAGTATTCATCTGCAGATGACTTGATGTACTTGACTTGCTTTCTCCTCCAGTTAAATTACGTTCCAACACTAGTTTTCTGTTATATTGCGTCTTTATTGCTGCTCAGTGACATCGCATCTTGACATCATAACTGCTTTGCCACTAGAATGAGCTTCATTAAGGCACGAGGGTCCTTGAACGTCTGCCAGCGTGATTACTTTGCTTTGTTAAGCTCAGCTGACCTGAGTGGAGAGGCAAACTGCTTTCATAGTGGCTCTGTGATCTAATTTCATAATGTGTGTGTATACTTTGATGTGTTTGTGAGCTCCTCATTCATATATATATATATATATATATATATATATAATTCTGTTTTGAGACTAAACTTCCAGCCATTGTTGTACCCTAAAGCTGCTTTATAATTGGAGAGTTCCCTCCTCTGATGCTGGCCTGACATGTGAACACGCTGTATCTTATGTGAATGACAGCAGACTGTCTTCACATCACTTTATAAAGGATCTCACACACACACCACAAAAATCTGAGGGAGCTGGCATTGAGAAGATTTGTATGAATGTGGGACTTAGAGATATTCTGCTGGTGGTCACTAGCTCTCAGTAAAGATAATCATTGATGTAAAGAACTTCATTAACTGAAAGATGTTACAGCTTAATAGAGATGAAAATGCTCACCAACACTAACTGACAAACACCCTCATGATCTTAAAGGTCCTGCACACCTATGGTAATCCCACACAGGTCAGGTGATTTGAATTATTTAAGCTGATTGGACCTCTTCTCAGGACTGTTTCTCTGACTGACATCTCCTTCACTTTCCTGTTAGTTTTGTTACACCCATAAAGCAGGAAAAATGATACCTTTATCATCTTTATTAGGCTCTCGGTTCGTGTTAGCTGACGAGGTATCATGTCTGGTTATGAGAGTTGAAGCGCTGGAAGTCTACTGAACAGTTTCCAGCCAGTGTCTTAATTTGTTCAGTCTGTCCCTGCAGTGTAGCCCGCTAGCTAACGCCAGCTAGCAGCCGTCTGCAGATGTCAGGCTGATAACAGGGGCAGATGAATTAGTGAGCCGACCTTTTCTGCTCTGTCTGTGCTCAAACTGATTATTAAACTGGATGTGCTCTACTTAGCTGAAGCATCTGTGACAGTCATTAGCTGTACGAGATCATCTGTATTTTATGCGTAATGATGATAACCTCGCAGGTGGTGCAGGTCTTTTATTATTCTTGCTTAACTGTCACTTGCACATGATGTCCTAAAATATGATGTTTAAATCCTGTGTTCAGATGACAAGCTTGAAAAAAAAAAAAAAACAGATTTAATTTTTAGCCATATCTGACAGACATATTGAGTCTTTTCAGGACTCAATTATATTTCTACAATCTTGCACTGCCATATATTGTCAAATAAAGAAATAAAAATGCCAATAAATTACTAAAGTTGTGCTGCTAAATTTTTGCACTAAGATTATTGTGGCCAAAAATATCACAGTAACATGATTAAAAGTAAAATGACTTCACACCCTTTTTGCCTTGGATTTTAACAGACTGGAAAAACAGTTGAACCATATACTGCAACATAAAATAGGACACATGATGTCACTTGAGCTGCTTTCATTCACTGATGAAGACTGTGGGATACGGTTGACAGCCCTGAAAAAGCTATTAAGTGGATCTTGAGTTGAGATTTTGTCGCACACAAGCTGGTCGGTTACTAAAAGTTGACTATGAATGACTTTGATTGCAGCGTAGTAGTTGCGTAGTTTTAAAAGGCAGAACATCTGTAAACACACTAAAGGTAATAGTGATTGATAATGGCGCAGTCACGTTGGACTCTTCCGAGCTTCTAGCAGAGAAAGAACGTAATGTGCACGATCTTGGGTGAGTCGTGTAAAATGCTCTCTATCCAGTTTAACATTACAAATCAGCACTTGAAAACTGCTTCTTCAGTAAGGAGACGAGCTAATGTTAGCGTAGCAAGCGATGGCCACATCAAAAAATCAGCCTGCTTTAGAAACTTTTGGCGGTTGGGAGTAAAACCTGTATACTGGCACATCCTTTGAAGTAACAAGAAACTGCAGTAAGTTACAGAAAAAAATATATATTTGAGGTCAATTGGAAACAGTTTTACAAAGTTTGCCCACCAGAGAGCAGTTGGTTTTTACACTGTAAAATGTCCCACTCAGTATATATCATAAAAATATGTATGTGTTGTTATCAGACTAACAATACCATGGGTACATTACATTTTAAATGGGTGTCTCTAGTGACTTCCTGGAGCCATTGAAGTACACAGGAACATGTCATAGTGCTTGGATATTGCTGGTGCTATGAGATGAGAGTGGGCTATCTCTGTGATAGACAGTAAGTGCAAATCAATGCTTTGAGTTCAGTCAGAGCTCGGGGCCAAAGCCAGTATTCATGTAATGGACATCAGCTTAACATAATGACAGACCACGCTCAATAAACTACTCTCATCACTGTCTGGCATCTAGACAAAGAGATAACATGGCTGAATGGGGCAAAATAACCAATTCTGGAAAAGGCCTATTCAAGACTGGTCACTTGGGTGTGGCACTCTGCCAGAATACATTAGACGCATGGCTTCATTTGATCCTACTGTGTATATATATACACAGTCATTCAAGCTTTGCAGCCACAAGCAGCTTTTTTCCAGCATGCTCTCTGGCTGGCTTCCCCTACAGATCAAAGTGTGAGCAAGGTAGCATGCAGAGATACATGGCTGGTAGCTGAGTGGAGACAGCAGTGCCTGGCTGCCTGCGGGGTCCTGACCCTCCCTGACAACCAGCTCTCAGATCAATCAGCTCCCTGAAGGAGGAGGAGGAGGTGGTGGTGGTGGTGATGGAGAGGGGGGGCTTGAGACACCTCCCAGGCCATCGATCGGCAGTCTCAGACACATCAGTCCGAAAAAGAAACACATCGGAGCAGAGATTGTCTGTCTGCTTCTGTCTCATCCCTTTCTAGTGAGGCCAGTTATGCTGAGAGGTAGCAGTTTCCTTTACTTCACAGTAATGAGGGGAACATGGAGAGGAGAAAGTCCAAAGTTCAATCATCACTGCTTTTCTCAAACTGTTTTGTCACTAGATGTTTGTGAGAAAGACGACTGTCTCAAACACTATGGGCCCTATTTTAACAATCTAAAGTGCACAGTCTGAAGCGCATGGCGCAAGTGCATTTAGGGTGTGTCCAAATCCACTTTTGCTATTTCAATGGCGGAGAAATGGTCGATGCGCCAGGCGCATGGTTCAAAAGGGGTTGTCCTTGATTATTAGGAGTCTCCTAATAATCATGGGTGTGTTTTCGGCGTAACATGCAATAAACCAATCAGAGTGTCATCTCCCATTCCCTTTAAGAGCCAGGTGTGCTTGTACCTTGGTGGATTGCTATTATGATGGCACATAATTACTGAAAGTATGGAAACCTGATCATTGTACTCTCAAAAATGTTAAAGAATATTTGTTAAATATTGTTCATGTAAAGAATCATCAACACAGTTATCAGGACTTGATTAGCTCTCCAAGGTGCTGATCCTGCTGCTGGCAGCAGCTAGAAGTTGTGCAGATTTATTTCCTTCTTTAGTTTAATCATTGTTTTCACCATTTATTTCCTCATATGTTCCTCATGTCATCATGTATTGATGCAGCTGGAAAGTTGATCTGTGTCTGATCAGCTGTTGTCCGTCTGTTTAAATACCTACATATATTGCCACGATTTGGTCAAGTAATGAAACAATTTAATCCATCATTACTGCAATTAGTTAATTCTGATAAATATTCAGACTAAGCATTATGACATGTATTTTTTAAAATATATTAATATACACAATAATCTTTCACATTGTAATCCTTTTATTTGTTACCTTTTGCATGTCTGTGCTCTGCTGCACGTCCTGTGTGTGTAACAAGCAGAGTGTATGTTGTGCACCCGCCTGTGTAGGTGCATATTACTATAAAGATAATGCGCCCTTAAAATAACAGTGAAACACTGCGCCATTGACTTTAGACCAGGTTTTTGTTGGTCAATAGCGCAATCGCTCTCTGCTGCCTCAAAATAGTAATGCACCAACAATGCGCCTGACCACACCTTACTTTTAGACCAACACGACCATGGGCATACTGATGGGCGTTGGTCTTAAAATAGCAAAGAGACTTGCGCTGTGCTTGGCGCCGCTGTGCGCCGGGCGTAAGATAGGGCCCTATGACTGATAGGCAGGTCTCAGCCTTTGGCTTTAAAAAAGCACAAGACACTTTAACACCAATGAGCCATGTCCTCATTTGACTTGGGACTTGTTAGTCTTGACTTAAAACTTGACCTGCGACATGTGACTTGCAAAACAATAACTTGGTCGCACCTCTAAAGACATTTTGGGATAATAATTTTACTGTTTGCCTTCATTTTCTCTTCCAGACAAGTTGAACTAGCCTAGGAGTTTGTTTTCAACTTGTCTCATCATGACTGTTCATGTTTCTTAAGCTGTCAAATTTAGCAATGTCATCATGTTCCCAGATCTCAGCAATTAACTACAGTACAATGTCAATAATTGTTACTGTTGGGAGTGATAGACAGAACCTCAGAAACAAGACCCAAACTGCTCGCTATATCGTCTCAATCTGTGCTGGATGTCACCAGTCACCCGGAACAACAGACTATCTGTTCTGATCATGTATCTCTGAAATGTTTTCATTTGTAACAAAACAACAAACACAAATCCATTTTCTTACACCGTAATATTCAGTGTATCTTCCACAAGCTGCCTGCCCTCCCTCTTTCATACGAGGAATGAAGGAAGTAATGATGTTTGTTGAAATTTGGAAACTGAGATTCACTTTACTGTATAACTCAAACAATCATGTTGACCTTCATTGAGTGCGTGCAGCTTGATTGCTAATGTCATTCTTAAGCAGACATCCTAACTTTTTACTGCACAGTACATGAATGAGTTAACGATATATCTTCCCTTTTGCTTTTTCTCCATCCTGAATTCTTTGCAGTATACTCTTACACCTTATACTGTCATTGACTTACTGCATGTGTGATGTGCTTGATTTAGACATGAGAAGGCTGTGTGTAACAGCCACACTCTGCACTTTGTCCTCTGTGTTGTTGTTGTGTGTAAAGTTTCAATATAAAGGTATAATGTAAGTCTAAATGTAAATAATAAGACCAAACAACCGACTGAATGATCTTTGAATCATTTTTCACTGTAGAAATATGTGTTTCACTGTTGGGTGTGGTTCTAGGTGCAACAGAGCACAATTCTGACCACAGTGTGAGATGGTTTTCAGTCTGCTGTTAAGTTACTTTTTAAAGGTTTGGAAGAAATATCCCTTGTTACTATTTATTAAGAGTTTAACACTGAAAAACTAAGCTGATCTGCTTAATCAGGACTGTGAGGATGGGGTTTGATAAGATCTTTATGGTATGGCATCTCTCTCACAGCAGCAACGTGTCATAGTGACACAATATACAATGTACAGGTAGCAATATATAAAATGATATCACATTTTGACTCAAATATAGCTAAATCCTGATCGCTACACCAAAAAATGTGACACCACTTTTTTTCCAACTGAGCCTTGACATTCTTTCTGGGCCTTTAATGTATATAAATATATCATAACAAATACGAGGCTTATAAATCTCCTGCGCTCCGTTCCAGTATCAAGCCATCCCCATCGACACTTACAACAAAAACCTTGATGCGGTGCTCACTGGCCGGCAGGACGAGGCCACAAAGGAAAAGCAGTGAATGAAGCAAGATCACTAACTCTTTCTTTGCTCCACTGAGCTGCTCAGGCTCCGCTTGCACATCAGCCTGGATAGTGATGGCAGGACACCACACCTGCTGATATCCTAACATAATCATTCATCTAGTTTATTCTTCTGAATTCCAAGGCTGATAATTGACACTGTATGCTCCTGTCTGGGGAGGCATTTTGTGTTGTTTTGCTCCAACTTATCAGTGGCAAGTATTTGTCCCACCGTCCTCATTTTCAGTCAATACCAAAGTTGCATTACCAGTTGCTACAAGCAGTTCACTTTGATCACTTTTTGGTGGTTCTGAGGCAGTATTGAAGTTACCTTTGATATGGGAAATGATCAGTTAATATCTATAATCTTAACTGCCTGGATATACTGCGTTTGCAGGTGGTACAATTAGTAAAAGTATCAGTTCTGGGCAAAAATGAATATTTACTCTGTATCTGGTTTATTTCTAAGAACTGAATTTGAAGCTATTTCAGTTTTTCAAACACTATGTGCCAAATCCAAACTACATGCTTATTCTAAGGAGATTATAAGTATGTCGTGTGTTCACACAGGAAAAATGATCAAATTCAGTAAACTCAAACCAGACAGAATTCGCCGCTTTGTGCTGGGTGTAAGATAGGGCCCTTAGTCTTGTTTGATTATCAGCATCAAAATACTGAAGGTTGTTTTAGATGCATAAAACAAAATAAAGAAATGGCTCAACAACTGGAATATCCAGCCAAATCTTACATAATTGGCCACTCATCAATACAGCCCTATATCTGAAAGGTATCTTTTTGAACAATATTCCTCTCAGATATTCTTCAGTATGATGACAACTGTGTGTACACACATTAGCTACTAGGCAGACAGTCGTGGAGTTTGCATGATGATAAAAGAAAACATGAACATGGTGTTGTCCATCTTCAGTTGTCATCCCTCATTTTGAGTTCAACATTTTCACACAGTTAATAAACAGAGACTGAGTGGAATTAAAGAGACGTGTCCTCATATGCTCCCCACACTTAATGTTTATTGGTAGGTCTGGGTGGAGGGGGTTTGAGACACAGCTCGCATTTCCGAGCATAATCATCCATTTCCCGAGAATAATGTCCATTTAAACAAATAGCTTGGAGAGTTGAGTACAACATGGCTGCCAGTCAAGCACCTCAATCCCCATCGGGCCTCTTCACTGCTACCTACGCTGAGCTCAGCAAATGGAGAGAGAGTTGAAGTACACCAGGGTTTGACTGATATGGGTTTAAGAAAGCTGATACCATTATTTTATGACAGCTGAAAAGTTATACTGATATTCATTATCTTTAAAGCTGAGTACCCAAAACTTCCAAAACAAATGGCAGTTTTTTTGTGATTGCCCTTCTGAAACCTTAGAAGAAAGATTTATAACTATTTTTATAGACTTTAACAGGGTTTATTAAACCTGTTCCATAACAGGCTTTATGAAATATGGAGATAAAAACATTACTGAGTTGTTATGATTTTAGAGTGTCACACTTATTTTCACAAAAAATAATGAAATGCTTGGTGACCCAGGCTCAACTGGCATACAGTGTGAGAATCCTAAATGTCAAATTGAGTCAGTTGTTAACTACAGTCTTAAAAAGTGAAGGTTAAATGTGTCAGAGGTTTATCTAGGGATGTTAAAACCCCAGTTAAAACATTAAAGGGGGATATAATCCTGATGATGTCATTAGGGTTATCTCAGTTTACACTTGGAGACTACACATTGAGTGTTTAGCAGGAAGGAAGGATATAGTAGATGAGAGCAACACATCCCAGTACTTTACCCTTGTGTCATAACCCCGCCCCTTTTTGGGTGAAAACAGTCCCTCTAATTTGACTGGCGGTAAATGCTAATTCCAAGGTCTTTACCAATTGAATAAAATAAAATAAGAAAAACATATTGCTTTTTAGCTATTAGGAGCCCAAATCCTATGTTATGTTATGTCATTTCCAATCAATGATTGGCATCGTTATATAGAAAAGATTTCAGAAATAGGGGTTGATCAAGACCCCAGGAACAGCGCTGGGCTTTGAGGCCGATTTGACATAGTGACCAAACCGTGTAATTACAACATCCCATGATGCTTTTGGGCCCAAAAAGACTTTTACCCATAGACTTACATTGTGAAAGAGACATCTGTAAATCAGCGGATAGATTTTTTTGACCGTCACTGTTTTATCTCCATTCAAGTTAGCTGGAGGGCTAAACTGGAAGTTAGCTGTCTCGACCATTGACTGTATATAAATATGGATGACACATCTCCACTTCCTACCGCTATGCAAAAGGGAAGTCAAAATATCTCCTTTCCAGGAGCTGCCATCTTGCTTGCGTGATGTCATTTGGACTCTGCGCAGTAGAGCCGGGTGGCGGGATGACGACTTGCGGAACACGCCCCCTCAGCCATTCCACCACCTGATGGAGGTTTGAGAGTGGCTGTCACAGCTGTCAATCATGACGTCCACACCCCCTTTCTGTATCATCAAATAACTAATTAAAAACAGCATTATAAGAACTACCTAAAATGACAGAAACCATCTTTGGGAAAAATTTATTTGATGTGTGAATGATTTTTTAGTTTGCCTCATGTCCCATTTACTAACATGGAGGGGGCGGGACTTATGACCTATACTGCAGCCAGCCACCAGGGGGGCGATCGAGATGTTTTGGTGGAACTCTCTAGTGAGCATGCTCTATAAGGCACATAGAGTGTGCGCAGTATGTTTTCATCCGGGTAATTTCTTTACAGTGGGAAATAGCTTTTTTGATTTCATGCACCACTGAGCAACTTTCATAGTTATCAACGCTGTATCCTGCATCCCAAAAGCGGGAGTGGCCGTTCTGACGACAGGGAAGTGAAGTATGCCCGCTCTCGTGTATAATGAAAGATGCTGTCGAGTTGCATTATGGGAATTTTAGGATCAAGCATTTTTGGAGCTTTACCTATACTAGGAACTCTAAGTCAGGACTGACTCTGCTGCATTGATTTTTTAAACGGAGCAGCTGTGGTTCGAGACATAGAGTGGGTCATCCACTAATCACAGGGTTGGCAGTTCAATCCCCAGCCCCTCCTTTCCACATGTTGAAGTGTCCTTGGACAAGGTACCGAACCCCAAATTGCTCCCAATTGTCAAGCCAGCACCTTGTATGGTAGCTTACTGCCAGCTTATTGGTGTGTGAGCATGTGTGTGAATGGGTCATTAAGTGGCAAAAAAAAACTGTAAAGCACTTTGGACAAAGTGCTACATAAATGCAGCCATTTACCAGAATCTGTCCCTAGCAAATCCCCTGACTTTATGGAAGTGCAGGACTGAATCAGTAGAGTTGTTTTGAGATCTACTACAGTATCAGTCAAAAGTTTGGACACACTTTCTCATTCAGGGTAATGGGAACGTGTGTCCAAACATTTGACTGGTACTGTGTGCTGTCATAACTGACAGAACCAATGCCCAGAGCTAAAAAATAAAATCCAAGTTGTAATAAACCTTAGTTTTCCTTTAAGCTTAATGTCACACTATTTTTTAAAACACAATCTTTTCCACTTTCCTGTGCTCTTTCAGATCATCTTGTACGTGGTGGCTTGGGACATGAGCATGTGAGCAGACGTGAATCACCTCCTTGACCTTTCTTTACACTGGTGAAACAGCAAGGACCTTGGGAAAAAGACTGAATAAATACCAGAAACAGACAACATCAGCTATATGTGAACATTGGATCAAAACCAGTCATAACATCGACTGTGAAAGGGTGAAAAGTTAAGGTAGAAGAGAGAAAGATAAAGCAGACCATCGTTATCTGATGCTGAAGAGCATGAGTGAGTTGTCTGACTGAAAGAAGTTGTGGTTTTGAGCATTATTAAAAATGCTTGCTACTATTCTGGTACATACTGTCAGATAAGACCAGACATTTTATAACACTGTTTATAGTCAAATGTATAGCCTAATATGTTTCATGTAAAGTATATTGTAGCAATACTGTGCACATTGCTTATCAAAGAGGGTAAAATGCACTCTCTAACTGGGCTAATTCATCCACAGTGAAATCTACTAAATTATTCATTTATTTGTTCCAGCCTTTCTCTTCAGAGAGAGGCTGATTAGAGAGGATCTCGCTGTACAAATGCCACGGTCTGCCTTCTCCAAAAGATTTGTGGCTGGCTGTGTGCATTAGCCCTGACCACAGAGCCATCATCACAATATCCACAGTCTGGATTCTGATAACCCTCTCTACATCACCCAGGCAGCTCTCTGGAGCCACAACACCTGATTGGCTCGTTGGTATCAGCGTTCAGTATTCACAGAATAGATCCATCCAAAAAATACAAGAAATAAAACAGCTTCATTCACAGGTGATCTGAAAATACACTGGGCGTGGAAGTGTCCATCTATTTAACTAATGTATTAAGTTTGTTAACGTAATGGGCTGACTGACATTTATGAAAGACTAATTATTAGCTGGTCTGTGTCAGCCTGGGATACAGCTACATAAAAACTCCAATAACACCTGCAACAATATTTTTTTACTCCCACAAATCAGTTTTTTATGTATAAACCAATAATGTTTATATTGAAGTTATTCTTCATTTTATTGTCTGTGTGAACATTTTTAGTGTCTTAAAGCTCATAGTTTTCATTCACCTGCTCAGCACCAAACAGCAGACACACAAATGAGAGGCTAGCTAGTGAACACAGAGGAGCATTTAGTGTCTAAAAAGTCAAATGTTTACCTCAAGAGTGAATATTGGACATTCAACAAGTTGACAGAAACACGACTCCAAATGAACGGTGGTCTTAATCTGTGTCTGCTGGACGTGTAAATGTTTACTAACATGTTATATGGTGTTAATATGCCCATGTTGTGTTCACAGCTTGTTGCGCTGCCCCCAAGTGGCAAACAAAAATCTATACTGTTGCAGCTTTAAATGTGTCAATTTTTCATGAAATAGTTCAACAAAACTGTACGTTTTTAATTCAGATAATCTTGTCTAATTACGTTAGCTGCTATGTACTTCACAGAGTGCAGTCGATTTAAATAACTAGTCGAATAGCCTATACATTTAAATCAAATGTGAACAAAGCACATTTAAAGGATAAGGCAGGTGATTTTCTATATTTTTCTATTGTCAACAAATTTCATGTGCAGAGCCAAACCGAAAATGAACTGATCTTCCTACAAGTATTGTGTGTGTGTATCAAAGCCTGATGTATCTTATTCCTCTGTGCTATAGACCTCCGTTGTTGTTCAAAAACTATTAAAAACACGTCATTGAGCCACACCGCTGTAGTGGGTGACATGTTCCTTTATCATGAAGAGTTTGGTCACATACATATCTACATATACTAAATATCACAACCTCTTGAATTTGTCCTGTTTCTTTGAGTACTTTGAGAAATTTATAATGTAGCGCAAAGTCAAGAGGTTGCGATATGTAGCACAACAAGCTAGTGAAGCTCTGTTTGCACATGTTCAGTGGTATCTGCCATACTAGGAACCTCTCTCCTTTTTAATCATTGTTTTTATTTCTTGGAGCCATTTCTACTCAAGCTACAGTAACCACCGTCTTCGTGGATGAAGAAACGTAACCCAGTGCAGCGGTGTGGCTCATTGATTTGTTTTTGATAGTTGGACAACAACAGAGGTCTAAGGCATAGAGAAATAAGATATATCAGGTTTCAGATACACACAATACTTGTAAATAGCATGAGTTCATAGCTGATTTGGCTCTGCATATGAGATTTGTTGACAATAAGAAAGATATATAAAATTGCCAATCAAAGCCTTTAATGTCTCTCTTCCTAAAATTCCAGATAGTTTAAGACATTTTAAGACCTTCGATTTCAAGAAAACCAAGAACAGGTCAACTCCAGTATCTATCCCTGGTGTTCCACTGTGCTTTCATTAGGATCCAGCCATCCTGTGTTTTCCCTCTTAGTTTCCTGCCTCTCAGTATGTATCTACAAAGAGTCTGCAGCACTGTTCTGTATCACACTGTTACTACCGCTGGCTGTGAGCCTGTTTGCCAAACACAGAGAGCCAGCAGTCCCTGGTGTTGGTTCAGGGGGAGGTGTGGATGCTGCTGAGAGAGAGCCAGGATCCTCTGTTGATCACAAAGCATTTACACAGCAAATATACAAACTGGCTCTTATCATAATCATACCAATATGCCTGTTGCTAAGGCTGTGCTACTCCACAGTACACCTGAGACTGCAGTGATCAAAGAAAACAGACAGGAGGGCTTACAAGAGCACATACACCTATTTTTATCTGCTTCTTTCTACATGAAGCATTTTTACCAGAGAATCAAACTGATGGTTGTGGAAACTTTCTTGAGGCCTGACCAGAATAACTTCCCAACATCTCACTAATATTTATCTAACCCAATGACTCCGACCACAAAGCTATCACAGTATTGACAGTCGCCATGCATCTAGATTAATACATTCCACTCAGGTGTAGAAAATGATGGAAGAACAATAATGCAGAGACTGCAAGAAGAATTACAACCATAGCAAAACTACATTCTGGGCCCTTCTTTTTGACTGAAAAGGAGCAATGCAAGGGTATTAGAGCGGATCATGTTTAACAAACTACATCCACAGTCGAAACAATTAAGTGAATTTATATCTGTATTCTGAGAAAGGGTATTGTTATGATGTAGATTCTGGAAATGGCTTTTATCAAAAGGTTACGTGAGGCTACGTTTGCTGAACAGCGGCCATTGTTAAAAGTAAGCTAAGCATCCAAACAAGGTTATGTTAGAAAGAAATAACCGTCTGAGCTTATGTTTATTTTTCCACATGAAAAAATACTGAGACTTATTAGCTCCGCAATACAAGAACAACTGTTCTTTGCTGTACATGGATTATCAGCAGACAAGATTTTTGACTTTTTGTCTTTTATCCTGATAACATTTATGGAGGCATTTAGTACATATTTAAGACCATTTTACAGGATTCTTGTTTTAAAACAAGTCAGCTGGAAACAGCATTTTCAACAAACTCATGGAGCTAACGTTAGCTTAATTAGCTAGCTAGCCACAGCTAATAATTTTCATTTCAGCCAACAAAATCAACACTCCCCCAGCTAGAAATGAGAAGCTGCTTTAACTGTCTGAAATCAAGGAAACATCGTCTCAAAAATGATTAAATTTTGATGGTAAATCTGCCGCTGTTTTCACTGCAACTATCCACTGTGTGCCGTGCGTACAGTAGTAACTGTAACTAAGGGGGCCAGGGCTTGGCGAGCAGTCAATTATGAAACATGTTAGTAAGAGTCAAACTTCAATCTAGCAAGTCTTGCTTGCAAGATAGCCTACATGTATAAAAATGTGTCCACTTTTGTGGTCAGCAAAGCCATAGGAAAAAATATCCACTGGTGCCAGGTTGAATTACCACCTTATCTGTGCAAAATGCACTTGATCTGTATCTGCATGAACAAGAGGATCTAAAGGTTTCATAATCGCATACTGGATCCCCTCCAAATTCTAAGAAACATACTGACGTGTAGCTTTCCAGTTCAAATGCTGGAAACTGGCCTGATTTTAGCAAGAATTTAGGGGGGCAAGTAGTATTTGGATTAATCTGAAACGCCTTCTTGGAGGATTTTATAATCTTTATATTTAACCTCACACACCCAAAACACACAGAAATTCAAAATTTTTAAAAGAGCCACCTTTTTTTTTCCGCTGTTAATCATGTTATGAGACTACAATACATGAAAGTTACTGGAAATGGTATATTTCACTGTTTCAAGCGAGCACTGCTATCCTAACCTGTGTGGCGGTGGGGAGAGCAGGCTTGTACTGTAGGAACGAGCCACTGCAGAGACCCAGCAGCAGCTGCTTTGATCCAGCCAGCTATAAAGAGGAGAGCTGAAGTGAATCTATTCCCTCTACATTCAGCTCAATACACTATTGATCTGGGTGGGAGCACAGGGAGGCAGATATATGCTCTTATTAGCAACTCCCTACATCTTACTGGAACATGGTAGAGGTAGGGCCTGGCCTACGGGACCTAAATCCATGCTCTTTCATTCACACAGCACACCATGTGATCTGATTAGCAGCTCATGAAAGATGGCTCAGGCCCATGTCCTGAGAGCAAACACATGTATGATGTGCACTAGGATCAATTGATGGCACGTTGGAAATGCTAATGGTGTTAGAATGAGACGGCCCCTGAACTGCCTCACACATCAGTCCTACACCTTATCTAGTTTAACTACGTCTTTGTATATGGGTGTTAAAACTGGGATTTTAGTAGTGTCTGGGTAGAAAATCCTTGCAAAGAGTATATATACTCCAATCTGGGCCAACTCAAAACCTTATAGAAGCGTTTTTGCAGCTCAAAGGATAACTCTGATTGTCTGACTGTACGTGTTTTTCTTGCCCCGCCGTCTGATGTTGCCATGTTCCTAAATCTAAGCAATTCACTTAGTAAGTACAAAAGCCACATTTAAGAACGTAAGAATGATTACAAATGTAAAAAATATGTTTTGTATAATTTGCCTAAAGTCAGTGATCACTGTGCAAAGTTAAGATGTGGTATATTAGCACTACATATTGAAAGTGACAGATAGAGAGGTGTGATTGAAGATCTAAATATCTTTCTTTAGCATGGGAAAATTAACATATAGAAGAAAAGTAACATATGACAGATAAAATCCTCAGACTCTGCTCTGTATGGGTTTATGAACTGGATCAAATATACAGTGTCTGGCAGTCTTTGGATGCAGATGTAGATTTTGTCTTGTTTGGATTTGTGTCTTATGCTTCAGGGCTGTGTTTGTGTGTTTGTTGTTTTTCCAATGTGGGATATCTGCTGGAGTGTTATTTATGGGAGGTTATTGTTCATGTTTGGATGGTATTTATGTATTGTGCTGTTGGATGATGGTGGGTTAACATGCTGGAATGTTTGGTTTGTTGTTAATTAATGTGTCTGAATAATTCCATGAGGGATGGGTGTAAATGACCAGACACCAAAATAAAACTATTCATTCATTCATACAATATTGTTATCACTGATGAGTGGTTGCCAATGCTATGGAATAAGTTGAAATAAAACAGAATTATCCTTTAAAGGAAAAATCAAGCCTGAAATACTTGAATATAGCAGTAGATAACTGCATCTTTATGCTGAATGTCCAGCAGAGTTCACTTTCCTTTCTTGGGATTTTTGAAAAGGCATTCTAGGAAACACATCAAATCACTGACTGCACCCACCAAAAACATGAAATACAACAATCTCAAAATCACACCACAACAGGAATCACCCATGATGCAATGCTAGTTAAGTTATACTGTAAAAGGCAAAGTGATCAGATCAGGTAGAATCAGTAGACAACACAATGAACTGTCCCTGAAACACTCAGAAAGGTGATCAGCTAATGTTATTCCTTTTACATATAATTAATTAAATAGGAAAATCATTCATAAAATCCGGGTTAAAGCTCCATCAATCAACATTTCTATATTCTAGATGTGAAAGTGAGATGAAGGATGAGTATCAGTTTCAGTACTAGAACGTAGTGAGCTTAGCTTACTTAGCATGAAGACTGGAAGCAGAGAGAAACAGCTAGCCTGGCTTAGTCCAAACTTCAAAAATACACCGATGTGCAACTCTCTAGAGCTTATTACTTAACAAGTTGTGCTTCAGTTTATACACAAGCAGATGTAAAAACTAAAATTTGTGATTTTAGGTGAAGTCTGTAAGCTGAAATGCCTTCTGTAAGCCCCTAGTGTTCTAAAAAAAACATTATGCATCTTTAACATATACCTTATTGTCACTGTCTTGTTCAATTGAATCATAAATTCACTACAAGTGCATTATGCTTTGTATCTTCAGGTGTTTTTAATTTGGCTACCAGCTCATTAATGCAGAAATATCTAATATTTCTAATGCTCAAAATATCTAGAGAAGAAAGTCTAATTAAACATGTTAAACATAAATTAATTAGATAATGCAAAATAATTATGAAATAAGAATGATTTATTCGTACAATGTGCCTGGTAGTCTGTCGGCTGTCAGCCTGTCAGTACTCATTAACTCTACTGGCCAACTTTTGGAAAGCAGGTGACCTGAGGCTGCTCTCTAATTGGTTGTTTCAGATTTTCCAGCTGCACCCCAGACACAATGTTTCTTTGGAGGTGAATACTTTCAGACCCAGGTGTTTTTAATGATTGTGCTTCATTTTGGTCACCTTGCCACCTCAAACTGAATTTCATGTACTTGTGGCTGCTATACTGTATAGCCAAGCTCCCGTTAGATAAGTCCTGTGCTGCAGAGATGCAAAGGATACCTTAAGGCTGGTGGAGGTGTGACATGTGTCAGACTCTGTGTTCATGAATGCTGCTGTCTGGAGTGAAAGATGTACTGCTGTTGTCAGAGTACGCTGGCTGGTATGTTGGCACACGTTATAGGCGGTGAAATTGAAAACTTCAGGATTCAGTCTGTTGGTCCACTAGCTCGCCCGACTCAAAGGTCTTCTCCTCTCCTCTTCAGTAATCGGCCCCCAAAAAATGTTCACCTGAAACCCTGGAGTCAGTGCTCGTCCGAGGGCTCTCTCTCTTCAGCGCTGCGGTACTGTTCTCTGTTTCAGCGGCAGGTTATGAAAATAGACAGTTTTGTCCTTGGCTTTAACACAATAAAACTCATTTGTAGATCCGGGGGAAATACAATAGCAGTGTCCTTTTTGTCTTCTTCTGTTCTGCGGCTCCTCAGTCTTCAACTTTCACTCTCTCTACTGTTGTATCTGTCGAACTCAGTCAGTCCAACCAACCCTGTGACGTCACAGATTACAGTACCGCAAGATGGTTTCTCTTTTCTTTTATATGTTTATATTTGTCATGTTTGTTATATAATTGTTGATTAGAATGGAAATCCTTAACTTCATTGACTGCTTCATATCCACTTTAACCAGAGAGTCATTGAGAAAGAAGGGAAGAAGAGCAAAATGAATGTTCAACTAGTGCTACTGACCAGTGTTTAGACGACATTACGGTGTTCAGTTTGTTTGTCCCCCCCCCAAGGCTGCACCCCCCCCCAAAAATTTTTAATCACCAGCTGCCACTGCTGGCTGCTCAGGCTACTACTAATTATTTTTAACCATTTTTCATGAGAAATCATTAAAGAACGTTGACTTGTAGCGATAGCCAGTGATGGTCGATATACTAAAGTGTACTTATAACTATATATAGAAGGGTTTCCAGGCAGCAGCATCAACAGCAGTCCAGTGTCTAATATATTTTATGCTAACGTTACTTGTGTGAGCGGCGCCTCCGTGCATTTAACCTGTGCTGCTGATTGATGGTTTGGGACACTTACAGTTCATTTCTTCACAGTGTTAGCGTTACCACTCCTACTAGCTTGTCATGTTAGCTAGCCAGAGCTATCAAAGGTGTTGCATCCTCTAAACAGTATTTTTTACTGATTTCCAGCAAGTTGCTTTATTTCTACATATGCTATGCGTGCATCCTTGACTGTTTAAAATGGGAAGCTTGTCTTTATAACAGTTTCACTCCAGTCACGCCTGTCACCGTGGTTGCTAACCCACCCTACCTTCTCATTTAACACTTCATAAAACTGTGATGCTCATATTACAAACAGGTTGCCGAGCTGACTGTCCAAATGAGCTGGATGCTGATAATCATAGCTAATGCCTAATTGCTGTGGGTTTCAACAGAACACATCCTGCAGGAAATGGGCATCATCATGGAGAAGTGATTTGTGTGCATGTTATAAGTGCATCCGCGTGCATGTGTATGTTCAGCTGCATGCACTCTATATGAGCGATCCAGTATCTACCCTGACAACATGGCTCAACCCGTCAGTGCAGCGTGGCACTGATAAGATGTCCAGACCACTGCAGTAATGGCCTCTATCCACCACCCGGCCCTTCAATTTTGGTTATCATGTCAGCCTGCTCAGCTCCAATTCAATCAGGCCTGCTTGGGCCGCTCCCATCCACACACACACACACACACACACACACACACACACACACACACACACACACACACACACACACACACACACACACACTAGAAGATGCTCTGGCTGCATACAGGCCCTGACAAGCTGTCAATAACCCTCACCTCTACACTTAACATGCTCAGCTCACATCAGATGTTGTATACATGCACAAATACTAATACTATAGGATACAAATACTATATTACCCAAATCCTTCCATAGTTAGACTTTGCTCAGTACTGATCTCGGCGCTGCTGTTGAACTGCTGGCTCAGTTAAAACATGTAGTGTATACAGTATCATTGTGTTTTTGGTTTCCATTCATTTCAGTACGGTATGATATTTAACTTCCATGTCTGGCATTATTCTATGCTTTAGTTATTGCCACCAAATCCATTGAAAAGACCAAAACCAACAATGTGTTAGTCCGTCGCTCAATACTGTCTGTAGCACTAAACTTTAAGCCCATTGGTTCCTACTGAAGATGTAAATCTTTAAAAATAAGTCACAAATATAGAGTTGTTTTTTTAAATTGCAAAGGAATTTAATAAATCAACTGGTCACTGTAGTTTTTAGCAGATGTTACCCAAACAGGAAGAAATAGTGCATTTGTCAGGTGGATTAATATACATTTTGAGCTCTAGTAAGTATTTCAGGCAACAGGAGGTCGTGTGAGATTGGACCCACAGTAGCTGTGTCTCAATTCGGGGGGCCGCATCCTTCAAAGGCTGCATTTGAAGACCGAATGCGTCACAGTGGCGCTGACCGAGGCCGTCCCATTTCAAAGACTCTTTCAAATGCAGCCGAGAAACGCAGCCTTCTTTTCCTGAATTTGGAGGATCCGACGGATGGATTCTTCGCAGTCCAACCTATCCCAGAATGCATTTCACACCAATCAGCAGTGATATGGTGGAGCCAGGCTAAGCTGTAGGACTGTTAATATGTCACTTTATTAAGTTTAAAGTAACCATGTAGATTCCAAACACGTGGTCAGTTGATCCAGATAACGCCTGTTTGTTTTTGGAGATGTGAGGAGCCGCTGGCTGTGTGAGACCAGCTGGTCATCTCAGCAGCTAGCAGCCGACTCCCGGAGAGAAAATGATCCGATGAACCGATCTGTGCAGCTCTTTGGAGATTAACCGCTGGCTCTAATGTCTGGGCAGCATTTTGATATATGATACAATTCCTTTTGGAAGATAAATGTTGGTCTCACAGATGAAATCTAACAATTGTAGCTGCCACATTAGTTTGTCTGAATGTAAAGTGAAGCTTCATGTTTTTACTGGACAGAACAACAGCGCTGCCTCTGGGCTTCTATATGTACAGATATCAGCACATTTACATAAATATCAATGGATTTAAATGAAAATGAACATGATCAGTCTACATTAAATGTCGTTTTATTTTATTAAGCTACATCACTATTTGGATTTTTATTATAACTACATTACAGACTGAATGACATAATTTACTGCATCTGTTTGTCATTGAGCTTATTCTTTTGTGAGACAAAGTGTCAGTGGAGCTTTGAGTTGAGATTATTTTGTCACCACGGTCAGGTAGACGTGTTGAAACTGAGCTGCTTCTGTCAGCAAGTACGCTGCTGTTCTAATTGCAGAACGACCGTATTGTGTCCTCTCGTCCTCGGAAGCCGGAGCCACAGAGGAGGAAGTGAGAGAGACGACGAGCTTCTTCACCTCATGAAGGAAGACGTGAGGTTACAGAGAGACGAGAGGAAAGCAGAGAGAGAACAGACGGGCTCTTTTCTCTACTCCAGAGATTAGTTGAAAAATAAAAAAATATTGCATGAATGAGTTAAAAGTGTTAAATAGATTGTTTATTTCATTTACAGCGGTCTTTACAACTATTAAAAAGTCCTTAAAAAGTCTTGAATTCGATGTTATAAATATGAGGCCTTAGAAAAGCAGCTGAGCAGGGAGTCCCTGGTGGTGCTGCTGGACCTGGACGGGCTGTCACAATAATAAAATTTAAATTTCTGGCTCCATTTCTACTAGCTGTGTCCCGATTGTCGACTCCAGCTGTCAAGGTCGCTAGGCGACAGGAGTGGCGCTTTGTGACGTAAGGGAAAGGGCAGGAACAGCTGGTGACACAGACCGTCCCGTTTAACGACGCTCGTTTCGGCCTTTGCGGTCTACGAAGGACACGCCTTTGAAGACGGCGTCCTTCGAAGGATGAGACACAGCTAGCGTGTATGTTCACTGTAATGAAGGAACACTCATGTGTTTTAATCATTTTTGGAAAACAATGGAGCTTTATGGCACAGAGAAGTAAGATATATCAGGCTTTGATACACCGTTGTTGGTTTGGGTTTTTAATGGGATTTGCTGATGATAACAAAAATAAAGAATAATGCCAGCCTTGTGCTTTAAGATAGCTAATTCATCACACGTCCATTTTTAGCTTCGTCAAAGGTATCATCAAAGGTATCACTGCATAGTAATGCAGCTGTAAAGTGCTGGATGATTTGAAAAATCTGCTTTCACAAACACTACAGCTGACATTTTCATTGTGATGGATTACTTCAAAGAGGCTGCAAATCTCTGCAAGTTTATGTTCATGCTTTAGTGGATTAAACGGAAACCTATTTCATGTTTAAATATCTCAGGAAAAAAAAAAACATGGTTGGAAAATAAATGGTATTAATGTGGAGTATACACAGCTTGTGGTAAATGGGATGAAATACACAAAAAGACTGGTATGGTCCTATTAGGATAAATCCCCCTACATGCATAAACAAACACACACGCAGCTCTGCATCATTTCAGCAAAACTCATTCCAGTGGATGGCATTTATTATATTTTCCAGCAACTGCTTCCCCTTATTTTCAGCCAACAGGAACAAAGGCTGAGTGACTCCCAGTGACTTCCAGTGGGAAGGGCGGAGGCGTTGATGAGGGGTTTGGGAATTGGCGGAGGCTCTGTTTATTGCAACGAGGTTCCTGACACAAGCCCCAATAGATGAGCAAAATAAATCTCTGTATCATTATGTAAGAGAGGCCGGGCCCGTCCCCTGGTGGAGCCAACAGGCACCCAGGGACTTTCTCCAGCGTAACAGCATCCTCCGTCACTACCCCCGCCCTTCCCCACCAACCCGAACACTCCCATCATCCTCTGCTCTCCATCCCCCCATACCAACAACACAACTCCCATTCTAGCTTTCTCATCCAATACCAAGGGAACCTCTCTGTTTACTCCACAGACAATCTGAGATGATAATGAAAAAGGAGGTTACTGCTGGCTTAGCAACAATGTTTAAAGCTTGCAGAGCATTTCTACAGCATAAACTAATAACTAAGTGGCAATATTGTGTAGGATGTGTACAGTATAAACAGTACTGTCAACATTACACCAGTTCTAATAGTCCAATAGTGTGCTTGTTTCTCTGTTCAGTTGGGGTTTTTGACTGTTGATCGGACAAATGAAGCATTTTGAAGACATCACTTGGGGCTCTGGTAACTTGCCCCTTGAATGGTCGGACAAAACCAGCTTCATTTAACATTTGAAATCTAGCGCTGGGAGAACAGAGCCTTAAGAAGCTTCGGGGCATTCTTCCTGTTTGTGCCGAAAAAAGGATCAAAGCTTCAGGACATTGAACTCAGAAGAAAATAGAACTACAACATCTGACTGATTTCATCATGACTCCACAATAAAAGTCTAAGAAGGCTACAACTTGTTTATTTTTATCTTTCATATTCTTGTTCAGAAGTGTTGCAGTAAGTGCACATATTATTGTGCAAATGCTACAATAAAATAATAAATGTGTTTCTCAACATGTCATGTAGCTTATTGTGTGGTCTAGAGAAGTGACTCCCAACCCTAGGAGGTACTGAAGCAGTTGCCTGGGAGCACATGGATAGACGTGACGTAGCTCAATGAATTTAATAAAATCGATTTTTTTTTTAAAATCCACATATTGAGTCAGCTGTAACACTTGAGTGTGAGAAGGAGTTAGAAAGTAATGGATGAATGTAATGATTGTTGATAAAGAAAAGTATGGATGAATTGTTAAGATTAATGAATAAATAGGTGAAATAGTTTGCTAAAAGTAAGAACTAAATGGCTGAAATATACAGCCAAAAGTGCAAACAAATAAATAAATGATGTTTAGCAGCAAAATTTTAAAAAGTCTCTCTGCAGCATCACTTATATTTGAAGCTTTAGACTTCAGCAGTCACGTGGTAGACGTCATTTAACACAAGCTTCAGCACAAACAGCCTCAATGTAGTACAACCTACACTGACAACTCAAAATAATCTGTAAAAGGCTCAAGTTGTTATTGCTGGAAAAACAGTTTGGTTTTCATCATTTCTAAATGTGTGATGAAATTGTACCATTTTGCAGTTATTTTGCAGCACAGTGTACAAATGGTTTCTTTTTGGTTGCTCTGCCTAATGTAGACAATAGCACCTCATCAAGACTGCGCTCATTCAGACAGGAAGAAAACACCCTGCCATCTGGAATGGCTCAGCTCTATTGATCATTAGAAACGCAACACACACACACGCACACAGCAGAGCTCTCCCCTCCCCTCATTAATCGCTACTGACCATCAGCTCTGTCAGTTAACAGCTGTATAAGCCATTAGGCCAGTGCTACTCACCCTGTTAGGACCACCACAAAGTCCATTACATTCCAGCCATTACGCAGGTAGGAGCCTTTGTGAAAGGCAAAGCCCAGGGCGATGATCTTGATGCCAGCCTCAAAACAAAATATTCCAATAAAGTAGGGCTCTGTGTCGTCCTGTTGGGAGAGAGCAGAGGGGGGTAAGGAGGATTCAAGAGATGACAGACTTCCATCTGGCTTTGGGAGCTGTATCAAACTAAACCTGTTCAACAGTTTTAAAAAATTACATGTGGTGCATACATAAAGGGAAACCTGGACCCTATTTTCCCATCTTTTTGTGTCTAAGTGACTAATGGGGACAACAATTTTTGAAATCAGTCCAGTATTGAGTGAGAGTGGTTCAGCTGGCAGCTGTGAAACAGTCTGTAATGTAATCCTTCAGGGCACTAGCGCCCCACCAGTGTGCGTCCACTAAAAGTGCTCGTTTTTGCCACTGACAGGCTCAGACTGTTATTCTAAGTGTCTGACAACATTATGGAAAGGACCAAAAAGAGAAATAAAACTTTTTTCTTTACTTTCACTCGATACGGTCTGTTTGTTATTGTGTCTATCTAAGTCTCGCTCAAGGAGAAGTCTCGCACTGAAATCTCGCAAGACTTGAGTTGTCGTAGTCGAAATCAGCAAAATATTCAGCCATGACTTTGAAAATCTTTTAGATAAAACTAAGCTAACTCCTCCCGGCACTCCTCTCTCCAGCTCTGTCATGGCTGAATATTTCACAGATTTCGACAACAACTCAACTCTTTTTCAGGTGACACTGTTGCAGGATCAATATCAGAAGCAGATAACAGTAAAGACTGCACAATCTGTGTCATGTCTCTCTGACAAGAGTTAAGACCGTACTTTGTCCCCAGAATGATTGTAAGGGTTAGATAACAGCTATTTTTTAGTGTAGCGCCACAGTCCTGATGACACATCTGATCACTTCACATCGTCATGGACTCTGTGGCATGTCTGTCCCTCAGGGTTTCAGCCCATCTCAGGGAGTGGATCAATGAGAGCGGGCAGCAGGGAGGCTGCTTGCCTCAGGGAGTGACACTTCCTTCTTAAAAACAGCCACACCCCTGCTACTGCCGGCTCTTTGATTGGACAGAGAGGCTCCCAGCACTTGCTTCTTTAATGGTAGGATTTAACAAGAGAGCTGGGGTGGGGGTGGGGTGGGGGTGGGGTGGGGGTGGGGGGAGGGCACAGCAGGGGTAACCTGAGGTAATGATGCACAGGAGGGGAATCAAAGGCAGCTCTGCAGGGTTCTGCTTAACCTGCAGCTCTGAGGAGGCGTCATCTTTAGAAAAATAAGTAAATATTCAGTAAATATTCAGGAATTCATCACAGCAGCGTCACTATTGCTGCATGTCTTCAGATCATCTTTAAACATTTCACTCAATCTTCTGGATGTCAAAATGTTCAAATACAGAGAATAAAATATAGGAAGGATTGGATTAAGCACTGTCTGTTACCTGACTGCAGCAGTCATAGTCCTCCATGTTTCCTCAAACTGCTTAACAAACTGGAGCCAATTCTGGACTTATTTCACTTAACTGAAACATTATCAAAATGTGTCTGTAAAATCTCTCTATGTTCATGTGGTAACACAAGTAACACAGGAAAGCATCACAGTGATTGCAGATATTAATATTTAAGCTTAGTAATGGTATTAAATGCATATTTTGGTGTGGTGACGACACCATTGCACCCAGCTGTGAGGAAGCATTCCTTAAGTAAAAGCAGTTGACCGTCTGTACAGAGGGAAATGGAAAGTGGTCATGTGGCTACTTACCAAACGCTCTGACATCGGTGTTTTGTCTAAGGCCGGTAGGTGTTGCTCCAAGGCCAGCACGATGCAGTTTGCTATAATGGTGGCCAGGATCATGTACTCAAATGGAGTGAGGGTGTTAAGGAAGTCTTGTGGAAAGGGAATTCACAGGTTGTTACACATGCAAACACAACCACAACGATAAAACAATACACAAAAGCATAGGACATAAACACAAAAATACACTCTAAACTTTTAAAACCCACGACTGGCAACGTACTTCCTGGACCTGAACTGTTGCTTGGTGTTTGGTGTTGTATCATTCTTACACATGTAAAAGACATCATGTGACATACACACATTTTTAAAGCAGCTGCAATTACTTTTCACAGCAAATAATATTTTGGTTAACCAATGCATCAATTGTAAAAGGTTAACTTTTGGTATCTAAGCAAGTTTTTAGTATGTTCACGCAGAAAACATGACAAGGTAAAGTATAGAATAATCAATAATAGTCAGTTTTCATCTTTTTAAAAAAACTTGATTTTTGAGTGTGCTGTTGATGGACACCATTCTCCCACAATGCAATGCATATAGGAAATGGAGGGGCTGCTCACAGTTGTAGAAAACTAGATCACATTATGGATGGTGGTGTGACAAGTAAACTGAACTTCATGTGTGGTGGAGTGCCCCTTTAACCCCAATATCCACAAACTAGTTCACACTAGCTGTATTTATATCCCCATAAACCCTCCATAATTAATAACAAGTTCACATAACTTCTCTTTTCCTGTCAGATAAAAATACAATAATCACCACTCTGCCACAGTCAAACACCTATTGTTTCCCAACATTTCTGCTTCTTGCTATTAAAAGAAATCCTAAGCAAAGTTTGCACAGATTATTGGGTATCTCTTCTCCCTGCAGAGCACCGGTCGTGTCTTTAGCACTGCACTCCAACAACAGGACGTCCTCAGGAGAGGGCCTCCAGCCACTGGGCCTCCAGCCACTGGGCCTCCAGCTGCTCGGGGCCACCATGGACCATTCTACAGCGTTGGCATGATTACTCGGCATCAGCTCTACTAATGCACTGCGACATCAAAGCATGATAAATGTTTGCTCAGCACTAAGGGTAATCAACCAGTGACTTCAGTAATGGAGGCCATTACATGACTTAATGTGAATTAACTGTAACACCTATAATGCTCATTAACATATGAGGTGTTTTACAATCGACCTCTTCTTCAGAAAGTATCCAAATCTGCACCCAAGAAAGATTATTTTGATGGTGGGTCAATACACAAAACTCAACAGGTGGCTGACATAGTCTTTCAACACAAACTGAGTCAATTCAAAATGCACCAGAAGTTCATGTGAAACCTGCATCCCGCTGCATCTTATTGCTGTGGCTTGTTTGCTTGGTGTCACACCCATGCAGATTGCCACTGCCTTGAGGCCAGCCTGCTGTTACTGATAGCTAAGAGTTCAGCACCATGGACAGCACCACCTGCAGACTACAGGCTTTACAGGGACTTGTAGTCCTAGTGGTACATCATAAAGTCCACAAATCAACTTTAAATCTTGCTCTCATATGCTCTACTATTCAGAAACTACTACAAGGATCAATTCCAAGATGCCTAATCTAAACCTCCTCTGCTCAAGATCTCTGACACAAATTCTTCATCAAATGAGAGCCTAGAAAAAGAAGAGACCCTGACAAAGATCACCTTATGATAGAGGACTTTGCATGAATGAAATTCTCGACATTTAGTTAAGCACAAGCCAAAACACCAAGCAACATGTTATGCACTCAGTCTTCCCAAAGGCTCTACCTTTTGGTAATTACTTATCGATTTAAGTGCCGTTTTGTCTGAGGCGAAATGCAACAAATAATGCCGAACTCCATTAGAAATATGTCTCTTTAAGGATTCCTTGCTTGTCAACAAGATACCTCACAGAAAATGGTTTAAGACCTTTCCTGAAATGAGACCTTGCCGGATATTCATCCTGCAGAAAATCGATTGAGGATCTCCCAATTGTGGCACAGGCTGCCGCCCTTTCCTCTGGAAAACAACAGAACCAACTGTGGAACTTTTACATTTTAGTGATATAAACGCTTATTTGCATATTGTATATATGACGAATTTATGTGCGAGTCCTTGCGTTTCGTTTAATGTTTTGAATCATATCTTAGATGTACGTATCTTCAGTCGATACGCAAGGAACCTTAAATCGACATATTTTTCGGCGGAGTTCGGCGCGCTGATCTAGAGCAGCATGAGGGTTAGACTTGGCTGTAAGGATATGGCCATTCGGTGATCTTTTTCGCATATTTCCGTATGATATTATCCTCACTGAAGATGAACAGAGAGCGGTTAACGGTGAGGCAGTTCTGTTTGACTGGGATGGGGTTGTAAATGGCCATGGTCCTGGCTCTCTGGGCCATCGTCTGCTTGTACATCCTCTGGACCCCCGGAGGCCCCGGCTGCCGGATGGCCCCTCTGGCCGGGCCCGTGGGACAGCTGCCTCCATAGCGGCTGGACAGTTCGTCTTCAAAGCGAGCCATTCTGGGATAGCACAGATCTTGCTGGAGAAACCAAAACTGACACCAGAAAAGAAATGGAGAAGAAGCATCACAACACACACAGTCGTCCCGTCCCCCAGGTCCTTGAAGTGCGTGTGTCGTCCACGAACAGAAGAGTCAAACATTCACAACGAAACAAGGAGAGGAAGTCTCTTTTTCATCAGCGTCAGTCTGCTGCTTCCCATGCTTTCACTCTCCCGACATGAAATTGTTGCTCAAAGTTTAGATTTTCAGATTCCATGATGCATCATTTTCCATGGGTGTTCCTCCTCCGGCGGACTGGCCAGGTCCTCAGAGGGAGTCCACTCTACAGATGTGCCTTCTACCAAACAGCCTGTTTCATTAACACAAAACACTGCCGCAGACAAAACACCGCCAACCGTCACTGTGAGGATTAACAACAATCTGTTTTCTTCCAGAAAACGTCCACAGGCATCATTTCTGTTCCCTTGAAGATGCGAGTGAACCGCTGAATGACTCTTCTCTTCGCCTCACTCTCAATAACACCCGCTGTCCGCTTCTCTTCTTCTTGTTTCCATGAACTCGCCGCTGATGAGAATGCAGGGACGCCGCTTTCTCCCCGGCTCCTTATCGAGAAGACTCCCACGTGACCGGGGAGACGCCAGCCAGTGGCTCCACCTGGACCGGCCCTGTTTCCATAGCAACAGGGAGGAGAGCGCGGGAGCGCGGCGCCACACCGGCGTCAAGTTAGACGGAATACGAGCAATTACTTTCAAAATAAGAGAATGCTATGAACACATCCTGTTTGTTTGATTGTTTGATTACTGTAAGAGGAAAGCGTGCTTGCTAAATTAAAATGAAGTGAAATTTTACTAACTAATGAAAGTAACACCAATAATATCTCGTGCATATCAGGTGTGTACCCATTTTACACCAAACATTAGGTAGAAGATATGACTTCCGGCCAAACATTTCAAAATAAACACAAGTAAACATCTGTTCTGGCGTGAAAATTAGTAAGAAAATGTGAAGCCCATAACACAAATAAATATTTCAAGAATTAAAAATATATATTTATTAGTGAAAAATTAGCCAATTTATGTTTCTGAGCTGATTATAATTGAAAACATGGATCTTTTGAGATGTGATCTGATTTATTTATTTCCACAGGTTAAAATCAAAGCAAACAAATGGCAGCAAATAAGGATGGAAATGAATGTGTGAAGAACAGTATCGCCCGGGCTGATCAAGTTCACATAAATAATTTAAAAGAAATTGACAGTATTAAAAGTGATAAAAATGATATTATTTTCTTTTTAATGCTTTGTGGGATTTTAATGACATTTTAAATTAGTTAAAATTCTGAGTCCTACAAAGAGTT
Organism: Thunnus thynnus; assembly: GCF_963924715.1. NCBI lineage: Eukaryota > Metazoa > Chordata > Actinopteri > Scombriformes > Scombridae > Thunnus > Thunnus thynnus. The sequence goes on from NC_089518.1 coordinate 5,991,568, forward strand.
TCATACCTCTGTATTGCATTAAGATGAAGATTAGACGACTGACTGTTTGAGTTTAAGTGAATCTGTGAATTAATTCAAAATGAAATGTGGAAGACATCTATACCCAAACTGTATCTTGTATGTTGAACATTTGAGAAAATATTGATAATATAAACTGTAAAAAAAGTACTTACAATTCAGAATTGCAATTGTAGAAAATGATTAAAATGTAAAAGTAGGCTTTTCTGACATTCTTTTGCATTTCATGCATCAATGGCTGATTAATGCAACTAAAAACATGAATAAATAGATTCAGTTTGTGTTTGTGTGCCATCACTATAATGTTCAGAGGAGTGGTGCAGACATAAGGATCTGCATTTGTCTTTGCCAACCTAACACTCTGGCAGCAGTCTAGCCCAGTAGTCTGTTTCATACTGAGGTCCAGACACAGTTTAGGATCCTTGAGCAGCAGTTCTCAGAAAAATGAAGGATCCTGTCCAAATACTTGTGTAATTCTGGTATGAAGCTATTTTCCCTGGTTTGGTCAATGCTCCTTACTTCTTCCTCTTGTCAACTCAAATTCATCAATAAAACAAAAGATGCTTTAAAAATGTGTTTAATTGCTAATTATACATGTAGTAAAAAGGACATTCATAGAAGAAATCACACTATCAAAAACATGACTTCACTTCATTAATCCAAAAACATGATACATTTCAGTATTAAAAGAAGAGTCCACCAATGTTAAAATCATCTGTTAAGATTTTTTAACTTGATTAACCTGATTCTTTTAAAAAGGGGTTAAACCCACTCTCACATACAGTGTTTCTGGCTGGTGGCAAGCTGCAGTGTTCTTCATATAGCAAAGTAACCTTACCACTGTAGCTGTATAAATAAGTTAGATCTCGTGCCTTTAGGTGGCAGATTTTAACAGTGTTTATCTTGTATTTGTTGCTTGAAATTTGGGACTGGAATATCAACACAGACCAAAAATCAAAGCCTCGCTCACATCTGTAATCTGCTTCAGAAGTTAGCGTTTCTGACATTGGTGGTAAAGGACAGAGTGGTGTGTGTCCAGACAGAAAGAGGGAGATACACTCTAGTGTGGTCATCATTGAGTTATCTATCTGCTGGGAGACAAGTAGCGACACTTCAGTGAACCACACTGGCAGCTGAAGTACTTGCTCTTCACCCTCCAGTAGTGATCGCCGTAGTCCAACCTGGCGAGGAGAAGACATCCATGCATCAGTCTGAGATATTAGCTTTACTCTACCATTTTATTGTAAAGGTCTCTACTGAACAGGACAGAGCTGAGGTTGGTTTTTGCACCACTCACCCTATCTGGTCTCCAGCTTTGATGGGTCTACTGGAGAAGAAGGCTATCCGGGGGAAGCGTAGATCCTGGTGCATGGTGAACACCCTCACAGCCAGCAGGTTGGGTTCACACAGATGGTTGATGAAGCGGCCGATGTTGCCAAAGAGTCTTGCATCAATGCAGTGTATGTCACCCACCTGCACAAGATGATAACACAAGTGGTCATAATGATGTGATTTCCTGGTGACTGGAGACTTATGCTAACATTGCATTCATTGAGTTAATCTCAGTCCAACGGAGCAACAAGCACAAGCAGCGAGACCATCAGACCGTCTGTAAACACGCCAACGATTTATTCAGATTATATAAACCACTTTATTTGGATTTGGATCCTTAGTAGTGTAAAAAAAAAACTCCCATTATGACTCTCATTGTTATTGTTTGTCTTTTATTGGGGATAATCTTCACATTTTAAGTTTTGGAACTACAGTTCCCACAATGCTTTGGGAAATAAAGGCAGGAAGTAACATTATCATGGACTCAGAGTGTGTTAGCTTTGGGCTACGCCTGAGTCCCGTTTCTTTAGCCTACATTTAGTTTACACTCTGGCAAATTGTCACCATGAGAAGTCCTGCTGAGTGAAATATTAGTACGTCCTGTTTGCACTGTGACTATCACTGGATCACTGTGACACTGCAGAAAACTCTAAACCTGATGATTATAAAGACAATATCTGCAGTTGTGAGGAGCATCCTCTTTTAACTGACTTCAAAGTTAAGGAGTTATAGATATTTATTGCTACAGAAAGTGTAAGTCACACTGAATCTAGCATGATGTGTGTTCAGATTTGAATGAGTTAGAAGGAGTGTACTTATTGACACAGATTTCATCCATCAGGTGTACAGGGTTATATTCCAGCTGGACTAGACCTGTCCTGGTTCTATTCCTCATTTGTTTCCAAAACAGTCAACATCCAGGGGAACAAATAGACCTTTTATCACAACAGACGTCTTGTCAAACACAGGTAAGAAATAACATGATCAAATGCTGCATTGTGTTACAGTAATTACTAGAACCTGTGCTTTTCCTTCTATGATCAGTCAAAGTCTCTACATGAAAAAGCTCTATGAATCTGATTCATCTGGGAGCATCTTTCTTTTTTTACCTGAGATCTGTTTACAGAATAATTACCATAATATCTAGTCCACCCTACTCCCAATTTAAAGGTTTCATCATTGAAGATAAATAAAATTCATAAAAAGTATGAAGAATGCTGCAACAAGAGGACAGTCTATCAGGCTCTGTGCAGTGTGTGGATGAGCAACTCTGCAGCACCACCTCTTGACCAAAAAGAAATGCACTGAATCACTATGAATGGGAGTTTTTGCAATGTCACAGGTCTATGGCACTGACACTAAAGCTTATTACTAATACTGTACAGAGCCAGGTGTAAAATCCATGGGAAAATTTAAAAAAATAAAGTGACAGTGAAACCATCTCCAAAGCAGTAGTGACTGAGCAGCGTCTCTGCAGAAAGCTGGACTCTCCAACATCACATCATCTCTCACCCCACAGAGAGGCAACGGTGTCGTGTCACCACCGCCACGGAGGACCCATGAAACCAAGTTAAAGCATCTTTATCTTTTGTATTGTGACGTATTTCCCAGTGAAACACAATATTTGAGCAGTGTACAGAAACAAGAGGGATTTAAATCAAATCCTTTGTATTTGATTGGACTGCTAAAAAAAAGTGGGCGGGGCTTAGAATAAGGTGATACCGAGCTGCAGAGAGGAACGTAGCTACAGAGGACCACACTAACCTATTGTTAGAGCAGGAGGAGGACGAGCGAGAGATGAATGAAACAAAGTTTTTGCCCACTGATCTCCACACACACATCTCTTCCCATCTCTCTCCATATTTCTCTGTCAGCTACTACGACCCACAAACGGTAAAGTACTGGCCCAAAGTCACATGTGATTGGATGAACTTTTGTAAACATCCCTGAGTTCAGGATGAGTCATCAAACATTTGGAACCATTTTACAGGAAGAGAAAAGATTTTGATAAATGAACAATTAACACAGGAATAAAACTGTGGAAATGTATTTTTCATTTCATGGGGCATTTCAAAATGAATGTAAATAGATTGGATCACCTTATTGTCGAGTGTGAAGAGGAAAGAGTCATTCTCTCTTTTGTCAGCCTCTGCGTCGGTGATGATCTCCCCAACATACCTGTGGAGGCATTAGAGGGGAGAGAGAGCTCAGAGCACAGCTTCTCTTCAATATTTCATGCTGTGAAACACTGAATTCACTCATTTCTCTTATGAGAGCCTGTCCTCACTCGCAAATGAATGTTCCTTGAGGGATATCCTGCATGGCCCTCACTCCCCAACCCATCTTCTGTGTTCTGAAGAGCTGCAGCCGGGCTCTGAAACAAACAACAAGGCAATTATCTCACCCAGCAGCTGACGAGAGCCACAGACAAAGATTTACGTAGAGTTTATTCATGACGACATTCACCACAATAAAACTATTTATAGACTGATCTGACATGACGAGAATCTCCTCAACAGATTAAAGGTCCCCTCAAGACATTTTTTAAGATGTAAAAAGAAACAACAACTTTACTTTGAAAAATAATCTGTTTATTGTCACTTTACACTGTCCACTGCAAAAATGCCCAAAATAAAGAGTGGAAGGGACTTAAAAATGACTCTTTCACAGCATTTCATAGTTTATGTAACTCACTTAGTTTTCTTTGTGCATAAGAGATGAAAATAGAGAAAGGTTTATTTTTTTTTATTTTAATGTATTACAGTGATGATCTCCCACACACTCCACTCCACCCTCTCCCACCTGGACATCGCAAAGGGGAATAATGAGCGCCTGCTGTTCATTGATTACAGTTTGGTGTTGAACATTATAGTTCCCCTCACACTGGTCACCAAGCTCAGGGACCTGAGGTTGAGCTCCTCGCTCTGCTCCTGCTCCTGCATCTGGAGCTTCCTGACTCAGGATCTACAGTACCCCAGTGGAGAAAATGAGCAGCTACATCTCTGAGGACCTGATGTGGTCTACACACATCACCAACCTGGTGAAGAAGGCAAGGCAGCGCTTCTATCACCTCAGGCAGCTGAGGAAATTCAAGATCTCCACAGCGCTGCAGAAATCCTTCTACACTGCCACAGTAGGGTCTGTGCTCTCTGGAAGCATCACTGCAGCAAACGCAGCTCTCAGGATAGGAAAGCTCTTTACAGAGTGATCCGATGTGCTGAGCGCATCACCAGGACAGCACTGTCCTGCCTCCAGGCATCCAGGTCCAGGACAAACCAGAATAATTAAGAACATTCGCCACCCCAGCCACAAACTGTTTCAGCGGCTGCCCTCTGGATTCAGACGCTGAGAAGGAGTTTCTTCCCCCAGGCCAAACAGACCATAAACACTTACAACCTACACTATACACATCCTGAAACTATTTCTCACTCTGCATCTTTTTGTACCTCAGCAACCTTTGAAACCTTACTGCTTGCTTTTGCTTTTTACCCAATTACACATTGCAGATTGTTTATAACTTGCTGCTTATTTCTTATTTTATTTTTACCTTATTTTTATGTACATATAGATTCTGTGATATGTTGTTATTTTTCGCTGTATACAACTTTATTGTCATTATTATTACTATTATTATATTGATATTCCGTCCCTGTATGTAGCTTTATGTTTCTTTTAATCTAAATTTTCATGCTGCTATATTGCTTTACGTTTTTGCACAGTTGTTGCAATTTTATTTGACTGCTGTTGAACATGTAAAATTTTGCTTGTGACAAATAAATCTCTTGAATCTTGAACAATGCAGAAGCCGCCTTAGCTGATTTTGTTCTTCAGTGCAGCATATTCCTAAACAAAACTGTAATTAATCAAATTATGTACAACCCATTGATACACTGTGAACCTCACAAAATATCTACACAGCCTGTGTAGTGAAAGCAGCACATTTTGGGGGGATTTAGCCTAGAAAGAAACTAGCTCATCTCAAAAAGTGGCACAAGTCACCTGAGTCCGTTCTGGACTACTCGGTTCCTGCAGGTCCTCCAGCAGGAGCAGGCGTGGTTACACTCGAACAGCACCGGAGGCTCCCGCTGACAGAAGTCCAGCGGCAGTCGACCCTCCTGCACACACACCGAGTGACAAACTGCTATCAGGGATAAAAAACAGCTTTTCCAAAGTGAGTTATCCACCGCTGTCAGAGATGAATGTTCAATTTATTATTTCAAGGTGGAAATAGATTTTTTGACTTTCGAAAAAGCACAAATATACAGTAAATTAAACAGGTAAAAGTTTATCATCTGTTCAGTAAAAAAACTCTTCTGAAATAAGAACCAGACAAAGAATGACATAAATGAGTGAAAAGTTGAATTTTTGTGACTTAAATGTAAAGAATCCTCAAACAATATCATGGAATGTATCGTTTGCATCAAAATCAAACACATTGAAATATGCATTTTGTGACAGTGTGTGTGTGTGTGTGTGTGTGTGTGTGTGTGTGGACTTACACTGTCATACCAACAACGCAGACTGAGCTGACCACACATACAGGTACTGGATGAACAATCATCTGTGCAGCTGCAGTGCTGAATGACACAATCAGTGAGCTGTTATAAATCAGGAATCATGACATTCTGCAGCTTCTATCATATAACTTCATGTAAATAATATGACATCAGGGTAAAGTGGAAATGTGACATGCTCAGTGACACATACAGAGAGCTGGAGTCTCACCTGCAAGTGAGTGATGTCCTTGTCGATGTTCAGTGGGGAGGTGACACAGTTGTCTGGTATGTATTTAAAATTTTCAGGGCATGGCTCGCTGTCGACACCATTAACACAGGGGATTGGAATCGCCTCGTACCCCCGAGAAATGTCCCTAAGAGAGAGAGAGAGAGAGAGAGAGAGAGAGAGAGAGAGAGAGAGAGAGAGAGAGAGAGAGAGAGAGAGAGAGAGAGAGAGAGAGAGAGAGAGAGAGAGAGAGAGAGAGAGAGAGAGAGAGAGAGAGAGAGAGAGAGAGAGAGAGAGAGAGAGAGAGAGGGGAAGATTCTGTTTTTAAGAAAATCTGATTCAAATATGTATAGAAAAAGTAAAAACATGCATATAGATACTTATAAAAATAAAGTCATGACAATATTTATACATAATATGTTCCAAATGACTTCAATCATAATAATATTGCCAGCATTAATGGCTGGTAGATGAAGAAAATAATACATATGATGACCTTTTTTGGGAGATAAAATCTTGATTATAGGATGGGATGTGCATCTAACAGAGATAGATATCAAACTCATGCCAGAGTGTTCGCATTCATCCAGGTAGTACAGTGTCATGTGTTGACATTTGAAAAAGAGTTAGTGACACTAAAGCTATAAAATAACTAGAACTTCAAGCTGCACTAATCAATATTATTGTGTTAATAACGGGTGATGTGAAAGGTGTCGCTCATAGTGACAAATCTGCAGTTCCACTCAGTGACGTGAAGCCTGTTAATGTCTCATGGTTTTGGTTTAACAGCCCACGACTTTCCTGTTTGGTTCAGTCTCATCACTCTAATTTACCTTGTTTCCAGCAACAGCAGGCAGCTGTTTTCAGAAATAAAACTCTAAACCCACTGCACCCTACCAGGTGGACACACACACACACAAAAATCCAAATGAATGCTAATGTAGTTCTGTGTCTGCTGGATGTGTACACACTCACTGGTTTGCAGACATGTAAGCCATATCATCGGCAAACTGGGAAACATGTGTGTGTGTGTGTGTGTATAATTTTCACACTCTGGACTTTAATGCAGCTGGTTTGCTGACAATCATATAGAACAGTAAAACCTGTCTAACATGGCTGGAGACAGATTGTGCTTTTCTTCCAGTAAAGGCGACCTTGTGACCCCTGATTTCTCCAGAGAATTCCTCAAATTCTCGAACCCTAACCCATCTTTTACAACATATTATACTACATTACACTACAGGAACCTAGCAGCAGCCTTGCTTTTTGCATGATCATGTTCTATTTTTTTGTTTGTTTGTTTGTTTCTTCGATGAGTTTTGAAAGAGTTTCATAAGCAAGAGAGGCAGAAACATCTCAACCCACAGAGGAACATAGCAATTGAAAATCACCAAAACAGAGATGAGAGCAGACAGCAGCAATATGTATTACAAATAACACTTCTATATATGTAATATTAGAAAATAAACATTAATATTGTTCACACACACACACACAGCAGTATTGCCGTCTACCTGCTGAGCACTCGCTCTCCGAGACAGTCCCTGCCTCTCCTGGCGTCCGTCAGCTTCTTGTTGGTGTTGAGGGCCGTCCAAACCTTTGAGCCATAGACACAGCAGTCCAGAGCCGTCTGTCCCTCCCTGTTCCTCTGACTGACGTCAGCTCCACGAGACAGAAACAACCTGTGGATGGACGTGAAGGAAGTTAAGTCATACAATACAAAAAACTGTGAAGAATGTAAAATCTAAAAAGACGACACAGTACAGCGGTGACGTGGGGATCAATCAATATAGATGCATTAAAGGTGAAGACAATACACTGCCTATTTCTGGGCTCAAACTGACAGTAGGTGATACATCACATGACCAAAAGTATGTGGAGACCTGAACATGTGCAGGAAACACAGAGTTGGTAGAACAACTGATATATAAATTATCACTGTATGCTTTGATTAAAATTAAAGGGCCAAAACCATGAAAAACAGCTCCAGACACAAATGTATGTGGATATCTCACAGTGTACACATATGTGAAGAATCATTTCATTTTTAGGATTCAACATCTCTCCAGACATAAAATAATAAAGGTGATTAAACCACAAGTTAGAGCAGAGAAGGAAAGGTGGAAATACTGCATAGGAATACATGTTTCCTATAAACAACCAGTTGTCCTTGCACATGTGATCCGCTTCAACTTGAGTACGTTCCACCTACAGAAGTTCTCCAATGACTCCTCTGTTGTCAGCTGCATCACTGATGACAACGAGGAGGAGTACAGGGCCCTGGTGGAGAGCTTTGTAAAGCGGTGTGACAATAATCACCTCCATAATCATCACAGGCAGAGCAAGGAGAGACCCCCCAACGCCCATCACCATCCAAGGGTAGGAGGTGAAGGTGGCGGACACCTACAAGTTCTTGGGAGTACTGGATTAGACTGACAACACTGAGGCACTCTACAGTACAGGAAGGGACAGAGCAAGCTGTTCTTCCTGAGGAGGCTCAAGTCTTTCAACATGCGCAATAAGCTGCTGCAGATGTTTTATCAGTCTGTAGTGGTCAGTGTCTTCTTCTCTGCCGTGGTATGTTGGGGGGTACCATCAACACCAGGGATGGCAACCAACTGAACTAGCTAGTGGAGGCTAGCTCCGTAGTTGGAGCTGAACTGGACAGTCTGGAGGGTTGTGAAGGGGAAGACGAGGAGGAAGCTGGACGCTATGCTGGAGAACCCCTCCCATCCTCTCTTTGATGAGCTAGCGAAGACGAGGAGCACGTTCAGCCACAGACTCAGCCTTCCTCGGCACACCACAAAGCGCCTTGGCTGGTCCTTTGTGCCAGTAGCCATCAGGCTCCACAACCACCTGAGAACTTTAAGACCTGCACTGTCTGCTACTGAATCCTGCATAGACTCTGGCACATGGGCTCGTATAGTCATTCATTAATGTATTCATTTATATATGTTCATTTAGAATACATTTATTGATAGACTACATATATATATGTACATATATTCACTCACTTGGAGATCCAGTGCAGATATCTAGTGCCAGCAGCTCTGTGTTTTATTCTTATTATCTTGGTTTCCCTCTGGACTCTTACCTGTACATCTTCTGCTTTATCTTACCTTATCTTGACAAATAAAATGGCATCGTATCCATTTTATCAACAATGGACCAAACTGGCTTTAATAAAGGTTTGTGTAACCCAGACATCACACTCACATCACACACTCCAGATGGTTTTCTCTGGCAGCGACGTGAAGCGGTGCGTCTCCGTGAATGTTGACGGCATCGAGGTCACACCGGGCCTCCAGCAGAGCCTGGGCGACGTCATCACACCCCGACAGAGCCGCCCAGTGCAGGCAGACGTTCTGTTCCTGAACATGGAGGAGGTCAGAGGTCAGTCTGAGTTACAATAAAATTATGACAAGTGACGACTGTCCTGGAAGCATACATACATACATACTTAACCCAACAACACATGATACATCACACTCTGATGAAGTCAATAAACATGCAGCCTGCCACACCCTTCACTGTGACTATATCGTTCGGTGTCATAAACTTTTAATACCTTCGATTTAAATGATCAAATACAAAAAGTGATATCTACTCCTTTCCTTGTTCAAGGTGACACAGCACCCACAGCTCCCCGCTGTACTATACTAATTTCACTCAGTATAGACGTAAAATATATTATGCATCTCACGAGATCAGGCTTGTCAGAGAGTTGACCTTGATGAGCTCAAACGCTGCATGAAATCTGCATGACAGTTTTACTGTGTGTGTGTGTTAAAGCTATAAAAGTGAACAGTATGTTGTGTGCACTGACCTTGTCTCTGATGTTAATGTCGGCCCCTCTGGTCAGCAGCAGGTGGACCAGCTCCTTGTGTTTGTACTCAATGGCCCAGGTGATGGGGGTCCATCCCCCATCATCCTGCACACACACACACACAAGCTCTATTACTTATGCAGAAATGTACCACTGAAGTCCAAACATTTTCTCCCAGCTAAAGAAGATGTATGAATACTGTATGACCGTTAGCAGCAGTTAGTAAATGAGGAGTGTGTGTTTTTACCTGACAGTTGATGTGTTTGGATGCCTTGGAGAGCAGATGATGGACGACGTCATAATGTCCCAGTTTAGCTGCCAGATGCAAACAGGTGAAACCCATGATATCCTGGGATGACAACATGATTCACATTGAACAACACTGCACTGCTGCCGCCACTGTTAAAGTCGCAAAGAAAGAGCATTTCATTGGCTTCTGGCCTCCATGAGTTAAAATATGTGGGTTAAACTTTGTGAAGAAATTATTCCAACAGTTCAGAAATGTTCTGTACCAAATCCTCTCCAACCCTCCAGAGCCTCGTTTAGGCTTAGAGATGGAGAGTTTAATTAAAATGTTGTACTTTTCATAATCAGTTGCTCCTCCTGCCTCTGTAGGCTCCTTGTACTCTCTGCTTCTGCCATCAAAGTTCAAGATCTTGTGTTGTATTAACTCTCATGTGTATGTCGCTTTGGATAAAAGCGTCTGCAGACTGAAGTGCAGGATGTTCTACCTTATGATCTCTCGCAATGTCATTCATTAGTCATTTTTGGACTTTATATGCTAGCGACATCTTACATTTTTTTATAGTGTCATTTTGAAAAACCTCTTGCTCACCAGTAAATTTTAAAAAATCTAGTATGTACAGCCAATATGTCTTCCAGTTTTGCCACTAAATGTGGTGCAATTTTGATAAATAACCACGATGCTTCGATTTTTGGCAAAATACGGTGATATTTATGTGGATCACAGGAAGAGCAGCTATTGTTACCATACAGTAGCTAATGAGGATCTAAACAAACAAACCAACCTGTTTTGGCAACCTGGTGTCTGGTCTTTCAGTGGAACCTCATTGATGTAATTAATGTGGTGTTTCTGTTGTCCCTGCACCTGTTCAACTGTCACATATCTTAATAAAAGAGGTTTGTCTTATCTGAGCATGTAAAGGTTTAGTGTGTGTGCTGCTACATGATCAATCAAACACCGACTACATGTTTTTCAGGAAGTAAAAGTAATGTGCTGACTTTAAGAACGGTAGTAGAAAAGAACCGAGCGGTGGCAGCAGTTGATAGAGAGGGACTGAACAGAGTGATGGATGAAGAGGCAGAATTCGACATGAGCACACATCGGGCTGATAGGACGAGTTAAGGCTCAGATCAGACAGAGCGCTTTTTACAGGTTGCATGTTGGGCGCTTCTCTGCTCTGAGTTTACGTTTTTTCAACTCGAGGCGTTCAGGGTGCATACAACCACTCAGCAATCCAACAATTGGCTTCACTCTCAATGAAAACAATGACAAAAAGCGCCAGGCTGCTAAAAGCGCCAGGTCTGTCTGATCAGTGTGTTATAACCCACCTTGTGGCTGACGGCTGCTCCGGCTCTCAGCAGGTACTTCACTGTTTCCAGATGGTTGTTCTCACACGCTGCCATCAGAGGTGTTCTCTGCTCCTCATCAGACATGTCCAGGTTGGCTCCAGCCTACACATACACACACACACACACACACACATATACACAAAGCATGACATCATTCTGCACACTACCGTTCAATATCAAGTCACATGGACTGACGGGTATCTCTTTGGTGACATCATCAGCGCTTCTGTGGGGTCAGTGAGTCGGACTGTTAGTGTTGAAATGAAACACTATCTCTGATTTGAGGAGCACATCCAATCTGTTAGATAAACTATATTAGACTTACATTCATAAAAAGATATGTTTTGAGGGAAGTCTTTACCGTGTGAAAATGCCATAAGGTTGGAGAGACTTTTCTTCAATTAAGATTTAGTTACTTATGTATTAATGATCTTTACGCTTGCATGGTACCTTTGTAATCATATGCTTACCATGCACAAAATATTAAAGCAGCATCTTACAACTGGTGTCTGCTCCTTCTACTGGATCTGTGGAACTGACAGGAGCAGAGTGACGGTCTCCTCACCTGGACCAGCATGTGGCAGATCTCCTGGTGACCCTCAGCAGCTGCTGCGTGGAGAGGGGTGCGTTTGTTTTGGCCCTCCATTAAAAAGTTGGGGTCCTTCCCATCGACTGCAATGTACAAAGTTTAGTCTGCTGTTGTGATAACACATGCTAAAGACAAAAATCTACTGAGTCATGGTTGAAGATGCTCTGTGCCAAAAGGCATATTTGAGTTACCTAGGAGATGAATGACCTTCTGGAGCTCTCCTTGTTTTGCAGAGATGTACAGCTGCCTGGTGGGGTACTTCACTTTCTTTGGTTTCAGGCTTAAAAGAACACAGGTCTCAATCAATTTATTTCTATTAAAGTGCAAACTGTGCTCCCGTGCAGCACTTCTTTGAAAACTTAACCTTACTTCTCATCATCCAGTGCCATCAGGATGCTCTCCAGTGACTCTTTAGGCAGTCTGTCAGTGCTCACAGCCTCGCCCTTCAACCTGGACAAATTGACCAGAGTTAATCAACTAGAATTGTCCTTTAACAGTGATGACATTAAAACAGCATCTTTCCTGCGTTACCTGCTCGGGCTCTGGTCTCTGCTCCTCTGTGGCTCGCTGGTCTTCTTCGCCCTGAGTATCTGTGGAACAGCAGGCGTGGCGGGTACCGACGGCAGGGCAGCTACAGGAGGCACAGCTGGAAGTGACGGCCCAGGGTTTGATCTGGGGACGGAGGGCGATGGGTCAGGCTTCGGCACCGTGACCTCCTTTGCCCCGCTGGCATCCTCTCCACAGTGGGGGCAAAACCTGCGATCTTTCAAGATGGAGGCACAATCTCTGTGAAAGCGGTGGGAGATGCTGCCGTATGGCCGACACTCCATGAAGGTGCCCTGAGGGACGGACCAGAAAAGCACTGGATTAGGGACAAGTATCTAAATATTCTAAGTTTTAAATGTCGGTTGGGGAGAAGGAAAGAGAAAGAGGGAGGTGGCAGAAGGGGCAGGAGACAGAGGCAAATAAGATGATGGATCTCCACGTGTCTAGAATATCAGTGTGCTTTGTTTCCTCTCACCTCCCTGCAGAAGAGCCCGCAGCCGGGGCAGCACTGGTGCTTGACCATGCCGGCCCTGTGATCCTCACACAGAACCAGCAGGTGGACTGTGTTGGAGGGTCGCATCATTTCCTGCTTCATCACTCGCCTCTGACAACGACTCAGCTGTGAAGAGAAAAACAGATTCAATAAAATGCTATCAAATCCCCCTACACTACTCTTGTAAACAGAGATCACTCTACTGACACATATCACTAATGACACAAGTCTCTGGTATGTGGATGACATTCAGATTTTTAATAACATGCAGATATCAAGGTGTCACATCAGTGTTTTTCTAAACTACAACGATGTACAACGAATGTGAGGATTGAATATTTGTAGATTCTGGACAAACTGAAGGTGGGCTCTAGGAAATGGTAAACAACATGTTTTTAACAATTTCACAGACCAAATCGATTAATTAAGAAGATTCAGATGATCTTTACTGTTCCGTCTGTGCTCTCCATGGCCATGCAGGTCTGATCCAGTGTGGACAGGCTGCCTCCGCTGTGAGGAGTCTCCATCCGGCAGCAGCACAGTGGTAACTCCTCAGCCAGGTCTGTTTCTGTCACCTCAGCATCCGCTGCTAAACCTGCACATACACATCCAGTTATTCCACTACACATCAGCCCCACAAAACGTGCACACACGTCCTTTCAAATCTACTCTGTAAAAGAAAAGGGGACATGCTGGATTTTGGTGATCTTAGATAAATCCTATGATACCGATCAGTCAGAGAGATGCTGTGATCACCTGACAGAGGAGGTGAAAGCAGCTCCTCCTGAGCTTTCAGGTCCAGACAGTCCAGAGCCAGCTCTGTGTATTCAACATGGCTGCCTTCTCCTTCCATCTGTGGTTCATTTCTGACAGCTGATGGTTCTCTCGCCTCCAGATTCTCTGGTAGAGTCGCTGGTTTCTCATCTGCTGCGACTTGTTTCTTCTCCACACTGCTGCCCGGATCCTCTTTCTGATAGATAAAGACAAGTGAACGTGTGTTGAGTGAGCGGATTTATTGCTGCAACTCCCATCAGGAGGCAGTCTTTGAAGGGTTACTCCAGGTATTTAGTCCTAGTCATAAAGTCAGGGGACTTGCAAGAGACTGATTTTTTTTAAAAGGAATGTCCAAAATTGAGGTAGCAGGAGCTGAGACATCCTGAATTTTAAATCACCAGATTTTGTTAGGTTTCTCAAAAGCACTGGATCCTGTTTTCTCAGGCTAGGGTCGTGCTCCCCATGGCAAGTAAAATTGATTGATAGAGGAGTTAATAAATAAATGGACATGCCTTCTCCTGCTGTTTAAGTGCCTTGGCCTTCTTTTTAGGAACCAGGTTGTACATCCCCATCTTCCTCTTCTTCCTCTTCACAGCTAGGAAAAAGCACAACACAAAGACACACACAAGACGTAGGTCAGTAAAAGAAACCTTAAAGACTACTCGGTTACATCATAGCCCTCTTGTTAATAATGTGAGTAATTTAAACCTAAATTTCGTCAACAAAGACATTCTGTCCGTTTTCATGTAGCAGCTGCAGTCGTTAGTAGTAGTAGTTTGTTACGACACAAAGCTACGTGGCCTCTTCTCTCTCGGGGATAACTACAGCTTTATTCAAAGTTTGCAAAAGAAAGGATCGACTAACCTGACTGAGGTTTGGTGGAGGTGGAGTCAGCTCTCCTTTCTTTCTCTTTGCCTTTCTGGCTGTGATGGAGCTCCGTGTGAGCAGGTGGTGCAGACTTCGGTGTGTCCGTCAGACTCGACTTCGCTGACTTCCTGCCAGCAGGCTTTGGGAGGGAAAAAGAGGGCAACATATTTAATTTGTCATTTATCAAACAAGAAAGGAGAAGGCATAACAACCCACTTATCTCATTTAAATTCCTATGTGCAGTATATTACTATGTTATAATAATATATTGGGTTAAGTGATTGTGGGGCCAACAATCTATCCGACCAGAATAAAATGATCAGGTAAACATCACAGTATTTGATATGCAAAAAGTCAAGTCTGCATAATATGTCAGCTAATGGATTTTAACAGTGAAAACACCACATTATCTCGTATGCTGCTGCTGCTGCACTTAGTAAACTAAAACTGGGTTTCTGCAGTGTTCATCAAATTAACTTTAAGACCTTTTTAGAATGCAGCAGCCCTACCAGTCAAAGAAAAACCAGTAGGGTCACTCCCAATTATACTGGAAACAACTGGAAGAGTGATTTTACCAGAATATATCTGTTCTACTCACATCACATGTAGCTGTAATGTATGGACTGGTGAAGAAAGAGAAACAGGAAAATCTGTTGATTTACAGAATTCTCATAATGGGAAAATATTATATACACAGAGCCAAAAAGCCCGCCCTCTATTTATGTTTCTACAACATTCCAGCTGTATTTTAAATCTCTTGAATGTATGTTGGGATAATAGAGCTTGACTGTACTAACTTTCAACTGAAATTTAAAACCAATTTATGTTTCTATTCAGCGTTTATCCATATATAGTTCCTCTTGGATTGTTAAAGCACAAGTTATATCTCAAAAAACACATCAACTTTATCCTCACATCAGTCTGAGTTCATATGATCACAAGTTACTGGTCAGCAGGTGAATTCATTCTTATTCAACCTTCAAAACCCCGCCAGCATAACTGTTTACCTTGACAACAGCAGGACTTGTGTGTGCTTTTTCTACTGATGTGGCCTGAACAGAGCCTGAACTGGGAGTCTGGGTCGTCGGCCTCCCAGCAGCAGCAGCAGCAGCAGCAGCAGCAGAGACTCTATCCCTGACAGGTGGAGCAGGCAGACGTCCAGATGTGCCTGGAAACAGGCTGCCAGGAGCTGCCAGTGGTTTTCCATAAGCTGGCCCCAGTCGCTTGCTGCGCACAGCTCCATCACTGCTGGCTATGGGTGAGCTGTGGAAGGGAGTTATCTTTACTTTAGGCTTTTGCCCGCTCTGTGCTGCTTGGCCCTTGGCCCCTGGGGAGGGACTGGAGGGTCTTCTGCCTGGTCCAGGCCCCTCACTGGCTCCACTTAGGTCCATGGCTCTCCTGGGGGATTTATTATTGAAGCCAGCAGCACCTGAGGAGTTTAAACATGGTTAACTTTACTATTTCGGACATCAACTCAAAGCATTTGAACACTTCGCTTAAAGTAAATAACTCTGCGAGGAAGCCTTTCACTACCAAACACAACACACGGTGCAAGACAGTAACTGGTTCACTTAAACAAAAGTTATCACAACGCCTGACAACGAGCTTTAAAGATGGAAGAAAAGCAGAAGAAAGCGCAGCTCTGTTCCCGGCAGACCAGCAGGGAGTCACATGAGAGCGACGCAGCACGTAAACAGGTCACAAACAAGTCAAAGGTAAAACGAGGCCGAAGTAGAAAGTTTGGAGCAGCAGAGTTTCATCCTACCAGCTCTAGTCGGTGTAGCTGTGTGAGCTGTGTGAGCTGTATCCGAGGGACGAGGGGACCGGAAGACCGCTCTCTCCACTTCCGCCACACCCTCACCACCACGTGACGCTCTGTCCTTCTGGGGTCGGAAACACGTTTGTAGACCGCTAACCTGTCTACAAGCAGGATAACACTGGTCAAAGTACCTTCTTATACCAGTTTGAGCCGTTTACATGAGTAAAACCATATCAAACACTACAGGTAATCCTCGCAGTTTAAAGTAGTAGTGGAGTAAAGCGAAACCGGAAGTAAATATGAGTGAATTCTCTTGCCGGCCGCTGGTGACTCTTTGGAGAAAATCTTTTTTTCATGGAGAAGATGTTCAAATTCACAGACATACGAAGACAATTAACAACATATTAAACAAAAAATGCGTGACTGTAAATGTCAGTGTTGCAATGCAATACATTTCACTCACTACTGTATATCTGAACAGGTTGTATATAATGTACAATGCATATAAAATAACGTGTTGGGTTTTTTTTTTACCATTTAATATTTATCTCATCACTCCTTGCGCTCCTCACTCCTTTGCTTGATTGGTATTCTGTTTACAGTTCACAGAAACGGTATCACATGTATATAGTCATTCGTTGTGTATATTTCTGAATATTGTTGTGTTGTACATAGAGAGCCACTAAACCAGAGTCAAATGTGTAAACATACTTGGCCAATAAAGGTGATTCTGATTCTGAGTGTTTCACTGTTTACTTGGTAGTGATTGTATACAATAGTCTATCCTAAATAAAACATCAAGGTTTTTTTTATAATTTCCCCAAACATTTTGATAAACAATGTAATCATAAATGTGGTTTTATAGTTGCATTCATTTGGCAGTGTAGACCCCGTAATGTCAAAATTATATATATATATATATATATATATATATATATATATATATATATATATATATACACACACACATTCAATTGTAAGCTACATTATATCATAGAACAAAGTAATATACCATTCTCTTCCCTGAAACTGGTGGACCCTTTTAGATTGATTGTTAATGAATTTTTATTTAACTGAACGCAAACGTTTAAATAGCCATCAAATAACACATTGTTAGTGAACTACTTCATGGATTCAACTGCAAACATTTTCCTGATAGAAATAGAGAGAAAATCCAGTTATTCAGGGACAAATAAAGAAAAGTAAACTAATAAAATATATACAAAAAAATCTTGAAAATGTGTGTGAGAGGGGACACTTTCTAAGGAATCGGGCACACCTGTAATTTTCTTTTTACTTTAAATGTTGATATTTTAGAAGGAGACAATTTATCTTTAAATGTTTCTAACACAGAAGGAGATTTCTAAAGTCTACAATTAAATAAAATAAAGTGAATCAGACAGTTCAGTCCATCGTCAGCATGTGGTTGCAGTACTGTGGTTTGATCAGTGAGTGGCATTATTTCACTGGACAGTCGAGGAAGCTTCATGATTCTCAGCTTTAGATACTGGCTCTGATAGACACGGCTCTTTGTATTGTTAGTTTTCTTCAAATTTCTACTAAAACAGACTATCCTTATAAGCGGATTTACAAAGTGGTAATCACATTTTAAAAAGCAGCAGTGTCTGCTTTTTGGACAATTTTTCAACATTTCATACATACAATATATTATTACACATACTGAACATATCATCTATCCATCAACAGAAGAACATAAACCATTTCTGTATCTAAAGTAACTTGTTGCATACAATCAGTGGTGGAAGACGTATTTACATCATTTACTATTTTCAGCTGAATGTAAGGTAATCATTCTCCAACAATGGGTTAGAGTGATTGTTATACTCTTATATATGACATTATTAGATTGTTATTATTGATACATCAATGTGTAAAAAGCATTTTATTGTTGAAACTGGTTGAGGTGGACTTAGTTTTATCTACTTTATTCACAGCAAGGTATTTTAGTCCAGTGGTTCCCAACCTAAGGGTCGGGCCCCTCCGAATGAGACATGAGTACAAAAGAAGAAAAAACAAAAGAAAAAAGTTCTACAAAAATTTGTATTTATTTGTTTGGACCTTTGCTTGTTTGTGAAACATTGGATGTGATAGCAGGGAATCTTTGGTGAAAAGGGGCCACAAGTAGACACAGCTTCTTTGTGAGGGGGGGGGACCACTAGTTTAATCTTAAACAATGTGTTGTATTTTATAGACTTATCATATATTTTCTTATGTAAAATCTTAATCTGAAAAGTAAATAACTGCATCTGTTAGATAAATATAGTACAATGTTTGCCTCTGAAATGTAGTGGAGTAGAAAGACTCAAGTAAAGTTGAGTAAATGTATTTAGTTACTTTCCACCATTATTCCAACATGAAAGATCCCCTTGTGACATGTTTTAAGACATATAAAAATACTCAATTGTGACTAATAAGTTATTTTACCTCATTAAAATCCTTAAGATGACATCTACTTCCTCTCTCTACAGAAACCAACCTGCAAGTATTTTTCATTTGAAGAGTTTAACTTCTAGACACAAGATGTCTCCTCCTTCACTGTAAAGTCTGTTCTCAGTGTTTGTGCACTGGAGGCTTCAGGTTTTCACATCACACTTGTGTGAGTTGCGTATCAGGCCTTTAACCAAGAGTCACACTCGTAGTTTGACACAAGTTCCTTTAACTGATTTATTGGAATCCAGACAGCAGTTGGAAAACATTCAAAACAATAAATAAATACAATGTTGTCTTTCTGCACTGGACAACCTGGATTAAAACTATTTAATAAAAGGCTGATTAACATGATGTGAACTACACCAAATAAAACTTCAAATCACTGTAAATGTTTCATTATTTTACATCTATTCAGCAGGTGAAGAAGAATATTCCGATACAATCGTTACGATGCAGAACAAGAAAGTCATTATAAAAAGGCAAATACAAGAGATTCTTCTCCACAAACAATCTCATCTAATATTCAAACTCAAAACGGACGATTTCACCTGTTTCCAATAATGGAAAAAAAAAAAAAAAAAAAATCACAGTTTGATTTTTTATTTGAGTTTGGAAAAAAAATCTGGATATGAAACTAAACAGGGACGAGATAAAACGTTCACACTTGACATCACAGATGCCATCTAAAGGACTCCTAAACAACCCACAACTAAAAACTTGACTCCTGTTACTGTACGTAAAAAAACTCTGGTTATTGTCTTTCTCTTTCCTTTCATTCAAAGTGCTGACAGTATATCAAAAATGGATCTAAAAACGTTAGTGTTGATTGGCTGTGGCTGGCTCTCGGAGGACAGAATAACCCCGTGAGTGATTAGTGAAGGTACTTGATCACTGGGCACAAGAGTTCCAGGTCAATTCACTCTCATTTCAATTAAAATGCTGATTCTCTGTCAAAATAAAATCATGTTTAGCTTCTGCTTGCAATCATTTTGTCCAAGTCCCTGACTAACTTTTTAAAATGGCAGAACTCTTTTAAAAACACATCGACGTGGTGCATGAACGGCAGTTTTAGTTCAACATTTTGTTTGATATCAGAGTGAACCGATCATCATCCTGATCGTGCGGTTCTTCATCCACTTCATGTGTTGCAGCTCTCATCATAGGAGGGAGGAGCCTCTGTAACACACACACACACACACACAAGCTGGTTATTACTCAAACACTGTTAAATATCACACTTTCCACATACGATGCCAGGAACAGCACCCTATCAGCCTGGGGAGTGGCATTTATCACATTTCTAGGTGTGAAAAATTTCACAAGTCTTATTACGGTTTCACTTCTATTTATGAAAAAAAGGAAACAAACCAAACTAAGTGACAGAAGTCATTCGAGACTTTTCAAGTCTGTCAATTCTCACATGCCTACATGAAGAGTGAAAAGGTGTTTGCTCGCTTGTAATATATAATTACAATTATGTAGTTGCTTCGCTTTTTTCCTAAGCCGAGTGGCCGCATCAGCATTCAAATGCGCTTCAGTATGAACGCCAGTAAGTGAAAACATCGCAGTTCATTTGGCCTGACGTCCTTGAACGCGGAAGAAAAACAGGCCCGTGATGATGAGTGAAGCTAGACAGGTCATGTGACCAGGGTTTTAGCTGCATCATGTTCCGCCGTCTGTGACTTTCTTCACATAAGAGATGTTAGGAGACTCATCTCTGAATCTGAAACCATGAGGCTGTTTTATTGTGAAAATTGGATCATGTGACCATCTATTCTACGGGGAGAAGTTGTGGTGACATCGATTGTTCTTTTTCACATGAATGTATCTACAATACAAAGATGCATGCACGCATCAACGTTTCTTTCTTTTGTTAAGACATTTAAGTACGTGTTAACATCCATATGAACATTTATTATTAGATATATGCTGAAGAACACTATAATTTAATAATAATAATATTTGTGCAACACTATTTTCTTAGTAAATCTTGTGATGAAACCAGTCCTACAGTACAGCCCTCTTCAGTCTACATCAGTGAACGCAGCCTACTGACCTTGTGGATATGCAGAGGTGCCGTAGTCTGGAGGCAGGATGAGCGGGGTCGGCATCGGGCTGGCGTTGTTCACAGGAGGGTACGGTGCTGTGGCCTGTGTGGAGCCGCTGAACGGAGCTCCGCTGGGTTCTGTGCCGGGCTGCTGGTTCTGGGGGAAGAAGAGGCCCGGAGCGTAGCTGAAGGCGTTTGGTGACACGAGCTGAGATTGGCGCTTATTGGGGATCCCGTCGCTCATCGGCATCCCGCCCTCGGCTCCCTGGTGGTACTCGGCTGGAGGAGCGCTGGGGGAATAATGGGAGGACATTCTGGAGCGGGGGGCTGGACGGGGAGCGGGTTTTGGGGCGGGGCGAGGGGGTAAGGTGGGGGTGGTGGCAGAGGTGGAGGTGTCAGGGATGGGGGCGGGGGTCGGTGTGTCTTCAGCAGGGGCGGAGGAAGGAGGAGCTGCTTTCTTTGAAGGGTGAAGTTTTTTGTCCAGTGAGATGTTCCCGATGTGGATGGGTAACGTCAACATGACGTCTGGAAACTTTAGACTGACCTGGTTAATCACGAGAAACACAATGTTAGCTGGGAAATATACCAGATGTTTACCCATAATCTAACCTTTCAATTGCTTTTTATATTCAGAATCCAAATCTCATGATATAATTATTACTTAATCATATCTGTTTTTAATGGAATTTCTAGAAAGCTCTCTTTCTAATAAACAAACAAAACCCCTAAACATACATAACCACATTAATAAATCACTTGTTGGTGTGGAAAAAGCTGAGTATTTCTTACTTTAACATAATATTCGATCTTTATAAGTTCACATCCAGCGAGGGAGGACTGAGGAAGAGGAGGAACGATGATCTGCTCCTTCCACTCCACCTCCTTGCCGGCCTTCACCGTACCGCCCTCCACCTCCGCTATCGTCCTCAAATCATGGACGGGCTTTTTCATCTCGTAGGTCACTCTCTGAAAACACGCGAGGACAAAGAGATTCACAAACTCAGTACATAGTGACTGTGGAGTAAGATTCAGGAAAAGCAACTTCAACAGATCAAGGACGGTGTAGTTAATGCGAGATTAGATGAAATTGTTGTGTTTACCTGCATCAGACTGGCCGTTATGTTGCCTGTGTTCTTGCCGGACTGGTTGTGGATGTTGGCTGTCACCTGGATGATCTGGCTTGGTGTGTAACCTCTCATGTCGGTCTGAGCCTTCAGCACCACTGTGCCTGTTTTCACCAGCATGTAGGTGAACTGCTGGGTCACAGCAGAGGAACAGGTTCCCTGCATGGAGACGGGCAGAGTTAGAACATCATGACACTGATAGCATGTGTCGTTACAGTTAGTCCACATTGATATCTTCACTATTAGTGCACTATTACACTTACAATTCATGAGCTCTTTCAAACAGCATCTTATCCATCATGTCAGACAAAAGTTGCACAACAATTTTTTCTCAATATCAGCCTTATGCAATATGTATTTCACAACAGCCAAGGCTTCATATCTCATCTTATCTCACCCATATGTCTGGTACTTGGTTGAGGTTGAGGAGGCTTAGCAGGAAGAAAGCTTTCTCTATGTTGTAGTCTTTGGCGAATCGCGGTGTGTCGATAAAAGCCCTCACTCTGTACACGATCTTACCATAGTTGCCTTCAAAAGATGTTGGAGCGGAGGCTGTAGGGAAGATGTCAGATATATTTTAGTTTTATCACCAAAAATGAACACAGACTACTAGATTTTTATGTTATAGCAGAGTTTGAGTGTAAAATTTCTGTCACTGCTCAATACGATGTTTGATAACTGTCATACAACATATATAATATATAAAAGATGACAAAAACGTATAAAGTGACTGAGTAATGTTTCTGACTTTTCACATAAACATGAAAATAAAGACTCTAGACAGCGTCCTGATACACCTGCAGGCGCTCTGGTGGTGAACACACACACACACACACACACACACATACACATACACATCCACATCCACATACACATACACACACCCACCCACACCCACACACACACGTTTCAAATGACAGATTTAGATTCACAACAGTAAAAAGACCGGTTGAGTTGGTTTGGAGTTTCTGTTGTGTCATTGTAACAGAGGAAGCTTCACCTGGAGAACTAAACTCCAGATAAGTGACCAACAAAGACTAAACATGAGGGCTGGCTGTGTGTTCTCGTGAGTGAGAGTGCACGGCAGCTACGTGCAAACAGGAGGAGGAGAGGGATTTTTATCATTACCCAACCATCTTTTTTTGTTTAGTTTTTTTTTGGGTGATCTTTTTTTCAAAGCGATTATTAGAGATGCAGAAGATGGTATTTCATGATCAAACGTCTCAGTATCTCGCTACGCTCCTTTCTCAAGAGTCCATCAAAAATCTGCTGACGTCATCAGGGAGTGCTCTCGTGAACTGCAGAGTAATGAGTAAGAGGAACAAACAGACAGCTGTGGACATCGTTTCCGTAGCGGTGCCAGATGGAAATCTTGAGGAGAACTGGTGGCGTAAGAGAGACATCGCTCCATTTCACAGAATCATTCTTATCCCTGTTCTGTACCTCTAAAATATTAAAGATCGGATCTGTGAATGAGTTAGCAAGCGCTGCCGTCATCCACCCTAAAATGAGTACTTTGCATGTCAGCAGAAGCTACAATTAGAAGCAGAAGTGAGTTTTAAAGTGGAGGCACAAAATAAAAAAGGCCTCATAATGCAATAAAATCATGTAGAACATCAGCATGAACTGTGAGCTTAAAGGATAATTCCACTTTATTTTTGTTTTAGCCTTCGTTTTTATTGGTCATAATAATACATGATTTACCAAGTTAATTGTTGAGATATTGGAACATATCAACACTCTGAAAGTCAGACAGGTGTAGAAACATGAGCGGTCACATGATCACACAGGTTGCAAACAAGCCAACAGTTTATCCAGATTAAATAAACCACTTTATTGGAGGTCACATTGAAAGTGAGCTGAAATGTGTCTAATAATCCCTCACTGTACAGAAAACTGTGTCAACACAGCTACAGTAAATACAGAAGGTCAAAGTCGAAACAGGAAGTGGGTGTATAAACTGTGATGGATGTTTACATCAGACACTTCTGGGGATAATTTTACTGTTCACCTTCATTTTCTCCTCCTAGTAAGTTTTTCTAGCCTGAGGGTTTATTTATTGGACTTGGAATTTGAGTGGTTTTGTTTTTATTTTATCCTACATTTTATATAAGCTTTCAGTGTTCGAATGCTCTGTTATATACTGTGTAAGCACTGTTTTGAAAAGTGCTTTGTGTGGTCACTTCCTGAGCCGTCTGACTCACTGTGTTCCCAGATCTCAGCTGTTAACTGAGTACAAACAGGTTATTAGGGGTTATTACAGAAAGGGATGATGCTCAAAACTACAAACATAAAAGCTGAACTCCAATGAACCAGAATAAAAAATGACCATAAAGCTGAATCTTGATCTGCAGGGCTGCTGTTCAACAAAAAAAAATGAATGTATTATCCTCAAATTCATAGTATTACTTTTGTACTACTTCAAATTTGAAGTTGGGCTGCAAATGTTATATCTCCCCTCTGTACTACATACTCAGAGCAGTGGTGGAACGACAACATTCAACCAAGTAGTTTTACTTTACTGAAGTATTTCCATTTAATGCCACCGTATAATTGTACTGAACTACATTTCAGAAGGAAACACTATAGTGTTTGTTTCACAGCTATAGTTACTAGATTAGGCTACACAGTATACATCATATAAAAAACACCTTAACAGTTTGTAAATGCTTGAAACAACAAAATGCTACTTACACATTAATGCAACTGTAACAGCAATCTAATACAATAAGAAATGTTTTTTATATTTTGCACACTGGCTGTTTTGAGTAAACTTAATTTTCTCTTGTTTCCAATGTGAACACAAATTACTGCATATTCAAAAACCTGGTGACAATAGTCTGCAGTATGTAGTATGAATATGGGACGTGGCTAAATACATACTTATGCACATACGCACCCGTGAAGGATGGGACAGGGTTAGAGTCCCATCCTCACAGCTGCTGAACCATAACAGAATCAGGGTGAATATCAACGTGTCCGGACATGTCTGTCAGGCTGTGAATACCGGCTCAAAACACACACAAATGTAGGAAAGAATGTGCAGTGACAAGTGTTCATCCCATCACTCCGCGCTCCTACCTGGAATGAGAAACTTGAAGGGAAACGTGTGTTCTCCTTGTTTCAGGGTTCCTGTGCAGGACACAGAGAGCACAGATAATCATCCGTCAGTGGAAACAGTAACAATCACTCTGCTGTTCCCTTAGAGACGGACATGCCTCAGGGCTCCCTGCAGTATCCTCAGTGGAAAACAGGAACAAACTTACTCACTCAGAGTTTTTACCCTTCCATTATTTAGAGCAGACTAGTTTTACTGTCCACTATTTCAAGATTAAACAATGTCTTTGTAGTTGCAAAATTTGTGTAGATCTTGGAGAGTGCAGTTATTCTTTTCATCTTTTGTGTTTTGGCA
This sequence comes from Thunnus thynnus, assembly GCF_963924715.1. NCBI lineage: Eukaryota > Metazoa > Chordata > Actinopteri > Scombriformes > Scombridae > Thunnus > Thunnus thynnus. The sequence goes on from NC_089518.1 coordinate 6,017,121, forward strand.
TTTCCTGTTGTAAACCAGCAGACTAAGGAAGCTCATTAAATCATAAGGAAGTATATGCAAGACCAGTTGAGCTCAGCTCTGTTTGAAATGTCCTGGTGTGGTAAACTGCACCTACAGTATCTGATATCAGAATTCATCAGGCTACGTACCTTTGTCTGCGATAGAGACGGTGGTGTTGAAGTACTGTTCCTCCAACGTCCATGCTGTGTCGTTTACTTTACTGGTGATGCCGCAGAAACCGTTGCAGTTCACCTTGATGGCTGCAGATGAGAACACAAAGACAGCGCGTTAGAGTTTTACCCACAGAAGCAGGATGAAACATTTCTCATTTCTCTGCATATGTGTAAAAAGTTGTGTAAAGCCTTTTGTAGCTCTGGAGGAAGCTTTGTGAAATCTGATAAATTGCCTCCCGTGTTGCCAACTATTTACAATGGAATGTAATAAACCTGGCCCGAAAAGTTGTTAGATGACATCATGCACTAATCTGCATAAATGTCATGGCGTAACTATGAATACAAGATTTTAAAAAAGGAGAGCAAAAAAATTGAAGTCATGCTAAACTAAACTCGCTTTATCACTAACTATTATTATTTTTCAATCTGCATCTAAATCTACCTCTAATATTAAAAAAACCTTTAATTAGCGGTCGACTGATCATCAGCCTGGCTCATTATTGGATCCAAAATTCAGCATTTTTATGATTATTGGAATAGTTTTTTTTTTTTTTTTACTCTCCATTTTTTCTAGCAAGAACCTTGATAGACTATAACATTATTTCTTGCACATCACTCACCAGGGCCGGCCATACAGTTACTACTAGTAACATTACTGAAGCTGCCTCTGACTCTGTTAATCCATACATGAACTGCTGAGGTGTACAGCTGTCAGAGTTGAATAGTTACTTATATTGCTATTGTACATATTCAGCCATTTTGAATGACAGCTTCCCTGCTATCACATGTTGTTAATACATAACATTTCAACTGTGGTGGAACAAGTGCTCAGATCCTTTACTTAAGTATAAATACAACAATGTAAAAATAATTCAATGCGAGTGAAAGTCCTTCATTTAAAATTCTACTTCAGTAAAAGTACAGAAGTATTACCAGCTAAATGTACTTAAAGTATTAAAGTAAAAGTACTTGTAGAACTGCAGAAAATCGGGCTTTGACTGATATAATATATTTAATAAAGTGCATTATTAATACTAATGAGTCAGTTCTTACGCAGCATTTTATTGCTGTAGCTGCTGGGGGTGGAGCTAGTTTGAGCTAGTTTGAGATCAATCTGAGGGGTGTTGAGATTACAGGTTGGGTACGAAAGAAAGAAAAACATTCTGCTACATAAATTTGAATTTGGGTTCATTTTTCATTTTTCAGAACTTTTCTTTAATCTTTGCATTTTTGTGAAATACTGGAGAGTTTAAGCTCAACATAACATAAAATGTACTTAAGTAAATGTACTTAATGACTTTCCACCACTGCATTTAAATAATTGAAACCAACAACAGGCCTTCCAAAGCTGTAACAAATGAAGCATATTTGTGCATTAACATGAAGTGATTGTGTTCATGTCTAGCAGCTACGGTTGTAGAGGAAATAGTACAGCACATTTCACACACAAAGGGTGCTTTATTTAAAACAGTCCAACTGTTGATTGGACATGAAACTGTCACAATTAAAATCATCTGTTCAAACTATATGAAAATGTGCTGGAAAGAAATGATGCTTCACTGAAAACAGAGTCAGAGAAGAGACTGTGTTACAACCTTTGGAGATGAATATTGTGGTATTCATTTTTTACTCATCACTGAGCTTCAAACTGTGCCGCTAACAGAGGGTTGAAGCTTTAAGACAGAACTCGCTGCATAAATCCAGCCATTTAAATCAATTTCCCTTTTACATGTTTTTGTCCTGACTGCAGGAGGAGAACATTACATTGTGTTCATGACTCAAAACGTTTTAGCCTTTTAAAGATGACCCAAATGTTCACTTATTTTCCAATTGGTCAATGTATTTCAATATCTTTCATTTTTGTCTCATTTGTAATGAGTGCTTTGGTTTATAATCTCTCAAATAGCAGATGTGTTTGTTCTTTTTTATGTTATCCATAGTAGCAATACAAGTCAGACAGAAAATGTTCAAATTGCTAGTGGAGCTGCAACGATTAGTCGATTAATCGATTAGTCGATCGACAGAAAATGAATGGTCGACTATTTTAGTATCTGATTTCATTTTTTAGGAATAAAAAGTCAAAATTCTGTGGTTCCAGACTCTCAAATGAATATAACACAGATTTATATTTTCTGGTGTATTTTAGTCTTCGCTGATAGTAAACTGAATATCTGGATCAACTCGGGCTTTGAGAAGCAATGATTGATGTTTTTCACCCTTTTCTGAAATTTTATAGACAAAACAACTGATCTATTAATGGATAAAATAATTAATAATGAAAATAATTGTTAGTTTGCAGTTCTAAGTGGTATATTTTCAATTAAATCAACAGAAGTTTGACACTTCACCAAGTCTGGAGTCTTTGGGGTCTCTGGAGTGCCAATTCTTTCTCATTTTCTTTCTTCTTATTTATTGAAAAAAAAAAAATGTGTATAACCACAACTAAAAATTGAAGTCTCCATTTTCTCTTTTCACCTTCATGGGTATTTCCATCATGTTTTGGGATCTTGAATTTCATTTATGGTTCTTTTATTTCCATTAGAATTATGAGTTTGTCAATGTTCAACACATAAATCAAGGTACGGTTCTGCCATGGTTTAACAAATGAACATCTTAATGACAGACACTAATAATGTCGGCAGTTGCTTGATGATTGGGGTAGAAATTAATCCGCTTTAACAGAATCATCTTTAGAATTAAAAAAGATTTGGGAAAGAGATTGGAAATATAAATTTAATCTAATAGGGATTATAGATGAGCTTCATCTTTTAGGGCTGAGGCTATAAACAGTCTATGTTTTGTGTCAAAACACACAGTTCAAGAGTGGACAGCTGAACAAAGCGTGAGAACAGTCCACCTTAATGTTACACCCATATATGATTGTTAAATATTACTATTATCATTAAAACCAGGAGCATTATTAATCTGCTGCTATGACAGTAATATCAATGGCTGCTGAGTTCACTTTTGACGCAATGTATATTTCCTTAATTTCCACTTTCCATAAAAACATATTAGCTACTAAATCATTTCTACAAATTAGAAACAGACGTAGAAATTCCAAGATGCTAAAGAGCCGTCTACACCTGCAGACTGACAGCTTATCCAGCTGTTCCACCGTCATCAGACACTGAAGTCGCTTCTGATGACGCCTGAAAAGACGGATCTCATTTCTCTAAAAATGTGTTTCCTCGCCTCCTTCTCTTAATTGCGTTTCCCACGCATGACATTTAAGACACAGCTGACACAGAGTTGGAAGGAAGCACACTAATGTCTAAAGTAGAATTGTTGCAACAATTAGTTGACTAATCTATTAGTCCTGTTTTGATATTTGACTACTTATTAAAAGCAAAAAAGCCAAAGTTTTCCCTGCTTCCAGCTTCTAAATTGTGGGGATTCTGGTGCTTTTCTTTATTTCATGTGATAGTAAACTGAGTATGTTTGGGTTTTGGTCCATTGGTTCCCTTGTCCAAATACATTTAGCCTCTATTGTACACCTCTGAAACAGTCCTGAAGTAACCTATTATATTATTTGATTTTTAATAGAAGATCAATATTTACACATATGCGTCTCTTATCTCAGGGCCCAGCCTACAATTCATAATCCATCAGTGATTCAACCGTTTGTTTCCAGGGAGGCGACGCCGTGAAGCTGACAGTCTGACCAGCTTTACCTGAAGAGGAATGTAAACAGACTGGAGGCCCCACAAGCATTCAAACAGAAACTCCCTGACACACAAAAGCAGCTCTCAGCAAGTCCAGAGACACAGACAGAGAGAGAGACAGAGAGAGAGACAGAGAGAGAGACAGAGAGAGAGCACCTGATCTCAAGGAGAAAGTGTCACTTCATAATTAGGGCAAAAACTGTACTAAAAATCCTCTAAAGCCTATGAGAAACATGCTTTTAGGCTGTAACATGTTAAAAAAAAATCATAGGAAAGCGGTTTCTTCCACGGTAAGCTGGGATTTTATAGTGATTTTGCACACATCATCAGTGATGTAACCTGGGGTCATCTGGTGTTTCGGGTCTTTCAGCAACAGACACCCTCACCCAGGCGTGATGATAAAGCAAAGAAAATACTTAAAAAAAATAGTTCAGAGATGAGTTTTCCTGACGCTGGTTTGCATTCAAATACCTTCTCTATGATTCAGCACTTTGTCACAATAGCAGCAATTTCTTTCTTTTGCAGTCTAAGATCACAATAGCTTCACAAAGCTAGTTGTCAGGTTTGACCTCCTGTAGTGTTTCCATTGGTATCATTCAGTTAAGTGCTGCAACCAACTATAATTCCAATCTGACCAATTATTTTCATTATTGATTCATCTGTCCAAGTCTTTTTCAATTAACCAATTCTGCCTATATTCTGCCTGTTTGGAAACTGAGGAAAAAGTATTCAAATAGCTGTTTTGTCTGACCAACAGTGCATTACTGATGATACTGAAGTGAAGTATGAAATATGGAGGATGAATCATGCCAAAAGGATTTTAATCTTATGAACAACTGAATATCCAATTGGGAAATTTAACTACTTCTGAATACTTCAAAAGTCTGGAAAGGGAAAAGCACATTTCCTCCTTCTCCCTCCTTAAAAACAAACAAAAAAAAAACAAACAGAATTTATGACACACATTACGTGCCCTACTTTATTGTGAAGTTTATTGATAGTGTATGTGTCATGGGTCACACTTGCGTAAGTTGCATATGGAACCACAGTTGGCTCCAAACCAGTTGTGATGTCACAAACCATGCTTTTTGTAACACGCCTTCAACTGAGAGTTTAGATGAGCTCAGAGAAACTTTTCCCCCTTCAGCACATGAATATGAAAAAACAAACTCACCGCATCATTCTGCACAGTGACGCTCAAATATCCAAATTCAAAACAAGTTTTTCACTGTAGGGGGGCTTTCATTTGAAATACCACTAAATTTACAGCATCTTTCACTTTGAAAACCAACTATATTCATTAATTCAGTTCAAATTCACCTCTTTGAAATTTCCAGAAGGCTATGCCGTTTCAAGTTTGTAAGAGTTACAAATTCAGATAGAAAATAGTGTCAAGTTGCTCAAATTCATCAAACTCATTTTGGAATCTAAATTTTCAAGTCAAGTACAAAAATCAAGTTGCTCAAATTGGATTGTTGAAATTCAGACACCGACGATTCAACGTGAAGCTGCAACATCCAGTTGAGACTGTAGTAGAGGACAGAGGAAGTTGTATTACTGTAAATTTGTGATATCGGCCTTTACAAATACAACTGACTTGACTAAACGAGGAAGCAAACGGAAAACCTGAGATTTTTGGTTGTTTGTAAATTTTAAGTTGTTACAGCCTTTCGTTGCTTCTGTAGCAAGAAGCCAGAAAGAGAATATTTGCTGCTTCCACAATGATCTTAATAATTGATTCATTTTCTTTTGAACAACTAATCAATTAATTGTTTCAGCATTACTTCAACTTAGATCTTAATGTGAATTTCTGTCTATAGATGAGCTAATAAACAGAAATCCATTTGTCCCACCAACAACTGGTCCTGAAGAAGAAGGTAAACACCTGTCAGACATCTGATACAAGATCTCAAACACATTTGACACTAAACCGTCTCACAAGAACGGACACACTGCAGACTTCAGAAGGCAAACTAACAGACTCCTTTGGTAATTAGCCCCAGTTTGTGTGTCTCATGTATTAGCGTTACATTCGAGTCACAGAGCTAAGCATCCATTTCTCTTAAAGATAAATACCAGGCGTTGTTTGAAAACCCAGAAGGTAGAATAACAACACTCACTGCTGACCTTTCTAACCATTTGGATAAAACATATTCAGTCCACTGCAAGATAAAACATATTTTTACCCTTCTTCCCAACTTACAAGCATGTTTGCTATCCAGGTAGCCATAGCTACCATCTTTGTTTGGATTAGGAGACAGTTGCCATTTAGGAGAAGGCTTTAAAGTAAATATTTTTTAATCTTGCAGTGGACTGCATAATTTGTTACCCAAATGGTTGGAAAAGTCTTTAAGGATTCAGAAAATACCTTTAGAGCAGCAGTGTTATTCTACCATCGTTGTTTTTCAAACATCCTTTATCTCTTAGAGAATTATTATTATAGTTTTGCGACTCATGTAATGCTAATACATGAGAGGCATGGGCTGGGGCTAGCAGTTCATGTTACAAGTCACAGAAAGGAATATATATCCCTCTAGGTTATTTATATAACCCAGAGAGATTATATAATACTTTATAAAAAAAAAAACAACCAACCAAAATTCCCATTAGCTCCCAGACTTTTTTTTAACTCAAGAATTTACTTGAGTTGTATTGTAGAGATGCTGTGTAGGATTTTATTTACAATTCACTTGAAAAAAACCCGCCAGTACGTTTTACAGCCTTTAAAACCACAGACCTTCAACATCAAATTCATTTTACAACAGGCTAAAGTGATAATAGACCTGAATTATAGCTTGTTTGATCTTTGCTAAATCCTTCACTTCCTTGTTAGGCGACGGCGACGTTTTTTCCCACCAGGTGAGCTGAATATGAACAGACTCTTACCTTTACACTGCAGCTGCTGGCCCAGTTTGACGGTCACGGTTCCGGTGATAGACTCTCCTGGACTGTACACAACTTTATTTTTGTCAAACGCGATCTCAAACTCCTGAATTTTCCCCATGTTTGTCCCGATCCACGGTGAGTCTGCAGCTCACCTGTGCACACCTTCTTCTTTTTCTTCTTCTTCTTCTGCTTTAACTGTTTAATGGCTGTTGGCAAACAGCTTTTAGGTGCATTACCGCCCTCTTCTGGATTGGAGTGTGGATCAGGACGGTTACTACATTATTACAGTAAATTAAATTCTCTATTAAGTCCTCTGTTAAAATAGCCTTGCAGCCTGTCCTGCAGCATGCTTCTTCATGATATTTAGTGTAGTGTTCAGACCAGATATAATGTCCTCCTCCTTTCTATTTCTATTGCTTCCTCTCATTTCTTCTACTTTTCTTTGAATGCTGTCGTAGTATCAGTTCTTATTTCCTCTGTTACACTCTTCCTGTCATTCCTTTTTCATTTCTGACTTTTATTTTTCTTGATTATACCTTTAACCTCAGCCTTGCTATATTTTCATGACCATATTTATTTCTCTTTTTCTTGTTGGTCCTTTTGTATATTTATCTCCCAGCTCATTTCCATCTGCACCAATATGTGCAGGAATCCACATGAATTCAATTTCTATTCCTGCCCTCTTAATTCTGGATATTATTTGAGCTATGTTAAGTAGTATATCTTGCCTTGTATCTGGCTGCATGTATTTAATACTTGTAAGTGCACTACTGGAGTCAGAACCAATCGAAACTTTGATTGGTTTGACTTCCTCTATTGAGTATAGCAATAGTTCCCCTTTATACTGTATATATACTGCCAGATTATCACTAACCCTTTTATTTGACATTACATTTAATTCTGGATTGATGAATGCTATCCATACTCTATTGTCCAATGTTTTACATGTATCTTTATGTACTTTAACATATTCTGAATAATCTTATGAATAATAAGAAAATAATTCTAACATAATCTGAATAAAACCAACAGATTCTTAACATTATAGACACATCTCCTGAGGTCATATGAAGTGCCTTCTTATGTCTCTCCTTATTATTTTAGAGCTATAGCCTATTTATTCATATAATTAGTCATTTTAACTTAAATCTTTATATATAATATTTAATATAATATTTTTTGTCTTTCATTATTTCTTATTCTTTACTTTCATTTATAAATACTTATTATCAGCATTCCAGGTGTAATATGTATATTATTTTTTGAATAAAGTTTTGTAAATAAATAAATAAAAAGAGAAGGATTTTACATGTTTTATAAATGCTCTTGAATGTCATAAAAACAAAAAGAGTATATGTGCAGCTTATTATTAAGTCTTTTGGACACAGGATGGCCAATGTTTTTTTCCCTTCATTATTCAATGAGTATATGTGGGTTAGCAGCGTAGGCTCAGTGCTAGCCTTTCTTTGAGAAGCTTGCATGTCTTTTAACTGCTTGTAGATGTGAGTAGTTGTCTGTCTTATAGACTGGTGACCTGTCCGGGATGTTCTCTGCCTCTTGCCCACTGTGAACTGGGATAGGCAACAGCACCCGCACAACCGCACACCCAAATATTCTGCTCACAGTGACCCAAGCCATAAGTGGACTGTTGGTGACCAAGGTAGCCCCAAGAGTGTGAAGAAAAGAAAAAGAAAAGGATTACGGATCCAGATCCAGTCCAGACATGACCTGTATCATTCGTACCAGTTTCAGTCCTGATTCATTAATGAAGCAACTTAATGAAGCCTAGTCTAGCCTTGCTTATGCCACCCAATGGTGGATACCATGTACCATGTGAGTGAACAGTGGTCCTGGAAATAAATTTGCTTTATATAAATTTGAATACTCTATGATTTCCCAATTTAGCATGATCTAATTTTTGGTTTGTAGACAAGCAGCAACAGCCATGGCTTGAAATTGAAGCCAATGTGGAAATCCCTTTAAGTGCAATGCCACTGATGGCTAAAAGATCCCTGGCTCCAATAGACTCCTATTCTAAAAGCATAAACTTCTCTTTTGAAATACTAAGTCAATATTTTTTTTCAATAAGTCATTATGGTCTCAATCACTATATTCAGGCTCTCTAATAAGTGTGCTGGTGGTCATTTTGGAAATTATTGCTCTGTTACTATGGTTTGAGGACCTATAGTAGCTTTGATGTCTGCCGTGTGGGCATTGATTGACAGCTGTCACAGTATTTTAGCAAATTTAATGTTACTTGATACAATACCTGCCGTGTTAGTTAGCTAATGTTAGCACAAGTCTGCGTTGCTCAGTGTTCCTGGTAAGTTAGCATTAGCTTTGGTTAGAAGTAGCAGGGCAGGTTTCCAGACTCCTTAATTTGAAGGTCCTGGCTGCGAATGGAAAAGATGGCACTGACCGTAAGCAGCAACTCTGGGCTTCAAACTGGCTCCAGTGAAACCAATGGGTGATGTCACGCTTTGCTACGTCCATATTTATATACAGTCTATGATTTTAAATAACAGAAACACAACTCCAAATGAATGCTAATGTTGCTCAGTGTCTGCTAGATGTGTAAATTGGCTTGTTTGTTAACACACTGGCCATACAGCTTGTTGCGCTGTCTCCAAGTGGCCAAAAATTCAGCTAATGCGGGTTTAAATTCAAGTGTTGATTATCATCTGCAGTCTTAATTTCACTGAGCTGCTTCCAGCTATCTGTATATGAGCAGAGCACCAGCTTAGAGTTTTTGCCGTTTTATCTCCTGTGCCTTTGCACTCAGCACAGAGCTGTCATGGTTCATTTCTTTTTGTAGATTGTTGCATAAATGGCCACATGACACAATGGTGATCTGTGCAGCTGTTCATGTTTAAGTACCTCAGACAGTGTCCCAAACACTTCACCAACAAGGGCCTGTGCTAAGCAGGCTAGCCAAAACAGCATGAGTACAAAAACTAGCTGCTCATAGATGTCACGATTGTTGCTGGTGTTAAAAACTGTTTCGTTCGGGTTGTGATCATTTGGACCACTTTTTGTACCACTTAGGTGTATTTCATCGATGAAAGGTTCAGCTAGACTCCAATAAAGTGGCCCCTCCTCTCATCCAAGACGACTGACATTAACAGTGTACTAAGTTCAGTCCGCTCAGCTCAACACACAGTGACTGACTGATGATCATCAAAACCAAATGTCATTTCAGTTTATTACAACTAAGTTATTCTTCTTTTAGAGTTCTGTAATAAAACACATTTATTAATGTAAGTTTTAATTTAATGTAACATCTAAAAGACTTCTCTTTCTCTCTTTTTCAGTATTGTAACTGTTGATTTTGTCTAGTTACACTGATAAAACAGAAGACTGGAGGTGATAGGGCTACTTTATGATGATTGGGCAGGTTCAAGGCTTTGATTGGGCTACTTTTTGTCCGTCACATCTAATGCTGCCTGTCACAGTATAGCTCATCTGTGTCATAACAAGAGAACAAAATTAACTAAAGAACATTTCAGAGGGACAAAGGAAGGTCATATTTCAAATTAAAACCTGAGATAGCCAGTGATCTTCAACTATATAGTGACTAAGCCACCTTATTTCAATGGCCCCTCCATTGAATCACTGGAGTTTTACCATGGTCTGTGCCCCATATAAAACTACAACATGAGTCAGGTTATGAATTGCATGATTTCAATGGAGGCCATTAGCTCTATTCCACTACTGCAGCCTAAAGAGTCCATACTAGGATCTCCCTAGGTAGTGTGCATTACAAAATACATGTGAATGAACATGTGAATGAATGTACAACAAACAGCATGTCGCTCTTAGATAAATGACATTCACTTGCTCTAGTACATTAATCATAAGTATTTCTAAAATCTAATATTGCAGTTTTATTACACAGTTGATCTGCTTTGTTGACTGAAAGCAGCAGTATACACAGGCCTTCGAACCACGTGTGACTGATCCTAGCGAAATATAAGACTCAGAGACAATGTAATTCTACAATGCTACTAGATTTATTATACACTTATTGAAAGCACTTAGATTAAGCTCAAATCCACAGTTAGGAAAATCAAGGCAACAGTAGAACATCAGTAGGAATTAAGAGTTCTGCTACTGGGTATTGTGCGTTAGGTCAGCTTATTGTTGCGTAAAGCTTCAGAAGCAGGGTTGGATTTTGGGGTGTTTGTTTGCTCTGGTCCAAATCAGTGGATGAGTTTGGTAAACTTGTGTTTTTCCCATGGTTCAATTTCTTTTCACACAGAAAAAACATTCAAGCAAACCAAACTTCATCACTAAAAGCCATGTGAGAATATTCACTCTGCTCATTGGTTAGATGTGTTGGGGGGCGGGAGTCAGAACATAAACACAGGAAAAAGAAAAGAAAGTCCTGTGACCAAATATCAAGAAGGCAACACACTTTGTTGATAGTCCAGGTCCCATGTCTATTCATTCTCCAGCTAGCTGCTAGCAACTGTTGATTTTGCTTGTTCACATCCCAGAATGCGAAGCTTACCTGACTACCGGAGCCATTTAGCTCAAACTTACAGAGCATGCCTTATCACTGGGTCTAATCAAGGTCACATCATGTTCCCCCCATTCAACCAGAATGAGACCACTTCTAAAGGGAATCTGGAGGGTGTCAGTGCGATTGTTTACTGTTTTCAGATCTGCCCAAATGAACTATACCAAGGGGGAAAACGAAGAAGACTGTATGGGCGTATGGGTCTTGTTCAGGTATCAAATTAAGGCAGAATTCTAATAGTAGTCAAGTAGTATTTAAGCAGAAAAGACATACTGTATATTTATGTGAGATGTTCATGTGAAATGAAGAAATAATGGGAAAATAAATAAAAGACAGGTATATGATGGAGGTAATGCTACAGTTTGAGGGTGTTAGTCTGTAAAACCTGCAGGGAAAACCTTTTCTCCTGCCTGCTCCACCAACCAACCAACTCAGGTTTTCAGCTGAGAGTTCACTAGTTTTCACTGATGACAACAGAGTCTTTCCAACAACATTTACTTATGTGCTTCCAGTTTATGTCAAACCCAATGACTCCACGTTACTGATTTACAGTCATTTCTGAATCGCTTCTATTCTGAGTATCTTTCTGTCCAATCCTCAAAGACTGAAATGCATCTCGAAAATTCTGCGAACCAAAACAGTACAACAATGGATCCAGGCAGCCGTTCACTCCTGCTAAAATCACGGATGCATAATACGCCGTCTCAATCTGCAGAAGAGCATGGCAGTGTTGGGGGAAGAACTTTTTTAGTACCACTCCCACAGTCCGTACAACATTAAGAGGCAAGAAGCACAGCCCAAATATCACCAGGCACATGCCTATCATCCTCTGAGATTTCAGCTTGACTTTTAGACCTTTAGCTGTGCTGATGTTGAGGCGAGTTAAAGTGTTCGCCAGACGGCCATAGCAAACAGCTGACACAGAGAAAGGGAGTAGGAACCCAAAAATGAACAGGAAAAAGTTAATGACAAAGTAGGCATTTGTCAGATTTTTCTGGTGGATGGAAAGGCATTGACCGTTACCGCCCTCTTTACTTGAAGGGAGCATGAGGGCATAGATCAGAGCCTGGATCACCAGCAGAGACCAAACTCCTGCACACAGCTTTCTGATGAACCCCTTCCTTTTCATGCAGGAGGTTTTGTTAAAGTGCACCACGGCAGTGTACCGATGGACGCTGATGAGAGTGAGGAATATGGTGCTGCCGTAGAAATGCACACTCAGCAGGGCAATCTTGACTTGGCACAGAAACCGACCAAAGGTCCAGTCATTGCCCATGGCAAAGTACACTGCCATCATGGGAGTGACTGGGGTGGCGATGGCATCGCTAATGGCCAGGTGGAACTGCAGCATGGTTCCAGAGGTCCAGCAAGGCAAGCGGCAGCAGAAGACCCAAATGCTGAAGGTGTTGAGGAGGAAGCCCAGGAAGAAGACCAGGCATAGGAAGACGGTGATGGATGCATGCTGGTTCTCTCCTAGGCAAGGTCCCGAGTCATTGCTGTTGTTCCCAAGCTGTGAGGAAAACACTGCAGGCTTCATCTTCTGAAAGAAACTAAGTTGGTTCTTACACCTGTGGAAAAAAACACAATTTGCTACTTATATATCATATTTTGCAAGTGCAATTGTATTGATTAGATCAATAAACATACAGGATATAAAACAGCTGTATAACTCTATTATACAGCTGTCAGCTGCTGATGTCAGCAGTGGTATCTTGGCTTGGGCTAGGAGGCTACCATAAGTACTGTGTTACAAACTGGGAGTGTGGAGTGTGAATGATGTGGCCGTTTACCAGACAGGGCCAGTCTAATGAAGAGACACTATCAAGATGCATTCTGGAAAGTGTAAGATCCAAGGCTTTTGGAGCTTGATCCATATTTGGGACTAAAAATCAGAATCTCTCTGTCTCTCACAAATCCCCTGACTTTATGGAAATGCAATGCAAAACTGCTGAAGTTCCTGTGCTGAAACACTTCAGCATAGGTATTTCAAAATCTGATTTCCATAAAATTTGCAAATGTCTTGTTGACTCCTGTGGCCTTTTCAGTGCCACCATCAGATCATACTTCTATTCAAGAAATATCCAAATCTATACTTAACATATTAATGCTCCCCAGAGGACAAACCCTTTCCCTTTCGAATATTGACCGATTGATCGATTGATTTTATTTATGGAATAAACAGACACATAAAAGAACAAAAATCCAAAGGATAGCATGTTAAAGTGAAAACACGTATTTTCAACATGGTCCCAAGATGTTAAAAGACAAAGAAAACATAAAGAAAAACAAAGACATTCAACATAAAAATTATACAATATAATCCTGAAATACAAATTTAAGAAATAAAAAACAACTCCCACATCAAAAAACAAGTACAGCTAAAGTAACAGTGTCATTGCGGTTTTCATTATAAATGTGTTACCCTGTTCCATAAAAAAGGCTGTTCCACAACATGGCAGCGGTGTAAAAAAGGAACTTCTGGTTATATAATTCACTTGAGGTATTTTACATGAATGCACACTGGCCCTGGTATTCTAATTATGCTGAGTATGGACCATTTATACCTGAGAACACAAGTATTGAAGAGCATACCCATTGATTGTACATATGATGCAACTTGTGTTATTCTACCCCGAGCTGTACTGGCAGCAGTCTTCTGAATTCATCACTACCAACATGTGTTTTAAGGTGGATGCATTTATTAAATAATAAATAAATTTGTTTCTAAGTTTAGCTGTAAAACTACTGTTCCAAGCAGAACATGACACTGTATCAATGATGACACGAGAAGTTTCTTGACAGAGAAGTCGAGAAAGTTTGTTCTGCAAAACAGGAACTTCAGTTTGCTGGCACATTTATATAATATTTTAGCAGCAATAGATTCACAGGAGAGTGACTGTTCAACTATTATTCCTAAATATGAAACACTTGTCTGAGATACAATTTCAGCTCCATTACAAGAGACTTTCAACATATTTGTTCTTGACAGCTTCTTCTTAGTTCCAAACAGGATTGACTTGGTTTTACCCAAATATACTGAAAGCTTGTTATCTATGAGCCACTCTATAGAACCTTGCAACATCATGTAATTATGTACAGATAGATATGGCCCCTTCAGCATCACAGATTTGAGCTCTTCCTGTAAGGTAAGAAATGAACCATTTCATAGCAGTATGTCTAAAACCCATGCACGGCAGTACAATATAATTCTGACTAAACACAAGATGTTTGAAAACCTGTTGTTAAAATTGATACCGGCTGGTAATTCCCAACATATGATTTTTTAAAAAGTGGAACAACCCTAGCCCTTTTTAAGTTCACATTGGAATTTACTCTGACTTAAATTTAATATATGAGTAATTACACTAGAAATTACACTAGCACTATCCCTCAGAACTCTGGCTGGAATAAAACCCAAGGCAGTTGATAGACTCACCCTTTCCAAACTGCGTAGATGCAAACTGCATCTACACACACAGTGTGATTAGGTTATGTTAGGTCCTCCTTACAGAAAAATCACTTCCTGTTCTTAGTATTGCTTAGGAACTTAAAACTGATAAACTGAACTGATACATTAGAGATTCAGTATATGTATGTAATAGGTCTATATATATATATATATATATATATATATATATATATATATATATATATATATATATATATATATATATATATATATATGAGCAGCCACATATGACTTTTCATCTGTTAATTCATAATTATGAGGAAGTGGTTTGTCATCAGTGCTTCTCAGTGACCACTGCTGCCTGAGCAATGGAGCAAATGCATCCCCATTATTCAATTAGGATGAGCAAAGTTGTGGTTTTGCTAACCCAGTTTTTGTCTTTTTAAAAATAATCTTATCATCACACAGTCCCCGCAATCAGGTGATTATATTTAAGCTGCTTATATCAATGATTGTTTTTCTATTTACAGCAACTGATAAAAATAAGTAATAAAAAAAATCTGACCACCCTTTGATTTGGTTGTGGTTGAGAGAGACAGACAGACAGACTTTTACTTTTACTTTTATAGACTTAAACTGTCTGAATTAACAAAAAGTCAAAAGTTCAGTGGCACTTTAGTTTCAGTTTTAGTCAAACTTTAGATGGAATTATTTTTAAATATGATGATGCATCACTCAATGTACTGATCTCTCATCCGGCTTCTCTACGCTGCGCTTTCATTATTATGTTTATTCTCTCAGTTTCTCATACAGGGTAAATGCTGCAAGTTTACTATAAGGGAAGTAAGGTCTAGTCATCAACTAAAATGGCCCTTTTAAGTATTCAGGAGCAAGAATCACCGCCTGAGCTGTGCATTAAAATAGTTCTTGATTTGAGATAATGTAGGTTAAAATAATCTGTTATTCATTCCTGTATAACATTACAACTACATCAGCTAGTGGTGCTAATAGCTCCCAGTAGAATCTGTGTGTGGGATTGGAACTAGATAGATGTTGTGAAGCCGTTTCATTCATCCAAACTGTTTTTACTTTGTTGCAGTTGTTAGACTTTGAAGATGGCCGTGTGAGCACAGAGAATAGCAACCCTCAGGTTTAACATTGGTTAACCAGGTTTCATTATACAAATCATATGGTGATGTGTTGTAAAACTATTTCATTTATATAAATTGTTTGTCCTTGTTTAACCTTGAAGATGGCGTAGTAGCCTGCAACTTACTGACATTTTAGGCTAAATGATGATTTTATAAAAATAATTTCAAATATGAAATAGCCATTCTTCTAATAATCATTTCCTGTCCTGATCCACCCGATTATACACTGTTCTTGATGCATCCTTGGTTTTCATAGCATCCTCAATCTAACTAATCTAGACTAGGCGGCTGTTTCTTGACTTAATCCTGAGGTTAGGTAGTGTAGAAATGCAGGAAATTTGTTTTAAATTACATTTTTTTTTTGTAGACCTCCTCATCAATTAGGTATCTTTCCAAGTTTGCTCCCCCATTTTAATACATAACCAGTTGCCTATGTCAGTGACTAGGCTGTGTTGAAAAAGATGTGATCATCAAGAAAGAGTCACACAATTCATAGGATAAACAGCATTTCATGTCCGAAAGGTTCACATGATATTTTGCTGCTTGTAGCAGCACTTTTTGCATATTGTGGTAAGATTCCCTGCCTCGTGGGCAAATTTAAATGTAGTCCCTCCCGGCTGACCATGTATTTACCTCAGCAATCTAGTACCAACATCAGGCCAAACGTCAACTTTGTTTATAAATGCAGCGTGTCCTAAACCATACAGCATATCATCCTCCAAATGGAATAAGTCTTTTGCTTTTAATGACCCCATGATCTTCTCTATCACCATCCTCAGGACAAACTAAATTCTTAGTCCTGGTGGTTTATTCTGTCCATCACTTCTAACTTTAGGGTGCAATGAACATTAAAGCCTCTAGAGGCCACCAGGGATTTAGGCCAATAGTCTTCTGGAGTAGCTGCTTTGGTTTTCTGCATGATCAACTAGTGTGGTGGCTTCACCACATTGGTTTTCAGTTCAACAGAAAATAACAACCTCATGATGATGTCGTGCCAGTTTAGGCATATTTAAACTACAGATTCATGACATACAGCCTGAGTTACAAACTGTTTTTATAGTTATTATATTAATATTGTACATCAAAATGCTGATTTATTAAAATTAACATACACCGAATATCATGTTGAATATAGAGAAATGGATTATTTATAAGCAGTGTTCTGTTTCAAGATTATGTATATTGATAGGGGGAAAAAAAAACTTTCTTCAACTTCAGCAATGAATATCTTAAATAGGTCACGGCTCTAATGTTATTTTAGTTAACTAATATGAGAAGGATAGGACAGGGATACATTGCAGTCAGTAATAACTTGGTGTTATCCTAACAGGTAGTTTGCCATAATAAGGTCAGGTTGTATTTTTTTTGTCATCAAAATGGAGAACTGATATGTCAGAGATGTATTTGGAAGGAGCGTTTAAAATAAAAAATGACATTATGGATCATTCAGGAGCACAGATAACATATGCAGGATGTGGACACAACACAGCTGGACTATAAAATATAATTCAAGTATGTTGTATTGCATTGTACTGTGTAGTGTTCTTGCTATTTGTCCACCTGGTGGTCTCATAACCTCTACTCACACGGTAGAATCAGGTTCTGTTCAGTTCCCTTATGGCTATTTTAAGAAACTTCCTGTTCTCAGTATACAGTAATTAAGGAACTGAGAAACAAATAAGAGATGTGATAATCTAAAAATGTGTGTATGCAATGTATATACATGTATAGACCAGTAAGTACATTTGCTCAAGTACTGTACTTAAGTATAATTTTGAGGTACTTGTACTTTACTTGGATATTTCCACGTTATGCTACTTTATACTTCCACTCCACTACATTTCAGAGGGAAATATTGTACTTCCTAGTCCACTACATTTATTTGACAGCTTTAGTTACGTTTCAGATGAAGATTTGTGTGCAGTGTGTAGACGTGGTCACATCTCAGAGAAAAAGTCCAAAAACTGAAAACAGATTTGTGTATCAGAACTTTGTTTTTTCTTCTTTCCTCTCCCATTAATCATCTCACGACCCCTCAGATTTATCTGCTGACCCTTTGGAGGGGCCCGACCCCTAGGTTGGGAACCACTGGACTAAACTAGCTAACTGTATATAAAGTAGTGTAAACTAGCTCCACCTCCAGCAGCTACAACAGTAACATGCTGCTCTAACACTGATGCTTCACTATTAATAATCTAATGATGTCATATATAATAATATATCAGTCAGAGGGACCAAACCACTACTTTTACTGCAGTACTTTAACTACATCAAGCTCATAATACTTATGTACTTTTACTATAGTAGTACTTTACTTGTAATGGAGTATTTTTACATTACTGTATTGGTACTTAAGTGAGTTTTTACTTCAATTTTCAAATATACTGTAGTTACACCTCATGGCAACCTGATCAACCTTAAGAACTGCAGAATACTTCATCCCAGTAAAATAAAGTATAATTTCTGTACATTCCAAAGTATCATGAAAGATTTTTTAGGTTATAGGACATTTCTATTCATACTATACTTAGACCCTTCTTAATGATTGTTATGGCAGATAAAATGTCATTTTCAAATCACACCATCATCTCGGGCCAGCGGTGCTCATATGCAGTACTAGTTTGTTTGAAAAGATCTTACCTGAGTTGAAGTTGTCCTCAGTGTGCTCACCCAGAAAAAACAACCCAGTTTCTATTTCACACTGCCTGCATGTGTGGCTGCCAGGGGTGTTGCCCAATGAGATCTATACACGACAGACCTTTTTCCGTTTAAGTCAAATGTTTTTCATCAAGTGACTGAATCTGCACAGTGATGTTGTAGTGCACGTCACTTCATCTGGAATACAATCACAACACTTTGTATTTCTAAATAATCATTTATTTACAAGTTTCTTGCACTACTGACCCAATTCAAAATGTAACACACTGATAGCCAGATTACCTATGAAAATACTGTATATCTGGACAATAATGCAAGAGCACAAAGTATAGAAAACTCATGATTCCTCCCTTGAAGAAAAATAGTTGGCTGCTGGACTACACTGTCAGAGCTGGAGACAAACATCTAAAGAAACTAAACCTCCACAAAAAAATAATCATACAACAAACAATATAAAATGTCCAGTCTTTTCAAAAAATTCATGAGCCAACTCGTGGCTGCGTTTACAGTCAGTTAGTCTCTGTGTCTGCCGTCTCAGAGAGGTGTGGTCGGGGTGGAGGCGGTGGTGGGGACGGTCACAGGGTGCAGCCCCAGATCCAGGGATGGAGTTTCCTCTGCTGGTGGAGGGCTCTTCTTCTGCGTCTCCAGCTTCTCCGTCAGCTGGCTGTGCAGCTCCTTCACCGGCTCGCTGCTCTGTGGTCATCAGAAAGCATCACACACAGTGTCAGTGCACGCAATACAGAAAACGCTCCAAACTGGTGTTGTGCTGGTCATTTGTGTCAAATGCTTTATCTCATGTTTATATCTGCCCTGTTTTAAAGCTGCAATGATTAGTCATGAGACTGAATGATTACAGCGAGAAAAAACTATTTAAATGTTAATTTGGGCACCTGACTATTGTTTTAAGACAGACTTTAAAAATTAATTTAACCAACCATTCAAGCAGGTGACAAACACTCATACTTGCCTGGTATACATGAGGTATTTTAAAATGCAATGGCTTTCTGCTGTGGACTGTGGACTGTGGACTGTGGACTGTGGACTGTGGATAGGGAGACCTCTTGCTGATTCTACTCATCACTACAACTCATGTAGAAAAAAGACTGAAGGAAATAAAGCCAACCTGTTTTGGAGGTTCAAGAGTTTTCATCAAGGTTTCCATGTACGACGGCAGCACTTTGTGGTGAAGATGCAGCAACATACGGAGGGTGTGTCTGTGGACGTTCTCTTTACTGGGAAATATTCACACAGGAACAAAAAGTGTGAGGAGACAGGACAGAGAATGATGTTGAAGGTTCATTTTTAGTGGTGATTAGTGGAGCTTTGCAGATTTTTCACAACAATGTCGCTGAGCTGAGCTCTCTGAAGAAGACTGACAGTGATTATGGACATGCTGTTATATTCCAGGAAAAAAACTAGAAGAAACCCACCTGGAAAAAGAAGTAAGGAGGAAGCCATCAAAGACAACTGAACAAAACTCTTCTGCTCCAAACTCATCAGAGAGCAGGGTGAGGTGTCCGGTCAGCAGGTGCAGGAAGATGTCGCCAAAGGCCATGTCATTGTAGGTCTCCACTGTGGGGGAGAAGCAGAGACACCAGTCATCCTTCCATATGTCTAATAGTTCCTACTTTAACTGGATCCCTCTGCAGCATGACACACATGAGGATTGGAATCTAAAGCTAATTAGAAGATATTTGCAACATCAGAACCATTTGGTCAAAAAAAAGTAAGATAAGCCAGATATTCTTGGTTGGTTGAGACATTTACCGTCTGGTTTGAATCATTTATATGATTTAAGACTGTTCATATCCTTCACACAAGTGCAGATAATTTCCCTATCTGCACCCTTCTGTTGGCTGGATAAGAGGAGAGATCATTACTTGTTTACTTGTGTCATCTGGCTTCTCTGTGTAACCTGGTTACTACACTGCACAGTGTCACTACTGAGGAACTGAACATTTGCTTCTCTGACAACCCAAAAACAGGCAAAAGACAGAAAGAAGGATGATCCTCACCCAGAGCAGGTAGTAACCTCTGTAAGGCATTCTTGTTCCTCAGTTTGGCGATGTGGAGGACGTAGTAGAGACCCATTTCACAGGCCACTCTGTTCTCCTGCAGGTACCTGAGGAAGAGCAACAGCCACCGTCACAATGGTTCCTAGATGACGTACTCGAGTGATGAGGTGAGCGTTTTAGTTCTTTTTACTGGATGGATTTCAGTGAAATCTGTTTCACACATTCCAGAGGATGATACTTGAGAGGATGAATTGTAATAACTTTGATATCTCAGCAACATCAGGTCAATTTGTCCAATACTTTGGTTTATGACTAAATATTGTATGTTTAGTGCTAATTAGTAAATGTTAGCTAACACGCTAAACCAACACAGTGAACGTGGGACACATTACACCTGCTAAACATTAGAACACTAATATCAGCATGTATGTCAGCCAATAAATGACAGGAAACTGAAGTACAGAAAAGATACGTCTTGAAACAGTATCCCTATTCTATAGTTTGTCTACCAGAGAGTAGTGACTAGTTTATTATATACAAGTTATTATATACAGTATATATCAAACAACGCATCCTGCCCATACATGCACATTTCTTGGTCACAAATGCTAAAAAAATAAAAATAAAAATTTAAAGGAACCTTATCAGAAATGTTTGTTTATGATATGGGTTGTGTAAAGAAAAATAATATCAACCGACATATCACTACCAGATTATTTAAACTCTCAAATATCAACATGCTAGCATTATTGTTGTGAACATTTAGCTTATGTACAGCCTCACAGACACTAGCCTGGCTGTAGACTAGAATGGTGATTACAGGAGATGCTTTTACTTGTAATCTCACTGAGTCTATCATGTCTCTTCCTGTTGATCTATCCCATGTGAACTAAGTGACCTTTGTGAGAATAAGATATCATGGTTCAGCTTGTGGTTACCTCGCTAACCGCTGCTTCTGACGACAGGAAACTGAGACCCTGGTATTGAAGAAAGAAAAAAAACCTTTCCTTTTGTGTCATGTTGCATTTCTCCTCCTGCAGGGTTTTACCTTGTGAAAGCGTCTGGCAGGGTGGTGGGGTAGGTCAGCGAGCTCTTCTCCTCACTAGGAAGCTTCTGTTCTACAGTGAACGTATGGTCGTCCACGACCACTGACATCATGGCAGGCAGGAAGCGGGTCACCACCTCCAGGTCCTGGAGCATCAGGGGAAAGATTCAATTTTGATCCAATACATAAGGATTTTATTTTTGGCAGTGTTGACTTTATGTGTGACAGAGATCCATGTGAGGTGACAGTCTATACATACCAATCGAGGCTCTTTGAACACCTGGCTGTCAATCATGTCCCACGCCCCTTGACCCAGTGACAGCATCCTCAGAAGCAGCATCAGGTCTGGACTGTCCTGTTCACACACACACACAGATACGACAACTTGAGATTCTGTTGATACGATGGAGTGTGTGTGAGGGAACTCCATAGAAGAAACACTTTCATCAAGGCGGAAAAAGATGTTGCCCTTTAAAATTCGTGGTAGCTGTCGTTGCTAAAGTGGTTTGACGGTATGCTCACTCTGGGTAAAGAGTCCTGACTCAGCAGCTCTTGCAGGTTCCTCATGATGCTCAGCACCAGGGTGTTACAAGCATACGGGTCACACAGGATCATGGACAGGTCCCTGGAAAGCACAGAACATCTCCACTGATTCGCGTATTCCAACAGTTCTGCTGATTAGCCATCTTCAAACCATCCCCTCGTCTCTTACCCGAGGACTTGCTCCTGTCCTTTCTTGACTCCGTCGAGGAAACCTTGCAGCTCTCTGGCCCGCTTGCCGTCCACAAATTTCTCACGGATGCAGGCGTCTAAACACCAAGTGAACTATTACAGGAATACACGATGGAGAAAAACATGTGACACAAAGTTAAAACAGAATGACAAAATAAAGACTCGTTATTCTCATTGCTCTAAGGTTTCAACTTGTCTAATCTAATCTCTTTTCCCCCCAAAAATACAGGCAGATGTTACTACACTAACTCACCGCCATTATTTTCTGTCCTTACCTTATGGCAGGGGTCTACAGAGCAGATCTCGCTGATGTCAAGGTCATGAAGAGACATCAGCAGCTCTGCTCTCAGTGTGCAATAGTGGACGTTTCGCGTTCGCAGGAAGAGTGTTCGTAAAAACTGCAGCACCATGTCGTACAGCTTCACATTCTTTCCAATCATCTGGGTGAGTTTCAGGACCACCTGCAGTGTACAGACAACAGGAAGACTTCACAGCTGCAACATCACACGCTGGGGACTGGATTTTCATAGACTTTGTTTAGTGTTTATCAGATATCTAATCCGATGACCGTGACCCACCTCGCCTTGGCGTCGGGTCTTTGGAGAAGGGCTGAAGAAATTATGCAAGATGGAGAGGTCGCTGCTGAACAGAGCTGCCTCCTTTTCCACGATGTACTGCTTGAGGAGCGGTGATACTTCATCCCCAAAAAGAGCCTGGTTGTCCTGCCAGATCTGCCTTTTCACCTCCACAGCACACACCTTGTACAGCTCTTTGTCAGCCATGACCATCTTCAGTTTCTTCTCCGGGACCTGCAGGAAGGAGCGTGCGGTAAAGATTAAGGCAGTTTCTCCCCCCCCCCTTTTCTTATCCTTATCTTTTGCAAAAGCAGTTTAAAGATTTTGGTTCAATAATTTGCTGTGGAGTGACACATCTCCACCACTATTGGATGATTTGCCATGAAATTTGTTACAGACATTCATGGTCCCCAGAGGATGAATCATGACTTTGACCCCCTGACTTTTCCTCTAGCGTATCATATGATTCATATCATTTTATACTCATCCAATCAATGAGCTCTGTGGATGAGCAGCATGATAATTCAGAATGATTAAGCTGCAGTAATGTGCTGCACGATCAGCTGTCAGTCTCCATGTAGCACTGATAATGCAGGATCACACTTGCCAAAATGTTACCTGTCAGCCTGTATAACATGCTTACAGCTATTTGTTATACATCTGTGTGAACACAAACCAGACCAGAACTAAAAACACTGTGTCCTTTTTTTCTTGGTCCAGACCAAATGAACTGAATTACAGGTGTGAAAGCATGTCGGCATGGAAACACTGTTCAACCTGCATTTGACCCCTTCATATAACAGCAGAAACCGCATCCTGCCCATTCTGTAGCTCCGTATACTTCACTACAGAGCCACAGAAATATTAAATACTTTCAGTGCACGTTATTCTCTCTCTTCTGTGTTCTTATCAATGATAAATGGTGCAGACAACACATGTTGCGACTGTTTGCAACCCCAACATTGAACTGATGTGCTTGAATTTAAGACCCCTGTATCTACCTAGAGAGTTTGGGGATATCATCCTCTGCACTGTCTTTGTTCCACGCAGCAGGAACGCTGCAAGTGCAACTGCTCAAATCATCAACTGTGTTCACCAGCAAGTATTATGCACCCCTGAGGCCCCAATTTTCATTCTAGGGGACTTCAATTGCTGCAAACCTGAACTGTCACTTCCCGGTTTTCATCAATATGTTAAATGCAAGACACAAGACGACAGAATTCTAGACAAATGTTATGGTAACGTGAACCCCTGCTGTCAAACTCCGACCATAATACAATAACGTCATCCCCGCTTACAAAACTGCTCTCAAATGTAGCAAACCACAAACCAAGACTAGAGACGGCATAGCGTCTCTCAACTGAGCAGGGTATCTTTCATGAGATTGATGTGCAAAATGCCACTGAAACTGTTACTGATTATATACAAGCCCAAGTCAATCAGTACTGGTGCCCCTCAGGGTTGTGTCAGCTCCCCGGTCCTCTTCACACTGTACAAGAATCCACCCTGAGATATCAGTTCATCAGCTTACCACTCTGAAACAGAGAGCTTTGTGCAATGGTGTGACACTTGTATGTGAAGAAGACTGAGGAGATGGTGTTTGACCTGAAGGCAGTGGGTGACCTTCGGCCAGTGGTTCTCCACGATGTATCCATCACTCAGGTCTGCTCTTATAAGAACTTCGGGGTTCATGTGGATAATTTGCTCAGCTGGAGGGTCCATGTTGAAAGTCTCTGCTCTAGACTTCAACAGCGGATTATATATTTTACATAAACTTAGACTCTATGAAGTTGAGCAGGAGTTCATGTTACTATTTTAACATAGAGTATTAAAGAGTATTATGAGGCCTGCTATGGTAACTTGACAGAACAGTTCATTCCTGCCTTTGTCCATTAAGCTTCTCAACACTAACATGTGATGTAGATGTTGGCCATGAGGGTTGTGCAATATATCTTTTTCTGTTTTTGTTTCCAGGTAGTCAGATAAATGTCATCATTAACTTAATTAAATTCATGTCCATCCCTTATGGAGACACCTACATGCTATATGTATGTTACTCTAAGTGTAAACATGTTAACATACTATAAGAGAACACACCTTCGTAATATTGTTCAGCAGTGCTTGGCTGGCATTAAGCTATTTTGAGTTTAATGTGTCTTCAACAGGAAACATATAGTGTGAAAAAGACTTGCCTTGGGTAGATGCTTCAGCACCTGCATCACCACTGGCTGAATGGAAGGCATTTTGACCAGAGGGAAGCTCTTCTCCAGCAACTCTTCAAGCTTCCCATATCTGTACGTGGATAAAAAAAAAAAAAGACACACACTAGCATCTGAGCTGGGTCCTTTACAAAATGTTTACTCAAAGTCAAAACCAACTGATGACGCACCTGTCTTCGTCCTTGCCCTCTGCAATGGTAGCGACTCGCTCCATCAGCTTATCTCGGAGCTCGTCGAAGACGGACTGATGGAACTCCAGCCGAGGCGTTCCGTGGAGGTCCAGGAAGGGAAGAGCAGACTGGAGGGTCGGCAACAGGATGCCATTTTCCATCTGTAATGCATCAAAGCTTCATTAGGAATGAGTTACATACTGCTGAGTCATAAGCTGAAGGTTTTATACTGTATATTTGGACTAACACATGGGACCATCTTAAAAATAAGACACTATGCTTAAATCCACTGATATTACAAGAAAAACTTTATTTAAGACATTCATTGTTCAAGACAAAAATGTAAAAAAATAGGAAAACATAAAGAAATGCGTTAATATAGCCTATATGGCAGCCTAGTGTATAATAGCAAACACAAAGATAATGTGTAAAGATCATGAAATTACTTGTATATTACAGGGAACGCTCTCCTTATTCAGCTCTCTGCTAAATTATGAACACATTTTTTTTAGTTTTTGCTTGTATCACTCAGAAATTTGTCCCTTTATGAATGAGCCAACTTTGTCAACCAACTGAGTATTCTGAGCAGTACACAGGTGCTGGTGTCCTTGTGTGGATTTTCTATTTAACTCTTATTAGTTCATATATTACTAAGCATTTGACTCATTTGCCTACGGAAGGGAAGTGAGAGTGTTTGCACATGTGGTATTACTGTGCTTCTATGGCTGACGGCTAGAAAAGCGTTTTTGCAGAATGTTATGATGTCACAGTGAGGTTGACCTTTGACTTTTTGGATATAAAATGTCATCACTTCATCATTTTATCCGATTAGGCATTTGTGTAAAACTTTGTCATAACTGCATATGAACTCTTGAGTTATGGCCAAAAACGTGTTTTGTGAGGTCACGGTGACCTTAACCTTTGACCACCAAAAAATAATCAGTTCATCCTTGAAGCCGAGTGGACGTTTGTGCCAAATTTGAAGAAATTCCCTCAAGGAGTTCCTGAGATATCAGTTCAGTGCTTTGCTGCCTCTGAACCAGGGCGATCGTCGATGAAGCTATGACTTCTGAGTCGTACCAACACATTCTCAAGGTATCCGTCTGTGAACTGAAGCTCAACAGAAAGTGGGTCATGCAATATGACGACAACCCTAAACCACATAAGTTGTTCTACCAAAGAATAGTTAGAGCAGAAGAAAGAGAACGGCTGAGTCAAAGCCCTGACCTGAATCCTGTAGAAATACTGTGGAACTACCTGAAGCAGGAAGTTCATGCAAAGAAGCCCACCAACGTCTCTGAGTTGAGACTGTTCAGTAAGGAGGAACGGGCTAAAATTCCTCCGAGCAACACTTACTGGAAATGTTTAGTTGAAGTTATTGCTGCAAAAAGGGGGTCACACCAGTTACTGAAAGCAAGGGTTCACATACTTTTACTTTTGGATAATTTTATTTTTTTTGTCTCATTTGTTTAATTGGGTTCACTTTATCTAGTTTTAGGACTTGCATAAATATCTGATCATGTTTTAGGTCATATTTATGCAGAAATACAAAAAATTCTAAAGGGTTCACAAACTTTCAAGCAGTGCTTTAAGTGTAAGAATTAAATGAAAATATAAAATCATTCAGACTGTGTGAAAATGTTGACGGCTCTGAGTTTAGTGGATGTTAAATGCTGTGAACGAGAGCAAGTAGCAAATGTCTATATAGCGCCCCCTCCTGACAGATAGAGGAACCTGCCAATGTTGGAATTTATATTAAAACTATATCAGGTGTAATCAGTACATGCACACATGGTCATTTCAGACAACCTAAAGATAGATCATAGTGAGAAAATACCCCGACTTCTATGCAAATCATATCTATACTGGTAGCAAACAGCTTACGCCACAATGACGGCAACCAGTTACTATATGCCATACATATGTCTGGTTAATGTTCTGCGATGTGGCGTCTTATATGATGTAATGTGTGATCGCATTCTGCTAATAAATTAAACATAAATAATACAAAAATAATACAAGTATTATTTCGTTAATTGGCTCTAAATTTCTGTTATGGATAAGTCAGACTGGTTATAGTGGCTAGGCTAACAATAGTTAGCTTTGGGTGCATCATAAAGGACATATGAAATGACTTTACTGTCATTTAAAAAGCATCACACATATGCCAACAACTGAACGGATGAGAGAAACGTATACATTCCTTTATTTATGGCACTATGTTGTCCTACGTTGTCGATAAAGACAAAAAGTATACAATTATGGCAGTAATTGTTGTAAGACTATGAAATAATATACATGTAAAACAAAACTAAAGGGCTAGGGAAGTCGTATTCTTTCATTGCATCTTGTTTACCATGACTTTAAGGGTTTTTATATAACAAAGAAATTCATTAGATTTAAATATGTTACTGTTGCCAATTAAATCATATCTAAGGCAGAAGTTCTCATGACATGATAGAGCCACTACTATCAACTAAGTGAGTCACCAACCAAATGCTTTTCTCCATCAAGTCCTTGTTATACCATGATTTGTTTTTAATTGTAATATATCTCATATTCCATATTAGTGTATTATGTGGGGTGAAACTGTGATTGTTATATTGTTTCCAATACAAAAGGCCCTGCTGGTGAAAAAGGGATAATTTAACTGGGAGTCTTTGAATATTGAAGTCACATTTAAGTAAAAGTTCTATACCACCCAGTCTTTTGAATATTTCTCTAGGAATATGGTACCAAAAGTTATTGTTGTTCAGATAAGATTTTGAAATATGAAATCAAAATCGATAGCTTGTAGACCTCCATCTTTATGGTCTCCACGTCTGCTTTCTAAACATAGAGAGTTTTCCTTTTCCAGATATAATCAAAATGAACTTGATTGATTTTGAACAGCACCATTTAGAATAGTTATTGAGTATGAGATAGAGATAGAGCTGCACCTGCAGTTAGGAAACTATATGTGCCGGTCAAACGGGAGCAGCATACCACTCTCGGGAACCACTAGTGGCATCCCATCATACCATCAGACCATCAGACACTTTTCGAACTCGGCATAACTCATAAAATCCCGAGACAGGCTATAAATGCACTGCCAACTTATAGACTATGGTTTGCTTCCAACATTATAAAAAACGTTACGAGAGCTGAATGCTTCCTGCTGAGCACAGTTTAACTGACTCACATGTTAAGCGTAGATGATTAACACAGGTGAGTATTGATTCAAGTAAAACTGATTAGGCTTTTGAGAGGTAGTTCTGTTTAGTGATTTCACCAGCTGCCGTCACCACGACAACCACGACGCATTCGGCGTAAAGTCACCAGTTAACATGGTCACTCTTTAAACCGAAACACCGGGCGCAGGGAAGCATTGAAACTTAATCGTGGGCTCATCAATATGATATTAAGCTGCTTTCATTCACTAAAGACAATTTCTCTCAAATTCAGAATATCCAGCATTTTACCGGCTTTAGTAAATGAATATATGGAATACTGTGATAATCTTATTCTGATAACGTTAGTCTTTCATGGCAAGACTGCTATCATTGGACTGAAAAACGACAGAGGCAAGCTGCTCGCTAAGACTAGCATTACAGAGTCTAATATTATTTAGGACACTCGTAACTCTTACTCGAAATATCTTCTTGGCGGCTATCTGCTGTTTAGCAAACACCTGGAGTAATGTTAGCGTTACCTGGAACTGATCGATGGCTTTCAGAGGCTCGGTGCAGTTGGTGAGAGTTTCTTTAAGGTCCTCGCCGTTGGATATCCCGAGCTCAGGCAGCCCCGCGAACATTGTTGCTTCCGTTTAAACATCAACTTCAAGATTTATGCTTAAATAAAGGTTCTAGCAGCCGAAAAGGTAACCGTTTCTACAAAACGCACCAACACATTAGTCTGTTCGCTGTCAAAGCAAACTTCCTGTGTAGCAACTTTGCCGACGGCTCGTCAGAAACACCAGCGACGACATGGTTCCGCACATCGCTTCATACCGCCTCATGCTACTACTGAGATAAAAAAAGAGAAAAAACTTCG
The DNA here is from genome assembly GCF_963924715.1 of Thunnus thynnus. Classification (NCBI taxonomy): domain Eukaryota; kingdom Metazoa; phylum Chordata; class Actinopteri; order Scombriformes; family Scombridae; genus Thunnus; species Thunnus thynnus. The sequence goes on from NC_089518.1 coordinate 6,046,370, forward strand.
ACTGTAAAATACGACTTACCGCCGTTTTTAATCGATGGGCTTAAGCCAGAGTTTAAGTGTGTCATTCATTAGATGTATTAGTGTTTGATGATAATGGACGTGTTTATAAATGATAATTATCACAACAGAATTTCACAGAAATCCTTGTTGTTTCGTGGCTTCAAATGAGTCAAAGCACTTGGATATTTTACACTCATTGCTGTCTACTTACCAATAATTCGTTATTATATAATAAATACTGTACTAAAGTACAATTTTGAGGTACTTGTACTTTACCTGAGTACTTCCTGTTCCTAGTATACAGTAGTTGAGGAAATGAGAAACTAACAAATAAGAGATGCGGTAGTCTTGTCTGAAAATGTGTGTGTATACAGTATGTGTATAGACCAGTGGTGGAAAGTAATTAAGTACATTTACTCAAGTACTGTGCATAGGTACAATTTAGAGGTACTTGTATTTTACTTGAGTAATTCCATTTGATGCTACTTTATACTTCCACTCCACTACATTTCAGAGGGAAATATTGTACTTTCTACTCCACTACATTTATTTGACAGCTTTAGTTGCTTTTCAGATGAAGATTTGACACAATGGATAATATAACAAGCTTTTAAAATACAACACATTGCTAAAGATGAAACCGGTGGTTTCCAACCTTTTCAGCTTTGACATCTTACATAAAGCAGTGTGTAGTCGGGGTCACATTTCACATGTCTATGAGATGTTAACAGCTCCACCAAACAGTGATTTTTCCCTCTAAACTTCTCACATAATTTCATTTCAATAAATGTTCAAATGATCCAATATTTCACCAAAAATCAAAGATTAGAGAAAAAGTCCAAAAACTGAAAACAGATTTGTGTATCAGAACTTTGTTTTTTCTTCTTTCCTCTCCCATTAATCATCTCACGACCCCTTAGATTTATCTGCTGAGCCTTTGGAGGGGCCCGACCCCTAGGTTGGGAACCACTAGACTAAACTAGCTAACTGTATATAAAGTAGTTGAAACTAGCTCCACCTCCAGCAGCTACAACAGTAACATGCTGCTCTAACACTGATGCTTCACCATTAACCAAACCACTACTTTTACTGCAATACTTTAACTACATCAAGCTCATAATACTTATGTACTTTTACTTAACTAGGATTTTCATGCAGGACTTTTACTTGTAATGGAGTATTTTTACATTGCTGTATTGGTTCTTTTACTTAAGTAAAGGATCTGAGTACCTCTTCCACCACTACAGAAGAGGTCACATTAAAATATTGTGTTTTTGTGAATTGACCCTTTAGTTGTATGAATTTACAACCTATTGTCTTTGCCAGCCTGAGTGAATTAAACTTTTTAAAATTAAAGCCCAGAAATCATTGAAATGTAAACAAGGTGATGTGGGACTTGCTACTTATTTTTTTAATTTATCTTTCATAACTTGTAGGAAACCTGTGTGTTATTGTTGCCATAGGCATCCTCTGAAAATATGTGGGCTGTTGCTGTCACAACATGTAACCAACAGGGAAAGTAATGCCCTAACATAACCCTTTTAAGTGGGTGTCATGTTACAGAAAGAGTCTGACACATTTACAAAAGACATGGTTTATTCTGTGGTTTCATTTGGTTACACATGTGTGTTCATAAGCAAAAGCAAAAGGTTTGTAGATTCGCAAACAAAATTGTGCAAGATATTCTGTATGTTACTAATTTGTATGTACATACGCATACTCTACGAGGAATATGAACTGGTCTGGGATGTGTGTCACATTTACACCATGCCTTCTTTAGCTCTTCTGTTTCTGTAAATCACCAGGAGGTATCCCAGTGCAATGAGGAGGAGGAGGATGAAGAGGAAGAGGATGCCAGCCCAGGGCCCTTTGGGCAGAGCCTTTATCAATGTGCGGCTCTCTGCTGGCAACATATTGCTCAGACTCAGCATGTATCCCAGAGCCCAGCCTACAGATGCTCCTCCTGCCTGCAAGAACACAAGAGAAGACCCACTGAAACCACATGGACAAATTATCACACATGATAAACAAAAATGTTAATTCCACTGCATTCAGAATTTCTCTTTCCCCTTCCTCCTCACCTTTTTCTGAAAAGAAATGGAAGGAAGTGTGCGATGATCAAAACCGTAGCGCTCCGTTAAGAGGACCTGGACGTAATTGGAGATGGCGCAGACATTCTGCATGTGTTCCTCAGACTGCTTTGTCTTTTTAGTCATCTGTGTGGAAACACAGCAGGATGAGATTTTTCATTTTGTCACATGTCTTATTTGGTGGATGACAGTTGGACGTTATGTGCTGCAGAGTACCTCAGAGATGGTCATGTTGCAGACGAGCCGGATTGCCCTCTTCATTTGGCTGGGGGAGGTGATAGTGATGTTGGTGAGCTGGCTGATATAGCTGTGACTAAAGAAGAAGGCAGAGAATGCCTGTGGAGAAGAAGGTGGTGTTGAATTAAAAATACTTGATTTTACCAAAAAATAGGCCAGCAAAATAAGTTAATAGATGACTAGGGCTTGATAGCAATATTAATGTACAATATAATAGCTTACTTTGGGGAATATAAACAAGTTCTGATCCTTTTTTATTTAAATAAATATATCAGACTCATGATACTAATTGCATCCATGTGAAATGAAAAGCTTAATCATATAAGGCCTTTAAATAAAGAACTACCTAAAGAATAATAAGACAAGCCTAGGAAACTGACTAAGCATTCGATACCAACTTCTCGTATTTCAGGTTACAGACATATTTCTGTTGAGGTTTGAGGCCTGGCTATATGACAAATTCATTATTTCTCCATTAGAACTTCATTTTTGGCAGTGTGGGGAAAGCATGATGCAACATTTAGATCATCATGTTGGGAAATAAAGCTTACAGAAAGTGAAAATTTTGGGAAAAAAGACAGATGTTTTTCAGTAAGGGAAGTGAGGTTGTTTAACTTTAAGGATATTTAGATCAGCTGAAACACAGATTGAAACTGAAACAGAAAATGTTTTGTGTTAAGTAAAACAGTGTCTGTATCCAAAAGGCTCCCTCACCATGAAGTTTCCGCTCACATTGGGCTGGAAGACTCCATCAAAGGAGCACTTGGAGTAAGAGCAGTTGTCGAGAGAGAACATCTTTGTGACATTGTTCAGGCAGCTCTGGTAATCTCCTGTGCCCACTACTGACACAGACATCTGAGGGTTAAACTTGGCTGGTCTGTACTTCTTAGTGCATGGAGAGTCAAAGACATCCTTCCCCAGCTGGATAGATCTGTTGAACTCTTGTGGGTAGCAGGGGTGGAAAACCTGGGCCTTCATACTTTGAGTCTGACAGAGGGAAAAAGGATAATAGTGAAACAAACTTCTGGTAAATATGTATGGACAAGCAGTATATGACAACAGCAGTAGTGACACAGTATATGACTACCAGCCTGATGCCACCAGGGCTTGAGACTTAAAATATTTGACAGAAAACCTGCGTTATAAAGTGGAGATATGGACCAGCTTCAACAAAAATGGGGTATCAGGTATCAAGGATGTTTCAGCTGCTCCCTAGAGGATATAGGTTTTAATCCCCAGGTGAGCACAAAATACGCTCATAGCACATGTGGCAATCATAAAAAAGCAAGTACATTACAAACCACACAATTGGGCAAGAGGAAAGTAAACACTCAAGGCAAAAATGATGAAAACCTTAATTTATTGGCAACATGCTATATGTAACTGTTACTGTTTACAGTACCGTGATGAGGTGAGCCAGAAGTTTCCGTAGAAACTGGTCTTGGCCGTAGCACAGGAAGCTCTGGGTGTATAGCTTGTAGAGTTGTCCGTAAAGCTTCAGCTCCATCACATTTTCCTCATTCTCCACCTTTTGCGAGGTCTCAAAAGTGATCTGAGTGGAGGCGCCACCTAAATCCAAAGCTCCGATTGTCTTTCTGCCCGGATTCAGCCAACGGCACCCAAAACCACACTAAGTGGCAAGAAAGGACACATCAAGACATACAGTAAGAATTTGAACTGATGCAGGACAATAGAAATATTCCAACACTGAACAGAGTTTACTCAGCATGAAACACTTATGTGTAGAACTTCTAGCAATGCAAGCAGTGTGGCTCGATGGCAGATGTCAGTTGGTCCACTACTTTGGTTCAGGGTTGAGTAGCTCAACATCTATCAGGTGGATTGCCATTTGTACAGACATTCATAGTCCCCAGAGAGTTAATCCTACTGACTGGTTATCCTCTGACTTTTCCTCTAGTGTGTCTTGCAGGTCAAAGTTTTCACTAATCCAGCGCAATATCTCCATATCTACAAGATAGATTGGCACAAGGTTTGGTGCAGATATATATATAGATTGTTCCCATATGATGTATCCTAATGACTCTGTGATCCCCTAACTTTTCATTTGCTGTCATCATGTCAATCGTGTAAAATTTGTTTAACACTTTGGTTTGATGACCAAGTATTTAGGGCCTGAGCCCAAAGGGCGAAGGCCCTATTGTATTTCATGTGTTTATTTCTTTCTTCATATTAGATATGATAATTACATATTAGGGCCTGAGCCCCAAAGGGGCAAAGACCCTATTGTATTTCGTGTTTCTTTATTATTACGCCACTTCAACCCTTAATTTGACCCCCTAAACATGCTCAAAAACTCACCAAATTTGGCACACATATCAGGTCTGGTGAAAAATTTGATAAAATGTAAAAATTATACCCCAAAGTGCCAAAATGTGCTCTATAGCGCCACCTATGTATCTAATAATATCTGCCACGGCCCGTAGGAATGTCGTAGAGAGATTGAACCAAAACTCAATCATTTGTCTTATCAAGACCTACAAATCATACACTGACACCCCTGACCTAAATCCAACAGGAAGTCCGCAATATGCCCATCAAAGTATGACTTTGTGCCAATTTTGGACCCCCAAGAAACGCTATCTCCTCCTAGGGTGTTAATGGTATCGGCTTCTAACTTTAATACATGACTTATGACACTGTGCTGAACACAAGCTGTTAAAAACTTTGTAATAACTCGAATGATTTAGATATTGTAAGCCCTGAAAGTTGGAGTGCCACATCACACCTTACAATGTAAACCAATGGGGAGGCAATCTCTAGGCATGGACTTTGTGTCAAACAAATGGTTCTGATGTGTAAACTATAAGTCTGACCACTTTGAAACCTGTATCAATGGATTCGTGACGAAATTTCCTACAAAAAAATAAGATTTTTAATGTAGGATTTGGCCAAAGTCATGGGATTTATGAGGATATTTCACAAGAAGAGTGACATTCTTTCCAACTGAGAGGGAGAGAGAGAGAATGAAAAAACTTGCATAATTTTGATGACAAAGGTGTGAGTAAGACAGACATGTCTCACTCTGCAGAAAATTCTCATCCTCACACCGTTGAGATTTGATGTTTCGTCATGACAGAGGAAGTTGCTTTAACTTTATTGTACATGCTCCAGTCTGCACCAAACTTTACATGTTTGATAAGAGTCCCGGCCCGAACACGTCTACATGACAATATTGCATCAGTGATGCAAACTGGCTGAATAGCACCCCCTACGAAATTGCAGCAAAGCAGCCCCAGCAGCAGGCAAAATAGTGGACAAAGGAAGTGATGTTTATCTCCTTCTTGCACTGTCTGAAAACAGCCCAGGTCTGAAGACATCTACATGCCCGTGACAGAAGCCCTTCGACTACGCCGCGGCACGAGGTGCGTGGAGGCACGAGGTGCGTGGAGGCGCGAGGGCCCGTTCAACGCTGCTTGCAGCTTTAATATTTATTATATATCTGTCCTTGTGTATATATACAACCATTCATATACACTTACTTTGATCAACTTGCTTTTATATAGTATAGTAGCATATTCTGGTGTTTGTAATCACACTTGTGATGAGATGCAAAACCATTTCGTTTTCTCAGGATGTTGAGCAATGACGATAAAGTTGGATCTAATCTGATCTAAATCAACTTCTTCTAATCAGAAGAAGTTGTTTATCCGCTTATCTTTGTGATAAGCAGGTGAAGCTCCTCTTCACAGCAACAGTCAACTGTTCAGTGGTGGGAACTTCCAACTTTTCATTTCAATAAGACTTCTGTACTCAACGGATCTGCAGTCAATTACGTCGTTCTTCAACTATGGTCCATTTTGGTCTGGAAACTTTTAGAAAATCACGTGCGCAAAGGCGCAAAGGCCCGTTCAACGTTGCTTGCAGCTTTAATTTCTTTCTTTCTTCTTTATTATCTTGCCGCTTCAGTGCCAAAATGTGCTCTATAGCACCACCTATGCCACTAAAATGGCTGCCACGGCCTGTAGGAATGTTGTAGAGAGATTGAACCAAAACTCAATTATTCAATTATTCTCATCAAGACCTACAAATCATATGCTGACACCCCTGACCTAAATCCAACAGGAAGTCTGCAATACACACATGAAAGTACGACTTTTCCCCAATTTTGGGCCCCGAACAAACGTTATCTTGTCCAAGGACGTTAATGGTATCGGCTTCAAACTTGAATACATGACTTATGACACTGTGCTAGAGTCTGACCACTTTCAAACCTGTATCAATGGATTCGCAACAAAACTTCCTACTAAAATATGATTTTTTATGTAAGATTTGGCCAAAGTCATGGGATTTATGAGGATATTTTACAAGAGGAATACTCTGAAATCCTGCTCTTCAACTGCTCCTGGTGATGTCACTCCCTCAGTGCTGTGACACATGACGCAATACACACTCATTATCAAATCACAGGAGGAGCAAGAAAAGACTTAAAAAATCATACTCTAATATCTCCAAAACAGTAAAAGATAGAAAACACATGTCTTGTCTTGTCAATGTCTTGTGACTCATTTAAAGTTCAAATGAAGTTTGTATCCAAAACTATGCGGAAGCAGTAAATGATCAAAAAAGTGTGGGTTCGCTCACACTCTCCATTCAAATATATGAGTATTTTTCTGTGTCCAGCTGCAGTTACTTATTGTCTCTACACACCTTTACTTCTTTACTTTTCTAAAAATAGACATGATGAAAATTAGGGAATTACTTTGTTTTACACACAAACTCATCAAGAGTTTTCAATTTACTAATTGAAATTCAAGTGAAAGGGCCCAAAACCTGCATAGGGCCCAAAACCTGCATCCACATTGGTTGCGTTTGCTGATATTTGGCCTTCAGCCAAGTCAACGCCTCTCTTCTGTCCACAATAAATAATAAGAGGATAGATCTGTGAGTGCCGGTGTTTTGTTTGTTTCAAAAGTATAATGAAATATAATAATCAATTTTTCCAGTTGTCCAAATGAGTCAAATGAAATAGATATCTTTCTTTTTAGTGCCAAAGTTCCTCTTTGTTACTATACTTCCACCGCAGCTCAACAGGGAAACACTGAGGAAACACAAAGAGGGAATTTGATGCTAAAAAGACTGTAAATGTGGCAGATATCCACTTGATATGACTAACTCAGACTGCGGAAGCCTCATATAAGCTTCACGTCAACTTTTAAATGCATTTTTGCACAAAATGACACTGTGGACACACTGTGGATTCTGGCCTCTTATCACTTACATTGAAAACACATCTGAAGGGGATCAGTACGAACAGGAGGAATGATTACAGCGAGGAAAACTTCTTTCACTGTTCACTGTTTCACAGTGGTAGAAGAGGTATCTGCACCTGACTGTTGTTTTAAGACAGATTTGAAAAATTGTGAATCTGTCCTTTAATGTAGCAGCATTTAAATGCTTTAGGGTGTGACTTTCCATGCGTCCAACAGGAAGGACAATGTTCTAAAACAGAAACGTTCTAACTCACCTTGGCAAAGTTTTGAAGTAAATAGTTGACTGTGACCCAGCCATACACCCCCTCCTGCTGTCCGCTCAGGATGGTTGCCTCTCGGAAATTGAAAGGGTAAGACAGCAGCTTCTTGCCCACTTCCTTCAGTACCCGCTGTGACTCTGTGGTGTTGACTATGCTAAAAAGAGAGTGTTAAATGGGGAACGAAACAATAATTAATCAGCCAAAGAGCCATTTTAATGCATCCATGAATAAATGATTTGGAGCTTAGTAGTAATATTAGTGTAATATCTTGTGTTAATGGAAATTTCTACTGACTTCAAGAGCCTCATGCCTGCAGTAGCTCCCAGATAGAGTGGAGTCTGGTGGTGCCTGAATTTGGGGATATCCCTCACAGCTTGGTCCATACAGGGCTTCAGACTTTGTGCTGCACCACCAGGAATGCCAGCATAGCTAGATATGCCCCCACCTTCATAGACGGAGAAAGTAGTTCTGCTTACAAAGAACTCAACCTGACCTTCTTGAAAACTGGACTTCCATGTGTTTCTATGGAAACACTAAAAACAAATCAACTCAGGAAAAGGAACAACTGGCACTGAAGATGGCATGACCTTTCTGGTAAGGAAGTCGAGCAGTTAAGAACAAAAGTATTGTGCAAGACATAGCATGCAGACAGTGATTCCGTAACAATCAAATAATGTCACAATAATATATATATATTTATACGGTGTGGAAGTGAAAGTGATTGTGTCCTTGCTACCAGGACAGTCTCGTGTTAAAAGGTCAGTTCATGAAAATGATAAAAAAAAACCAACATATTTTCTAAGTTGTCTCTAGTGTTAGCCATGAGATAAGGTTGGTTTTCCTTGTCCAGGTTTTGAGATATCCATCTCTGATATTCATAATATTTAATTTGTTCACAACTAGGATACACAAGAGGTAAATTAGAAAAGATGTTCTTTTGTAATTTGGTTGAACTGACTCTTTATTGTAATGGGCAGTTGCACTGACATGCCTCTGATTCAACGCCTCCTCCCAGGCTGCAAACTGTCCACCAACATGCTCTACTAACTGGGCCGTAGTCAGGATTTTAGAAATACTGAGGTCTTTTTTGGATTTTAAAAATCATCATGAAGTTATAATATCTCATTTACTCAGTTAACTTCATATCATAGTCATAGTCATATTTTTTCAAGTTGTATTTACCAACATGAAGGTCTGAATGGAGTCTCCAGGTTCACTACATGGCAGTTAGTTTGTGGTAATTTAAGTAACTGCAAGTTTATTTAATACTGTAATCACCAGTGAAGTACATTATAAACTGAAATTATGTAATATATATTGAATCTACACAATATTGGAATAGCCTATAAGTGTGCAAGTTTTAATTGTAGAATAAAAATCTCCTAAATTCCCTGAAAAAATACAGATGACATGACCTCAGTGTCCTCAATAGGAGCTACGACCCCATCCAATGCTTCAGATAAAGAACTACATCACCCTGCTGGGTACAGACCAGTCTACCCACATGTTGTTCTCAACAACTAATGAAACATGATAATAAATTAGATGATCACTTTTTAGTACTGTTTGCCTCTATAGAAAGATGTCTTGTGCAGCACAAGGAGTTCACCTTCGGCATGACACTCGCTATGCTGGGTGACAATACCGGTGCCGTTTAGCTTGTCAGCCGGCCATTTATAGATGTACATGGAGGTGTGGGATGAGCCTGCGTCCAGAACAATTCCATACTGAAACAGACAGAAAATATATATGTATAAGGATCTCATAACACAAATACCCATCAGTCATTTCATATATAACACATATCCTCCTAACGGATCACAGCTGTTAACCTTGATGTTAAATTGTATTTCCTTTGTACATATTAACTAAAGTCCAGGTTGTGGCTAGCATATGAATTGCCTCTTTTTGGTAACAATTTTGCAACTGCTGTAGCCTACATGTTGATTCTCGCCTTTTATGTTTGAATTAATTCTTTTTTACTGCAAAAAATTCATTACAGACTTAGTGCTGTAGTTACACAGACTAAGTTGTTGTATTGTGGTGTCTTTGACCAACAATTCTTTTTAACTAGAAATGTTGACTTTGTCTCTGTTTCAAACTTCAAAGTATCACGTTCTATTCATTGTTATTCTTTAGGCAGAGGCAGAGTATGGCAGATTTGACTCTATCTATGTGCCCTTTCAAAAACTATTTCAAAGTGTCTGTGAGATGAACAAAGGAAGAGCACATGAATAATGTACCCAGAAAGAATCTCCAGTAAAGCACACAAACAGCTTCTTTTATCTTGTCTTCTTTGTATGTTTCTTTCTGTCTTGTCTCCTCAATCATGCTCTGGGTCACTTCCTTTTTACGAGAAGCGTTCTAACCTTTTAAGGTTAGCATGTGAGGTCTTTCAAACTTTGCAGTGAGGGCTGCTGCTGCACATTTCATTATGAGTATTTAGTTGACACACAAACTTACGACTGAGCAAGTTCAGATTAGAACATACAGGGTTCAAAACTGTGACCATTTTGACGGCCTCTCCATCTGTGATGGCACACAATAGCTGAGTGATGTTTCAGCCAAAATCTGATCATTAACAACAACTGAAATACTATATTTGAATATTTTTCTGGACTGATGTGCTACTTAATAAATTCAGCGTATTTTAGAATTAAGTTTGCAGTTGGTGACATTCAGTATGTAACTCACAAAGAATCATTTACATATTAAAAAACCCAAATCCTGACCAAAAACCCTGCACAAGCTTCCAAATAGCAAAATAATATTGAATTACCATGTTTTCTGGAGGCTTCTCCATCTCTTTAGCTGGAAGGACCACCAGAAGAATCCCAACTATTGACACTATCAGGAGCACAACCGCAAGGATGATTTGGGAGTACTGGAGACCCATGCTGGATGCTGCTAGCACAATTCTCAGTAAGGAAACCCACAGATATAAAGGGTGTGCATTATATACTTGACAGCTGTGGGTTTGGTCTGAGCTTTTGACGAATCATCTTGCCCCCACACGCATGAGTGCGTGCGCGCACACACACAAACACACACACACACACACACACATACACACACACACACACACACACACACACACACACACACACTACCAGGCTCAGTCAGTCAAGTTTAGTCACTTCAACAGAAGGAAGAAGTTTCTTGTGATTAAGAAATCAATCAGGAGTCATAGTGTATGGAATAGAATTTATTTTTGACATTAGCTCTGTATATATGATGAATACTTTGAAGGTGTTAATGCTTTTAACAGTGCATCTGTTAGAGCAATAAGATGACCAACTGAAGTTCCTCAATATACAATTACACAGGACACCGTTTCCTCTCAAAGGTACAGACGTTACTCTCTGCATCATCAGGACATGTTGAAGCTGCGGCTGTCTTTTTGGTTTCACCTTGCAAAATATGAACACAGGAAATGTACAAACGGACATGTAAACACGAGGTTCCACGTTGCAAGATTCAAGTATCACAGGTTTTCCTCACTGTAATCATTCCTCCTGTTCATACTGACTATTAAAAGATCTCCTTCAAATGTGCTTTCAATATAAATGATTTTGTACAGTCATTTTGTGCAAAAGTGCTTCATATTAGGACTGTGGACTTTGTCCCCCATCACTTACATTGTAAATGCATTATGAAGGGATCTTCTAATGGTCAGTATGAACAGGAAGAATGATTACAGCAAGAAAAACATGTTTCAATATTCATTTGGGCTCCTGACTGTTGTTTTAAGACTTGAAGAATTGTAAACGTGTCCTTTAATGGTGAGATAAACATACAAAAATAAAAAATACATGAGAATAACAATAAAAACAGTAAAAGTCAATGCAAACGACAAGAAAAGAAAACAAATGAGGAAAAAACTAATGAAACATGATAATAAATTAGATGATCACTTTTTAGTACTGTTTGCCTCTATAGAAAGATTTTTGCCATTTGAACAAAGAAATTAACTATTAAATGTTTGATGCTGTGTGTCAGAATAGCAGAAATTGTTTTTGAGGTTAAAGGAGCGTGTGGAGTTGAACAAATAAAGACTAAGATCCCAAGTTTGCTCACAGGTAAAGAACAGATAAATAATGGGTCCTTCACATTTTTCACAAAAAGCACAAGAGCTGAATAAATGTAAAGTTAGCTAGAAATGAGTTAGTGGGATAGAGTTTCTGTAAAGGTTTAAATTATGTTTCCTTTACTTTGTTGGAGATGCAATATTTGTAAGGTAAAAGCCAAAGTGTCCTCCAGATAATATTGTCAATGCATGGCCTCTAAAATAACTCACCATTAGGTGCAATTCTTTCTTTCTTTTAAAAGTTAAATGTGTGTTATTACACTTTTTATGTGTAAGGTAACATCATCCTGTTGTCCCCATATACCAAATGACATTTAATTAACTGTTTAACCCTGAGGAAGAGTTTGAATAACAGTGAAATTCTCTGAATAGCACAGAAAAATCATAAATAGCCATAAATAGTTAATATGACAAAATGCAACCAATATCATGAAAAAGGTCAAGAACATGGTTAATATTCCTACTGTGCCAATTACAGTGAAGAACAACAACAGTGTTATTCTTGTGTGGAGAAAAGGACAAAGGCTAGTTTCCATGCAAGAAGGGCTGGTTGGTGAAAATTGGATCATTTAATTGGTAACTTTCATTGTGTATAGGTATTGTGTATAGGTACATTTTTACACTTGGTCATATTTATATTTAAGCCAGGCATTTGAAAATAATCCAGTTGCCAATTAGCTCATCTGTCTCTAGCTGCTGGCACAGTGACTCCACCAACAAACAATTCAATTATTTTATACTGTTGAACAGCAGCTCCAGAGCCATCTCAACTCTGGATGGACAAACAATACCTCAGTCAATTTAGTCAACTCCATATAATTACCACTGAAATATTTAAGACTTAACAAAATGGGAGATTTTGCTCTAAGAGGTCATAAAGCAGTTGTATAGCGTCCCTTTCTACAAGATTTGACTGACTGAAATGCAGTTATGCCTTTTATACCATAACTGCATACGATGCATTTTCTGGTGCTGCACTTATATTCATGATGTTTTATGAACATTTCATTTTAACTTAATACCAAAAATTAACTCAACATCCATAAGTAGTAAGTAAACATGAATTACAGAGTGGTATCTGGTCAAAATTATAATATTTATAGTCAAGTACAAGAGGCCTATCATTTGCAAAAATAACTGACTAATAACTAATAAATATTTTCTAATATACAAGAATATCAGTATTGGTGGAGGCTTCTAATTTTGTAAGAGTTTTCTAATTTTTGATTTCTCGTGGTCTTAACCCTTTAGAACCACTAGAGCATGCTATACTCTTATTTCTGAGCGGCTGTTTCACCAGGATACAGAATTGTCTGATTTTTCTGTGCCTGTAGGCATTTAAATAATATATATAATATCGTTTGCTGGAAGCAATTTTAGTGGATTTTTACTGAGACATTGACAGTATACCCTTTCATAGATGAACAATGTAAAACAACAAGAACTATAAAAAAAAAATGCAATGTTAGACATTCTGTATTATCGAATTGTATGTGTGCACAAATATAATTGTGCATAAAAGGCTTGATAAACTCTGACCTCTATTTCATGATCATTAAGGTTATTTTAAGTAAATAAAATGAATACATAACACGATTCAGTGCAATACAATATAAAATGAAAAAAGTGTCTGCTTCAAACAGCTAAAGATCAGCAGGCTGAAATCCAACTGAATCAAAGTTTGAATGTCTGTGTGACTCGTGTTTCTCTTTGACCAAGTGTGCATGTGTGTGTGTGTGTGTATGAGGAGAGCATGGAGTGTGTACCGAACTGTAGATGACACTGCAGCTTGTAGTGGGGGGTATTCTCTGTGGTTGGTATGGTTTGGGGGGTGGGGGTGATTGCCTGAACAGAACTTAAGGGGTGACACAAATGGTGGTGAGGTGAAGAGGTCAACAACATAATTCTGAAATGCACAGATAAATCAGAAGTGTCCAGGCCCAGCGGTCCAACCAGCCACCTGATGTTTCCTCTCCAAACACTCACTCCTCCACCCAAAGAGCTGCTACACTGTAAAAAAAAAAAAAAGTCCACCTCAAAACATAATTTATGCCTATATCCAGCTATCGTAGGTCACAAAATTAGAATTGATCAGAAATAAAACACACTCTTGCTCATTTCAACACTGGGCTGTTGCTGCAACACTCTTACTTTGTCTGCTATGACCAGTAGCTTATTTGCTAATGTTAGCTAACATTAGATAGATGTGTAACTGATATTGCTGATTTGTCCAAAACATGTATACTACTTTAAGCTGACAACCCCATAAAGCACCACATTTTATAGATGCAAAAATGACTCTGCAGCTGTCTGTGATGATGCAAAATGATGATGACTCATTACAGGGAATAGTGAGTGATTTCGGCCTTTGAAACTAAGGGAAACCAGACCAAACCCTTAAAACCTAAACTTAGCCAAAATGTTGTGCAACAGAAATAAAGGAGTTGCCTTTAGGGCCTTTGCCTTTTGGGGGTTATACTTGAAAAAAGTAGTTTTAGCCAACTAGCCAATTATGATAGCATCCAGCCAGTGGACTACAGTAGCAACATTTTCAAACCAAAATTAATTAGTTGTTTTTTGTAGCTGTAATCAACTTCACATTCGTTAGCTCATATTACTGTTGACATAAAAACCAAATCAGAAGGAAAACGCTGAAACTGACTTAACATCTGATGAAACAAAATGCTAATAGTACAACTTTCCTCAGAGGACGAGTATCGGCAGAGTTTCTCCAGTCGCTGTTCCCTGTGAAATAACAATAGACTTCAGGTCAATTGTTTATTGTGTTAATCAAGGTGTGAATTGATGATTAGATCTGATCAATTAACATCCATTTAGCATTCAATCTGATCAGTTAACATCCACTTAGCCAAGCTTTCACGGCTTTCATCAGAGTATACATCAGGTAGATCAAAAGCTTGGCTTAATAATTGTAAATGTCCTTAATCCAAATGTGAATTAGACGCCCTCTCTGGCATCGTGGTCTCAGTCAGGTGAACACAACCTCTGTGCATTACTGATTTGTATTGTCACAAGTCGTTCATCCTGACTGAAAATAAAGATATGTGCCTTGTCAGAATCAACATTTTTTGCAGTGTACCACCCTCCCTAAGATCTCCTGCATACTGGAGACCCAGGGCACACAGAGGGCATTCACACCTTGTTAAGTTTTACAACTGGTGCATTTGTCGGTCCCAGGCTTCTATTGCCCCTGTGACTGAGTCCCTGCTTTGAAGTGACCTTCTCCGTCAACTGAGGTGATGGAGAAATTTAGGGTTTTCTCTGATGAATGCGAATGCAGCACACCTTGGGGTGCATACGGCCTGCTGGAAAACACAGAGTGTAAACCTAGATGAGATTATCTTCAGAGACAATTGAGGCTTAATGCGACATTACTTTAATTACAAAGTGACATGGTTAGTGATTAGTACGGTGCTTGTAGTGGAACTGTAAGTTAAGGGATATTTCCAGTTTAGTACAACTTGTGTCAAATTTTTGAAGATTTATCCATTGTTTCAATAACGCTGTAGATTACAGCCCACAACATACAGTATGAGTCTTCCTAATTTACAGTATGTTTTTGCATGTTGTACCAGTACAGTACATAATGATACATACATACATGTAGATTTATACAAGATATGAAGTTATGGAATAAGAGGGTTACAATCTGGGAATTTAAAAATAATTTACACTGTAGGTATTTTTTTTTTTACAGATACCTATTCTAATATTATGGATATAATATGACCTCCTGAGCAGCAACATGAGGTAATGAGTTCTGTAGCATAAGTACAGGATACATTTGTGTTTTTACTTTGGAGCAAACTGAGGTGCAGGGTATTGTCAGGAACATGTTGTAGACCAATAGCCTATATGTTACTGTAGACCTACTTCATGGGTACAACATTGTACTTAAGGCTGTACTTGGCTGAGGCAGTTGTAGAAGATGATCAATTTTATGTCCTGTCACAGTCACCTTCATGAACAGTAAAGGACAAAAATACTATAATCATTGATTATTGAAAGCCGTTGCGCAACATCAAAATTAAAATACAATACAACAAGCTATCATTCATTTCATAACTCTCAATTTACAATAACTTTTTACCTGCCCTGTCCTCACAAAGATTATTTATAATCTCCTTCACTTTCTTGTTTCAGAATAAACACATGAATGGGTACCTGGCAGTTAAAAATACTTACAGTATAGGTTCTCTTTAAGTTGCTCCTAAACAGCATATTGTTACTAACTAGGTCATACCATGATACTAGAATAGATAGCCTATGCTAATACCTACCATATGAATGATTTTTAAGGTCCCAGATTGTTACCTTATTACTGTTGTCCTTATTCCCTAACTTCACATCTCGGTCCCTTGAACCTACATGTGTATTGGTGCATACTGCACTGGTATTACACAAATACACTGTAAAATGGGAAAAGAATTGTACCCACCAAACTAATTACTGAGCTCTGGGAACACAGCAAGTGAAGTCTAATGGGGCAAGAAGCACGATCAGACAGTTGAACCTGATTATGTAAACCAGTGATTCCTTTCTGAAAGCTTGGCACACCTTCATAGTGACTTTTTTCCTGGCATGTTGACTTTTGGTAATTTTGTTTAATGTTGTGTGGATGTGCAGAAAAGCATTGAACTTAAAATAAAAAACATAAAACAAAGTATGATAAATAAGTGCATTTTTTCCATTTTATTTAAAAGTATAAATAGTTAACATTTTGGGTGTACAAGTATAAAACATTTAAATATTTTTAATCTCTTGATGCGGGAAGAGACTGAACAAAGTGCAACCCTTCTGACTCCACTGTCAAAAGAGTTGAAACATGCTTCTGTGTTATTAGAACATGCACAGGGTTTGTTGAATCAGGTGAATCAATCCATCACCTTGCTTAATGTGCAGGTCAAATCTGGGAAGAGTGTGTGTTGGCTCCTCTGTGACCTACTGTTGCCTATAACACCCGCCTCTGCATAGGTTCACAGAGACACATCTTCAGCATCTTTCAGTGTACAGTCTGATTTCAGTTCTTCTGGTCTGCTCAGGTTCAGCAGTGTGTAGCTGCAGTATCAGCTTATTTACATGATGCTCTGATGGTCACTATATCTGACTGCAATGCACCTGGAAAACCTACAAAACAGAAAGTGTGTTGAGTTACTATAACAACCATCAACCATGAGCTGTCATGTCATTTAGCTGTGATAGAACTGCATATCCAGCAAAGTTGTTATTATACACAGCATTTTGAACCACTTTATTTAGAAGTAAGACTGAAAGTGAGAGGACCTGAAATGTTGGTGATAATCCTCCATTGCACAAGAATGCTGTGTGTGCACAACTGTGGTAACAGTCACACTTGAAGCTGGAAGTGAGTCTGTAAACATGGTAAACTCTGATGGATGTTTACAGCAGATAATTCGTTTTTAATCATTTTCGTGTTTGCCCTTGTTTTTCTCTCTGAGAACAATGAGTTTGGCTAACCTGGAGGTTTGTTTACAACCTGTCTGATGGTCTGCTCATGTTCTCATCATCACAGCACATTACTTGATGAGTACAGTGTAAGTACTACTGAAATGAATGATGGCTAAAACTAGAACAACAACAAACAACAAAAAAAGAGGCTTAAATTGTAGTAAACTGGAATTTCCCTTCAATCTGACAGATAAACAAAATGCAGAGGCTGGTGCAAATGCAGGTATTGTATTTATGTCAAACCTCCAGATCTGTGAATCATTTTGTTTTCTATACTTCATGACTTTAGTCTGTTAATCCATCTATATCATGCATGTATTAAAGTAAAGCGTTCTTCTCGTCCTGTGTTCCTAAGACGTGGTTGAAGTTACAGCTTGCATGGATTGCTTCACCTTTGCTTTGAAAGAATTCTTTCCCTTTTACCTGTGCGCGACAGGCTGCTGTAAACTGCATGAAGGAATGCCTATTGAGGTGATTAAAGGAGCAGGTGATATTTAGGAGTGGGGGGTGGGGGGGGATTTGGTATGTGAGGACGGACTTCTTGAAACAGAAAGAGGGGGGGAAGAGAGAGGAGTGAAATCCCAGCCGTGCTGGAAGGTGAAAGTATGAGGCTCAAACCACCATGGATGAGGCTCCTGTAATCCTGTAGCACAGTGCCATCCTTTTACATGCATGGCCTACTGTTATTTGTGTCAGCCACTCATCACTCACACATTCTGCAGTCAGGAATGGTATCCTGGTCAATTTGGCCTCTGTGAAAAAGCAAGCCCATTGAGAGGAGCGCCACTGAAGGATTCAGAGGTGATCCTGACAAGGATCAGGTTCCCCCTCTACCTTGTTCGTCTGTAGAAGAAAAAACTACAATATACTGTAGTAGAGGTATTTTTTTCTTTTTTTGGAGGAGGGTGGGGTAAGGGTAGGAGGTAGGTGGGAGGCACCTGAAACAGTGTTGTACCCACCTTTTCAATATGAATGACTTTTCTTGTCAGGTCTGAATGTGGGATTAAATCTTTTGAGCACACCCACTTTGTAGAAGCTGAATGTGAAATAAAGGCTGCTATTGTGTGACAGCAGCTCTCCCCCAGGGCCCTCACAGCTCCCCGGCCTTCCCAGCCACCTCACACACTCTCTCAACCCTGAACCGGCAATTAGGCGGTCAAATCAAAACCCTGGCACTCAGGACTAATTGTTTCTAACAGGCCTTTGTAAAGGGCCATGTTGTTTCCCATTCAGGGCAGCTTCCCTGGCTCCTTGTGTGTCAGATAGGGGAGGGCATCGTTCCAGTCGGGAGATAAGCCACAGGCTTTTTTTAATGCCCCAAAGTAGACTTAATTTTCACCTTCCTTTCACGGTTCAGGTGCACTTGTGTATTGAGGCGGTCAGAATTTGCAGTGGGTGGGTTGGCCTGACGGATACAGTACCTCACAGGATGTCATTCATCGGCGGCTTCCGGAATGTGTTAAAAGGGTGTGTATGTGTGGGGATTTCAGCACTGTACTGCATTTTTCTCCCTTTTCTGCACTTTTTTCAGAGCTTAAAAAACTGTCAAGACATGAAATGCATGGCTTTTTCTGAAGACAGCATGGCTGTCAGATGTGTGTAATGATGGAGCGGCAACATTTCACTGAGTTTTTGTTGTTTCAGGTGTTATGGTCTTCTGGTCTGGAGCTAGATTGATACTGTGTGCTTGTATGGCGGGCAGCGTTAAAAGTTTATTAAACACTGGATGTCAGCTTGTCAACGGCATCAACTGATAATATTATGATGATGTATCCATGATATACAGTCAGATTTTATATAGTCAATTTAGATTGTTGGATCATTTTTTTAAGATTATTTTTGGGTATTTTTACCTTTATCGGAGAGTGAAGTGGCAGACAGGAAACAGGGGGAATGAGATGGGTATGACATGCATCAAAGGTCGCTGGCTGGAATCGAATCTGAAACCAGGGACGTTGCTGTTATGTGGCATATTTGGCTACCAAAGCGCTCCAATTGTTGGATCATTTTGTCAATATTTTTTTTAAAATTTAAAGCACATGTAGAATCCAACTAAAAGTTATGTTTTTTTGGTCAAATAACAAATTGCCTACACATCTTTGTTGTCAGGGTCTGTATATTAATGACCTCCCTCAACAGTGCAAATGTATGCTGATGACATTGTTGTGTACACACATACAAAAACAGCTGAGTGAGCAGCTGCTAAGCTAACAACTGTAATGGAAAGGATCACACAGTGGCTTGATCAATCATGTCTCAGTCTGAATGAGACAAAAGGTATGTTTTTCACTACAAACATGGTACAACCTCAGAATATGAGATAAAATCCTCCAGAATATTGTCTATACGAGATTATACCAGACCATTTTGTCGCACTGCATTCGCACACTCAGCATTTTCTGTAAAAGTCACAACTAAAATCTACTCAGCTCTGTATACACTGATGTTACATTTTAGCCTGTTATGAACACAAATATTCTATATTTTAATTGGACAAGTATTCATTGGTCATTCTAGTTGACATTGTGGCTTTGTGTGATGTGCTATTGTGTGTAACCCTGTGTTTTCTATCCTGTATTATTTTGTACCCTTATTTTGTATTATGTTTATTCTGTATTATTCTTTATCCTTTGTATTATGTTTTTTGACTAGTGCTATGCTGTAATATGTTTGAATGGGACTGCAGATGAAAACTAGATCTAAGCTAACTCTGGTACAGTGCATCAAATTGCAACATTTATGTTTAAAACTGTACATGGTCCCTTTCAAATAAAAAAAAAAGACATTTTAGCTACTTGAGGGCAGAGGGAAATGAGCTATGGTCAAAAGATTGACATATTATCATCATATAAAGCTAATATGGTGAATGTGTTTGCAAACGGTTGCCTATTTAAACATCCAGCAGTTAAAGAGAAACATTATCCTTCATTTAGAGTAATGTTTGTGTCCACCTCATGAATATTCACTCTCCTTTTAGCTCTGTTTTGGTCTCCATCAACTCCTGAGAAAATATGTCTTTAGTTGCTAAATGCTCCACTATGTTCACCAGTTGGTCATTTGTTGTTTGGTGCTGGGCAGGTAGTGTACAGTGGGTTTATCACAGCTTTTTCACTGCTGCTGCTGGAAACCATGGTGAGGTTTGTAGAGCTGAGATGAACTGCAGAGGTGGTGATAATTCTGTGGGTTTGTCACTACAGACTTTCTCATCATACAAATTTGATATATTGTTGATGTAAAAATCATTATATTCAAATTAAATGTTTAACATATTTGTTTTGGGTTAGGTTATGGTCATGGTCAGGGTTTGCATAGTCCCAGATTTTAATTTTATATAATGACAATGGTTTTTGTACAAGGGCCAATAGTAGCAGGGTTAAAAATAGTAGCAGCATTGATGTGGGCTTATTGCTAGTGTGTCCACACAAAGACACTAGATGGAAATCTTTATGTACCAATGCAAAGAGTGCATAGAATGCTTATATGCACTCTATGCATTGCCTCTGTGCACTGTCTGTTGGCACCTACGTCCTATCGGACTCGAACTCGAGCTTTATGGCACTTAGTCGCATTGTTCTCTCCTGACTAGATCCCTTGTGCTTGTGTTGTACAATCTCTCAGCTGTATGTCACTTTGGATAAAAGTGTCTGCTAAATGAAATTGTAAGATTGTAAGATTATCTGCTAACAGGTATTGGGAATGCAAATATTTGATACTGATGACTACTAGATGACATTACATTGCAATATACAGATTTGCTGTGTCACCTTATGTTTTTTGCTGGCATATTGGCACAAAACATGAGAGCTCAGTTCAAGCCCTGCTCTGTGTCACTCAACCTATAACCTGCACTCCCAGCAGCGTCTGCTGCACTGCAGGCAAACAGATAAACACACTGACTTGTTGAGTTGTCTGAAGGTGACATGCTCACCACTCCTGTGTCGGAGTGGGAGGAACAATTGCTGCATTACGACCACATTACTCACTGTTCAGGATTGGCGTGTGTGTTTGTGTGTGTGTGTGTGTGTGTGTGTGTGTGTGTGTGTGTGTGTGTGTGTGTGTGTATGTGTGTGTCATCAGCCTGCAGATAGAGTGGTGGCGTCAGAACAACTAAGAGTTCGGTTGAATATTGGGAAAGCACACTTCCAGCAGTAGTTTCTATGTATACAGACATATGATATGTGATAATTATTCTAGTGTTTCCCACAGTGTTTTATAGTGCAAGTGAGGCAGCTCTCCTGAGATAAAGACCACCTCAGCTAACATCAGAAAAAATAATATTTTATGAAATAAAACAGTATAGTCAAGGGGAAAAGAGCAGCAGTAAACTCTGTTTTCACAAACAAAAAGCAGGGAAAATATTTCATTTCTCTTAAAATGATCCGATTCTTTCCATAATATAAACTCTATTGTGAAACATCTCTTCCCCCAAACAGACATGATGGATTAGAGGTTCCCCACGTACATCTTTTTCTTCTTCTTTGGTGTAAAAGACAAACACTGTCAGGATGAGGTGCCCGACTCCTTCTATCTGTGACTGACCTGCTGTCTGCACCCAGCTAGCCCTGTGAGCAGGGAGCTGCTTCTGTTTTAATTGGAGTGTGACTAGGCTATACTGGGAGCTACAGGGAGGGAGGGGTGCATGTCCATCACTGCCCCCACACATACACACACACACACACACACACACACACACACACACACACACACACACACATAAACACACCCTGCTGTGGACCCCTGTGTCTGCTGCTCTGCCTGTCAACCTGAAGGAGAGAAGGAGGGAGAGGGGGCTGGAGTGCTGAAGTGAGGTATAGGCAGACATTTTCTCAGGAATGCTGGGAGCTATCACAAGTGACATGTAACTGTATCCGCTGTCAGATCTCAGGCTTTATCTTTGCTCTGCTGTTGACTGCTCCTTCAGTCTGCTGATGCCTCCCATCTGAACCTGAGCGCCTCACTGGGAGCTGATCCCCACGTCTGCAATCTTGCAGGAACATTTCGATCAGGACATTTGGATGAATAAACATTTGTAAGAACCCCTGTGGTTACATTACAATAGTACAATAGCACTGGTGGCTCTCAAGGGTCTGGAGGTATTCAGGGGTACTTAGGAGGCTTCCAGGGGGTCTCGCCATAGACAGAAAAAATCTTTCTGAGTTATCAATTATTAGTTTGTTCTTTAAAATGTCAGAAATGATAAAAAAGAAGCTGTTTCCCAGAGCCCACACTTATGTCTTCAGATTGATTGTTTTGTCCAACCAGAAGTTTAAAACACAAAAATAAACAGTTTACAATGATATAAACAGAAAAAGGCAGAAAATCTGATGAATCGGGGAATGTTAAGTATTTTAACTTAACTTGAAGTGAACATGAATGAATTGAGTTTCCAAAATTCTTTCAATGGACTAATTGATTAATCGACTAGTTGTTTCAACTAAAAATCTTTGTTCAGTGTTCATTAAACGAAGCTGCCCAACAAGGGACCAACCAGGGAAATGCTTTGTAACTGGTTCTTGGAAAATTTTCACCCAGTTTTTCAGGTTTGTTGAGGTTTTGATCATGAAAACCAAACAATATTAGAACTGTAATTTCATCTTAAACTACCTCTTTTCTCTTGCTAGAGACATGGTATGTATGTGGTACTTAACCACCCTAGATAGGTAAAATATTTGTCATGAAAACCACCTTTACTCAATTATAGTGTCATTAAAAAGCATTTATTTGCTGCATAACAGCCCATCCTCACAAGAAAAAAATGACAGTATAGGTTGAAAATTTTAGCCGGCAAAAACAACTTACACTTACGTTTACACCATCTCATATCTAATTACAATCCGTAGAAGTTCACATGATGTCAATATAAGGTTGGGTGAATGGCTAGATTGATAGATGGCAAAAAGTGGACTTAGCAGCGTTGTCACACCATAAAACATCATTATTTTTTATGTTTTCTACTGATAAAGGCAGCATATTAGAAAACGCTCCTATGAGTGGTTCTGGAGTGCAGGTACAATCAACCTATGTGGTTGTTTCATTATGAAGATGTGTTGTGCATAATAGTATGGCAACGCCTTCGTGACGCTCCACTGCCATCACCCCATTAGTTCATGCACTTGTGACCCAACTGAGTGGGCTAATGGCATTACTGCAAACGTCTCCAGTGTTTGCCTTCCACTCAAGCAAACAAGATCAAATGCTGTTATCAGAGCACCCTCAGATAGAGGCCACTTGACCACCGTCAACTCAAGAAGTGAGATCCAACCTTCTGAGGGCTCTAATGCCGCCCTGTTAGGGCTTGATGGAGACAATTCAGGGATGATATGGGAGGGCAGCTCACACACTAAACATCAATGCTGGTGTGTTAAACTTCTGTGTAGCTCTTCTGGGCTTGCAGCCGCAGCCATGGGTCTTGTAGCGACTTGCTTTGGGGCTTGACGCCGGGGCTTCACAGGTGAGCAGAAACAAGAGATGCACTTGTGGTGTGTTTTTTAAGTGTTTAAGTGCTGTCATTGAAAGTGTCCTGTTACACTGCTCTTCTCCCTCCATGACCACCTGACCCATCTCCCTTCTACTCCAAAGGACACCTATTCCCATTACTCCAGGAACAACTGTCTTCTTTGCTTTTCAATATTCCAGCAATAAAAGACATTTCATAGAGAAGATTTATTTTATGACTTTAACTTTAAAAGATCAGAATTGAAGTTGGCTATCGTTTTTTAATTTGTTTCTCTGAATTCTGCTTTCTACATAGACAGTACACAGTACAGAATAATAATAGACATTTGCATGATCCCTGCATCACAACCACCAACAAGTGATGGCAGTTTTCCCTCCTCTTAGTTGAAGTAACACCAGACCTTATTTGTTTCTGTCAGTATGTCATTTGAACATGTGACTGATGGCTTTCTGAGTGGCTATATGCATTTGTCCCCAGCACCAGAGTGAGAAGCAAGAGCGAGAGGCCAGTATGGGCGAGATGCGAGGACAGATTGACAGGGGTCGATGGCAGTCCTCCTGGAGGTCACAGCCAGGGCAGCACTGTGTTCATCCACAACACCTGCGAAACAACTGTCTGACCTTTTTACATTTGTAAACAAAACATGCCAAAAATGACACAGTATCTGTTTGTATTCCTTGTAGTTTTTGATCAGAAATTGCTCGCATGGCGTTAGACTTGTAGTCTTATTGAAAGTTATTTTGAGGGGTGGAACAAGATGTGGAGGATAAAATGATTGCCACTGTGATAACTTTCCAGAGTAGGGAAATCCATCCTTATTGTATTATAAACAGCTGTGCTGTGTTTTGGAATCTGGTAATCCATCAAATGATCGCTTCCCATTTCCACTGACAAAATTTGGTGTTTTTAGCAAGACGTTGCCACATTTGCAGCCATTTTTTTGAGGTATTTTAACCCAAACCATGATCTTTTCCTAACCCTAACCAAGTGGTTTTGTGCCTAAACCTAACCAGACCTTAACCATAGCATTGGCACAACATAAAACAGAATTACTGAACTGACAATGTCCATTTCATGCGATTTTAAATGACACAAGAAAAGCAATTAAAACGTACAATGCCAACATTTTATTCTGGCGATTGGGTTGGTTTTTCTGGTGAGGACAGTTTGAACAGTGTTTTATGGAAGGAATCATTATGGATTCAAAAAACCTAATTCTTTTACCCTGAATTATGTTGCTCAGGGTTGATTTTAAAACCTTCACTTTGTTAAGGATGGTATGTGAACTGGTGTTTGTTTTGTAGAGTGAACATGAGATGCTAGACAAAGGCCAGAAGAGGCTGAAAATCGTATCCATGGTGGACAAACTGTATTAGGGCAAATATTCTGTATCATCTCTGTAGCTATTCTTCCTGCAGTCAACATAAAAAATTCTGTCACAGTGACAAAACAAATCTCACAATTGACAAATGACAATACCACACACAACAAGAAAAACTATAAAAATATACTTATGTCTCAAATTGAATATGTTCATTTATTGATGCTAAAAGACTAGTTAGTTAGTTAGATAGCACCTTTAGTGTTAGTATTTAGCTCCCCACTCTCCCCCCTCTCTGACGTTGCAGTTAGTATTTTCACTGTCTTTCATCACTCTTAACATGTGTGGCTCCAGTTAACAATAGAGGTCCAGTAACTCTCTGCTCCCTCCACAGCAACTGAATCATAGAAGCAGGCCTGAAATACCAGGCGTGCTGTTGTGTCACCGGCTGGTTTGGGTGTCGCTGTCGCCAGCCACCAAGTTGTAGGGCACCACTTGTCTTGCCGTTGGTCTGGGGGCCGGTGTGTGTGGTAGAGGCGGGGGTGGGCCAGTGGAGGGTGACAGAAAATAGAAAATGGAAAATTCCTGTGTGAAGTGCAGTCGTTGTTGATCAGGTGTGAACTGCAGAGCAGAGATCAGAGCAGGAAGGGGCGGAGGGAGCAGACAGCTGCTGCAGCCCCACATCAAGCCCCTCCAATACAGCACACCAGCTGGGACTGGGGCCCAGCGCTCGCTACTGGGGGCCCCGGCTCTCACTGAGGCAGCCATCCTGGTGGGGAGGGAGGGAGAGAGGGCTGTTGGGGGTGGGGGGGGAATGTAAGACAGGGGAATCACAGAAATTCACCTCCACTTACACACATTTTAAACATTTCAATACTGTATTTCAATCAAAATACAGTACATAATGTAGTTAAAGTAGCCCAAATGTATGAATAAATGTGGACAAATGCACATTTCTATGTAGGCAAACACTAAGATACATGAATGGAACAGGGAGGAATATTCATAAAGACCATCACAAGAATCATAGAACATGTGAGATATCTTTGCTTCAAAACCAATGATGGGGTCAACACAATACTAATTTAAAAGAAGGCTGCCTTCCTCAGAAAAGATGACTGACAGTGTGTAAATCTGCACCCAGCGGTGGAATATTTGGAACTTCACCTCATGCCGGGCTGACTGGAATAAATCAGCAAGCTCACAAGCAGGGAGAAAAAAAACAAGAGGAATACATTTTCTTTTTGATCAGATGCTTACATAACAACTATTTTAAAAGTTGGCTGCAGGTTGCTGGTTTTATTTCTCACTTGTAAATATTTTTTTTAAGCATTTGCTTTTGAAAGCAGCTCCAAATCTCTACATTTTCTTTTATCTGCACATTCACAATGTTGTTTGGTGCCCTTTTATGTTTCACTCTAAATAAGATTATCGTAACCATTGTATTGTTGACTACTACTACGGGGAAAAGAAAGCTTTCCATAGACACTTTTTTGTTTTGAAAGGATTCCTCTGAAGAATTCCTCGGAGGTCTGAGACGTGTTTTGACTGCAAGGCCCAGTGACATCAGCGATATATGTCTGTAGTCTTGCCGTCAACTGATGATAGAATAAATCTTGAAAATGGCTATCAACGAGTCCTTGAAATCCCAAACCAGTCAAATATAATGGCCTGATGTGTCCTCTGGGAGCAGGAGGTCACATGTTTTTCCATCCATAACTAATTTCTAATAAATGGCCATTTTTCCAATGCCAGTGTCCAGAGGTCAAATTGTTTGCATGCTTTTTTCTCTTGCCACAGATTCTCAAGGGTGCTTCTTGGCTTCTGTGAGGATGTTGTTGGTTGCAACTAATATGTCATAATTAGCATAGTGAAAATCACTTTGTTGTTATATCTCACCTTCATACTGTCACATTGATTTAAAGCCTGCATGTGCTTTGCAGGAAATAATAAACGTTACGTTAATGCCATTATGATTTTGGTCATCAATGTGATGACAGGAGAAGCATCACAAGGTAGCAAAGGACTTTAAGAATATTGCTCCTAAGTTATAACCTCATTTAATTTATTCAAAGCAAACTTTGAATTCATTAAGCAAGGAAAAGGGTGTAAGTGCATACTAGAAATAGAGTGTTAAGGAATTTTAAGGATTGCACAGGCATTTTGGGAAATACTGTTCTGTTTCTTACCAGGAACTATATATGAAGATTGATATGATGTGTATATTGTTAGCCTAGCCTAGCTTAGCACAAAGGCAAGAATAAGCTAGCCTCCAACAAAAGAGAGAAAAAAAAGCATCCCTGGCAGAAAAACTGGCTAAGAAAAACAATCATTTATTTTTGTTACACGTACTTGATACCAAAAGGAACATATGAAAGTTAAATGATAGATCAGTCATTATTCTTATCATAAAAAGCATCCTTTTATGTGTGGTTTTTGCTATATTTCCTTTGTCTCTGGGCCAGATTTCGGACATTCAATCCTGCTTAATTTTTAATTTAATATTGATACAATATTAACTTCAAATACAAATTACTTAATTTCATTAATTCCCATTATAATGAAATGTATTATGTGTTGTAAGTTATATTAGTATTTGATGTCTTCTTTCATAAAAAGAACACCTGTCCCTTGGGGTCACTGCCATTTCCACCACACTGTACAAAATGTAAATACAGGGAGTTTTTTTAGGGTTTGTATACATGGTGACCACAGTAACAGTCATGTAACAGGAGCACATGGCTGGAGGAAAGAGTTCGATCCATGGAGGGAACTGAAATAAAAATAAATCAAGATAAATTTTAAATAGAAAATGTTTATTGACTTTCATTTCCAAACAGCTCATATTTTCTTTGAATGTACAAATAATAAGAAAAACAACATTTTATATTGTGTGTTTTGTGTATATTTGATGCTAACTCTAAAACAGGCATTAGTAAGTTAACATATGAGATTTATTTAAAAATTGTGACAAAATGTAATTTCCATAACAGTCATTTCCATCACTTTGTTTATTGTGATGGAAAAGACATTTTGAAGCGGAAATGACAATGCCAGTGTTACAAATGCATTTCAGTTGGCATATCTCATTGAAAATATTGTATATTAAATTAAACAAATAACAAACAAAATACTTTATCAGCTAATTCATATTTTACAGTAGCGAGGTTAAAAATTTCCAATAATGTTGGTGACACCTCCTCTTGTGTCTGTTCTATGAGCTTATCAATGCACCATGACCCATCAGCTATCTGGGCTCATCTCAACACAGAGAACTGAACCCAAGCAACCACAACGCATGTAATCAGTGATGGGCCAACCACACAGTACAGGTCCAAGAAAAACCCCCTTTCAGACGGGATTTCAGAGGATCACGTGGAACTTTCTGGAGGCAGGACATGGAAAAGGCCCAGCTGATGGAATCGGTGGCATTGATCATCCAAATGGAAAGGTGCTGTATGAGCAACTCTCAAAACACCCGTCTATAGTGGTGATGTATGTCACTGAGGAGAAGACTGAGGAAATGGACGTTGTCCTTATTGATGGCCTGCAGACTCTCTGAGGCACGACGCATATACATCAGGTAAATGCTTTTCACCACACCCACATTAGCTTTGTTATGCAAAGGTGGTTTGATGAGTGCAAAACAGTGTTTTCATCTCTAGAGTATAATTTGAATACGTTATGCTCCTCTGGATTGTCTCTGTAAGACCAGGGGAGATTTCTTGGTGAATCCTAAGCTGCTTTTGCTCAGAACCTGATCTTTGCAGATGTTTTGGTCTCCACACAGTAGACATGGAAAGAACAGGTGACACTGACACTCCTTGAAAAACTGCGTCCTCAGGCACACCTACCAACAGTCCACTGCAGAACTTCATGAAGGTCTGATTGGGAAATGGTGTGTGGTCAGATATGATTGGGATCCTTAACCCAGACATCATACAGGTTGTTGACTCTGACAGCTGGGCTTTGGTTAAAACCATGAGTCACGTTGGATGATATGGTCTGATATCAGCTAGAAGATGTTATTAGACTGGTCCCAGAGCTACAACCAGTTACAAAGAGGCACTGGATGTTGGATTCTGCAGTTTGGGTTGAAATATGCTCTGATCTTGACCATGAAGACACTTGGTCCATATACAAGTTTGACAGATACATACTGTGAGAGTTAATTGGCTATGCTTAGATACACTAATATTAAAATGCAGGTAGTATCGCCACCAAGTTACCAAGCCACCAAATCCCTATTTGTAACATTTCAAAGTTAAACTGTAAAATTAGGTTGTTACATTTAAAATTTTGATTTAGCTTAGTTCAATATTCAGTATTTCAAAAAGCAAATTTCAAATTCATTTTACCACTCATTTGAACTCACTTTAATTTGAAACCTTAGAGGACAGGAGTCTTTGTTTCATTTTGAACTTAAAAATTTCAAACTTTGTAAAAAGTAGTTTCAGTTTGATTTCATTTTGATGTTCAATTCCCTAGTTTCAAATCTCATAAATGTTTCAATCTGCATTAATAGTTTAGTTTAAAAAGTTCTACTTCAAAATTGATGTTACTTTGTGTCAGGGATAATAAAAGTGAACAAACAATGCTGATGTCACATGTCATTTCCAACATATACAGTCCTTTCTGCCACATGATGTCATCTCTATCACAATCACACATATTTTTAAGTAAAGTTCATAAAAAACAACAAAATCACACTAATTATATTTTGTAGTTTTGAAACTTGTGCAGTTATGGTTACAACTAATTTACAGAATTGGAAAACTTGTGATTGAAAGACTTTAGTGAAACAGTTCAAAACTGTTTTTTTTTAAATCTAAACAATAGAGAAATATTATCTTTAAAATTCCTGAAAATAAATACATGTATACATTTTGACACATCTGTGTGTGAAATTTCAGGAAGTGTTTCTACACAGGATGGAGAAATAAAACATATCAATACATTTCTCTAGACATGTGTTAGATTTTCTTAATGTTTCCGGACCAAAATGGACCATAGTTGAAGAATTAGTACATCCATGAATCACCTGGTTTGTTCGGGTGTTAGGGAAGATGTTTCATGTGGTCACTACATCAAGCTCTTGATGATCAAGTAATGGCTCCAATACATTCGCTAACTCTTAACCTTGTGTTTTGGCTAGAAAGCAAACAAGAATATTTTCCAAAATGTCAGAATATTCCTTAAGCAGGAAGATTCACCAAAAGGAAATTCTAGCATTTGTCAACAGGGATCTCGTTCTCATATTTTGTCCATTTTGACAACTGGTCCTCATTTAATTTTACTCATCACCTCCATCGCAGAGTTTTGTGAAACGTGGACTTGGGCAAGAACATTTTCACCTTTTGCCTCTTACTGCTTTCCAAAAAGTTTAGGCTAATTAAACAGATATCTAATCAATCTACAGTTGATCTTCTATGCTATGTAGTTCACCACAACAGCTACAGGGATTTCTGGGGGACTACTTTCTCAGTTTGCAGTTGAATAATGTCTTCTGTGGCTCTGGAGGCACAGAGGCAGGGAGAATCTAACTAAAGACACTATTGCATTATGGGAAGTGTAGGATCCAGGGCTCTGGCAGCGTGCCTCATACTAAGAGTTAAAAGTCAGGATATCTCAGGCTCTGATGCTTCGATTTTGATCATTGTTTTTAAATCTGTCTCCTACAAGCCCCCAAACTTTATACAAGTGCCACAATAAATCACTGGAGTGACACTTTAAAATGAAGTTTTTTGAAAAGCGGCCTCTGTTCAGCTTTATTCTAGTTGGGTCTTCATGGGCATTGGCATAATACTAATGTGGTAAGTAATATGTTGTTACCAACAGTCATAACAGACAAAAATATGAGAACAACACACCAGTTGACAAGGCATAGATTTAGACACTGACTTTATGTTTGTAGCATATACTTAGGAAGCATTCAGACTCCATAATTTTCTCTGCCTGTCCACACAGAAGTGGGGATGTGTTACATTGTGTAAACTGACATCTGCTGCTTGTGATTATCTTGCACCTACACTTCAGGATATATCTGACTTACAGTATTCTTTTCTATAAAATAATATACATTAACAAAGAATGACAGCGCTGAAAGAACACAAGAGAGCGTTGCATAGCACTGATAACATATGGTAAGTTAATAAGTTAACTGAATGTGACTTTTAGTCATTTAAAATACATAGTGCAGAGTGGAGACTCATTAGATTAGTTACACTATTACACACAGTCCAGTTTCCCATTGGTTAAGACTTATTATTGTGTAAAAAGCTATTCATTTAAAACTATTTTATCAATAAAATATGTTTTTATTACATTGTTTGGTGAAAAGATGTACTGTACGTGATTTATGTTGATAAATCAGATTCCAGACCAGCAGAGTAAACCATCTGGTTTAGTGATTGTTTTTAAAGAATGAAAATAATGGTAATAACTTAATTACCTGCATCATTGAACTGATAAGTTAGCATCCAAGCTCTTGAAAATGTTCACCATAGAAATTGCTACAGCAATACAAAGTAAGCTAATTGAGCTAGCCGTAAGCTAGTTTACTATGCACTGAAGATCATTTTTAAAATCTGATATCTGTGGTAGATGTGGTTATGTCAGGCCATATGACCTCTTCAAATATGTGCACATGTGTTCTAAACTTTGAGAAATGTATCGCAGGCTGTGTGAACCAATCAGGACTGCAACGTTTTACTTGCGTTTACTATAACAAACAATAGCAACTCAATGTTAAGAGACAGGGCAGGAAAAGGAACAAATGGAAAAATTGCTGCTTTACATGTCTGTTGAGTATTCATGAATATATATGATTATAGAAATAGTTTATTGTTGTGGTGCATATACCAGTGCAATCAATGAAATGCTAACAATGAATTTCTCAGGAGCTTCAGTTTCGACTTCAAAGCGGTAGCATGTGTGTCACCACCATTTACAACAGTGTCTTCAGAAAGTGATCTGGCTTTGGCGTGACCTTGCATCTAACCCTGTTAGATATGCGCCTTGAGCATGTTCATTGCTCAGTGACATTTTGCTCCTTAAAAATAACACAGATGCTGGGCCTTGTCTGACTCTGAAGCCGTAGCGTAGCTGGACAGCGTCCGGCTATTTTCATTACCACCACCCCTAGCAACCCCAACCCCCCATTCCCCCAATTCTCTCTGTGCCGCAGTTGTGTGAGTCACTTTATTAGTTTTGAAGTCTGACATGTTCCCAGCTTCTTGGCCTGTAGATGAAGCAGTCAGAGCCTGTCTACAACTGGCAAGTGTTAACCACAGATCAGCAACTCGGGTTTCACCTGTTGGACATCCCAGCACTCAGGGACTCAGGGGGATTTACACAGTCTGGTCACCCTGACAATGTTGTCTGTTACCCCTACATATCCTCTTTAGTTATTCACACACACCAGTCTGACCTGCGATACTACATTTTCAGACATCGTTACACATTCTCACACTTATGCAGATTTATGATTTTGCAGATTGCTTGCATCTTTCATCATACAATACAACTTCATCCCATGATTATCACATTAGGATTGCTGGTATGTGTGCATGCGTGTTTGTGTGTGTGTGTGTGCTCCAAGGCTTTGCAGGGCAGCACTCATTATGGATAAAGGGGGTGGGGAAACTAGTTCAAATTTATTGCCTGCGTCAGCTGTGTCAAATTTGGCAAGCTCAAATGGTCAGCTTGCAAATGGCAGGGCGATACCTAAGGGTCAGCAGCCTTTGTAATAAGCACACAGTTGTACATTTTCACCACTCAGTGTATAACGCAAGTGTTCATTGACATCAAAAAGTGCCCAAAGTGCATTCACAGATGACTGTTATGTTCACATTTTCAGCGTAACATTCCCAGGGCGTGGAATCAGTCAAGTGAGAGCAGTGAAGACTGACCTGATTGTGGGTTCGGGTGGCGTGAAGGACAAGAAGAACCCCGCTGCTGCTGCTGATGAGGAGCAGGCTGCTCGTCCAAGTGAATCCTCCGGTCTTTTTTTTTTTTTTCTTTCTATTTTACTTTTCTCTTCTTTTGATCATTCATAAAGGGGACCACCCACTTTCTGAACCCTTGCCTCTATTTTTGCAGGGTCAGAAAAGAGTGGCCAGTTGCTCTTTATGGCAGAGATTTTTACGATGTGGTCAGAGCTGTTTGGAGACCACCAGTTCCCCTTTCACTTGTCACTGAAGCTACAGTAGCCCCGAGGAGGGCCTGAGCTGTATGGGAAATGGACTTCACCATTTTGAAGTCTTGGACAAATTGGCACCTGCTCAAAAGTCTGCAAAGCAGGGAGAAACGATTTTATTTTCCCCTGTAATAATAAGACACAATTTCTGTTATTCTGTGTGCTGTGTATGTATTGTTAACATTAGTTTGAAGTTATGGATAATTAACATCACCAGCCATGATACAGTGATAAATAATGTCAGTTAGTTTGTGATATTTAAATTAAACAAAATTTTGTAGAAAATCCATTATATGTAACCTTAATATCAGCTTGAATGTTAAAGGGCCTGAAGATTGAGTACAAATGCAGGGGCCCGGGTGTTTACTATTTCCACTTCATTGTGTTTTAAGGCCAAAAAGCCTACTTTGGGCCTTTGGGAGCACTTTCCCACATTGCCTTCTTGGTAACTCAGCCTTTCATTTGTCCATATCTTGTCATACAACATCTCAACATGAGCAATCATTTTATAGCCAAGGCGTTTTGTTTCTCACCTGCTCTGCTACGGCTGGAGTTATCTGCTTTTCTGTTATCATCCAGGTCTTCCTATCACAGCCTGCACAGTCTGCTGCAGAGACATATAAATAAGATGACGTTACATGGCCACAGATCTCATTGTCACTTTGTAAACTGCAGCATTAGATGATTCTGTGTTGTGGCCTGAGCTGTCTTGGAGACATTTTACCTCAAGTCATGATCGGTTTCCTGAACTCAAGTACACTGTGATGCTGGAACAGCGGGTACACTGGAAGATGAGTTAATATCATGGGATAGTCGACACATCCTCGTAATGAAACGACCACATAAGTTGATTATACCTGCTCTCCAGAGCGACCCATAGAAGCATAATACGTTGCTTTCCAAAAGTGTTAGAAATCACTGTTAAAAAATATTATTATGTTTTATGATATGACAACACTGTGGTTAAGGTCTGGTTAGGTTTAGGGAAAAAAACCCCACTTGGGTAAGGTTAGGGAAAGATCATGGCTTGGGTTAAAATGATCACTTTAAACATGGTTAGTACTTCCTTCCAAGTTAGGCAACCTTCGTCGTCATGGCAACATTAAACCCACCTCCTCCTAAGAAAGAAGTCATCTTATATTGACATCATCTGAACTGGGACATAATTACTACAGCTGCTAGATGTCTTCTGTCACTCAAATGTAACTATAGCTCGTTTTTCGGCAGCCTGAATTTTAGACCTATACTGTTGTTTTTCTTATGAGGATGGACTGGAGATAGTATATTGATGTGGTAAACGAAAAAATCATGTATGTTTTGTAATCTTCTTCACTGTATAAGGGCTGAGATTTATTTCTGGGTTGTCCTCACATTTTAGAATGTGTTTGTCTAAAATGTGTCTGCCAAACAACTTTCATAGGTGTGACCAAGCTGAGACTTCCAGGTCTCTTTGAAGCCAGTTCAAAGTTCAATAAAATTAACAGGTTTTAGCTGCTTGGCAGCATGAATGTGGTCAGAAAATTTCACAGCAAATCACACCATGTTCAATACTGATATTTGTGTTTAAGTTGTGGGCCTGGTGTAATGGTGGTACTAGAAAAAAAAGGGGGATCAGGTCATCCCAAGAAGCATGAGGATTCATCTTCCCTGGATCATGAATATCTGCTGCTAATTTTATGGAAATCTGAATGTTGTTATCATGATACTTGTGGTCAGTTGGTCAGAAATACATTTGACCTAATGTTGGCAGTTAAAGAGATATTATGAAAATGATGAGAGTCCTTGTCTGGGGACCGTTAATGTGTATACTGAATATCATGGCAATCTGACCAGTAGTTTGGGATGACTTGACTTGGATGAAAGTGCTGGATGTCCAGACAGACCACCCTCCAGAAATCAACACATCTGGGAGTGAGTTGCTGCCCCAAATGGAGGAGTTATCTCTGGATCTCTTCCATGAGTGAGGATATGATGGAGCCTGGGAGTGAAAGGCAGATTGATTTGGGGTGTGCATTAATGTGGACATGATACCAGAATATCATGGTGAAGAGGATTTAGAGCTCTGGATAGTGACTGTATGAGTGAGATCACAGATACAAGTGGCTGAAATGAGTTCTCTTCCATATGGAGATATTCCAGGCACGCCCGACTAGGAGGAGACTGTGGGGACTATGGGGATTATATATTTCATCTGGCCTGGCGAGGAACTTCTCGGGATTCTCCATAAGGAGCTGGAGGCCAGTGGAAAATGGATTGAAAGACAGATGGATGCAAAAGAGTTACAAGGGCGATTTAGAGTTTCTAATTCACCTGACCCTTTGGAGTGTTAGCTAAAAGCAGCCGCATTCTAACACTGGAAACAAGGGGAATTTTGCATGTTAGCATCTTGTATCTTTCATGTAATTACATATCAACAATCATGCAGTTGTTAAGTTATGAAAGGACTAGAGGAAAATATTCACACACAAAAAAATAAAGGATTTTGTTGGATGGCAGTAAACGAACAGGATTTTGCTCTGCTACCTATGGGTGTCTGCTCATGTGTGTACTTAAAGTCAGGGGCAGGAGAGCTAGACGAGTGACATCTCATGAGGCCCTATCTCCTCTTTTTCTTCTTTCTATATCCCATTACCTAAACATCTTGCTGACAACACAGCATAGCCAGAGATCTGTGAATTCCACAGTGATGACAGCAGCTACTGCAAAAGTACTCTACACCCACAACCGGCCCTTCCACCACATAAAAATTATCCTAGTTAGCTCCTGCAACCAGAGGCAGAGGAGGTAATCTTGCATGTTTCTACATTTAACAGAATGTAACGTATTACCAGTGAGCCGCAGCTCGTCACTGGAGGAAACGCATTTAATATTGGTTAGAAGCAACGACACCAATCAGATCATGTTCACTTTGCATCAACTTATGTCAGGAGCTCGCCAACAGGTCCTCCAAAATAAACAACAATAGTATGTTGTTTGTCGATGCTCACCAGAACGACAGATAGAACAACAGGACTATCGACTGGACGTTTGGTTTTAGTGCTTTCAAACAAATCACTGTCGAAAAACAAAATGCATTTTATGACCTGACCATTCTATAGGTTTGGTTAGATTTAGACACAAAGGCTGCTTTAGGTTAGGGAAACATCACGGTTTTGGTTAAAAATGACTACTTAAGATTAGTGGACCTTCACGGTTACAACAGTAACCTTGTGGTTAAGGTCAGAGAATGACCGCGTCATGGATTGTCATTAGGAAACGCTGAGCGAACAATGGTCTCCCATGTTAAAGTCTCATGTTTTGTCATTCACTCCTGCCTCAGTGGACAATGTGGCTCTCTAATACAGTAATGTCCTGCCTTTACTTGAAGTGGACAAGAGACATTGGGCCTCATTCACAAACAGTGTTCACGCACAAATCTGTGCTTAATCTGTTTGTACGAATGTTTTAAGCACAAATCCGAGATTCATCGATATGTTCTTACCTGAATTTGTTCTTACTCTGCTTTAGACCATATGTACACACAAATCATAAACGCCCCACGGTCTTAAAAAATGATATAGTCAATATTTATTCAATGTAAACAGTATATTAGAACCACAATTATTTTAAAAATAATTGGGCCTAAATATGCAACTTTTAAAAGTTTGAAATTGCTAATACACATTTTATTTACTAATTATAAAATTAATAGCTAAGATGTTGTAATCCATAAATCATCATCATAAATATAATGAAATTATCAATAAATTAAAATTGTCCTGTTCACACTTTTAGATGACAATAGCTGATATATCAGAGTTCCTTTCATATTGGAATGTGACAGCATCAGATGTGGTTGTGATATATGCAGCTGGTTCAGGGAGGGACGCTCTGCTTTCACTACATCACAGCCAGCAGTAGAGATTTATTTAGATCAATAACACGGATCTACACATTTACCAACTTTTTATAGTGTTACAGACGTACTGCGTAGTGGTGCAACAGGTTTGAAGACTGTATACAGGATTCACAATCAGTTGTGACAACAGTTGTGCCAATGAAATGTTTACCAGCCAAATCTGCCTTTTCTGGCTTCTACTTCTGATCCAAAAAGTTTTTCTACATTTTTACCATCACGGCCCTCTTTACAGCTGAGTGACAGCTCTCTCCACTGCTGCAGCGCTCCAACAGAGCTTCCCTTATGTAGAGAAATGAGGGTGTGGTAGTACGCTAATTACTGATGCACCTGTCAATTTAGAATGATTATGATACACTAACATACGCACAGTGGTAAGAACAAAATTGGTATCGATCCAGTAATTTTGCATGCGCAAAGAACATTTCTATGCACATACTAGTGAATGATTCCCACGGACTTTGTCATTTGAATATAAACATAGGTGGCTGTCGACTTGTCCTAATGACTGATGCTGTTGTTTTGCTTGGGAGTCACAGTCTCAAGCTTTATCGGTCAATGGCAAAGCCTACTTATGATTATATAATACACATATTCAATGTCAGTTTGTTTTGGACATTTGTAACAAAGACTTTTGCCATGAGAAATACTGGCTGGGAGCTAAATCAGCTGAGCATGCTTGGTCTGCTATGCCCAGTGGGCCCAAAGGAGACCGTGGCCTTGCCTGGAGTTGCACTGGAAAGGACAAGACGCGGAAGCAGGGCAAGCATGGAGGAGTGCGAGCTAGGCTTACTGTTAACCCATACAAATGTTCTCTGGACAGCAAAATGGATTATTTCACTCACCCATCAGTGCTGGTCACTCATTGACATAGAAGAGCTGTCTATATCCAACACGTACTTTCTTTATCCTTTCTGTTGTTGTTGCACTGCTGTGGGCTGGGAGGAACAGCATTTCGGTTATTTTGTGTATGCAAATACACAAGAAAATCACAATAAATGAATCTTGAATCTTGAATCTTGAATCTTGAATATGCATGCAACACTGGAAGTCAGCTGGAAGGTAGTAAACATTCTGTTAACATAACACCAAATCACTGCTTAACAGCTGAATAAGCATGAACAAGGTTGCTGAAATCAAGAATAAACTGACATTAAAATCCTTTGTTTCTAGAAGGAAGATTAAATTAGCTTTCCAACATGTATGAGCTGCAACGAAACCCAGTGACAGATGCAATAGAGTAGGCTAAGTAGATGATATTATGAAGTCAAGTATTTCTAGAGCTAAATCAACAAAACTAACAGTCTACAGTTGCGTTCATTTGAGCTTAATGCTAATGTCATCATGCTAACATGCCCACAATGACAATGCTAACATGCTAGTATCAAGCAGGTATGATGTTTTTTAACCCATTCCACAGCAGACATTTTTGACACACCAAAGCAGGAAATAAATGTGAACTTTTTAGTTCTTGTTATGTTTATGGTCATAGAAAATTAAATTCATTGACCATTGTTCAAAAGTATTTGATTGAACAAACTGTAGCTACTAATAACAAATTTGTGATGATTTGTGATGGTGAAATGTATTAAACTCTGTTGACAAACCGTTGATTGTAGTATGATTGATTAAAATGTTATTTTAAAATCAAAATTGTCCTTTTTAATGGGGACAGTAAACATACTGTAGAAGGTGCTGTACATCACTGTCCCACTTACATCTGTTATTATATTAGTGCCCTAGAGCATTTGCAAAAAAGTGTACCATTTTGGCTGAACCCATCCAATGTAAGCGAGGCACATGTTATGTTTGTTTTGCCCAACCAGTGATCCCAAATCTACTTCAATATATTGTTTCTCAATATATTGAGACTTAGTGTTTACTTATAATTATTGTGGTATAATTGTACATGCAGGTTTTGACGGGATCAGATATGACATTCGTTGGGCAGCAGATAGGTTTCCCAGATGAAGGGCAGTCTCATGCTGAGATGAGGTGGTTGTGGGCCTGCGACATGCTCATCTCCCTTATAAGCACACACACATTCACACTCACACACACTTGCCAGACCATGCATCATGCTGTTAATCATTTCTCGGCACAGATCACTCTTATTGTCTGTTTAGGTTTCTGACTAAAACAATATTGATTGTTGTGATACAAGAGGAGAACTGATTGATTGATGGCCCAGTGGTGCCTTACAGTAAGAAGTGACATCAACAAGTAGAATCAGTTGCTGCTGGCTCCTGTCAGCCAGTCACAAGCAGATTGACATGTCAGAGATGCCTAACTGCTGCATTTTACCACTTTATTGCCCTGAGCAGGGGTGATGGTGGCGGCGGGGTCAAGAGAACATGAGAAGGGTAAGATGTGAAGGCACTTGAAGCTTCATGTTACACTGTTGTGCATGGGCACAAACTATAAGCATCTACCGAAATATAGACAGATTTTCATATTAATATCAACAGTTTCTCTTCTCTTCTCTTCTCTTCTCTTCTCTTCTCTTCTCTTCTCTTCTCTTCTCTTCTCTTCTCTTCTCTCTCAAACCTGAACATTAATTGTTAACAAAAGAAGAGGAAAGACAGTATCCTGCTCATCTTGGGATGTTTATTCTGTTATTATGTCAAGATGAAACAGGCCTTTTGTCTACATGATTTGTTTTGGGCTCCTTTAACATGAGCTGGAAGTGTGACCAGTTAACATAAGATAAAAGGGAAGTGTGGTGTGGGGGAGTGGGGGGGGGGGGGGGGGGGGGGGGTCAATGGTCTCTTTAACACTTCATTGCCACACCCTTAAGGTGCCATTAGACTACTCTCTTTTAAATACAATGCTACAGTAATGATCTACATTAGGCAGACAGAGGGGCTGTCTGATCTCAGAGCAGTTTCGTTTTCCTGAGCAATTTAACTTCAGGATTTGACTTTTTTCTTGTGTTTCTCATGTATCTTAAAGAATGTGAATGATTTTTTTTTTC
Source organism: Thunnus thynnus (assembly GCF_963924715.1). Lineage (NCBI taxonomy): Eukaryota > Metazoa > Chordata > Actinopteri > Scombriformes > Scombridae > Thunnus > Thunnus thynnus. The sequence goes on from NC_089518.1 coordinate 6,086,609, forward strand.
CTGCACATCTGCGTCTGCCTATTAAATCATCGTTAGGGGTCCTGTTGCTGTGCCCACCCACAGCAGAAAGATTTCAGGGAGGGACTTTGCCTTTCAGCATATAACCAGTGAGCAGCCTGATCCCGGTGAGACAGAGGGCTTTTCAAAACCTGGAATTAACCCAAGCAGACCTGCACTGCCGCCGGGATCTCTCACATTTAACCCCGCTGATGTGATGAGAAATCAAACTATAATGGATGTAGGTGGATGTGCCTTTGATGACGGATCTTTTGAAGAGGGCTGCGACACTCAGTCAGCTGGATCAGGTTTTTGATAAATGTGAGGGGAAATCACTCCGAGGTGTTTATATAGAGACTCTGCTGTTGTGGATGGACAGGTCAGGAGTGCATATGCAACAGTGTGGGAGCTCCGCTGGATTTATTTATCGCATCCTTCTGGATTTATCTGCCTCAAGAATCCGTTTCTTGGTCGGATGAAATAAAAAGGAGAATGTATGGAATAAACCAGCGCTGCATTTACATGTAAGAGCACTGATACGGCTGTAGACGAGCTTGCAAGACTGTGGTTAGGCCTGTATGATTGACAGAAATGACTTTGAATTCTTGATAATAACCGCTTTTTATTTATTGTCACATCTACAGATCGTTTCATTTTTTCGTGCTGTGGTGCCATGCTCAGGTAAGAACTAAACCTATCGTCATTGTTTCAGTTTTCCTGTATAGAAAGTGACACGTTTGAATAAGTTCTAAAAACTCACTTCAGTATTTCAGACATACCACTCTAAGGGGATAACTGGATATTAAAAAAAAAAAAAAGTTTATAGGACAAATTCGATTTGTACAACCTGTTTTTGGTGGTTATAAATTGGCTACACATTTCTTTATCCCAGATTAGAAAGAAAAAAATTATGTATTTTATTTTTCCCTTTGCATAAAAAAGGGGGAGAATCACCCGTCTCCTAATTTTAACCAGTATGTGAGGACGCAGGGCGCAGTGACGGACCAGCTCAGCCGCAGACAGGTCAGGGTTTACCAGCTCTACAGCCGCACCAGCGGGAAACACGTCCAGATTCAGGGCAAAAGGGTCACCGCCACAGCTGAGGATGGAAATATGTACGGTAAGAGATGACCGAGGCCTGTTGTTAACCTTGTAGGTCATTTCACTTTGGTTGAAGCTTTTTTTTTTTTCTATAGGGTTGTATTTCCCACCGTGAAGCTCCACGGGGATCCTTCAGCAATTTGTTATTATGTAGGAATCGCTTTATTCCATCATTGCAGGACTTTAATCAGTGTCCTCGTGCATCATTTAAAACCAAAGACAGACCAAAAGTTAAAGATTTAAAATAAATACCACTGATCTTTGGTTCTGAAAGACTCTTCTCACCATATGGATGAAAAATATTCTGTTCCTGGAAAAATGAAAAAAAATATTTTAACCTGTAACCAAAAGTTGCAAATTATATTTTTAAGCCAGGTGGCTGGAAACAAACAAACAAACAAGAAAGCAAAATATTTACATGTTACCAATATAACAGATAACAATATTTGAATTTTGCTTCATGTTGTACAGATTGAGTAAGGAAAAACATTTCTGACTACCATCTTTGTTTGGATTAGGAAAAAAAAAGTACAACTTGGGGAATTTTATTTTATTCTATTGTGCAGCAGATTCTGGAAATACCCCGAGAACAGTAACGACTGAAAGCTCTGGGTTTTTCAAAGATCTCTAGATATTTATTTTTTTTGATATAATCAGATGCTTCGCTCTATGACTCATATGTAATGAGAGACACAGACTGGGGCCAGTTTGGACCCATATTTACATTATTTTATTTTAAAAGTGGTCATTGGGGTTAGGGTAAAGGTTTATTGATTGTGATTTTTGCACAAATGTTCGCTTTTGGGAAACAAAAGATAAAGTGCAAGTGGCTTTGGCACGTAAACAAGTTCTTTAGAAGAATAGGGAGAGAACTTTCTATCAAATTCAACTTTGGGTCCCTCACAGATAGTTTAGACCCCTGCTGGAGACCCTGTCCTCAGGCACAACCTGCAGTTTCACCTCCATCCAGCTCGTCCCTCCCTCTGTGAGCTGTTTTCAGGCTGTTATATGTTAATTCAGCCTCCCTGCTGTATCCATGATGCCATCGTCTGGCAAATTAGTGGCTGATTAGGCCAAGTGCTTTGTCTCTATGGCCCCAATACACAAGGCTGTTGTAATGCCTAGTGACCATAATTAACAGCAGGACAAATTCAATTGAGAATGTATATTCTGCTGCCAATAGAGCTCTTTAATGTGCAGTGATAACATTTATTTAATCAGCTGATGTTAAAGGTAACATCAGGAGCCTAATGAGGCCAGTGTGAGTACAAAAGTCACATTCAAAATTATAACCTGTAGAAAAACAAAACAAGTTCTTATATCAACAGGTAACACAATGCCTCAACTGACAAAAATATAACATCTTTACACACTTCATTGTCTATATTTGAAATATATTAAATGCAGACCTTAAGTTAGTAACCCTTTCTGTGAAGTGCGTCTTTTATCTCTTGTCTCATAAGCCATAATGAATGAAAATCAGACTTTAAATGCTGTTTATGTCTTACGTTGTGCACTAAAGTAGAAAATGTAGTTCTTCATATTTGTGGAAAAAGATACAAATTTAAGGCAGGTCTGAAGAATATGTGCTATTCATTTAGGGAACTGCATGTTTGGCTGTATATGTAAAAAAGAGAGATGTGTTCAGTGAAGATGAGTCTGTGTTTGGTCCTTACGTTACTTAACGTTCTTCTCTCTTCCTCTTGCAGCTCGTCTGTTTGTGGAGACAGATACCTTTGGCAGTCGAGTAAGGATAAGAGGTGCAGAAAGTGGACGCTACCTCTGCATGAACCGGAAGGGGAAACTTGTTGGAAAGGTATGATGCAACATTTCTGTATCAAGAAGACTTTTGGCCGCAGATATTAAAACCTTACATTGATTTTAGTTTGTATGGAAACGTTTTGAGTCGGTGCTGTGACAAACAAATTAAAATTTGTTGTATGGCAATATTACAAGCAGCTAAATTAGCAGCGGCTATCGTTGCAAGCAGAAGTGTAACATATAATCTTTGTACATTAAGGCAAAATTTCAGGTTTTATTTTACACTCTTTGCCGATCATATAGATAAAATGTCATATCAGCTGTATGAGTGGACAAAAAGTCTCCAGTCACCGAAAACCAAAATCTGTGCCTGGCTTCACCTTATCAGATCTCACATTCACTACAACATACACTGAGCTCATACAGTGAAGCTTCAGTCTAACTCTGTTATCATTGTAGTCTCATAACTTGTCAGTCATCCCAGGACATGATGTGCTGGAAAAAAGCAATCCTCAGAGGACTGAGTGATAGTTGCTCAGCCTTATTGGCCATGGCTGACAGTGATGGGGGGAAAGTACCCTCCCATCATGCACTGCCTGTCTGTTTGGTCACAAGTCAACTCTCCACTTCCTTTGTGGAAATGGAAAAGATGGATTCACATATCTGGCAGACATCATGACAAGTCATAAATCTATTTCTCATCATGTTTTAGAAGTGTTGAAACAGTGGCCATGATCATGTCTGCTGATAGATATAAAAGTAAATCCAGAAAGGACAGCTCATCAAGGACTGATCAGGCATTTAAGTTCACTGTAAAGTTCACAACTTCAAACTGGTGAAAGGTTTAGCTGTCATGATCTTTCTGTAAGTTATTTTGTTTAGATTTACATGTTAATTACATACCAGAAAGCTAACAGGCTAATAATGATGACATAGTTATTTAACTTCAAAATAATCCAGGCACAAATGAATGGCAGGGAATGTCTATGTCCATGATATATGTGAAGCCATCGGATTGATATTTTCGTTGTTTAAAGGCAGGGCTGGTCCTAGCACATTTGGTGCCCTGGGTGACCTTCAGTCCAGCCCCCACACACCAACCCCCCTTCCCCCAGAAAAAAAAAAAAATACAATATATGATATCATATATATATATATGTCTATCAGATGTGAAGGATCAGCTGAAAGTGGTTCATCTGTCTCAGCAGCAGCAGGTTTGTGTGGCTGGACAGAGGAGGCTGTATCTGGTGCTTCTGCAGGGCAGACGATACATTTATTACACTTGTTCTTTCCTCATGTCCACACAAGCTTCACACATGAACACAGGTCATAATGCAATCTTTTATAAGGAATCTACTTGAATCGACGGATTGAGACAAAAGTATGGAATGTGTAGACAATTATGGTTGTAGAAATGAGGTGGCTGTTAAACAAGATGTGTCATCATGAGAAGAAGAGGTAGCCAACTGTTGAGATGTTTCTTCAAGTGATTCTATGGATATACAGGGAAAACAGAAACAAGTTTATTGATTAGATTGTATATAGCAGCTAGCTATCCTAGCGGTCTAATGTTAGCTAGCACTTACTGATGTAGTTAAGCTCGCGATAGCAGCTAATGTTAGATAGCCAGCTAACTACATTAGGAGTAAGCTAGCTACATAACAAAACTTAAGAAAATACACACTTTTATGATTGGCACACTTCTCTTCTTTTTTGTTTTTCTGTCCCGCGCTCCTGATAGCTTTTTGCTTTTCATCTTGAAACGCGCCCCTCTGGCTGTTCCAGTCCCCACACACTCCATTAGCTCAGCCCCGACCCTTTATTTGAAGTGAGGAATTGTAAACAAGGCAACCATGATATTATGTAATTACAGCTGCAGGGGTATTTTTTTTGCCTTTATATCGCGAATGACTTCTGGAAAAAAATTGGCTGCACGGCTGAGTGGCAGAGCCCTATCCACCTCTTACAATACATCCATGATGGCGCCCTGAGTGCGGTTGCCTAGGTCGCCTGTACCTAGCACCAGGCCTGCTTAGCCAGAAGCAGGTTAACTTAGCTTAGCATGTTAATTAGTGAGCTTTAGAGATGCCGGAAGGCACATTTTGTTACCTTTGGAGAGAGCCAGGCTAGCTATTTCTCACTGTTTCCAGTCTTTGTGCTAAGCTAAGCTAACCAACAGTCCCCAGGAACAGCGCCAGGATTTGAAGCTAATTTGACATGGCCAAACTGTGTAATTACAACTTCTGGGTCTGTGATGTGATGCACACCAGCTCAAAAAGCATTTTTCCCACACACAATCATGGGATCCATTTTTTTAGTATCACATCCCCCTCAAAAGATCAATCAGAATTTGGTACATTTGGTTTCATAACATTTAGAAAGTCTAGAAGAGCTGCATGATTTAATTATTTCATTCCATTCAAGTTAGCGGAGGGCTAAACTGGAAGTTAGCCAGCTGGGCTGGTGGAAGTCTCTGGTGTGCATGCGGCTGGCAGGCGGGGTTAAAGGAAATGCTTGTGCAACAACAACAACAACAACAACGACAATAATAATAATAATCATGATAACAATAATTATTATTGAACTATTAATTTAACCAATACAATGAAGTTACCTGAAGGAACGCACATTTTTACAGTTGTTGAAAAAAATGTGTGGCATTAAAAACATCCAGACTCACAAACTAGTTCAAAACCTAAAAAAGACCTTAAGAGTAGACTGAAACATTTGCTTAACAGCAGCCACTGTGGCTCAAGTGACAATTGTGGTTGATGCTAACTGACTCAGCAGTATCTATGTAATGTTTGCTAACATTAGCCGTTATAAGCTACTAGTCATACCAGCCCAAGTAAGACTGGAACAGCAAATTACTTGAGTGTAGTGAATTGAGCAAGAGTGTATTTTATTACTAACGAATTCAACTTTTTATTCATAAGAGGAATAATGTCTTATGTCTTCACTGAAAAGTTACATGTAAAATCTTGTGTGAATTGGCCATTGGCGTCTTAGCCTTCATATTCCTAGTATACAACTAGTTCATGATCCATGTATAAAACACCATCATGCTAGAAAAATTCCTATCAGAAATGTGATTGATGCAGCAGTTTGTCATTGAAACTCACTGATCATTGTGTTAGATATGTATGCGAATCTGAGTGCCAGCTGTAACATAGGAAACCCTTTCTGTGTCTTCACGCAGCCCAACGGCCGGAGCAGGGATTGTATCTTCACAGAGATAGTACTGGAGAACAATTACACGGCCTTCCAGAATGCCAAGTATGAGGGCTGGTATGTGGCTTTCACCAGGAAAGGGAGGCCCATCAAAGCCTCCAGGACAAGGGAGAACCAGAGAGAAGTCCATTTCATCAAGAGGCTACACACGGGTCCGCCACCCTTTCCCAACACTGACCAAAGCAAACACTTTGAGTTCATCCGATTTCCGGCCACACATCGAGCGAAACGGAACAGGAAATCACGTACCTCTTCCTAACACGCAGCAGGAAAAAATGGACTGATGACAGCCGTGATATAGGGAGAAACAGATTGTGATTTTATTTTTGTATATTTTTGATAGGTAAAAGATGGTTAAAATGCCATAAATCTAAAGTAATATTGCTGTAAAATGATCATGTGTAAATACTGAAAGAGAGTAAAGCAGATGGATTATATTTAATCTTCCTGTGTGTCTGTGTTGACTGGCGGAGAGCTGCGAGGGATGAAGTGACATCATAAATGCGGTCAGGTGGTTATCACAAAACTGCAGGATTACAAAGGCAACATTTATATTTATTCACCTTTAAACTAGATGGCTGCCTCCATATTACAGGCCAAAATACAAAAGGTTAAAAATTCACAAGATATAAGATGCTGCATGAAACCAAGATACATCGATAGAAAGATTAACATACAGATTCCTACTGAATATGTAAACATTTGAAAACTCACAAATATATAGTTTCATTTTTAGAAAGACTCAGTAATTTTCAAAAACAGCTGGTCACTGCAGTTTTTAGCAAATGTTACTCACACAGGAGGAAAAAGTACATTTGTTGGGGACTATTTTCAGTGGCGCATTAATCCACATTTAGTGCTCTAGAGAACATTTCTGGCAGCAGGATGGTGTGTGTGGGATTGAGTCAAAATAAACTACCGTGTGTGTGTTCATAGTAATGAAAGAACACGTCACTCAGTGCAACAGTGTGGCTCATTGATGTGTTTTTAATAGTTTTTGGACAACCATAGAGTTCTAAGAAAGTAGGAATGATACATTTTTGGTTTTGTCTTTAATTGGTTTTGTCAACAAGAGGAAAAAAGTAGAATTTCACCAGATTTATTTTTAACACGGGGCAGACAACATAATGTTAAAACCTCATGGAAAATCTCTGAGGTCTGAAATCGGACTCTTTGATATCTGAGTTTTCAAAATCACTTGACAGAAAACCAGCAGAGCTCCAAAGAGGTCAAATCATCTGAGCTCAAATTGCGGGAATATTACTGAAAAGATGGATATTATTGAAAATGTCAAAGGTTTGAGATGTCATATTAACATATGCACACATTAACAGCTGTCATGAGATGAAACTAAGCAACAAGGATATTACATATACAACACACATATGGACATATATGATGGATAACTAGTGATCTGGATCTGAATCTTTCTCATTTACTATTTATGTTTTTTTCTCTATAGTGTCTACAGTATATAATGCACTGCTTACAACCACTTTAATGATCACTAATATGCTAATGATACCTTGTGGTCTCCATATATTTTATGACCGAAACTGAAAACAGAAAACAATATAATAAAAGCAAACATGTTAAAAGTGGGCCTTAAGGCAAAGGCAAGAATATATTTCAATCTGATGTGAAAGTTACTTTTTACTGCCTACATTTTTTCCCCAACTCATACTCTGTCGCCCCAAAGATGTACTCTTTGATATTGTTATAGGGATCAATAACAATAATACAATTTTTTAGCTTAGTATTTATGTTTTAAAACTCAGCACAGTTCACAGTTGGGTTTTAAAATAACAGAACTGGCAATACCAACAGCTGCAATGATGCTGAATGTGCCACCACGCCAACTGATGCTCCGATCCAAGGATGAGAAAATATTAGAATAAAATGGATAACGGTGGAACACCAACCCATAATTTTACCTTCAGGTTGGGGCTGAGAAAAAGTGCAGGAACGGTGGATTGAAAAGCGTGAGGGGAGGGTTGAGATGGGTCCACCCAGTCATATATTAACATCTTGCACAGCCATTGTGGACTTCATCCAAATGCTCCTTTCACACATCTGATTATAGTTTTATTAGTTATGTGTGTTGCCAAGACTGATGCAATGTTATGACAGATCAAAATCCTATTTGGAGTTCAGCCAACCAATGTAGCTCTTTTAATGAACTTGGCAACGAAGGAAGGCATGAGATTAAAATGAATTAACATTAATTGTAGGAAATGTGGCTGTGTTTATGTAAATGTAATGAGATCTATTTTTGGTGTGATGATAGGAAAACATTTGATAACAGGTCTGTGTGATCACACCAACCCATTTTGTCCCAGATACAAAGTATTAAATGTCATCAACCCTCTGGAAACATTTACATTTGTGACATGTGTTTCTTAAATTTTTATATTCTAGAGACTTGTTACTCATGTTGTCATAGTAACAAATAATGTAAGTGTAACATTAGTGGCATCAAAAACATGATAATTATTTTACACTGTAAGAATAAATGATGTTTTATCAACATTTACACAAATGTAGCAGGAGTCTACATTCACATATCTAGAGATCATACTGTAGATTTCACTGGGTTAATTATACAGTATGTGAGATTTTAAATTGAACGTCCTTGATGTGGATCTACATCAGTTCCAATATAATTTACCTCTGGGACAACTTTGGTTTTTTTGTTTTCACCCTACCCACTTACGCCTGCATAACCAGCCATTCATTATTGATTCTATATTAAGAATATAGTCTCTAAGCCCTCCTGCGAGGTCAAAGGTCAGGGTTGACTTAAGGGCAGCATCCCATGACAGCCAGTGTGCATACTTGATGACTGAGCAGCACTTTCAACTCATGATGACCTTGTTCTGCCTTCATCCTCAGGACACAGTCCTGTTATATGCTGAGAAAATTTCACATCCATAAATCCAAGTTCTCAAGGTCTCGCCCATCCTTTGAACTTTTCATGATTGAATTTAGAAAGTATTTTGAGTCTATCCAACTTACAAACAATAAGACATGTGCACATACAGTTAGTATGCTCCAAGGATTCTTTTTAAGAAATCTGATTGTATTGCCTACCTTTTCTAGTAAGTTTTTATTTGATTCATTATTTTATTAATATTATTACTTTTACTCTTTGTCCTGTTACCATCTTGAATGTATCAACCAATTGAAAGTGAAGTCATGTCTGATCCTGTTAAAAGCAACCGTGTTTGGGGGGTCTTGAACATGGATGTGTTATATATATATATTAAATATGATATATACTGTATGTATCTTGAATACATGGATCCATGCTTGAATATGAAACATTTTTGTAACAGTCTGTGGCGCCCTCTAGTGGTAGCAAGGACTAACTGATTTCCGATCAGGTGGAGAGTCAGCTGACTCCACCACAAACAGGAAGAGGAAGTCACAGTTCATCAAAGTAGTCATGTAAAAATAGCTAACTCATTTCAGTATATGTCTTATATTATAAAAAGAGGCTTCTAACTCAAAAGATGTTCGGCGGAGACGATGAAGACGGAGACTTCTTGTCTCCCACAGGAGGGTGAGTTTATTTACCCTCACTAAGCTAATGCTGTTAGCCTGCGAGCTAACTAGCCTTTGGGCTATTCTTATCATGGATGAAATTACAACAAGACATGTATGATTCTGCAGTATGGGCCAGATTTCATTGAAAATCTGTCCGTTTATTTCTGCCTTGTTTGTGGGAAATACCTTTTAGAAAACAACGTAAAGTCGAGGCGATTCTTTCTAAGCTGTTCTCTAATATTCACCAGCAAGCAGATATTTTCATTAAATATTTTTAAAATATTAGTGTTATTTCCATAATCCTTCTACCAATAAGACATGGACAGCAAAGCTAACTAATAATACTCCATAAAAATTCAATAAGCATGTTTATGTTGAATTAGAAAGTGACAGAGTGAACTAACATTACCTTACACTGCCAGATATCTGGAGACAGAGCGGAACGCTTTTAATTTAATTTATTTTTTATTTAATTTTTTACTTTAACTTTTAATTAATTGAATTTATTCGGTCCTTACTCTGTAACAGCGTTACAAAAGAACGCACATAGATAAATCCAAACAAATGATATCAATCAATCAAACAAAGAATCCTGTTTTCACTATGCGAGTTATCAACTATAAAGTTTCAAATTAAAATTGACATCCACAGATTTCATATCTCTGCTCTTATCACATGCCTTCATGTCTCCAGCGACCTCTGCTGTGTCTTTATGAAATCTGATCTCACATCCATATTCTGTCCACTGAACTGGCTGGTTCCTGTTAAACAGACAGTAACTTAATGTTGTGAAATGACATTTTATAAACTCTGGTGTGCTATTTATCACCTATAATGAAATTGCATTTTTTTAGAGCTAGCGAGATGTGCTCAAAGATGGTCAGAAAGCATATCAAGCAGTTCTGGTTATACAGTTTCTAGCTTTATTTGCATTTTGCTAGTGAGGGCCACTTAAAATGGAGATTGTTGTGATGTTGCAGGAATCCAAACTCAGACTCACTCACTATTAATAAACCCTGCCTCTCAATTATAAGGCATTCAGTCCCAGCTTTGCCACATTATCAGAGTGACAGTTGTGTTGTGCTCTCTGGCACTGTGAGAGCATTGTGTGATAGCAGCACTGTGTGTATGAGCTGGAGGGAATAGGCGGCCTGTGGAGCGCCTGTTCTAGAGGGAGGGAGTGTTCATGGTGGCTAATTCCTCTCACATGCTGCTTGTTAGAAGAGTAAGGTGAAAGGCTTCTGCCACAGCCCATCTCTGCTCAGTGGAGCCTCAGCACTGAACCGGAGCTCCGCAGTTTCTGCTGCTTTTTCTGCTATGCTGTTGAATCTACCACAGCGGTGTGACCGCACCCGGGGGACGAGAGATCGGGGTAGCCGAGGGCAGAAAAGTTGGAACGTACACCGCTAGAAGGATTTTTAACTCACACATGCAAACAGGCTGCCCCTCCTCATCCCAGTTCCTTACCATCGGAGATGAGGGCCTCAAGGCTTTCAACATGTCTGTTCTAGGAGATACCAATGACTACCTGTGGAAGGAGTTCCAGGGGTCAGTAAGAGTCTGCTGTGCCTTCTTCTGGGGCGTCAACTGGATGGAAATTGTCATGAAACTGTCTGTTTTTGTTGCTTTCAGCTGCATCTCATGGTCCTCCTCAGCAGTTCAAGTTTGAGAACTTGTCATGGTATGTGGCATGTAGCCTAACTCCGTTGTTGTTGTGGATGTTGTCATGTAGCTGCATGACAACAGAGCAAACTTTATTCAGTGAGGAAGATCATGAGATGTGGAATCGTATATAAAAAAAAGTTAGTAAGTGGACCTTGAGTTAAGTTTGTTAAAGTGCTGATTCCAGGTGTCATAGAAGTTGTTATATAGCTCCGTGACAAATGAGCAAACGTAATCCTTTCAGGAAGACCATGAGATATGGCTGAAAGTTCAAGAACAAGCTAGAAAGTGAACTGTAAGTTGTTTTTTTTTTTGTCAAATGAGGATCTTTCACTCTTTGGGTTTTGGACTTTTGGGTTGAACAAAAAAAACACTTTTAAGACGTTGCCTCGGGAAATCATGATGTGCTTTTATTTTTTAACCACTTTCTGACATTTTATAGACTAAATCGTTCAGGGATTAATAAGAAAAATTGCCAGATTAATCGACAATTGTCAGATGCTGCCCTAGAATTGTTGCTTTTGACTTTTTTAGCAAGTTTTTGGAGCTAGAACACACATAATGTAGCCCATTGTGCAGCTACTTGACTTGTAAACCTTCATGTGGGTTAAGCTGCAGCTACAGTAACTCCTGAAATCCCCCAAATGAAGATGAAAGACTGGTATGAGCAGCTTTGCCCTTGTGAGTAGGAACGGGCTTGACTGCACAGTCAGACGCCGACATATTTCATTCTATGAGTGTAACCACAGAGTGGAACAAACCTCAGTAGATTATACAGTTGACTGTACATTTCATGGCAAACATGAGTCTATCTCCATGATCTTTACACTTGCTCTCTTTGCAGGGCCAAGTTGGCCTCCCTGTTCGGACTAGACCAAGAAGCCAGTCAGGGGAACGAGTCGTTCCAGTACACAGCGCCCAAACAGCCCAGAAAGAGCTCAAATCCAGGTAAGAGCATCAGAACAGGATCAGGAAGTTAAAGTTGTGCCACGACGTGGATGCTGAATTGTCTTTCGTCTGTTTACAGCACCAGCTACCCAGAAACCTGCTGCACCACCTGGAGCTCCTGCAGTGTTAATGGCCACAGCAGTCCAAGCCTTCAGATAGTGAATACTCTGCTTTTAATGTTTGAAAAGCATTTTATTGTTGCTTCGAATTGCATCTGAGAATTTACAGCTTTGATTTGCAGCCTATAAACATTGATTGCAAGTTTCAATTCATTTCTAAGCAAAGTCTGTCGGCTGCAACTATTTACTAGCAAGAAACATTTTTAGAAATCTTCAAAACAAAAGTGCATGACCATTCAAAGCTTATGATCAAGTCAATGAAACACTTTCCTGCCGTTGTGTCTCACAGTATTAACGGACAGTATGTGAAGCAGGGAAAGCTGGGAGCAGCCGTTCTGGGCAACCACACAACAAAAGAGGTTGGAGCTTTAGTAATTGGTCACTCATTTGAGATTATTGGTCTGACTTTAGATTTTTATGAATAATGCACCTCTTTTTTTCTGCAGTACAAGCTGCTTCTATACTTGAGCCAGCAGAAACAAGTGACCGCTGCCAAGATTCACATCGGCTTCATTTTCACGGTGAGCAGAGACGTAAAGGATGTAACATGCATACATACTGAGAGACAGATATTCTGATGCATTAAAGGAACATCTCACTTCATACTGACATATGTTTGAAAAGTCAGTCAGTGTATTTAAACACAGTTAGATTTTTAGGGCTTAAAAAGTTTCTTTTGTTACAAATAATCTCCACAGTAATGCTGCTTGTTAATAGACGGTACATACTTCTGTAAAAACAAATGACAAAAGTCAATAAATGTTTTTTTTGTAAATATGTAGGAACCTTTCACAAGCACATTTTTAAAATTTAAAATTTAAAATTCTGTTTTTTAGGTGCATTACTCTTTGTTTTTCTGTATATTTATGTCTCTCCACCATCATACATTGTCTGTGGCACCAGATTAATTATGGACTGTGTAGTGTTAATTCTTATCATTTATTAAGCTGATGTGTTTTAGAAAGCTGTTATAAATTGGTTGAACTCTGATTGGACAACTATGACATCACCCCACAAATACACTACAGTTGGCCAATCAGAACTCCTGTTTCCATGGTGAGGGTTGGACCTCATTTAAATTTCAGATGGCACAACACACATCTTTAAAATAAAGAAAAAATTCTCTATAGCAAGACACAAATGAATAGTCAGATGGAATATGATTGAAACTGAAATGTTAACATTTGATGTACTGCACCAGAGCTCTTCATATCATCAGACACATTAGTAAATAGCCTTTACAAAAATAATTGTGAGGATTCATTTTTATCTGATCAACTTTATTAATCATTCATTCTCAAAATAAGGAACTTTGATTATTGGCAAATCTACTTGTTCAAATCTATTCATTCTTTTTTAGCCACTTTAAGGCAGCTGAACAAGCTGAAAACACCTCAGAAATTAGCAAACAGTTGTCTCTTAACACGTCCAGCAGACACAGAGCAAAGCTAGCTTCCATTTAGAGTCATGTTTGTGTATACCTGCTTAATGTACGTCCAATATTCACTCAATAAATGATAAGATACATGAGTAAATGTAAAGAGAAAAACCCTTTTTAACTTAGTTTTGTGAATTCTTTTTAAAATGTGATTATTAGTTCATTAAAAACAGTATAAGGAACCTGAAATATCAGCAGATTAGACAATCTTATTTTTTGATTGCATTATCTAAATTTAAATTGAATGAATCAATTTCTAATAGTGTTATGGATTTTTTTTAAAAAACTGATTACATTAAAAAGTCTGTGCATATCAGTCTATGCAAACACAAAAACAACAGCGTATATATCAAAGTTCACAACTTGCTGCTGATGTTTTGTCGATTCAGTGTTCCTGACGTGTTCTTTCTTTCCTGCAGGTACAACCAAACAATTACTGCACTTTTTATGATGACCAGAGGCAGAACTGGTCCCTGATGTTTGAATCAGAGAAAGCTTCATCAGACTTCTGCAAAGAGGTAAATGACACAGGAGAAGAGACACGACTAAAGATGTCAGTGATTGTTTGAGCAACAGTGTGAGCGACTGAGCAAACAGACTGTTTGTACTGACAACACAAAGGTCCACAAGTATCAGGATTGATCTGCAGGAACTCTTTATCAGTCTGGACTGCACTGCTTTTAAGCTTTCACCAGATTGATTATGTTTATTAGATAACGACCTCTTTCCCTTTATTTGCATCAGGTATGTTTGGGGAAAGTGAACAGCGCCACCTCCTTGGATACAGTGGTGGTTCAGGAGCTGAGTCTCGGGGAGGGCCAGGCTGTGGAGAACGGAGACTCTCTGGAGGTGGTGTACACAGGCTGGCTCCTGCAGAACCACACCATCGGACAGGTGACGAACCTCCACCGTCTCCAGTTCTTGTGGGTCTTCTAGACGAAGATGGTGCTCGACTCATTCAATCTTAAATTTCTTTTCAGATCTTTGACTCCAACCAGAACAAAGACAAGCTGCTACGACTGAAAATTGGAGCTGGAAAAGTGATTAAGGTAACACAGACTGTCCAAAAAACTCCTTTTAACACAATCACTATATTTTTTATGTTTATTCCTTTTTATAGCTAATTGATTTACAATCTAATTGTGTCTTTTTATCCAGTTTAATCAGTTTTTATGGGATGGTGTTTGTATGTACTGTATCCAGACATGCTGCCACATGTTTAATTTAGGAATGTGTGGTGCTGAAATCAAATATCTCAATATTTTTTTTAAAAGTACCATGATATCAATAATGTCAAGACATTTTGGCGAATGTGAGTTATCATTCATTTGTAAATATGATGATCAAACAGGTTGAGGCATTTAAAAAGTCTGTGTTACCTGCAGATCAACAGTAAACACGTTTCACTACCTTCTCTGTGTGAGTAGGGATGGGAGGAAGGGATGCTGGGGATGAAGAAGGCTGGCCGTCGTCTCGTTATTATCCCACCCAACCTTGCCTACGGATCCAAGGGAATCCCCGACCGCGTCCCGGCTAACAGCACTCTTATTTTTGAAGCAGAGCTTCGACGGGTAACATCCTCTGGACGTTTTCTACCTCCTTCCCTCATTTATACTTGTATCTTTACATTTTCTGACATACGTGATCATCCTAAAGTCACAGGATTACAACATCTGATGTACATTCTTACACTAGTTATTTATAATATTAATCAAAAGAAGAGCGTATTCTCTTGGATATGAAGGCTTTTTGCAGATCGGGTCATGTCCTCTCATCTGTTTGTTTTGTGCTTTAGGTGAAGTTTTCCAAGGACAGTGGGTCTGATCGGGCCAGTGCCAGCTCCAGAGACTCAGCTGCTCCCTCCCCAGCTCCGTCCCCAGCCCCCAGCGTGGAGAATCTGGCTCCAGAGCCCCCAGTACAGACGACAGTCTCGGGCCCAGGCAGACCAGGGTGAGACCTCAACCTCAGGAAAAGGGTTAACAGCATTATAACTCTTTGTCACCTAAGCTGATTTGTCTGCTTCTCTCTCTTCTGTTTTTTTTTTTCCCCCCAGGGACCCACCGCTTCGTGCAAAGTCAAACTCTCTCAGTGAACAGCTGGCAGTAAGTTCCCGCGCTCCTGATCAATGAAGCGCTTCTCAATATAAACATATCTGTTGTATTCTTTTGTTGGGAAGCTGTATTGATGGAAGGTGTTCAAACCTTTTTAAACTTCAGAATCCAGACGCCACAAAGGCCAAGCTCATCTCTCGCATGGCGAAGATGGGTCAGCCCATGTTGCCCTTCCTGACGGGAGTGGCGAGCCAGCCGGAATCCAGTGACTCTGAGCTGGAGGTGGGTCCACACAATCCTACGATGAAGCTTTTTTTAACACATAAATGTTAAAGAATAGGACTAACAATATTCTACATTTTTCTTAATGTCAGTAAATCTAATGTGCAGACCCAAACCAACAATGAATTGAACCTTTTTAATAGGAAGCTTCCGTTACAAACCGTTTATTTGAAGTTAGAAAAATGTGGGCATTTACCAGACAGGGGCGGTCCAATGAAAGATGCTGCTGAGTTGCATCATGGGAAGTGTAGGATCCACTGTTTTTGGAGCTTGACCCATATTTTACTGACTTAAAGTTAGGATATCTCAGCCTCTGCTGCACTGATCTGACCATCATTTGTCTCTTGACAATCCATGAACTTTATGGAGGTGCTGTACCAAGCTGCTGCAGTACCCCAGTACTGAGTTTCTGCCACTGTGTGATTTCTCTGCAGGACACCAGCGGTGGCAGAGCGAAGGATCAGCCTGCTGCTCCGTCTCCAGTGCAGATCTCTGCTGCTGCTCCAGGTTCAGCACATGGTAATGTTTGTCCACTTGTATGCATTGTCCCTGCAGCTAAGGATGACAAAGAACACAAATTCTTATCATGATATACTGTATGTTTCATGATTTCCTTAATTTGATGTGTTACATTCTGTAGTCTCTCCTGCAGTACATCCCCATCCTCAAGCTGCTCCGCCTTCTGCCTTACTTCCTGCCATGACCGCTGTTGCCCCACAGCCTGGGTTGCCAGGCAACACCCACGCCTTTCAGGTTAGATCTCACTGTATGTTGTATCAATTTACCATTAATAGGTCATTATAAGAAAAGAGAAAAATGTGGTATTATATCAGTGTATTATGTTGTTTCATAGCCTTACTCCTACACACAGACCTCTGTGGCTCCAACTCAGCTGCAGCCTGTTGGCCAGGTGTACCCTGCACAAACTGTCCCCTACATGGGTAAGACTGCTCAGTTCAATAATAACAAAGAGAGCGAGGTTTATGTAATGTTTTATAGAATGGGAAGTAGTTTGTTTTGCAATTAAGTGGTAAAACTGTTGGTTTTCTTCAGGCTCCAGTGATGTGACTTCCTTCTTGATGACCGAGGCCCGGCAGCACAATACAGAGATCCGGTTATCTGTGGGAAAAGTAGCAGATAAAGTGGATCAGCTGGCCTCAAAGGTATAAACTCAGCATCCAAGAAGGTTCATGAAGTGGCTTAAATTGAAAGGAGATACAGTCGTGTTTGTTTTCTGCTCTAACAGATAGATGACCTTCAAAGGCAGGGAAGTCTCTCCATGAGTGTTCCTAGTATGTCGATGGAAACCTCCATGATCATGCACAACATCCAAAGAATCATCCAGGTACATTGTTGCCTTGTGTTTTGTCCTCAACTCTTTTAGGTTTTCTAATCACGTCTCTGGATGTGCTGCTGTTTCATCAATGAATCAAACTGTTCTGACTGCTGTGTGTGTTTTCAGGAGAATGAATGTTTAAAGAAGGAAGTCTTTGAGAAAAGCTCTCGTATTGAGGAGCAAAACCGCAAGATCGGAGAACTCATTAACCAGAACCAGAGGTGAGCCAACAAATGTCACATTAAATAAAATGGATTGATTGATAGATAAAGTGCAGAATCACCATGCAACATGGTCCCTATACACTTTACAATTAAAGATAATACATAGGAAAACCCATACAGCAAGCAAAATAAAACAACTACATTAAAAACATCAGTGTTAAAAAGGTGAACTAAGTTCTAATGAAGTGAATAAAGGTATCTTTTCAGTCTTGATTTAAAGGTTTCAACTGCTTTTTTAACATGTAATGAAAGGCCATTCCAGAGATAAGCCAGCTGTTTGTTTGTTAACTGAAGGAATGACCAGGAGACCAGTGTATTTCCACAGTTGGGTAAAGTCAAGACTAGAAACAAGATCCATTTATATGCAAGTTCAAATCATCATATCTGACAAGAGCAACTGACAATAATTCAGAAAACTCAGATAGAAAATTAGAATTGTATATAAATGGTTAATGCAATAATAATAGCTAAATATTCAAATGTTGAGAAATGTTTATTTAATCAGGAAGTCTCATTGAGATTAAGATCTATTTTCCAGGAGAGACCTGAGAACAAGATCATTCATAAGACAAGAACACAATCAGCAGACAGAAGCGAGACAACCACACAATAAACAAGGAATTCATAAAAACAGTTACAAGAATCATAAAAACATCAGATAATAAAGCTTTAAAATGTCCGAAGGGAGTGTAAGTTTGAGGGCAGTTTGCAGTTCATTCCATTTAAAAGGTGAAACCGGTTCTGCCAACATTAGTGAAAACACGAGGGATATCTAAGGTTAAGTAGTTACTGGATCATGTGCTGTAATTACTAGATTTAAATGAGAGAGAGATGTGAGGTAGTTTGGAAGCTTCAACAGTAGAACTTTATAGATGACAATAACATGAGATGGTTATTTCTTCTTGACTGTAAGGAAAAGTCCAAAAGTGCATTCAGTGCATGTGAACAAGTTAGAAAAGATGGTCGCTATTCTGAAAATAAGAAGCTCTAGTCTGGGGGAGAAGCCTCAATAAGTGTCGCTGAGGCAGTGGATAAGAGCCCACATTCAGTAAGAAACAGAAAATGATCATATTTAGAAATAAAATCACTAATATAAAATCTCTCACTAGAGAGTGATTTAATGTACAATAATACAAATCATCTGAGGAGAACATGGAAGGTGCAGAATCAAGCTTCTTCAAGTTGATTTGCACGTCTTTGATGTACAGTGTAGGAACCAGCTTGAGTTCTATTACAGAGGACAGGTGTGCTGTGATGGAGATCACTGTGTGTAAACTGGGAGGAGCCATGCGGAGCTGATATGACACAATTAACCAGAGATGCGGTTAACTGAGTAGAACACTTCCCTACCACAATGGAGCATCAGGGGCCAAAACCAGTGGAGATACTATCTAGCAGGAAGTGAGAACCTGTTTTACTGGTGTGGACACTTTCATGTGCAAAAAGGAAGCAAGATATATACTAGTAGTATACTACATTATCAATTATACCATATGATCTAGAGGGGCTAACAGTGACAACATTTCAAAATGTACTCGAGTAGCTAAAAGAAAGTCTGAGGAAAGTTTTAATGTGAAATGTGTTTGAGGTGGACCTAACGTGGTGGTGTTGTGGTGGTCCAGGTACATGGAGCAGAGCAACCTGCTTCTGGAGCAGAGGAACGACTCCCTCAAATCCTCCAGTGAACAGAATCAGGCCAGACTGCTGCAGGCCGAGCAGGACAAGGTGAGTGTTTCTCCCCGCTGATAAAACGGCGGGCAGCTGTATTGTGGATCGATCTCTGTTCCCTTTGTGTCTTTTTCTTAGATCCTCACTATGACACTATAACAGGCATGTTATTACTCTTTGGTAAAACTTACAGAACGCACTGCAAAAGATAGTCGTTTGTGATCATTTTTGCATTGTTTTGCTTTTCTACTTGTCATAAAGTGCCAAAGTTGTGATTACTCTGCTTTCTGTGGCGACCATAGAGACAACCTCACTGCCTTGTAATTAAATGCCTTGTAATAAGTTGGTGACATCCTGCCTTCCATGGAAGATGCATAGACAGCATATCCTCCCATCACCATCTGCAGGAAACTCCTGTACACCTTGTAAACTCTCAGTTTACAACTCAAATGATGTAACAGTTAGTCAGAAGCTGTTTTCTCAGTGAGGAATGTTCAAGGAGTTCCAGCTCAGGGATGAAAGCAGGACCAGGACTTTCCTCTGTTCCAGACGCTCCGTGAGATATGGAGACCGTTCATAGTTGGGTGTCGGTGTGTGAGGATGGTCAGCTGGCTGACAAACTCATGGAGCATCCCTCATTACCCAGCTCTGTAGGGAATGAAAGGAGATCAACAGCTTTCTTTCTCTGCTGATGTGATGTGTTTTATGAACAGTATCTTATTTGAATTTTATCATAACGAACCCATTCTTCAAAATTTACTATATATGAATTACTCACAGTTGAAAAGTTGAATATCCATTTTTCAATTAAAGCAAACACATTCTGTATTCTTTCAGCCTCTTTATTCAAGCTGTGAAAACAGTGTACTCAAGTCACTTCCATTATATGACATTTATGAATAACCCTAACTAATTTCATAATAATCCATCTGCAGTTGATTTTCTTCTTATTTGAGAACAAATATAATCCAGTAAACATGGCTTCGAGTCTAATTCCCAATTTAGAAATCCAGAACACCTCCCCCTCATCCTCCCCCTCCCCTCCCTCTCTCTGTGACAAACATAGCTTCTCATGTCCGTATATTTAAAGGAAGATGTGATTTGTGATGATTTATTTCCATGAAATGTGCCGCAACTGCTTGGATGCATTTATTTCCATGTGGTCCTTTTTTATGTTTCGCTATTCTTTGTTTAAGTTTTTCTCTTGACATTTTCCCCACCGCCTATCCATCCTTCTCCACAAGGTTAATAAATACAAAAAAATGTGCAAAATATAGCTGCAGGCTGCTACTAACACAACACAGCTGGCTTGAGTTTCAATTCAAAATACTTAATTTGACCCTCAAGGGGGCAATTTGAGGGAAGCAAGTTTGCAAACAGTAGAAGAGAAGTCATTTACATGCATAAAAAGCAAAAGTTCTAAAAGAACAAATAGAAAGAATTGAAATACACAAAGAAGAATGGCCCACAAAGTCCAACACCACAGAGGCACTTATTATGTCAAAAAAAAGTGCAGATTCATTTATCAGTCTATACATAACTTACATGTCTTGTACTGTGGTTGTTCACAAGTCTGCTGAGTCTTTGTCACACTGACAGGCTTCTCTCACTGACAGTATTTGTAGGTTTGGATGATTCCAACATTTCCACCATGAATGACTGGAGGGAAATGTGTTTTAGTGAAATGATCATTTCTTTAATGTTGGATACATTTCAGTGAAAATCAAATTCTTGCATTACGGCTCCATGTGATTGACCTCCAGACAGCGCATTTGGTTTTGACTAAAGATGGGAGACTGATACATTCCAGCTTTCAAATTTGAATAGTTATAACATTAACATAACTGTTGTACCGGTCTGTCTGAGAGATAAGTGGTAAATTTGATTAAAAAAAGAGCATCATTATCTCCTGTTTGAATCAATCTTTCACAGTGAGATTTTCACTTCAGTATTACACTTGAAAACACATACATACTCTACTTGGTTTGGTATTAATTTATAATCATTTACTGTTTTCTGTTACATTTCCAATGCTGATGATAACTGCTCCACTCTTTGCCAACTGCTCTCTGTGGAAAATCTAGCATTTACTGCTCTCTCTTCTCAGCATGCACTGCCTCAGGACCTGAGCTCCGGCCAGGTGAGCCTGTTTTTTCTGTGTACTGCTATCAGTCTGTGGTCAAAGAGTATCTGCAAAAAAAGAAAGGAATGACAAAATGAAAGTGTCTGAGCACTCTCAAAGTCAGCAGTTTTGTTTTGTTTTTTCCAAATCAGCAGCTTCACTGCACCAGAAATCTTGTTTTAGTCTTGAGCAAACATTTGTTGTTCTCACTTTCAACTCAAGAGGGATGAACCTGCTTTCTCTGCTTTAAAGCATTATGTAATTATTTCCTAGGAGCACAACAGATAAGTCAGAGCCAGTAAATGATCATTTCCACCCCTAAAGTCACAGAACACTCAAATCTATATATTTAATAATTAATATTTCTCTGACTTACATGTTGAACTACTGTTTGACCCCAGATCTGAATCATCCTGTTTATATCATACTTCACTAACATTCTAACTAACTTTTCTTTCTTCTTTTTTCCCTTCTGTCTCTTTTTTCCATCAGTCATCATTCACCCACCAGTTCTCTCCCACAGGTTACTCCACTAGCACCAGTAACCACTCATCCAGGCTGTCACCGCCTTGTTCCACTGTCTCTGTGTGGCCTGGGTTTTTACTTTAAACAGCCACCAGTACATCTCCCCCCTCTCACCCATCCCCTCTGTCCCCCCCCCCCCTGCGTCTCCATCAGGTCCGTCTGACGGAGGATCTGGCTTCGTCCACGGCCCGGTTGTCTCAGCTACAGCTTGAAGCTTCTGCACATCAGCAGAAGGCTGTGGAGCTGCAGACTAAACTGAACTCGGCGCTGCAGGACAGTGAGAGCCACTGCCAACGTATCGCCGCCCTGCAAACACAGCTGGAAGGTTTGATGACGTTTGCATTTGTTTGGAAAACTGCAGAAAATGGAGTATTTTAGCTAACTAATGCAGTTTAATAGGACAGTCCTGCAGTGAATTCTACCTTCATGAAGGCTCTAATGTTCAGCTGTTTTGAAGAAGCGTTCAAGCTTTGTGATCATTTTGGAGGATGTACAGTAGATTTTGATGTATTCTAATATTAAATCTAAAAAAATTGTAACATCTCTCAGTATATTGCAAGGCAGTTCGACAGTAGCACAAACTACAGCTTCCAAAATGACCAAAAAATTGAACGAACACCTCTTCACTTCTCTTCAACAAGCAAACCAACTGACACTGACAGTTGGTGTGTTTGGTTCCACCAGGGTATCTGCAGGGATTAAACAGTCTTAAATTCAATTTTCAGACAGATAGTAGACAGTAACATTAGTTATTAGTTGTTGGTAGATGTCATACACTGTAAACTACAGGTGAGACAGTAGATTGTACTGCAGGAAGCTGTTTGTGCACCTGTAGCAAACACTATCACTACTGCTCGCCACAGAAGCAAAGAAGCTCGTCGACTCATAATAGTCCAGTGTCAGCTTAAAAAAAAACATAAATTGATTATTTTGTATTTGGTTAAATTATCCATCCATCAATTTTCTGTAATTTGTACCCTTTATAACCCTGAAAATAACCGAAAAATGCTACCATGCCTTGTTTTATTCTTAATATCTTCATTTCCATCCATGGTAGAGATCCTAAATATCGGCACAAAATTAATGAAAGATTGTATTTGAAGAAGAAAATAACAATTGATACCATATATGTGCAAAAAAAAAAAGGGTTTATAATGCCCTCAATATGACTCTCCAGTCATACTGAGAGCATGTTTGTCTTCCATCCTACAAAGTTTGGTGAGGCTATGAATAATATTTTTCAAGATATTAATGACCAAAAATGGCTTCCCAGATAAGGCGTTTTTGAGAGTGTAGAAACTAAAAGATATCAAGGAGCAAAAAAATAAAAAAAACCTTGGAATTGAAAAATATTTGAAGGCCTTAGTTTTGGGGCCCAAACATTACAAAGACAAACTTTGAACAAAATGTGAGACGGTGCTGAAACCACTTTCATGGTTTCTGTCTGATGTGACAGGGAATGACCTGAATATGATTTAAGAGAAGTGAATAAACTTCCCATTTAACAAGAGCTTAAGTACATGTTGGTCTGACAACAGCTCCTGATTACCTTTAAACCAGCTTTGAAGAACTGAAAGATGCAGACTTGTCTCAATTTATAAGTAATCAAATCAAGCTCTGAGATGCATGTACCAGTCCTGGAACATAGAAGAAAAAGTAAATCCAAGTGAAATCCAAGAATGTTATACACTGACTGAGACTGCTGTGTGTGTGTGTGTGTATGTATTTCAGAGCTGAAGGAGGCAGCAGAGAGAGCTCAGGCTCAGTACCGCTCAGAGAAGCAACAACGCAAAGAGATGGAGCTGAGAGTCAACAACACGGAGGAGGAAGTGCAGGACCTGAAGACTGATAAAGAGAGCCTGGAACGAGTGAGTACCCTTCATATGTATGTCCTTGCGCTCTCTTTTTTCACAAATGGCACCCTGCATAGATGTCACCATGGATACGATAAAAAAAAAAAAAAAAATGTTGGAAACACTGATAATATGTTAAAGAGCTGTTCAGACTCAGAAAGACTTCAGGCAGATGCTCTTTGAAATATAAATGAGGTTTTTCTGTGGTTCCCCTCCCTTTCAGACGCTTTCGGAGAGGAAGAGGAAGTGGCAGGCTGAGCGTCAGCGTCGGGACGAGGAGGTGGAAGAGCTCCGTAGGAGCAACCAGCAGGAGCTGGACAACCTCAGAGTTCAGCTTCGCAAAGCCAGGACCAGCACTGACAACGCCGCGTCTGAACAGGTGGGATCCAATGAAGAGCCTGTGAAGAAATGAATATACTGAAGGAATATTATTGATCATGTGATGCTTTAATAACTTGTAATCAGTCTCACAAGATCGTGTATGGAAGTGTTAAGCTGTTACATTTCTAACATTGCTTTGTAATGTGTCGCAGTTGTGTCAGCTGCAGGCGGAGCTGGAGGAGGAGTGGAAGGGGAAGTGTGAGCAGGTGTTGGCCTCGGCTAAAGAGCAACATGGCAGAGAGGTGGCTGAGCTGACGGAGCAGAGAGACGCTCTGCAGGAGAAGATCACCCAGCTACAGGAAAAGGCAAGCTAGACACAAACTCACTGTCTGAGCTCAACTGTCCCGTTGGTTGTTGACTTAAAGAGGAACTCTGATTTTAGAGATCCTCTTTACTAGTGATGAGCTTGTGAAAACAGCTGTATGATGTCTTCTCTGGCCCTGGAGGAGCTTTGTTAAGCCTAAGACAATAACCCTGATGATGTCATCATTCAAAATGTGGAGGTACAGACCTAATACTTAGGACTAAAAGTCAGGATATCAGGATATCATTTTTATATAGTGTGATGTAATGTGTGAATACATGATGTTTGAATGCCTTCATTCTGGTCTCTCTCAACAGTTTACGGTTCTCAAGCAGTCAAGAGATTCAGAAGAACAGAGTTTGCTGCAACACCAGGGACAGACTGAGGAGCTGCGGGCGCTTCAGGAAAAAGTAAGATGGATGACTAGTTGTCAGTCAGCATGTGCTTTAATTAGATTAAATAGTCATCATTGGCGAGGAATGCATTTGTCAGGGATGTCACTTTAAAGGAATTCTTTACGACATCATGTTTACATACACAACTGCCATTCATAAGTCAGGAGAGATTTACTGAATGACTTATATTTGCTGCTATTTTTGTATATACACACACACACACACACACACACACACACACTCAAGATGTTGTTCTCTTTAAGTACACAGCCCTGGAGCAGCAAGCAGCAGCTGTAAGGGAGAAACTGGAGAGAAGAGTGGCTGAACTGGAGAAGAAACTGACAGAGCAAGAGAACTCAGGAGATACTGCAGCAGAGGTGAAAAATCATACATGCACAAATGAAATAATGAGGTGAGGGTGCATCATTTTGTGAAAGTCAAAGAATCTAAATATCACCTCCAGATGTCAGTAAAGGACCGCTGAGTGCTTGAATTTCACCACCAACAAACAGGATGTTACAACGTACAAGCCACATGCAAATCAGTGCAACTGTGGTGCAGTAAATTTTCCTTTTGAGTGTATAATTTTCAATCAAAAACATAATTAGAGAAAGAGTATATTATGCCTGCTGCACGAGGAGGAGACACAATGGAACATCACATTGACTGGTGGCTTTTACCTGAATTCTTTGGTTTTGCCTTCTTGCGACAGGTGTTAGGAAACAGGAAGATAACAGTCAGCTGTCCTTGTTAACAGTTTATTGTCGTGTACCTGCAGGTGAAGCGTGTGATGAACGGTGTGTTTCATTCTCTGCGAGGGGAGTTTGACCTCGGTGAATCTTACAGTGGCCAGGCTGTGCTGGGGGTGATTGTTAGCACCATTAAGGTAAGTGCTTTTGCATAGCGCACAAAGTCATGGAGATGAAAATGCATATCTTCTGCTTATACACTGCATCTCTGAAAGTATGCCAAACATAGCAGCCAGATGATTGTTTTGAACATGATTGATTGTTGAACATGTCATTAAAAACCACGGGCATTAATCTGCTGCAGGGTTTTCTCCCATTGAGCCACAAGAGCATTATACAGTAGATGGCCCTTCCTAAAGTGCTGAGATATCATTGTATGCTGCAGCGTTAAGATTTCCTTTAGTTGAAACTGAATTGAAATTGAAAGGCAGCCAGAGAGTTTACACCTGGGACCCAGCAGATCCTGTCACTGTGGACAATGGCAGTAAATACAATAAATAACATCTGTGTGGCCACTTCCTAAGTGTTGCTGAGAACAGTCACAATGAAAACCACACCCAGTAAAGTTGTTTTGGGTTCTGTTCGGTTCCGCCCCTCGTTCTCTCCCTTACTATTTTCTCTCGTTTCTCTCCTAATGAGGTAGTGAGGCTTTTAATCGTGTTTTGGAAGAATAAATAGAAACAGAGATCACACCTGAACAGAAACATTTGTCGATTTGTGCACAGAGAAGCACACTGCATCTCGTAGAGTCATGGGAGACCCATTGTCTAACTACTTTCCCAGAGTACGCACGCAGAGTACTCACCTGTTCGGTATGCTAGAGATCCTGAGGAGTCTTTCCCAAATTCTTGACCAACAAATAAGTCAAATTCATGCAGAACAGCCCTTAAACATCATAACTCGTTTGATACTCTGCTTTCAGACAGGCAGTGTTCTCCTGGCATTCACCAAAACCTTGATATATTTTTTTTTTCCCATCAGACTGCCAGATAGTGAAGTGTGAGTCATCGTCACTCCAGATGAGGACAACATGTAACTTATGTTTCCTGCTGCTTCTTTACTGAACTGTTCTCGCTCCTAGCAAGATTGTCAAGTTTGACCTTCACAATAAAAGCTCTTACACTTGATTGTGGCAAATGTCACCTGGCAGAAATTTGATGAAGTGACATCCTGAGTGTCACACTGGAAGTCACAGAGTCCTCACTATAACACCTTCTACTGCACGTTTGTCAGTGGAGATAACACGGCTTTATGCTCGATCTATGCGTTCAAAAATGTTGGTTATCTAGTGTCTAACTGTCAGCTGTAGACCCAGTCTTACAGGCAGTTGACAGTTGTATATTACCTCTGCTATCAGTATCTGTCATAATTTGATTTGAAGACTTTGAAGCACGTGTTTTGCTGACCTCTCTGTAATCATATGGATATTTTTTTTTTCTAGAATGTAACTCTGCAGCTGCTCAGTGGCACAGAAAGATCCTCACTGAGACCAAGTAAGAAGGTCGAGTTAGCAGAGGAAGAGGAGGAAGCAGAAAGTGACGATGTGAAACAAAAAGAGGAGAAATCTCCACAGAATGTACATGTGAATGGAGAGAGAGGAGTGAGAGAGGAAGAAAAGGAGGAAGAGCACGAGGCCGAATCAAAGTCTCACCAGCTCAGCGAGGCCCGTGCGCATCAGGAAGTAGCAGCGGTGAAGGAGACAGAAACGGTTACTGATTTAGAGACACAAAAGCAGTCTGAAGCTGCGGAGGCGACAGATCCAGTTTCATCCACAGAGTCAGAAGTACAGCAGGAGCAGGTAGAACGCTCTGTTCCTGAAACATCTACAGAGAAAAAAGACAGCAGTCAGTCTGCAGCTCCAGAGGATGGACCTCATGTGAGTTCACCAGCTGAGGTCAGACAGGAAACTCAGAAGGAGTCAGAAGGAAATGAAGTGGACAAGGAGAGTGTGAATAATGGAGAGCATCAAGAAGAAAGAAATTCTGCTTCTCAGAAACCCTTTGGACCCCCTGCTCACCCACCTCCACCACCAAATGCACTTCAGAGCAGCGCAGGAGAGGACACGAGGTGAGCGCTAGCGTGACCAGCACTGTGGCAGTAAAACCTTCTCAGTGGTCTGTCTGAACAAAGTTTGGCTTCTGATTCCAGTAAAGTAACCGGTTGAATGGATGTGATGCAACATCACTGGTATTGTTCCAGTGTTCAGGTGGAACAGGAAGTCAACACTACAACTACTGTAGGCTTCCAAACAAAGCTATAAAACATTTTCCACATTTTGTCATTTTCCACATAGTCTGACTCAGTCAGGTAGAGAGAACATGCCTCGTCAGCAGTAATTCTACATCAACAACCTCACCAAGCTTTGTTTTTTTTCCAAATATGTACTTCTGAAAGCTTCTGGATGGATTTATTGCCAGTTTGTAGTACACAGTTTGAAATCACATAACCTCTTGTATGCATTGGAAACAAAAAAAATAATATAAAGTATATAAAGTGGTTGTAGCTATTTGTTTAATTGAACCATATTTATATGTACTTCTGGGAATCAATAAGAGTCTCCCTTCACATGTTGGAAGGTGAAGCATGAACTAATCTTGCAAAATTCAGTTTTGTTGACCAAACTTCTTTTAACTCGACCAAACATCTAACCTGTTTGTCCCCCGTTCTGTAATATGCATGTATTCCTGCTAACTAACCACCTGTCTGACCTGTTGTTTCTTGCTTGCTTGATCCCCGTTTTCCCTCCTTTCTCTCTCTGCCTCACTCTCTCGCTGTCCCCCTCCCCCCCCCCTCTCCCTTCTGCTATTCTCTCAGTCTGACTGGGGGAATGGGTGAGGAAAATGGAGAGGAGCCATTTTTCCAGAGCACAACTCCTGCCAAACCCCCCGCACCGCCCAGCGAGGAGGAAGAGGAGGATGAGCTGGTAAGGAAGGATCTGTAGAGTTTAGTCTAAACTCTCAGATTTAATTCACCCCCCTGACCCCGACCCTTCCCTTGTGTTTTGTCTCAATGCTAAGTCAGTTTAGCACCACATTATACTGCACAAAAATGATAAATAGTTGTGTATTAGTTAAATCCATCAACACAACATTGTTTTCATCTCTTGTTTGTTTGTCCAGAGCTTGAAGGGGCGTCCACCACCAGCTCCACTGTTTGGTGATGATGAGGAAGAGGAGGATCTAGACTGGCTGAACTGAGATGCAACCAGAATATTTCATTTCTGTGTCTAAATGATCGACACTAAAAACAGGCGTGTGGTGCTTTACCAGCTGTTGCTGTCCAGTGCAGCAGTGAAGATGATGAGAGAAGCCTCTGCTGATGAACTTGATTCTACAGAGCAGTCAGACAGCCCGGCTCTTCACCTCTGCACTGCCCTGCTGGCTCACAGCTGCTACCACAGCATCCCGGAGAGCAAAACTACAATCTCAAACTCTGATTCTGGTTGATTAATACAAGCCTGTAATTCACGGAGGAATCTAAAGAAACGCTTATCATTAATTATTTGATATCTGTTGGCGACACGATTTAATCCCAAATTTTTTACATGGCACTGTAGCAGATTAGTTTGTTGAATCAGCAGTTATCCTGTTGTCAGTGGTTTCAGACTATGCCATTACATGGTTTTTAATTATTAGCTTGCTGCTTTAAGAGTATAACTTTTAAACAATTTTGCTAACTTGAAATTCATCCCAGGAAATAAATGACATGAAAAATGTGGCCTTTTATCTCTCTCTTATGTTTTGTTGTGTATGTTGAATCTGCTGTGTCTGCTGTAGTTCACAACTTTGTTAAGGCGAGCATTTATTATGAGGTTAGTCCCATAGTAGATATTTCATGAACAAATCAGCCTGGTGCTTGTGCATAAAATTGTCCTTAAATTCTGTGTTTTGAATTTAATGTCAGTCTTTAGATGATCAAATTAAGTATGTTGGTTTGTCAGTTGATATTATGTTGAAATGAATTAATACTGATTAAACAGTTTGTAAAATATGTTTTTAATGTTGTGGATGCCTCAGACCAGCAGGGGGTGCTGGAGCCCTTGTAAGGGATCACTGTTGCTAAGCAACAGAAGCGCCAACCATGAACAGCACCAGACTGCAGGAAACTGGCGTTAAACTGGAGTTAAACATTTAATTTCATTCAACAGTCACATGAAAGGTAGGCTATCATTGAACTATAGCAGTTAGACGTTTTAGTTTACATGAGACGAAAGCTAAATTCACATTTAAATGGATTAAATGTAAGATTCCACGAACTGCATTTTATAAATTTTGTCTTTTCTTGAAAAGAATGCAGTGTTGTTGTGAAACATCGTTATAGCTCACAAGTCGAATAGAAAACCTACAGAATAGGTCATCAATAAAAGTTAGCTAGCTTTGCAGGTAGACGTCTGTTATAATCAGGTGTGCTTCCGGCGAAAGAAAGTTCTGTCAGGTGAGGACAGTCAGGGTAAGCTAGCTTATTATCAGTGTTACCAGAGGCATGGTACGTATATGTAGACGTAACGTTGCCGTCATTTTAGCTAGGTTAGTGTTATAATCCGCTGTTTCCCTTTTTCTATGTCCTAGGTAAGGCAGGTTTGAAAACGGGCCTGTAGTACATGTATTCACATAAGAGCCGTTGAAATATAACCTAGTTACATGACTAGAAAACTCACTTTTCCAGTATATCCTGGTGTTCTGACAGTTACAGCTACTCTGTCAGGATGAGCGATGGAATAAAACTGTGTTTTAAAGTGAAACACATTCAGGTGGGATATACCTATTAACATGGACTGAATATTAATGGATCAGTCTTCCAGGTGGAAGAAAGATATTAAGAACTTAATGCCTTTCATTTTAAGCACATTTATGGTAATAGTTGTCTGTTCTGTCCACATACATAACCAGAAGACCATGGAAGTGCAACATCATAATGGAGATGACCTACCTTATATCTACCTACCTATCTTTACAGACATAATTGATACCTAACTTAAATGGACCTCTAGTCCACTGGTAGCTTATTCTGAGAGAGCACCTCAGTGATATATCAGTTGATTGATTTATGATTTTGAATTTAGCAATTCAGAAAAGACCATAACATCATGTGTCATCTAACTGAAGGCATGAGGTGCTGTACATATAAAGGAGCAACAGGTATGGGGCTAAACAAAGCTGCTAACGTTCTTCAGTGTTTGGCTGACATCTTGATAGAAATGCTGATCTTCTTTTGAATTACTTTTTGTGTGTAAAATGTTACTTGATTTACTATACAACATTACTTTCAGGGTTTGTGTCTCTCTGTCAGCTGAGGCATGGGCAGCCCCTCCACTACCACTCTGGATGAAGTTCATTGTCTCTGGCCTTTGTGCTCCCACACCTGCTGCTGGGAGGCTGAGCAGCGGATCCATGCAGGCAAACCTCGCATGTTAAAGGCCCTCACCACTTGCAGGGCCTCAGCAACAGCTGCTGATGGTAGGCACACCTGTAACCCTCCTTTAACCCTACTTTTAACGGAGGTGCTGGCATGTCTTATCGTCACACTGTTCACACTCGTCAGGGCTTTCCAGTTTGTCCGTATATTTTAATGTTCACATATATTCAGTAAATAAAGGCAGTGAAATGCCTCCTGTTGTAGTTTTAATAAAATATACATATTGTAATTGTAGTCATATCATTTCCTGTCTTTATGACCAGATGATAGGTTTCCAGCTGTTACTGTGGTTAATGCAGTAGACTGGACTAACGCTGGCTTGTCCACTGAGGTCTTTTCTCTTAAAAGTGAAGATAATGTCTCAAAAGCTGCTACCGATGCTCTCATTAGCCGGGTGGCTTCACCGAAGGGAGCAAGAAGACAGTATGTTGGTTTTTTGTTTTAATTTAAAAATATTTGAAGCTGATTCTGTGTGCAGCACAGATGGAAACTAATGAAATAAAATATCTTTCAAGATAACAGAAGGAATACATGACATGACAAGAATTTGACGGGCAACGATGTAACATAACATATAGTGAAACAGCATAAAATAAATCTGTTTGTGCAAACCTTTGTTTAGTACTACATCTTCTTTTAGATGCCATCTCTCGTTAGGGTTTTTTGGTCAGTAAAATCTGTTGAGTCATCTACTACGCTGACCTCCCATTTGCCTTTTTAATTACAGTGTTAAGCCTCCTCAGCTTCATGTCAAGAATCTGATTTTCCTTCCCTCTCCTGAGATGAACAAATCCATTGAAATCAAGGTGAAAAACAAAATATCTAACGAGACAACATGTCTAACTTGTGAACATGTGCAGTTGAATTAAGCCATATAATTTCTTGTTTGGTTTAGAAGAAACTCAAACAGGACAAGGCAAGGAAAAGGGTTCTGTTGAAGCAAACCTCTTTGAAGTCCCAGTTGAATCAGGAAGGGAAGGGTTGGCTGAAGGTGGATACTGACCCATCACCTGGTAGATCCCGGCCAGGCCCACACAGTGACCTCCAGGTAAAGAAGGTCCCTGCCGCTCCCCAGTGTCACAATCTTGTTCCTGTGGGTCAAACTCTGGTCGCTACCCCTGAGGCTAAAGGCAACCAGCAGCCGCCCAGGTCAGTCCAGACCCTCCGCCCCAGGAAAAAACAGGTGGTTCTGCAGCCTGTCTGTGAGGGGATGCAGAAGAGGCACACCCGAGATGAGCACCGCACCTCCAAACATAAACTGGACATGAAGGTTAGACACCCGTTTTTCCTCTTATGGTTATCTTTTTCTGTACGGCGCAGACTGCAAGTCTTCAACTCTCTAACGGAAATACTCAAAAACACTCAACTCTGACATTTCAGAAAAGTACAAATGTTGTTTATTTTTAGAGTTTTTGTAGAGACTGAAATGAAAGATAATTACAAAGGATAAAAAAGAGGTTTGTTCTGGTGTAGTTTCATCAACAGTGCCAGACAGTCTTCATTAGCATCACTTCAGTGTCACTCTGGCCGTTCAGCTTCTCTTTCAGAGAGTTGGAACACTTGTTATTGAAAGTGCTGACGTTTGAAGATTGTCACCCACTCACTCAGTCGCTCATGATAACACAAGTCTACGAGTACATGTGTGTGTTTCACCATCAATAACACCGCCTGCAAATGCGTAAGAGAAACTGTAAAGTGAGAGTCGGCATCAGCTTCCAAAGATGCCAACTCTGATAGCTTTCTAGTTTTCTACTGGGCTTGTAGCTCTGTGTTTATTTAGTGTTTTCAACATCTCATGTAGAGACTGGTTGTTGGTCACGTACTTCCCTGATTACGCAGGCCTCGGTGCAGGAAGGCTGAAATGAATTCTTTCTCAGCAGCTCATAAACAAATGAATTACTCATATGAAATCATGCAAGATGTATGCCAAGTATGTGCACAGCTTGATACTGTTGGTGCAGTTGTCAGTTTGACCGTTTTTTGAGACAAAACTGCTGATTCAAATTTAGCTATAGATATATTAAATATTCCAGCCCACAGTTGAGATTGCTTAATGCCAACGTGTGATGAGGTATCGTTGGATTTAACATAAACCTTTTTTCTGCCTATGTTGTGAGCCCAGGCTGGAATCGATGGGATTGATTGGGAGAGTCTGAAGAGACAAACTTACCAGTGGAGGAGGCACACCCTGCCCGCTGAGTCTTCATCTTTAGAGGACAAGGCAGAACATGTACTGGACAGCCTCCACCCAGCCCCCATACTGAGCTCATACTACCAGTCCAAGAGCCTTTCAACCACAGGTAACTTCAGACCACCATTTCTATTTACCAGGGGGCTACGAGATGAGCAGGGCAGCGGTGGAATGTAACGGTAGTCCACTTAAGTACAACTTTTACTTGAGAATTTCCATTTTATGTGTTTTGTATTTCACTACATTTCAGGGGGGAAATATTGTACTTTTTACTCCACTCCGCCTTTTATTTGATAGTTACTTCTGAGATAAAAAATTGACATAAACACATATGATCAGATTAAACATGTGGTATCCAACCTTTTTGTCTTGTGACCTCTTGTGTAAAATCAGTGCGTAGATTTCGCTCCGTGTCATATTTCAGATGTCTCTGAGTTGTCAATAATTCCACCAAAGAGTCGATGCTTCATAATGTACTGTATTAAATCTATTTATTATATCAATCACAGGGACTGATTTTCTGCAAAAATGAGTACTACGAGTACTTTTACTCATTTGTACATTGTTTATACATTGTTGTTGTTATCAGTGAGCGTCTGCATCAGTTCCTCTTTCTCTATTTAATGTTCAAGGCTTTTTAGACACAGTTTGTCGTTTACTCATTTGATAGATTTATGCCAAACATAGTTTATGTTTGATATTTGTGTTCACAGGTGCTGCTAAATGCCAAAATAAAGCCTACATGAATGAGATATGGCAGTGCTGTACTGGGTTCCTGACATCTAAGAGGAATGAAGGTTTTCAACATATCGTTACTGGAACACTGCACAACTCGTAAGTATCGATCCCTCCGTGCAAACTCACATAAAATGTATTAATGAATTATTAATGAAAAAAGTTGCATTTGAAAGAGCTGGTTTTTACTCCTTTTGATATTGTTTTGAAACTTTGCTGTTGAGTCTGAACGCCCAGGTCACAAATAACAATTTCATATATTTCCTAGACTATAGATGCAGATGATTAGAATGATATGAAGCTGTGTATTAAAGGGGCCGATCCTCCTCCAAACTCCAAGCAAAGCTCACTGGAACTAACAAGTACTGTGGAACTAACGCGGTCAACTCAGCAGAAGAATAATTGTTATGTTTTAAACCAAAGTGCAAGATTAAAACAGCCCTTTTTGTAGTACATGCTACTTTCTGAACTATGAGCATTATCTAAAGTACTGGATACTAGGTTATAATACCTTTTTCTGTGATTTTTTCTTTCTCTTTGTCTCCAGCAACAGCAGACAACTGCCTGCCAACTTCATGTCTACTGCCTCCACCATCCAGTCTAATCCCTTCTATTTATGAAGAAGGTAGAGAAGACTGTAAACATGCCTAATTAGATATTAAAGTGAGCATTGGTGAAATAATATGTAATAGCATTAAATGAGCAGTATCTGATGTTGAGATAACATCAGCCTCTGGTTCCTGTTAGAAACATGGCTGTACAGCAGCAGGTGTCACCACAGAGTCACTGAAGGTCAGGTTAACTTAAAAACTGGAGCATTCTGGAAAAATACTTTTCAGTATAGAAATGATTACAGTATGTATGAGTATGATTACAACATGGGGTGATATCTTTTTTGTAGCCACGACAGAAGAAATATTGGAATGAAATTACTTGGTCGCCATAGTTTTAATTCAGAAGGTAATCGCAATATATTCAGTCAAGTTTAAATAAATGTAACATCGGCTGTTTTGCATGATGTTAATTAGATTAGGTCAGTGATCCTCATGACGAAATAGTGCCATTGTTGGGTCAGGAAAGAGGGTCTAGAAACTGGGAAGATCATATGATTTAAACGTGAAATAATAATACAATAAATAAAGATAAACATGCAGCCTTCTCTGGTGGATTTTGGACTGAATAGGCTGAATAGTGAAAAGTTCCTTCATCAGCATGTATTAATCAGAATGTTTGTTTGAACCCCAGAGAGAAAGATGAGACTGAGATTAACATGAAGCTTAATTAATGGTTCAAATTGACAGTTTTTAGTCATATTGACTTGTTATTGGCTCTGGATTGGTTTCATGCTGATCTTATGAGCAGTGTAGTGACTGGAGTTCGGAGGTTTTCATATTGTGTCTGGCTGTCTGGCAGCGTCAGTAGCATGATGTCACCCTCACCTCCATCTTTGGTCAATTCAGCTTTGCTCTGCTCCTGCAGACATTTGCCAGATGATGTTGTGATCTGTGACCTACACTCCAGCACCAGGTTTAACTCACTTTTAAATGTTTTTAGCACACTGAGTCATGTTAACATCATTGTTAAACTGGTAACAGGTTAACTCTGTTCTTTTTATCACTACTGGGGTGAATTCCCCCTGAGAGTGATGTATTGTAGACAGCAAAGATGTTGCTAAAATGAGTTTAGTTTAGTACATTTCTTTATAAGGGACCATGTACAAAAAACATTAATCTCATAAAAAAGAGAAGACACACATAATACCAGATTTATCTACAAGCTACTTTCCATCAGCTGTCCCTGCCATCACTGGTTGATGGTAATGGTTATAGTTTACCATTATACATCAGCTACTGGCAGTTTGATTCCAAAATTCAACCCTTACATGGTGGCCATGTGACTTTAACCAGCCCAGTATCTGAAGGCTTATTGGACATTTTCGCAGAGCACAATTTACATCCCATGTCAACATTTGGTTCAAGGGCAGGAAGAAGTAGTAGTAGTCAGTATTTTTTATGTAGTTAGACAGAAAGTATGGATGCGTAGGTTGATATGAATGCTGGAGACTGCAGTTTGGGTCCCGTCAAGTCTTTTAGTTGCCATAACTGTATTATAGTTTATTTGCCATAACCACAATTTTCCCCCTAATTCTGCTGTCATGTAAAGATATTGTAGAGTGCGAGAATTTAAAAAAAGATTTGCACCACATTTAAAATAGTGTCACAGTTTGTTGACAGAAAAATGTATCTGGCAAATATTTTGCTAATTGTGTTGAAGTCATTTTGCAACTATAAATGCCAACATTCTCTGTTTTCTATCATCTTCTATCTGTAAACTGAATATCTTTGGGTTTTAGACACAACAAGACATTTGAAGATGTCACCTCAAAATTTGACAGGATTTTTTTTCACTATGTTTTCTTATATTTTATAGATGAAATGATTAATCAAACAATAGAGAAAATAACTGACAGATGAATTAATATTGAAAACAGTTATTAGTTATAGCCCTAGTCTCTAACTCTTGTGTCTGCTGTTTGCTGCCGAGCAGGTCGTGTATAGTGGCTTTATCACAGCTTTGTCACTGAAAACAGCTTCTGATGAAAGTGGTGAATCAACAGTAAAGTTGACGTCTGTAAAACCAAAAAAATATCTTAAAAGAGGCTAAAAAGCTGTGTAGACGTGCGTAAAGCTGCAGAGTCGGTGATAATTCATTATGGTTTTGATACTACGAGTGAGCCCTTTCACAATAATATACTAGTGATTAAATCAATTGTTAATATAAGAATATTGATAAGACCAGGTTTAACAACTCATGTTACATCGAGAACTGATGATGCGTGGTGAATCAAACACCTTCAGGACTTCAGTAATCGATATAACGTAGCCAGAGAGATTTTAGCTTCTCTTTTTTGTTTCCTCAGGAACTTTACTGAACTTTATGTGATATTATCATAAATGAAGTGATCCAGATTTTAACGTCAGCTGTAAAGCATATTGGACCATTTGTGTGGACCCCAGGAAGACCACTGTGTGGAAGCTAATGGGGATCAAAATAAAGAATATTGTCTGTCTAAAATTGTCCATTTCTTTCACTCCAGAAATTAATCAAGGCCCTCCAAGAATTTTCACACCTCAAACCTTCAAGAGGTTTCAAAGAGCCCTTTGAATAAATGACCTCAATCCAGCTGAATATCAACGCAAACACTCTTGGCTAATTTTAGACGCCAGTAACACTGAATATTTGTCATCGGGTATTAGTGCACGCTGCTAGCTGCTGAGCAAACAAATGATCTCGCTATTTTGCTGAGGGGAAAGGAGCTCTGCAATGAGCTACGTCAAGGCTGAGCGTTTCCAGGCCTGTTTCTTACTCACACATACAATGCCTTCTGTTCTGTCATTTCTTGATCAAAAGTGACTTCATTTCCATTTACTGTATATTGGCTTTCCAGAGGCCTCAGGCACAGTGAGCTTTATGTGCTTGTGTTCCAGTTCCCGTAGGGGAGCCCTGGAACGTTTTCTGTTTACGGCTTTGCTGTGATAACATTTTTCCCTCTGAATCACAGGCAGCGCTGTGTAGCGGTGCCACCTTTCCCCTGCCCGCTAACAGGACGCTCTCTGTCAGTCGGCTACACCACCAGCTCCCACACTAAAGTCCCTTTGAAATGCCAGTTTGTTTATTCTAGTGTACTAAATATGCAATGTGCCGTTTAAGAAACCTCAGATTCACTGAGGGGAAAGGCAGCGTCTGTGTTGATGGCTCTGGCTCTGTCATTTTTAGCTAAATCCTGCTGTTTGTCAGATTGTGCTCAGTGTGTTTTCAGGCAGAATGACTTTGTTGGTACAGTATCTTGCAACACTGTTTTGCCCTCTCTGCTTTGACTGATCTCCATTTTCAATCGGGGATTTAACGAAGTACGATTCCACCCATTGCATAACGTCTTATTCACAAAACACAGTTTGACTCCTTTTTAGGCGTCAGATGTTGTTTTTAAATATCAATTTACAATATCGTTGGTTCTCTGCTTTCTGTAAAACACTGGTTAGAATGTTCACGCCAAGTTTTCAGATCCTCAGATCCAGCCACACTTCAGGAGGATCACACTGTCCTACAAGAGGTACTGTTACCAGAGTACAAGGGCTCTGCTTCCAGCAGGCCTTTTTCACCGAACACATTCTGTCACAGCTAGAATTAATGATGGCTGAATTTAATTTTGTGTACAGTCTTGTACAGTAACTCCAAGTGAATGCTAATGTTGCTTTTTGTCTGCTGGATGTTTAAATGAGCAACTGTTTGCTAACATGTTAGCCATATCAACTTTATTGTCAATGCTGTGGTCTCCAAGTGGCCAAAAAATCTATTAATACAGGTTTAATGTTTGATTGTATTTTCTCTTTGGAGTTGTAATTTCTTTATAAAAATGATAACAATAACAACTATTTTAATAATTTGTTATTAATATAATATTAATTATTTAATATTTGTTTAATAATGGTTGGTTTAAGAGATAAAAATCCAACAATTTTGTCAAAATGCTGCTGTTGTAATTCAAACTAGTTTCCAATATATGAGAGACATACTGCAGCTGTTTTTTGGCCACTGGGGGGCAGCAGCACAAACACAACACTGGCATATAAACCTGCCTGTTTACACATCCACACAGAAACTTAATCATTCATGTGGAGTTTCTGTCCACCTGATGAACACAAGTCCAATGTTGACTCTCTTCTAGCTCTGGTTTGGTCTCCACCAGCTGCAGAGAAAAATATCTGACTCTTTAGTAGCTAAATGCTCCACTGTGTTCACCAGCTAGTCTCTAACTGTCTGTCTGCTGTTTGGTGCTAGGCAGGTGGTGTACAGTGGCGTTTGATGACAGCAGAGTTACGGGCCGTAAAACCTAAACAATAATCTAAAAGAATCTAAAAAGCACCGTAGAGCTGAGAGCAGCTGCAGAGTTGGTAATAATTCTCTGTGGGTTTGTCACTATGGGTGACATCTTTCATATTACACACAGTAATTGTTAATACAAAAACATTTATTAGTGCAGCTCTAATGTACCTTTAACTAAACTAAACCGACTGAGAAAAACACTGAAACTACAAGTACTGTACAGAGAGAAGCTGCTCAGTTACGGCCGCAGCAGTAAAAGTTATTAGTTCAATCCACTTGTTGCATACCTTGGCCTCTCTGTGGAAGGGGTGTGTCATCAGTACCTGCAGCACACCTGCTCATGCCAGACATACAATGGCCAGGTTATTGCTAGCATTGCTAGCATTGTGGCCAGTTATTGCTGCTCTGTGCTCCCTGCTGTCATCACTCCTATTAGATGCTGTGGAGGAATGTGCAGGCCACAGCTTCCCTCTGCCCCGCTGCCTGGGCAGCTGCCAGCTTAAATCACGACCCCCTTTTGTATGTGGCTGCAGGACAGCCACACCTGCAGCCACCACATGCAGGACTAGCCTACTTTTTCATTAACTTTTATTCATCTCAAGAGTCTAAGAGTGTGTGGAACTGCCTCATCCTGCTAATGAAAACCTGTCCGAGCAAAGCCTCGTTAAAGGAAGTGAGAATAGCACTTTGGAACAAATGAGTCATTCTGCCAAATTGTGCTTTGTAGTTTTTAAAGAGTCCATTTTCCATCTCTTTAACAGAAAGATAGAAATGATATTGGTCCAACTCAGGCGCTTCAATCCTGATTTAATATATTCCCATACAATAATACATTTGTCAAACATGTTACCAGCAGTTTGGAAGTGCTTTCAGAGCATGTATAAACATGTAATGTTTTCTTACAAAGTAATCAACCTTATTTCCACCATTTAGACGTTAGCACATAAATACCTTTTTGTTTCTTACTTTTGTGTTTCTGGAAATGGTTGCTTTTCAAAGAAACGTCCTCACTAAAAGATGTAATATTTTCATCCCATTTGGTGAAGTTATGACAATTATGGCCATAATTTGCAACTTACTGCAGTCATTTCTTAAATACAGTCAATATCACAAATCCCATTATGTCTTAAGTGTTAGGTTATTAGCAGAACCTAAAACAATGTAAATAGCTTTTTCACAGCTATTAAAGGAATTTAGGCTATTGATGAAATGAGCTATGTGAGCTAATAAAAACAAGCCAGGCACATTTATATAAAAAATATACTTTTTAATAGTCAATCAGACAAAACATGATGTACACCTAATTCAAATATACATTGAATTGTTCCGAGGTAGCTGGTAGTTAAGTGTATTCATATTCAGGTGTGATTCATAGATAAATATTTATATGTAATTGTTCACAAATTTAAGAATGATCACATGTTCAGACTGTGACTTGGCCGCTACAAGAAGTACAGAAGTACTAATGACCACTAGATGGTAGCAGCAAAAAAACCAAACTGTATTGAAGTGAATGAGAAAATGCCAAAATTCTCTCCTGAAATACAGTCTTTACTTTTCTTCTACAAGAAATAAATAGCCCTCAATGACTGATTTAAAATATGATAATGATAATCTATTTTTATATAATACACACACACACACACACACACACACACACATATATATATATATAGCAGAAAAATCTACAAATTTACAAAGCACTCAAGAAAAAGTGACAATCATGTCGTATCATGTCATAATGTATCATAACATCAATGTATTTTTCATGATGTGTAAATCCGTCAACTACAAAAAAAATTCAAATTCAACTAAAGTCTTGTTGGCATTGGTACTGCAGTGATGTTTATAGTTTAAAGTCATACTGTGCTGATCTTTTCAATACAGTGAAAAACTATCATGAATGTGTAGGAAAGGGATGCTGAGGACAAACATATGAAGAAAAACCTTTATATGTCAAGGCACCAGAGGGCCTGCTGCTAGTCATGGGCATCCAAATGCACCACGGCTCATGACATAATCTGCTCACACTCATCTACGAAATCTAATACTCAGCTGGTGATCAGCTCTGGCTGCTCTGTATGACTGTACAATATAGACAGTATGTGCATGGAGGGAAAAATGGAGCCCATTCAGGGTAACAGAGGGATGAGTGATGACTGCAGTGTACCGGGAGCTTTTTAAGGACACTAGTATGAGGAATGCGGCGGAGACGTAACCTGTGAAGGTGGTGTCATGACTGGGGCTGGGGTGCAGCCTTCACACACACACATACACACACACACGCTGATTCCACACTGAACATACATTTACCTAATTGCATGTTTGTTGCCAATGAATGTGTTAAGTGTGTTTAAGGTGTTCTTGTGACTTCCTCTTGGATCCGTACAAACAACCATGCCCGAGAGAGAAAAAGTACAGTCTGAAAAACACTGTTGGTGTGGGTGTAGATCCATAATGTTTACAAGAGTAAAGGCCTGGACACATTTCACTACAATGGAATCGCCGCAATCAGTGGATTCACTTGTGTTGCACAGATTTTTGTGTTGCGTTCTTCCTCATTAAAAAAAAAATCTAATGTGGGAGATTTTTTTGTAGTTCTTTTAAACTTACAAAAAACTTCTCTTTGCATGTTGACTGTGAAGAAGGGCTTCAAATCTTTAGTAAATATCCCCTTTTGAAAATATCTTGTCCAAAGTTCACAATTTTGAGCCAAGGGTTGGTTAAGGAGCTGCCACAATGAAATTCCAGTGAATGTGGTTAGTATAGCAATCTGTCAGTTAAAGTAAAAGATACTTTCATATTTTGTGTGACCAAATGGAAATTGTAGCCTGGCGATAGCATAACAGGAAAGGTCAAGAGGGTCACCAGAAACGTTAGGAATCATCCACAACAGTCAACAACAATAATAGCAAACATTAATCTGCTATAAAAATGCAATTAGGATAACATCTCTTCCAGTATTGGCCAAAAGCTTTATACCTCCAATATGGCCGCTCAATGTTTTTATATGAACCAGTAAGCCTTCAATTAGCTCCTTTTAGTTTGTACAAGAACACACTTTGCCTTTCATGAGCTTTTATTTGAGTCTTACATAAACCTTGTCAAATCCGTTCACTGCTATGGATCCTGTTTGGGTTCCTGTTGTGTCTTTTTAGCGACTCATGCTTTACAGCGGCTCTTCCTGCATGCCGCACACACTTCCTGTTTATCCTCTGGATCCCTATGAAAGTGTGATTCTGAATTGTTAAGCGGGATTTGCCTCTTTTTATTACCACATTTCAAGGAAAGATTGAAGACAATTGTATAGACCAGCTGGTTTGCATTTCTGGGTGCTCTCATGGTTACCTTCATAGAAGTTCATAAGAAGAGCGACATGTTAAAAACAGTCCGGGATCAGGCCGCTGGTTGGTGTCAGATATCGAGCTAAGAAAACAAACGGGGCAGCAGCGTGATGAATCGCTGACGACTCTTGACCTGTGTTTTGGAAATGTTTGCCTGGCTGACAAACAATGGTTGGCACGGGGCCAGGCGGAGGCAGCCAAACTGGCAACCCCTCCAACCCCCCCTGACTCCCTCCTCCTCCCGCTCCTCCATCAGTGTCCGACACAGCGTGGCCAGTACACACATCCTGCCTTTGTGGGCCAGGAATGCCAAGAATCCAGACTGCTGCCCTCCTCCCCACTACTGCCCAACAAGGTGCCCCCCCCCCCACCCCTCGACCCCCTCATCCCTCCAGCTCACCCCAGCAACCCCACCCCCACTCCAGTGTCCCGGTGGTTTTACAGCACAGCCAGCCGGGTGTCTGGGTGGCTGCCTGTGTTAGTCTGTGCCCTGCATGTGGTTTGATGTTTTACTCTCTGTGCACACAGTAACATCACTGCTTCAGTCTGGAGCTACAACACCTGCTCTCAGGAAGTGAGCTGTGTGTAGTGGCACCAACGTACAGCCTAAAGGCTGCAGGTTTCGGTCGCAGTAACCTACTCATAGTTTGATGAGGTTTTCAGGGTGGGCTGCGGGCGGCTGAGGCTAGTTAGGCTTCTTTTCTTGTTCAAAGTTACTTTTTTTTTGGGAGCACTTTAAAGGACATCTTGTCCATGCCGGCTAAAAGCTTTGACCTTGTGGTGAGACTGTTTTGTCGACTGTTGCTTCCAAGGTCAAGAATGAACTTTCAATCTGAACATTTAAGACAACATGGACGAGAAGTCCTTATAGTACTTCTTAAAGGAAAAATGGAAATCTGAATATCTACAATTCCATGACAGCTGGACAACTTGAGGAAGATCTGGACACTGTGGTGAGACTGTTTGTGTTGAAAACATAATTTTGAATTATTGTGTATCTCTTTCATCATCTGGTG
Organism: Thunnus thynnus; assembly: GCF_963924715.1. NCBI lineage: Eukaryota > Metazoa > Chordata > Actinopteri > Scombriformes > Scombridae > Thunnus > Thunnus thynnus. The sequence continues at coordinate 6,129,890 of NC_089518.1, forward strand.
ATTTTCTTAGGGCCCTATGAAGGTTCCCAACCCTCAGATTGAAAACCACTGCTATAAAGTGCTGCACTTCAGTGTGTTATTTTTTAAGATCCCATAGAAAACTAGTATTGCTTAATTCATCATTGTGTAATGCATAATTACTGCATCATATCCATAATTTTAGAATACATATAGGTGTCCACAGTCTCAGTAGTGTCTTCCAGCAGACTGTGTACACTATATTTTTTAAGGAACATGGGGAGACCTTAAGCAGCCTTATCAAAAGCGCCAAAATACATTTCCCATGTTTCATGACAGCGCGAGCCAACACTTAATGCGAGGACTTTCCTGCTCTCCAGCAAAACACTTTTTACATGCCCCTGGGATGACAATGGGAAAGCAGAGTTTTTCCTACCAATCATGGGAACCTGAGGATAGGCCTGTATTTCCTGGAATGCGGCCCACAAGGAAAGAGATGGAGGGAACACAGGATGTCCTGAGCTACACTGTCTCACAGCACACTGCAGTGCAGAGGACAGAGAGCCCGCCTGCTTGGCCAGAGCTGGTGGAAGAGTTGTTCACAGGGATTTTCTCCACATCACCACTTCCCTTTACCATTATGGAGTGGGATTCCCTACTCAGGTTTTCCATTACACCTGTCCTACCGTCGTTTTGTTTTTGTTTTTTTCTTTCTGGCATCTGTCAAATATGACCTGAGCTGTCTAATACCTCTGGGTATGTGTGGGAGGGTGAGGGTTGCCCCTTTCCTCAGCCAGATTTTACACAATCTAAACAGTAGGACATATTTCAATCAGGATTTGGTTTCCTGAATATACAGTTTACTATCAGTTATTAAAGACTTGGCCCTTGCATCAATTTTGACATCATGACGTTTCTCCCTAAAGTCACATGTGTACAATTACAGTGTGATCTGAGCATATCTCTGTCAGTATTTGACACCAACAAACCCGCCACCTCCTCCCTCTGGACACTTTCTGGCCGTCTTGAGAGGAGAGTTGATGATATCACAGCGGGGGCGGGGGCATGTTTGTCTATAAGTACAGGCCCCGCAGAGGGAAACCTCTCTATGAAGTAGAGCTGAGCTGAGCTGCCACCAAGATACTGTAGGAGAGCAAAGGAGAGCAGACTGGTGTACCTCTCGGTGCATGGACTCTGAACTGTGGATACGTTTCATCCTGGAGCTGACAAACAAGACCTCTCTCCTCTTGGGACTCTGGACGGCTGCTTACTCAGACACTTTTTTATTTCTTTTCAAGCTTTTGCCTTTTTTTCTCTTCTTGTTCTTCTACTGCAACCAGGATGCTTTACCCTGTTAGTTTGTGCCAGATCATTTCCAGCCTGTTTGTGCTCTGCAGCGCTGCAGTGATGGTGAGTTGCTGTGACCTGCGCCCCATGTGCTCTCAAACTTCTCCTTTGCATTCATTCATTTTTTAAACTTCATATTATTTTTTTATTTTATATACACTATACATATTGTGTGAATTGTCATCTGTTGAGTTGAGTTACATGTGGTGACCTGACCTCTGACCCTGTCCCTCAGGCAGAAGGTGAATGCCCGGCTGAGTGCTCCTGCCCCCCCTCGCCCCCGCTGTGCCCGCCGGGTGACAGCTGGGTAACCGACCACTGTGGCTGCTGTAAAGTGTGTGCCAGGCAGTTCAACGAGGACTGCAGCGCAACCGAGCCCTGTGATCACATCAAGGGGCTACGCTGCCATCTGGGGGCCGGAGGAGACCCTGAGAGAGGACTGTGCCGAGGTGAGAGCGACGAGGAGGAGGGCAGGCAAAAGCACATTATTACACAAAATGAATCAGCTTCATTTTCATATGAACATATTATGGGTTTTAATCACAAACAACATTAGTTGTTTGGATGTTGTACATCCTCTGGGAAGTTCTGCCATGTAGTGAAAAATAAAAGATATGACACGCAGGCAATGTGTAAAGTATTGGATCAGTGCCCCCGAGAGGCCCTAAGAAAAATGGAAGGGGTCACCAGATAATAATTAAAGGGATAAGAAAGAATGTAAACTAATATTTCTATTACACAATATTTTGTTGTTTTGTTGTCTTTATCTGACTTATGTCTTGTGAAATAGTGCAACTCCTCAAGGCTCTAAAAATCCTCCAAATGAAGAGAAAAAAAAAATCACTCCTTAGTTGAGCAGCTAACAGCTCAGTCATGTCATGATAAGCTAAAAGGTTGGGAACTGCTACACTAGATATTGTGAACCTCTTCTGACAAAAAGGGAGAAGCAATGGCCCCATATTAATCACAACACAAGAAAATATGAAAGGGTCACTGCTGAGATTTTACACATGAAGATTTAGAAAGATTTCGATGAAAACAGTTATATATAAACATGTATGACAAGTTTTGAGATTTTAAACATCTGAAAGAAAATAACTGATGATGTCATCAGGGTTAATCTGTCATCAAACAACCGGCGCTATGTTTGAAAGTTGTGGGTGTTTTCCAGGCATGGTAGGTCTAATAAATGTGGTGCTATCAAGTTGCATTATGGGAAGTGTAGGATCCAGATTGGCCTATAGCAGGGACTCTGAGTCGGGATATTTCTGACTCTGTTGCACCAATTTTCACTTTCTTTCTTTCATTCTTTTCAATACTATTAATTGTCTAAAAAGCAGGAAATATTCCCTGTTGAAAGATTTTTCTCCCAGTTTGATCCTACAGGCTATGATGTAATGTGTTTACCCTTTACTGTGTTCTTCTATTAAGCTCATAGATCGCTCTTCACAGTTCTGTTTCCTGTTTTTTGTGTGTGTGTGCGTCAACAGCGGAGGCCCAGGGTCTACCCTGCGAGTTCAACGGCCGGGTGTATCAGCACGGCGAGGACTTCAAGCCCAACTGCCATCACCAATGCACCTGTATGGACAGAGTGGTGGGCTGCATGCCCGTCTGTCCTCATCAAGTTCCCCTGCCCGACAGGCTCTGCTCACGGCCCCGATTGGCCCGGTCTGAGGGTGGCTGCTGCGAGGAATGGGTGTGTGACGATGACAACCACATCAGTGAGGAGCCAGACGAGCCGACACACACCTCCCTGCCAGACAGCCAGCCCCTTCCCAACCACATCAGTGCCCTGCTGCAGGCACAGCCGCAGCCTCGGCACCCAGCTGCCACCGGAGGAGCCACGTTCAGAGGTAAACATCACATTCTACCCCCATGATGCCTGTCCTCTTGCCCACCAACACTAAATATGGTTTCCAGAAAGTCTTTCATATTGATGAACAGGCACCAAACTCAGTGTCAAAACAAATCCAAAAACAGCTTTAGAAAACATCCTGAACTGATTTCAGAGAGATATTTGGCTTTTGGCCTCCACAAAGTGAGAATTGTGAAAATGTTTGACTTTTTAGGCATTTCTCCCTAAAAAATGACCGAACTATAATATTTTCTTTTTGAAACACAGTTCCATTCAAAAGGTCATGGGGTCATTAAAATCAAAAGAAGTTATCCCTCTGAGAGCATGAATGTCAAAAAAAAATTCATGGCAATTTTATTCTGCCTACTAGATTTATTTGTCATCTTGTGAGCAAACTTTTGACATGTGACATTTTGCCTGAGGGTGATACAAGAGGAAAGCTCATTGAAAAGGTTCATCTTCTCAGGAGCATGAATGTGTTCTTAAATGTTACGGCAACCTACAAGTTAGAATTCCACTTTGAACAAGAAATTTTGGTTGAACATTAACACTTGAGTAAAGTTCAGGGGGGCTTCTAAAATGATTATAAACCATCCAGAGAGAACCGTTATTATCCACCGTGAATTTCATTCTACTGTGGCCCAGACATCATGAATACAAAGATGACAAATCTTTTACAAAAATGTCAGAATGCCTGAATGTTTGCTGTGATTGACTGATCGATTTTCACACTCTGCCTTCTCACAGAGATGGTGTCGTTCCCCGTGTCCGAGGTGTTACTGGGGTCCAGCTGTATCTTACAAGTCACTGAGTGGACCGAGTGCTCCACCACATGTGGGATGGGCTTATCAAGTCGGGTGACCAATAACAACCCAGACTGTCGGCTGGTCAAAGAGACCAGGTTGTGTCAGATCCGCCGGTGTGACCTGCAGCTTCCTGTAGCTATCAAGGTAGGCAGAGAAACAGCCCTGTAAGGAACTTGGTCTGTTTAAGTCCACTGAGTTATGATTGTGTAATGCTGTGTCTCTGTCATCCAGAAGGGTAAAAAGTGTCAGCGAACTGTCCGCCAGAAGGAACCAGTCAGAATCACCTTCGCCGGATGCTCCACAGAAAAGCGGTACCACCCTCGCACCTGTGGGACCTGCAGCGATGACCGCTGCTGCACGCCCTCCCTCTCCCACACTGTGCGGCTCCACTTTCACTGCCCAGACGGTGAGGACTTCTACCGAAATGTCATGTGGATCCAGCGCTGCAGCTGCAATACAAGGTGCCGTACACACAGCGGGCCCTCCAGCCCCTCAGTCAGCCTCCACAACGACGTCCACACCTTCAGGCACTGAGGCTGACTCATCATGCCCAGCCCCGGCCTGGCACACTGGGCAAAGACTCTGCACCTCCTCCCCCTCTAAACCCACTGCCTCCCTGTCTGTCAGCTGGGTGGGAACCTCTGAGCTCCTGCCATCCTCCCCCTTTGACCAGGCAATATGCTCGCTTGCACTTTAAGCTTCCTGCCATGATGACATCATTTTGCCCACACTAGAGGTGTGTTACCTCGCTCGCACCAGAGCAGCACTGAGGACAACACACTGCTGCTGTGTTAGATTGTTGGCAGAAAGCTTGTACTGAAACTTCTTTTATTTATTTGTAACTTTTTATTCATGTCCTCCGTTTCCACAGAGGGCAATGTGACGGTTTGTCACACAGAAGGTTGTTCAGACCAGTAACAGGGAACATTTATGAAAAGTAATGAGGATTATGGACATGCATCTTCTGTCTGATGCGTTTTCAATTAATGAGAAAAAACTAGAATACTCAATACATATGCATTAGTGACTATAGCGACTGTGTGTGGCCTGTCCTTTGTGACACAATGTTTCTGACACATGTACTGATTGTGGAATTGATCAACTGTGTGTGTGTGTGTGTGTGTGTGTGTGTGTGTGTGTGTGTGTGTGAGTGTGTTTATTTTTTGTCTGAAGAATGAGGAACTCTCACAAGAGAGAGTTTACAGAGAATGTGCTAATTATGCTACTACAGTATATAGATTACAGCATATAGTGTGTGTAGACTTCACTCTTAGTTGTGGAGTGGTAATTTGTGGGGATCACCTCATTTTTCGGGGTGTGATTTTTTTTTTTTTTGTATATGTGTGTCCTTCACATTGTACATACATTGCTTTATTTTGAGGGATGATGTGATGCTACATACTGTATTTAAGACATGTAATGCTTGTTCATTGGATGTTTTCTTTTTGTCTGTAAGCTCCTGTACATCAAATAAAAACTTATCAACCTGTAATGTGTCTTTTTTATGGCTAATATATGAATCTGGCTAATTTTACAAGTAAAAGTCAAAATCCTACTTGAGTAAAAGTACAAAAGAGTTGTCAGCAAAATGTACTTAAAGTATCAAAAGTAAATACATATTCCCCAGAAAAATGTCCCCTTCTACTGTTGTAGCTACCTGAGGAGGAGCTAGTTTATCTACTTTATGAAGGCTACGGTTAGGCAGTTTAGTCCAGTGGCTCCCAATCTAGGGGTCACGCCCCTCCAAAGAGTCACAAGATAAACCTGGGGGGTCATGAGCTGATTAATGGAGTAGAAAAGAAGGGGGGGGGGGGAATTCTGATACACAAATTAATTTTTTCAATTTTCTCTGACATTTGCTTTTTCTGTGAAATATTGGATCATTTTACCTTTTTAAGTCTCAAACAGTTCATCTCTCTTTGGTGGAACTGCAGAGCAACTCATAGACAAGGGGACCCAACCAGATACCAGACCCAACTTCATCTTTAACAATGCATTTTATAAACTCATCATGTTTTTTAATTTAAAATTTGAATCTAAAAAGTAAGTAGTAGATATTTCCCTCTATAATGTAGTGCAGTACAAGTATAAAGTAGCATATATAGATAGGTGACAAATTAAAGGAAACATAAAGTGTCTTAGTAAGGTGTTGGGCCACCATGTGCATTGGCATCGGTTACCATTTTTGCAGTTGGCATCGATTCTATAAGTCTCTGAACTCTCCTGGAGGGATGAACACCATTCTTCCAAAAGATATTCCCTCATGTGTCTGACACGTTGGTCCAAAATCTCCCATAGGTGTTTACTGATGTCTTTCCCATGGATCTAAATGCAGATGTCACTTTAGTCACTGTTCCTTGTGAAACATTAGTTAGTTGAGCAGTCTTTGTGACTGAAGCTCCTGCCATCTGTGCCCCAACACTGAAGCCTTAATTGTAGCCTACCATGCAGTGCACCTGTGTGTAAGCATCTACGTTTGTTATGCTTCTCCACTCATTTATTCAGATTGTTCCTTTAATTTGTCACCCATCTGTACGTGGAAATACTCATGTAAAGTATAAGTAACTTAAATTATACCGAAGTAGAGTAGAGTTACTTTCCATCATTGCTTCTCACAGAGTTGGCAGTACTCCCCATGACTAATAATATGAACTTGATGTGTTAAATCCTTTGATAAGTAGCGTAACAGGGGGTCCATCAGAAACCTGCAGCTGTGGCAGTAGTAGTTTTACCTGCTGAACTACTGTACACAGGGAACGTTCCTACAAAACAGTAAGGAGAAGTTTTGGCATGTTGAATGTCCCAAGTAAAATTCAATGCGTCAATACAATCCTGGTGGTTCACTCAGGCATGATGCGTGCTGTGTTACATGTTAGTTATCACCCCTAACCCTTCACCCTGCCTCATCAGTGTCTTAAGCTCACCAGAGCTTCCCAGTATACACCCAGAGCCCTGCATTCATGTTGCCTCGTGGGCCTTACACAATGCTCCGGCTGGCTCTGAAGCACAAACATTACGGTAGACCACTAAATTCCTCACCCCGGCCTCTGCCTCCTTCTGAGATGAGGGAGGAACACTCTAACCCCCTGACTGCCCCAGTCAGAACCACTGGTGAGGGCTTCATCTCTTCCAGGACTCCAGTCTTCACTTACAAGAAGCTGATCTTTGGCCTCATTTTTATTGCTCACCAGATACTCCAGGCAGTGTAGGACCTGCACCAGCACTACACACGCACTTCCAGAAACTTCAGGTTCTGTCTGACCTCGGGGTAGCGCTAGAGTTTGAGATGGTTTAAGTCAATCTGGCAATTAGATTTCCACATTTCAAGTGTACAAAAAGGAAGCTTTGGCGTCAAAACAAAACCATTAGAATTAATCATCAAGGGACCATGAATATCTGTGGCAAACGTCATGGTAATCAGGTAATCCAGTAAAATATACAGTAGCATCTAGCTCTGAATCATAGTGTTTAGCAGACGGACAGACCTATGAACTCTTGTTGGCCAGGGATGATTTTAAAGTTACTGCAGAACCAATCAATATTTTCATGATAACAAATAATTCATATATATAATGTGAAATGTGATATAGAATTATCACCTGAGTCTGCAGTTCTGCTCAGCTCTGCAGAGCGTCTTAGCCTCTTTTAGCTCAGTATTTTGGTTTGATGCCCCACAAACTCTCACCAACCTCGTTTCCAGCTGCAGCCAGCAGCAGATTTCAGCAGGAAAGCTGAAAGCTCTAAAGAAAGCATCAAACAGCAGACAGACAAAGTTAATGCCTAGCTGATGAACTTGGTGGAACATTTTGCTGCTACAGAGCCAGATATTTTTCTCAGGGGTTAGATAAAAAGGAGAGTGAATATTGGACTTACATCAGGTGGACACAAACAGGACTCCAAATGAGTTTCAGGATCTTGGTTTTGTGCGTGCTGGCTCACTGCCATTACTCACAGGGACACTTGAATAGAATAGAGCCATCAGAGTTAATGTTATTAGTAACACCTATGCTTTTCTTGTTATTACAAGTCAAAATATCTGCAGTCAGAAAATGCCTATAGTGTCTTTGAATGTAATGCAAATACAGCAGTTTCTGGTGTGTTGCTGGATATAAATGAAACTCTTGACTCTAAGTCAAGAGTTATGTCAAGAGAACATGGCTGTAGTGCAAGACAAAAACAGACACATCCAATGTTTTGAATGCCCTTCATCATGGGGATGTGAACGTGTGATTATTTATCATAACTAAAATTGACAATAGGTCATATATTAGCATCCCATCTCAGCATCCTCCTTCAGACGAGGCTGGATTCTTTTACTGTCCGACCGACAGGCAGGAACCAAAAAGCACACATGACATACCGTGTCACCATGGAGACTGCCTTACCATTTGCTACTGTCACTCAGGATGTTCAGCATTACCCCTGATGACGATGTTTGTCTGCTCAGGCTGTTTGGCTGGTGTAAATTCGGGGAAATGAACTGTCCAGCAGAGTTGTTGTACACGAGAGCTGGTGTCCCATGACAACGTTTGACTGCTCATTTGTTTAAGAGTCGTCCTGGCATTTCAGTTAAATTCATGGCAGTATGAGAGGCTGGAGAGATTAGGACATTTTTCAGGGCCTGTTTCTCATCCTGGTCAAAGCCAAACCACATGTCTTTCGCTTCACTGAGGCTCTAGAGTTGGTTGTGCCAGATAGACATCCATCCATCTATCTATCTATCTATCTATCTATCTATCTATCTATCTATCTATCTATCTATCTATCTATCTATCTATCTATCAATCAAGTGTTTTACATAATGCATTCGAAACATTAAAATGTCAGTACTGCATGAAACATTAAGAAAAAAACAGATAAAAACAGAGAAATAAATACTAGATTTGTCAGTATGCAAGGTGGAAAATAATGAGTGAGTTGGGGAACATAAAAGTTTTTAACATGGATTTAAAAAATAATCAGAGTTTGGGCAATTCTTATATCTTCTGGAAGTTATTTTCTGGAGAATCGTAACTAAATTTTGCTTCTCCATGTTTAGGTTGGGAGCAGTTTGCAGATGGAAGAAGCTCAGAGGGTTTATATGGTAAAGACAGTCAGAGATGTACTTTGGCCCTAAACCAGACCATATTAATAGACAGTCAGCAGTCATTATGCCACACTGGAAGAGTGTTGAGACTGAGAACTGGTGAGATGTGTTCAGCTTTCTTTGTCATCGTTAGGACTCGCAGCAGCTTTCTGAATGAGCTGTAGTTGTCTGAGAGTTTTAATGTAGTGGCAGTAATCTAACCTGCTGGAAATGACAGTGTGGAGGAGTTTCTCAATATTATGTGTCCTCAGGTCCTTACTTTGTTTTGAAAATGGTAGTATGTAGTTAATTTCATGTAAGAGACATGTTTTTGTAAAGAAAGATCTTAACTGATATTCACTGATTTCTGCACAGAAATGATCAGTCATCAGATCTTTCCTTTCTGCAATACACCTCTCCAAACTCCATGACAATCCAGAGTCCCTGGACTCGTCAGATATCAAGAATTCAAAATGACTCATTTCTAAGCCGGCCACACAACTGCTGTGACACTAAGGTGCTTACCCTCAAGAAAGATAAAATAGAGCCTCAGATGGAGGAATCTCTCCACATCACAGTCAGAGGGCTTCATAAATGTGATTGTCTTGGCAGCCTGCTGTGCTGTGACGCTCCACGGTGGGTTTATATTGGCTGGGAACCCAGACTGGAAGTTACAGGTGTTGTCCAGCCTCACAGAGAGCCGTGACTTTCTGCATGGCCTTGACAGAGGAACAGGAAATATGTCGGAAATCAACGGGGGCCTCAGAGAGTGGTGGATGTTGGCCCAGGCTGCCACACCAGCCACAGCAGAGGAAACACCCCCCACAACCCCACACCCTATTCCTACCATGCACTCTGAAAGAGGATGTGTCAAAGTGGTTCCTTTTCAACACAATGTGGGATAATAACATGTCTCCATCTGCGTTGTTATTGGCATGTTGTGCTGAAAACGAATGTGTGGAACATGACGCATCGTCTTTAAAGAGTATCACAGCTAACATATTTTATAGCACTAAAGTCAACATTTCCACAAAGGATCCTGTTTAGACGGAGAGTTCACAGTCAAGTAAACACTGTGACGTCAACACTGATTCAAAGGACTCCCGCTATTAAACCTACAACCATTCTACCTCTACTGCTACTATCACCACTACTGGGTCATTCCATGGAAACTGTTCAGTTTAGACCTTGCAATTTTAAGATTTTTGATCATTTTGTATATACATGTATATGTGTATGAATATGTTAGACCTGCAATAAAACATATCTTGCAAGGTCAGACACTATTTTTTTAAAATCTATTTAATTTTATGCTAAAGCCTACGACCGGGTGGAAAGATTCAAAGTAATATGGCCAAAATTCTCTGTTTTCCCCATGTTTTGTGAGTGATGAAGTGGATATGTTATGCTTGACAAAGAGGGTTTTGAAAGAAAAATGTACCAAAAAATGCTCTGGAAGAAAATCAAAAGTCACCAACATTTAAATTTGTCTTCTTCAAACTCTTAAATGATATGAATGAATGAAATACATCGGCGTGACGAGGTGGAACATTAAACTTTTGGACACACATAAATCCTGCTATTTTAAGCAAAATATGTAGTTTTTAAAATTTGATTAACACATTTGAAGAACCGTGAAGAGGGAAGCATTGCGCTCCTAAAAAAAAAAAGTCTGAGATTTATGCAATATTCATTGAGTGTTACCTCACTTGAATGTGAGAAATGGTCAGAACAGACATGAGAAAATGACTATAGTTTAGCAGAAAACAGTTTAAATATAAAAATTGTAATTCAATTATTTAATTTTATTTTACTACATAATTATAAGTACACTTGAGTTAGTCTCTTAAGCCACTGAAAACAATATTGATAGTTTTATACCACCTTGTTTTTCCTTTAAACTGCTAAGTTTTCCATGAAACCTCATAGTTTTCCATGGAATGACTCACTACTGCAGCTGCTTCAGTGTTGGCCCCTGGAATTAATTCTTGGTCCAATCCTCTCGTCCCCTTGCTCCACATAATTTGTCATTTTGATGATGTCTCTTACTATTGTTTAAAGAAGGGAATTAGGACAGCACACCTGGTCAACTGATTTTAATTTGAATTGTCACACGGACGTTTCGGGCCAGGCGCCCTTCCTCAGTGTGTATACTGGCGATCAACACAATCCACAACAGGTGGACTTGATTATAGGCATCCACAACCGACACAACAAGTTCATCCCGGCAGAGGGAGCTACACATATGAGTCATCATAATCAAAAAATCATAAATTGAAATAAAAATTGACTTATGTCCAGTTCATAAGAAGACAAACAAAAAACAAACAAAAGAACAAATCTCATTCATGCGCCACATCACAGAGAACTATATACAGATCACACGAAGAAAATATCCTGAGTCCACAAAAGCAATCTCCCATTCGATCCCTTAAGAGCAAAGACGCTCAGACAGCATGTTCGATACGTCTCCCTCTACAAAAGACCCATGTGTCTTCAGCCACCTCTCCCCAAAAATAATAATAATAATAATAATAATCATAATAATAATAAAGGTAATATAAAATTAGTCAAAAAATATTGTTTGCCATGTTAACATGCACATTAGTATCCCAGTTTTGAGATCTTTTTTGATCTTAGTTTGGATATGACGTTTACATGGAACATGAGAAACCTTGTTATTCATATGATTCTGACAGTATCCAGGTTTCTGATCATCTATGGCCAGTTGTGTCTTGATTCCTCAACATCTCATTTCTCTACCAACACAAAATGTTTAAGAAACCTGGATCAGGTGTTTACATACCACAGTATCCTGGTTTCTATTGGAGTTCTCCTGCTAGCATATCCAGGTTTCTCAAATGAATGCCTGTACCAAATTATATGAGAATCCATCCAATAGTTTTCAAGTAGATGTCAACCTCATGGTGAACATCGAGAAAAAGATCACCAAAGTCATTGTCAAAGTCAGATTAATCATCTGGGAACCATAAATGTCTGAACCAAACCAAGTAGATGTTGAGATATTTCACTGAATAAGTGAAAAGTTTGCTTTTGGCGCTAGAGAGAAAGTCATAAGATCACCAAAGTCATTAGGATTCATCGTCTGGGGAACATGAATGTGGATGTGATGCTGCTAGCATGACTAAATATCAATGTCTAAAGGACCTGGGGTGCAATTCTAGGTAGCGGTAGCTCCAGCTTGGTCATGTTCTAGTAAACACGTTGTGTTTGTAGGTGGGAAGCCAGCAAGAGCTCTTGAACCTCCCATGTGTTAGAGGGTGTTCGGACTGAAAATGGCACTATTTAGAAAATAGAGAAAATACAGTTAGGCCTGCATTGGTGTGAGCATGTTACTGCAGTGTTGCTAAAAGATATTAGATCCAGAAAGTCCAATATGAGAAACTGGGTTTGAAGGCCAGCCAGATACTAAAATAATGCACAGCATTTTGGAGTTATCATGGCAACAACCATTTCATCTGACGATTATCAGGTAAATAGTAGAATAATACAATTCACTTTACAGTAATGTAATAGGAATTTGCACTTGCACATATTTGATTAGCCAGCACACTGTTCTGGATGAAGTTGCATTGCATTGAGGCAAAAGTTGAGCCAGGTTCAACTTTTTGGCCAGAGGACCCTGCAGTCCACAGCCGGAAGGTGATAGGAAGCGAGAACAACACAATGTGTTCCGGATATAGCTCACATGTGTCTGCAGTCATCCTCACGTCAACAGTAGAGTTGTTATTTAAAAGTCCACACACTTCAAATGTAAAATCCACCATTTGTTGACTGATGAACACCATGTAAATAACTGCTTCGGTCTTGTTTCATTTCATTCAAGACATGGATGGATGCAGAAAACATTGCCTTCCTTTGGATTTGGCTAACGTAATCATGATTTTATTGCAGTATATGATGGCTGTAATGATAATAATGTAACACCTTGCTCATTTGCATCAGCCAATCTGTGCTAGTTCAGCTTCAGCCAGTGTAGAATATTATAGTGAGAAGCTTTACAAAAAACAAGACATCATACTGGTTCTCCTCTGATCCCTGTCAGGCACAGGTCTCTCTGTATTTAAAACAGCTGCTGTCCCATTGTGAAACTACCACGTGGAACTCTGAAAACTGCTATGACAGTCATGTAAAGACTAATGGTGAATGTGCTCAGAGACATTTGTCAAGATTTGTTTTCATGGTCATATTTCCAAAATAATGGCTTTATATTTTTTTTAAAAATGTATATCTCTTTTTTGTATAGCAATTTCTAACCATTGCTTTGAAAGGTACTTTTAGTACTACTGCTCTGCAAATACCATTTGATCTATCATGTAATCCCCCTGTAAGCCTCATGTGCAAGACCTGAAATTTGGGAGACTCCTGGAGGTATCATCAAAAAACACAGAGGGGCAGCGTCTGTGTGTCCCCGGGCATGTCTGTGGAGACACTGCCCCCGTGAATGAGCTGGAAACAAACCATAGACTACACCAATTTTCACAAGGGTTGTTTTCTACAAATTCATGCCTTTAGACAAGATTGAAACATGCTGTAATGACATTAAATCACACACTTATGGGCTTTAGGATAGGAATAAACAATGTTTAAAGCTTTTTATATTTTAGCCTTTGTTAGGCATGTCAGTGGCATGAAATGCACCTCACTGCATTTACTGACTGATACTTGGTGATGGATAGAGTCTAAGAAACACGGCTCTTTGTTTATTTGAATTTTAAATCAGAAGTGTTAGTTCATTCATCACCCTCTAGTGGTCAGAATGAGAAATTTAACACCACTTTGAACACTGTAATTAATATTAATATTAATATTAATTTGAATATTAAAATTATACATTTGTCTAGTCATTCGTGGTGACAACTTTCACAATAAATTTATCAGATCAAACTGAGGAATTCATACATGAACCAACAGAAATGATCATTGTCCTTTAGTGGCCTCAGTAAGACACACACTACATTTTCACACATTTTACTGATCATTATTATTATTCTCAAGAAGTTTCAATGTCATGTTACAGTTAATATCATGGACACGAAGCACTTTTCTAAACAAGTTTTAGAACACAACAAAAGACTAAACAAAACATAAAATAAAATGATTGCTGAAACATTCAACTTTCACCAGAGTTCATGTGTGTTGAAGAGTTTACAGTATATACATTTATACTAGGAAAATAAAAAAATAAGTACTTTTTTGGGGAGGAATAATCATCAGTCAGTGCATGCTGTTCCTGCTCTGTTTTTTAGTCGTTCCAACATATTTAACCTCCATATATCAGGATGTACATTACAAACCTGCCAATGTCTTCTCCTGGCAACATGATAGGATGCTGTCCTCTACTGGAACTCTACTGGAAGTACAGCAGGGAAGCAGACTGGTGTACTGACTGATCTCCCCAGTGCTGGAGTTGTTAGGACTGACCTCTGACCTCCATGTTGGGTGGGTGCAGGGGAATAGAAAAAATATCAAATGTTTCCACATCATAATTCGTACATTGCATTTATTAAGAATGTATGTAATTATGATTATGTGGCCATGAGTAGACTGTTTGGCTATACTGTGTAGTGTCTGGCATTTGAAAGGCAGCATTAAAAAAAACGAAAGAAATAATAACAAAATATAATATTTTCCATAAGCTCTACTGGATAACACTAAAGTCTAAGACTGTTTTAATCTGATAGTAAGGCATAAAATCATTTTTACGATGTGCTGGACTTGTGAATGGATACATTTCACTACCTTTAATAACATGTTTCTAAAAATATCACTAATCACGTGATATACTTTACATTTGTGGTTAAGAAATACAAATTTAGCTTTATGTACTTTGTAAAAATATTTATCTATTTATATGTCTATGAGGAAATGATTTAAATAATTTGATTTGCTTTGAAAATCAAATTTATGAAAATGTACTTTTTCATAACTTATTCCTGATGCATCCTTTATGTAAATCTAATGTGTTCAAAGAGGCCTACATAGAGGTAAACTATAACTATTGTTATAGCTGTTTCCATGTAAATCCCGCACATACTGTGTGAAGGCCTGCGGGGAGAATATGCATATTAATAAGCCACTATAAACTCATAAATCATTGTGACTGCGGCCACGCCCACTGCTCTCCTATTGGCTGCTGCGCGCGTCATGTCGGCTGCGTCCCCTCTAGGTAATTTAAATAGCTCCTTGCGCAATTTGATGAATAGTGTCGCTGATACAGATGAAGGCAGGCATGTTGATAGACAGACAGCTGTAACAGAGAGGAGAGGAAGAGGAGCTGCGTCATGTCTCCTCCTCACGGCTACATGTAACCATTCATCAGCGGAGCTGGATGTCGGGGAGAGTTTGCTCAACTATTACCGTCACCGTGCCGTCCCGGGCTTCATGTTGTGTTGCTTTGCCTTTTTCTGGAAAGCTATGGAGACCACAACGTGTCTAGTCTAAGTGCGCTGTGTCGAGCTTATTGTGATATTTTTTTTTTCTCACCGTCTCAAACTTGAACGCAGGAGGAAAAGCTTCGGCTCGACAAGGTAACATGTCTCTTCTTCTTTTCCTCTTTTCCCGTCCTGAATAAAGCTTTGCTTTCCTGTAAGCTCGCATCTTATGGTTGTAAACAACGTTTCTGTCAAGATAAAACATATTTTCCATATTATGTAAAGTTAAATACAATAAACGTTAAAGGAAATACTTTATAATGCTTCCATTAATACGTTTAGTCTTCAAACGGGCACTCTTCCAAAAGTCCCATTTGGTGACTTTCCCTTCTTCACGTCAAAGTCCACCGCTGACATACTGTTAATGCCTGCCTGCCCATTCCTCCCAGTCTGCTGGTCATACCAGTAATAGCATTACTTTTGATTTATTGAAGCTGAAGGATAAAGAACATTCTAATATATTTTACATTTCACGTGCTGCATACATGGATATACAGAGTAGTATCAGTGAAATAAGAGAATCATATTTTGCTTGTACTGGTGTGTATTTTAGTGTTGAGGTCATAGTGAGCTTGTTATGTGAAGTCTTGTGTAGATTTGTGTCAGAGTGAGTGGAAATGGCTGATGTGGTGTATGTAGTGTTAAAACCTCATGTAATTACTGTGAGGTGATCATCCACAAGTGGAAACAGATAGAAATATTTTCCTCTAAAGCAAGTCTTTTTTCCCCTCTTTAATGACCCCTTTTTTTGCAAATGACCTAAAAGGAATTAACATGTTGTCCTAATAAGGAGATAAGTAAAAGTCAAATAATCGGGTTTAGCTGTTACACCTGTCTCATCTTCCGTACCTCTCTCTTGTGTGCCCAGGAGCCGCTGAGGGCCCACATCAGTATGGTGAACAGCCAAGCGTCAGGCATACCACCGGCCCCCAGGTCGTGTGCAGGATGTGGGGGGAAGATCGCCGACCGCTTCCTGCTCTTCTCCATGGAGCGCTACTGGCACACTCGCTGCCTCAAGTGCTCTTGCTGCCAAGCCCAGCTGGGGGACATTGGCACCACCTGCTACAGCAAAGGGGGCATGATTTTGTGTCGGAGCGACTACATCAGGTGAGGTCCTGCGCGGAGAGGAAGGAGGAGCAGAAGAGGAAGCGGCTGCTTTTAGATTTTGGAAGCTGTACAGACTGAGCAATCTGTGTTTTTGTGTTTGCAGACTGTTCGGGCACAGCGGGGCGTGCAGCGCCTGCGGCCAGTCGATCCCAGCCAACGAAATGGTGATGAGGGCACAGGGAAATGTTTATCACCTCAAGGTAAATCCCCAGCTCTCACATCAGCGCGCTCTATCTCCCACTGCTTGTTTGACAGAAACATCTGGGATTTGGTGGAGAGAGACAGCGAGACGGGAAGATGTGTCCCCACAGTATCAGGAGAGAAAGGAATTTTTTTTCCATCCTCAAACACACTTTCAAACTTTGCTTGAGACATCTTTAATGGTACAGATTCAACTGTAATGTTTCATATTTAAATTATTATTCAACCTTTAGATCAGGGATCAGTTTCTATCAATTGTTACAGAGGTTCACTGAAGCTGATACAATGTCCATTGTATATTAATGTGCTTTAGTGATTTGTTCCACTTCCGTGTCTGAGCCTTTGTGTCGCTGCTCCCTGCAGTGTTTCAGCTGTGCCACCTGTAGAAACAGACTGATGCCCGGCGATCGCTTCCATTACATCAACGGTACAATCTTCTGTGAGCACGACAGACCCGGCGCTGCCTTGCTCAACAGCCACCTGCCCCCACTTCAGAGCAACAACGTGTTGACAGACCAGAAGGTAAATAAATAAAAGAGTTACTGACACTGACACTATACTGTAGAACTAACTGTATTTAAAGCAGAGTGTAAATTCTCCTTACATCAACAGCATTGTCCTTTAATGGGGCTAATTACAATGAATACAGAAAAATCAGAGCTACTATTTTCATAATATAATGTAATGTGTCAGGTGACAAAGTCTGCAAAATGTCAGTTGAAACACTCAAGACAGAAAATTAAAGCCATATAAAAAATGGCGGTAGGTCGCCATATTTAGCATTTATAAGCAGAATATAAACATTTCATAAAACACACTATAATGTACGGTAATTGTAAACAGATTTAAGGACATTTTTAAGTGTTTATTAATGTACATGTATTAACTTCTCCAATCAAGACATTTTATATTATTACAACTGTGTTTTACTATATTGTCATTCATTATCTGTCACTTACATCTACATTATAGTGTGTTATAAACCATTTATTAACTGGTTATATACAGCTTATAAATGCTATGTTACAAGTACTGCACTTTAATATTCTACTTTTCACTCCACCACATTTATCTGAAAGCCTAGTCACAAATTATTATTATTATTATACGAATAATTTTTTCCATACACATATATCATCACAGAATATGATACATAGTTTTAGATCAAACTGCTCGATTTAAGTTTAACATAAGCTCCAACATTAAAATGCTGCTTAGATGTTCATGCATCAGTAATAGTAATGAATCATTAGAATATATAACAACAGAACACTGACACAACTATTCTACTGCAAATATTTGATTCTTTAAGTGCATTTTGCAGATAATAGTAACATTATGAATGCAGGATTTTTGCTTGTAACACAGCTTTTCTATAGTGTGGTATTGCTACTTTTATTAAAACTGAATACTTCTCCCACCACTGAAAAATAAATCACATGCAGTGTGTATACAAATGAAAAATAATAAAAAAAGTAAATGCTACCTTGCAACAAATCTTTAAAATGTACATTCATAGGCTGCTGATGTGATGATGCTCTTTACAACTACTGCATCATTCATTTGTGTCATATTGTATTTTGATTTTAGATGAATCAGCCCATATATGGGTGTAATACGATAGATTTTATTTGTTTATATCATAGGTTAAAATGAACTTGTGAATAAGCTGCGGGGCTGTGCATTCACATGACTGGATATATAAAAACATGAACCCTGTCTTGTGTCTTCTCTGCAGGTATGCTGAGGGGCAGGAACGCTGCGTGTTGCCCTCGCCCTTCCTCCCGAATCTTCACTTCTTCTCTCCTGCTACTGTCGCCGTTGTTGTGGATTCTCATCACCGCCCTGCCTCTCTTCCTCGGAGAGGACGCCGTTTCTCACAGAGATACCCTGTCCTGTCACCATATCACAGACTCTATACACCACATACAGAGTTGCATTTATGTAGTGTTCGATGTTAAAGTGGTCCGTGCATCATGCAAAGACTTACAGAATGTGTGGACAAAGGCTCCTTCAGGACTGAGAGAAAGCTGGAGGACAACAATGAGGATGAAAGCCTACACCGTCCACCGGAAGACGGAACAAAAGATGCTTAAATGAACGTTTGATGGACTGCAGTAAAATGACTGTCAAAGCTTTGCTTATGACATGTGGCATTATTTCCCCTGAGTGTCAGTGTTTTTAAAGAACTCTTGATCTCTCTCTTGTATATGTTAATCTGAGATTTTACACACTGGGGATTGAATATAAAATTGATGGGTTTCAGGCAAGAATCCAGGGCATCTGAAAATGTTCAGTCATAGGAAAACCGAGTTAAAACGAGTTGAAACACTGCTTGTCAGAAGTGAGATTCAAACCCGCACCAGAAACTTTTTTTAAGCACTCAAGGAAAACAAAAATCTAATGTTGCTGATGGCTGTTATTTCTGCACAAAGAAGAACTGAAATTATCCAGTGAAGGTCTTGTTGTTTTTCTTCTGTAGAGTTTTATTTCTTTATCAGATGCCTGTTCAATGTGTGGACTTAAAAACAAAAATCCTATTAAAATGATTTTCCTGTAACATGTCACGAAGCGAACTGAGGTCATTTTGAAGCCCCTTAGCAGCATTAGAGTGGCATTGTGTTGCATGGTACCTAGCATGGTGGATGTGGCTGTCTCTCTCACTCTCTTTAGCCCTGTATGGTGAAAACATGCCTGATTACCCTGAGGAATGGAATTAGGGGGCTTGAGCTCTGACCATTTACAGAAGCAATTAAACATGAGCCCTGTATCTGTTCTGCTGGAGCTCCTGGGAGGCTGAACTTGAGGCACATCCCGTGGCTGACTGGCTCAGTGGCTGCCTGCCTGCAGCCTGCCTCTAATAAAGCCTAATCTGAAAGCAGGCTAATTAAAGGGGAGTGGCCCCCTCTACATCCAGGGCATTTGAAACAATCTGATGTATTTACTGTTTACCATGTTCCAATTAAAGCTCCCACACAGCCTAGTTTGTTTCCCATCACAGCTCTTTGTTCTCTGCCACTCTCTGCATGGCTTCTGAAAATAATTTTCCCGAGCTGCATCTAATTCTCTTTAACTCGGTGTGCCTTTTTAATGCTATGTAAAAACTTTAAGTCTCAGCATTCCATCGGAGGTTTCAGTGTGATAGCGGTGGAGTACGCAGCGTGCAGGAAGCAGAAGATAGCATCTGCTCTACTTTCACACCTTGCCTGGGAGCATGGCAGCCATCAAACTTGCACCTTAATGCGCTTAGCTATTTCAAAACGTCCCACTTGTCATGGTAGTTGCTGATACTGCATCAATTATTTATTCCACGTCTGATCAAGAAGCGTCACGCAAATTCATTAACGTATGCAAATGATCACAATTACAATTATCTTTGTATCGTGATGGTGAAGAAATAAAACCTCGGCACATTCCTGAGTCCCACCGCACCACAAGTTACACTTTGCATTCAAACTAATCAAGCCTCATCTGCCTTTTCCTAATTAGCCAGAACGTTTTCAGATGCCAATTAGCAGGTCTCATGAAAAGGCTCTTTGCCATGAGGCGTTGTCTTTTATCAGAGCTTCTGCAGGTGTGTGGCTCACCATGTAGCCTGTGTCATAGGAAAGTGTTTATTCCCGCTAATTAATCATATTAACACATGCAGATGAGTGTAATTGCCTGAGCTCCTCCACCTCACACTGTGTGAAGACACAAGATGATGCCAGGATATTTTTACATGCTCATGATGAAGAGGAAGAGGATTGGCGAAGCCTCCTTCTTGCCCAGACACTCCTGTGATATAGATCCAAGATGGCTGCCATCCTTTAGCCCAGTTTCCTTCTGATGCTGATCTGCTGGTCCGTCAGCCAGCAGCTCTTTCTAACAACCAGACTTCTCTGTGTGTGGAGGCCAGACTGAGCGTTTTTAATTAGACAATGTGCTGGCATTAGTGGACACATCTCTGTGACAGTCTGGTCTGCTTTGTCCTGCCAGATGTTAACTGCAGGTTCAGTTCTTTCTTTGGTTCACAACTGTTAGACTCTCATTTTGTTTTTACTTTTACTTAGACCCTTTGATGTTTTTGAGCTGCACTTCCACAAAAGTACTTGTTAGCTGCTGTTAGCACAGCTAAATCTTAGCTTGTACAAATGCTACGCTAATAATTCATCAATACTCATACTAAACTGTACTCGAGTAGTTATTCTCCCGTCTTCATAATGTGGGACTCACTAAACCATCTGCAGCTCACATTTCAAACTTAAAACTGCTCACTGCCACCACAAACTACCACAGAATTATGAGGCATGTAACTGCTTCTAGCCTCTCCAAATCCTACATGTTCTTATTTTTTCCAGCATGTTTTGGTGAATGAATAAATTAGAGCACATAAGGAAGTATTTGAATGGTTAGAAGCAGCAACATTTCTCACGAGTATTACTTTGATGAGGGCGAGTTGCAAAGGGTATGTGATGCCTTTTAATTCTGTGGTAGATTGTATGGAGTAGGTTCACCCAAATTATTATTATTGTTACGGTTAAGTGAGAAAAGATGTTTCTTTGGAATTTGGGTGAACTGATCCTCTAAGTGCCATTTGACACAACAGATCTTGCTCTTTAATCATAGAGTAATATGTGTAGTTCTCATGAGTTCATTTAGGCTTTGTGGAGAGATTGGTGGCTCGCACCATCATCTATAAGGACTGGAATTCATCTTGATTCTGTATCTTGTTGATGAAGTTTGACT
The DNA here is from genome assembly GCF_963924715.1 of Thunnus thynnus. Classification (NCBI taxonomy): domain Eukaryota; kingdom Metazoa; phylum Chordata; class Actinopteri; order Scombriformes; family Scombridae; genus Thunnus; species Thunnus thynnus. Next base: position 6,151,412 of record NC_089518.1, read on the forward strand.
TTCTGTCTTTTCAGCTCTGATGCCTGTCATTACTCATGCTCGATATATTCCAAACAAACTAGAAATGTGAAATACATTGCTTCCTGTCTGAGGATTTTCCCAGAAAAGGCTTATACTGGGTGGATAGAACAGCAACGTCAATGTTTTTTTGACCTGCATACTTTGCATTTTTACATCCATCAACAATAAAGAATATAAAATGCCCTGTAAGATAGATCCAACAGTTTTAGCACAAGGTTCCAAGTGTTTAAATAGGTTAAAGATGTAAATGATTATACATTACTGGAAAAAAACAGCCTGATGAGCTGAGAATGAAGGATGCCAGAGAGGTACAGTATGTGTGGAGTTATGAATGTTGATAGACAGGTCTTGCCCACCCTCAGGCATGGAGCTCAATGTAAGTATGTTTGCTGTAAAACCGCCATCTGGTTGTCACCATTTTCAAAAACCGAGCATGTTAATGCAATGGTTGTGTGTTGAAAGATGTCTATGGCATTTAGCTGTGCTTCACAATCCTTGTGAAAGCTGCCTGGGCTGCCAAAGCTATTTCTGGTAGCTTCCAATCCCTGAGCACCAGATGACTGTTGAGAAGCAGCTACTACAACTACCAACACGCACATAATTTGTCATAACCATAGAGTGTGTTAAATGTTGACGATTTCTGAGTCCTCTTTGAACTCGCTGAGGTCTCCAGTGCTTCGCTGCATACCCCGCATTGTACAGGAGTGAAACATGAGACACTGCTGGAACATAACTCACTGCCTTCAGCATGGGAGTAGAGGAGCATAATGACAAAGAGAGACTTTACAACTCTGAGCTTCATACAGGAATGTCAGGGAGGGGAGAGGGAGAAAAGTTCTCCTGGCCAATCGGAACGCTTTGAATAATTAAAGTGATCGGCTTAATTAGCTCAATTACGTTAATTTGACCACGGAACACGGCCATATGGTGAAAGGAAACAAAAGAGGGGGGAACTAATTAAAAGTAAAATAATGAGGATTTTAATTAACTGGCTCCCCAGACAGCAGAGCGCAGGGATCAGGAGCCTGCTACCATAATTAAAGTGCTGTAACGCTGGCAACATCTCTCCTCTCTTTCTTATATCTGTGAGGGCTCTATCCATCTAATTAAATCTGTAAATAAATTAGCAACATTGAGGGTTCCTGCTTGACTTAACACTGCCTGCAATCCACCCCCCACCTTCCCAATAACACGCTCACCTTACTCTCAGCACACTGTGCCACCCATGTAGGCAAAGGTTGAGCTAAGGTCTGTCATTAACAGAGGGATGTGGGTAGCGGATTGTGTGTGTGTGTGTGTGTGTGTGTGTGTGTGTGTGTGTGTGTGTGTGTTTCACTCTATCATGTTTGTGCAGGCTGATGCTTGTGTTTGCTCCCTTTCATAACCCCTGATTGTGTTTTGAAGCTCTATCTGCTGGGAACACTGGCTGACACAGATCACAGGAGGGCGAAGCGGAGGTGACAGCGGCATCATCTCCATGTGTTACACATGTTCAGGCTGCAACCAGCCATCATGCGTGTTCAATACATTACATGTTCTCTGTCCCTGATACATGTATCAGTGTTATCCTTCAGCCACACCTCTCCTGTGCTTTCCTGTTCAACCTTCAACCAGGCCTTTTTCTTTCTTTCCCCTGCACACACACAGCCACAGTGAACCTGCAGAGCCCCCCCACCCCCCCCCACCCTGCCCCGTGGAGGCAGGAGCTTTTTCATTAAAATGCATTCAGATTGACAAGAAACTTATTTGCATATTAAATTAACAAGCACTTAAGAGTTCTGAGCGAACAGTTACACTGCCAGCTCAGAGTAAATGAGGAACGAGTGAGCATACGACTGTCATTACCCACGGCTGTCACCATTGGACACGGTTGAGGAATGGTGTGTTTAGAGATAGAGAGACACACACAGACAGATAAATGTGATGGAGTCAACAAATGTATCGCCTCTTCCACCTCTACTGTCCCAACTGTGGTTAGAATGATGCATGGTTATGATGATCATAAGGCTGTTTTTTCATTCATCTATGATGGTGTTTGATTATCGTAGAATCGATTAGTGCTAAACTGGTTGTCTATGGAAAGGCTCTCCCCTTCAATTAGTAGCAGCAGTACAGTCATCACAGTACAGTAGTAACAATATCCTGACATAAATAAACCATCCTGTCAATGATTCAGTCCATAACTAGGTCGCTTTGATGTTTGCTCTTCTAAACACCTGAGCCCTATTCTACAAAGACAATTTTGAATGTTCATAAGCTGAAGAAATTAAATGTGACTGCCTCAAGCAAGTAATCTGTCTCAATAAATAGAACCACACACTGTAAACCAGCACCACAAGTTTCATTAGTAAAGGGTTATTAAGGGTTAAGAAACATCCCTGCATGACCAGTTGGCCACAACAACAAAGCATGTTTGTGTCTTTATATATCCCTGGGTGTGTATACATATATATAAATTTATCCAATGAGATGGAATTTGGAGCAACTAGCTGACATCATATCATAACCATCATATCATGAGTCAGAGAGTCAGAGTTTGGATGTCAGTTGGCAAAAACTTTGTTTACATTTTCAAGAGAGTGGTTGATGTCTAATTGTGCTGTAAAGTAGATCCTGGCAGCCTCGCTGTTCTCGCTAAGTCACACAAACTTTTAAAAGTTTTAGCTTTTACCATTTCTAAACAAGCTACGGCAACCGCCGTCTTCAGGAACGAAGGAACATGTCACTCAGTGCAGCGGTGTGGCTTATTGGCGTGTTTTTAATAGTTTTTGGACAACAAAGGAGGTCTACGGCACAGGGGAATATGAAATATCAGGCTTTGGATACACACACAATACTCGTAAGTAGGATGAGTTCATCGTTGGTTTGGCTCTGCACATGAGATTTGTTGACAATAGGAAAAGTGTAAAAAACCGCCTTCCTTATCCCTTAAGCGATGATATCAAATCCCTAAACTATTTGATCAAGTAACTCTTTATTATACCCCATCAACATATTCTAATGCACTTAGAATTATGTCACATGACAGGAGCAAGTCACTCTAAATGTCCTTTCACTGGAAGTTTAAAGGACCATACCAGTGGTTTTGCGTATTTTAGCTAATTTGCTACAAATCACATATACTTCACATCACAGTTCACCATTTTGCAAACACTGCTGCTGTGTTTTGGAAATCTGAATGTATTTCTTGTATTTCTTTCTCCATTGATTTCTAGTCATTTATGTTTAGTATGACAAGCAACAACAGTAAAACTGTATAGCTTGCATTTAAAAAAAAGGTAGCAAAAATGTAATATATAGAGCTAAAACATGCAATCATACTGGTATGGCAAAACCTTTTCAGACACTGAAATTGACACTGAAAACAATGAGGGCTGAGGTCTGTGACTCATCTTTCCAAGGAAATAACAGTAATGACCACATAGCACCATTCTCCATGATTACCACTTTAAACCTATGGAATATTGGCACCAATTATCAGCTATCAATAATATCAAAATATATATCTTTATTGGTGTCTGTCATCATGAGTCCACGATCAAGGCATATTTAAAAGGTTGCACCTCAGCTCTGTGTGATTGTGATGACTATGTTCCCACTTGTGCCCGGTGTAAAGTGAGCACACAAGGGTGTTGTATCAATACCACCCTTAGCAGGCTGTGGAAGAAACTCGAGGGAAGGCTTCTCACCACAGAGACTCACAGACAGCTGCAGAGCAACAGCATCGGGCTGTTTGCAAAGTGATTGAAGCACCGGTTTACATGCCTTCTCCCCGAAGTGTTCTGCTGATAAAAAACACAGCATCAGCTCAATATCCAGACAGCAAAGCATGATGATAGTAGAGATGATAGTAGTTTGCTTTGTCCTCTCCTGTGATTCTACAGCAGTGATACTGAGCAGTGTCTTGGGTTTGATTGATTAATGTAAACTTCACATCTTGCATCTTGAAAAGAAAGTTTATCTTGTGAAAAATGGTCATTGTTTCTGTTGTGGTTTCACCTGTTTTGAGAAATTTTCCCCGAATGAATAGCAAATAAATATTGAATTTATTATAAATAATTATGAAAGCATACCATGTCACTTAATTAGAAACAAAACCTTGAAACAACTGGGTTAATGGCGTGGGCCTCCTCAGCAGGGCACCAGCTGTGTGAGAAGCTGCCACTTCCTGCAAATCACTCCAGAAACTTTTAAAATCTGGCTTTTACTTTGTTTTTGTGTTTGATTGATTACCATCATCTTTCTGATTGTCATGTTATTATGTGTTCATTTTATTACTGCTCATGGTGATTTATAATCTGTTCATTTTATCATTGCAGTTTTATCACTTTTTCATTTTGGTTTATTGTTTTCCTTGTATGGCACTTTATAACTTTGTCTCCATAAAGTGCTTCATAAATAAAGTTATTTTTCAGGGTAATGTGCTGGAAAACAAGTGGAATTATGTGAATCTAGAGAATATATTTCTACTGTACTGTACTGCATGGTTGGAACTATATTTGTTGCTGTAATGAAAGTTATTTATTCTCATATCTCTCTTAAAGAAAACACATTTCTATCTCGATGAGCTGAATTGATGTAATAAAGAAATCCAATCAGCCTTTAGTCCAAGTTTAATGCAGGAATCCATTCTTCAAGAGGTCAGAGACAGGAAGTAGACTGATAATACTGCCAAATACTGGACTGATACTGAGCCTTGACAAAGCCAGAATACATGTCCTAAACTTGCTTTTGGATTTAAGTCTGGGAAACATTCATTGACATTCAGCTGAGAGTGGCAGGTGTAAACCAATCAGAGAACATGGGGTAGTACTTTGGGTCACTGCCTCTCAAGTCTTCCAATCTCGAACAACAGTTTCAACCAAGAGTGTGTCCACACTAAAACTGAAAACAGCTTTTTTAAAGCAGTCCTCAGAGTGGATAGATCCTAAATGAAGCGTGAGGAAATAATTTCATACACACAGAAGATCAAAAAGACTAACAGTGTTCAGACAGGAAGCAAAGCAAAATTTAGGCAGTGTGATTGCACACAAAGTCAATGCAAAGACACAATGTGCAAATTTGCCTGGGACGGTGCAAATTGATGTGAGGACACACCTGCGTGGATTGGAAATGTATCATCTTGAGTGAAAAATTTGAGCTTATCCATCAGCTTTATGAATCTGCCTCAGAAACGTACAGAGACAAGAGAAAAGCAGAGACTGGTGAACAGTAATGCAAAAAACTGTGAAAAGTGAAGCCAATGTGAAAGTGCGCTAAACCTGTATTCTCTCTAATGGCCAGCAGGGGGCGAGTCCACTGGCTCCGAAATGAGGTCCAATTGTACAGAAGTCTAGGAAAATTACTTGATTTATTACCTCAGTTAACACTTTCCTAATGAGTTTATTGTCTCAATCACTAGTTTCAAGTCTCCTTCAATACATCATAATGTTCATTTTGTAAATTATGGCCCCGTTTAGAGTAAAATAGACGATAAAGCATGGTATGATTTAGGGTAACTACCATGGCAGCGCGTAAGGTGCTGTAGTTGGACCCTGGGGAGCTCCTCCCCAACTCCATACTCGCGTCCAAATATGGTCACTTCTTATCACTTCTGGCTCCAAAAAACCAAGATGGCGATGGTCAAAATGCCATACTCGAGGCTTCAAAATGGGAGTCCACAAACCAATGGGTGACATCATGGTAGCTACGTCCATTTTTTTTTTACAGTCCACGGCGTGTATGTGGCCAGCTAGCTTAAAGCTAATGTTAATACAGTTGGTACATAAGCCATGTTTCCATTAAATTATTTTTATGTGCATTTTAGTATTCAAGTATCGCATTAGAAAAGCTTAATGAAAACGCCAAAATTCAAAAAACCGCAATTTTGCAAAAAAATTTTTATGCTCGCTTAAGGTGGATTTTGGAAATGTTGAAAATGAATTTATGCGCAAAATGGAAACGCATTTGTCAAATAAAAAATGATGTAATGAACGTTTAACTCACGTGACTGATCAGCTGTTTCCGCTCTCAGCGTCTTCCGGCCTCTCCAGATAGCATGAAATATTGCCAATACTAGCTGACATGAAAGAACAATGACAACTTGCCCAATTGAATCAAATTCCTGAAGACTTCTCTCCATTTTTCTCTCATCAAAGCAATATAACTATTTGTTTTGTTTCAGGTTGGCAACTTAGTTTATTTGCTTCAAACCAGTTGATGGAAACACACCTAATTCACATTTTCCTTTTTACAACATTTCAAAGGTTCGCTTGAAATTCTTGTGAATCTAATGGAAACACGACTATTGTCTATTTGTGGAGAATCAAGACTCATTTGCACAAATGACGCCAGGCAAAACTTCACCTTGCTTTCTGTCTGAAAGCACCTTGAGAGTCTACAGCCACCCTAGCAGATGAGGCTGCACTTTGTAACACTGATACTTTAAGCTAAATACTAACGTTGGTACGCTGACAGCGACAATGCTAACATGCTGATATTTAGGAGGTATAATGCCGAGGCTGATGAGTGTCACTCACTTTCCAGCTGTTTGCTCATAAATATATTGGACACATTAAAATGTTGACCTGATGAGGGTGCTGGATGTGAAAATTGGCAATCCATCCAATAGTTGTCGAGACATATATCACTGAGAACCACAAATGTCAAGATCATGGTGGTGCTAGACTAGACGAGGAAGCTAGAGGAAGTCATTAGGATACATTCTCTGTTGTGCTAATCTGTCCAGTAGATGCTGTGATAGGGGTATCTCACCGAATAAGTGAACAATTTGACCTGCTGGTGGCACTACGGGAAAAGTCAGGGAACCACAAAAGTCATTTGGATTCATCTTCTAGGAGCATCCCTGCAGCTGAATGGCTACTGCACATGCCACATAAGCACAATGTCCCTGGTTCGATTCTAGCCAGGGAGCTTTGCTGCATGTCATCTCTCTCCCTTTGTTTCCTGTCTGTCACCTCACTGTCAACTGTCTGATGAAGGCAAAAATGCCAAATAAATAATCTTTTTTTAAAAAAAAGGATTCATCTTTTGGGGACCATTGATGTTTGAACAAAATTTCATGGCAATCTACCAAAGAGCTAGAATGGCTCACAATTCAACAGTCTTCAATTTAACAACCAATTTCTTCCCAGAAACAGTGTCTCAATTACTCTGGATAATCCACAGACATCAGGGCTGTGTCCGAAATCATTCCCTTCTTACTATACAGTATAGTGCACTAGATTTACCCTGTGCTATTTTACTTGTGTCTGAATTCTGAGTGTGCAAATGTATCTACTGTATAGTGCGCTCAAAAAATCCTCAGTGGAACAAAACAAGTAGTGTTCATGGCATGTACACTACTTCTGCTAACAATCCCACGTTGTAGTGTGCCTCATTTTATAGAAGTGAAAATTACTGTTGTGCGTCTCTACACCACCTCTACACCTGTGAGTGATGACGCACAATGATGATGTCTGGAAAAATAAAAACAAAACTACCTGCATGTGATTTTTGTGATTTGCTGGAACTGATCCTTCACAAATCCTAAAAGCAATGAAAGCCCTGTGAGTGACTTTGTTCAGCGTAGGCTATGGCATGTTGTTGTGTAAGCAAAGGACAAAATTGTCAAACATTTATTGTACAGCTTACTTGATATAATGTCTGTCTTCAGCAAATTTCCTACTCTGACACATATGATGCCATGTTATTGGTTAAAAAACATTAGTATCAGTGTTCAAAATCTCATACCCCTGAGACAAACAGACATTTCCCTGGTTCCTTTCAGGTCCTCCTCTATAATGGGAATCTTATTTTTTCCAGGTAGAGACACAGTCTTGCTCAGCAGGGCCGCCGCTGAGCATCACCTTCATCATTAGAGGAGGAACCGCCAAACTGTTGTCAGATGAGCGTCTGGGGATGGAGCTCCGCTGTTTGTCTTGAGACCGCTTTTACGATAGGAGAGCTGGGAAAGGCCAGGCCCTCATCAACCCCCCACTCCACCAAACCAGGTGGAACACACGTGCGTTCATTAGCGCCCTTTAATGAGGAGCAGATGCAACAATGCCACCTTTCACTCTCTCTCTCTCTCTCTCTCTCTCTCTCTCACACACACACACACTTACACACAAAGAGCTGTGCATAAAGGCTGAGACACACACACATTCTGAAAATACACAGACACTCCTGCTAATGCTATGGAAAGTTATGAAAGCAATGTTAATGTGTATATTCATACATACACATACACATACTGGCAGACATTCATGCAGACAGACAAACACATGAAAATACATACTGAATGTGTGTGCATGTACTCCCACATGCACCCCCTCCCACTCTTTGGCCCATTCACTCAGTCCTATCGGGGGGGTCTTTCGCAGCTCAGACGTGTGGGCCTCATTTGTCCAATTTAGATGAATGACTGAGATCATATATCATTCCCCTTATGTCAGACTATTTTTATCTCAGAGGAAGTGGATGCAAGTGAACTGCAGGAGCCAGAAAAATGCCCTGTCTGTGGATCTGGGTTGAGATTTTTACTAGTATGAGAGACTGAACTTTTTTATCATTAACAACCAAAGCAGATGGGAGGGAGTTCAGCATCTTGCTGAAGGAAACAAAAAAAAAATGCTGATGGACATATTGCTGTTCCTGTTACCACTTAATATCAGCAGCCCCTTTAAGCCTGAGTGTAAAGTGACTCTGAAATTCTGGAAAAATTCATGCTTAGAACATTTTGTTTCTGTCCAAGCCAATGAATCCAATACATTTCATACGTAAAAGCCAAGTAATAATTGTAATTACTACATTTTGGGAAATGTTATGCATTTTGTTTTCAAGAGTGAGATATCTTGATTTATTTTGACATATCAAAAAAAAAAAAGAAAAGAAAAGAATGATGTCATGTCTAACCTACCGATGCCTGTAAAGCCTGTGTATAATTAACATGAAAGTGGTTTCTTTAATCCACAAACAAAAATGTAAAAAGGACATTTAGTAGCTTAGTTACGTGCTGCAAGTATTTCTTGGTGAACAACAGCCTTTTACAGTAAAAATGTGCAGCTTGCCACAGTCTCGTCATAATGAGGTTGCCAGACAGCGTTGAGACAGAGAACTACACTTACTACAGTGATGACATCTCATTAGTTACACTCAGTTATTTTCTTTGTCCAGTGTCAATTACCAAATGCTAACTTTAAGAGGCAAACAAAATGATTATTTGCATTTCAGAGGTTATCCAACAGAACATTTCACGCTGGACAGTTTTCTCAGCTTACAGCAGTTTGCATCTGGAACATGGAAATCAGTACTAATATAAGGCAAATTTCGTACCCACACTGTTACAGACATAAACCTTCTCTAAACACATCTGTTTTCTAAACTAGTAGGTTGTTTTGTCTAAAATTCCCCGCCACGTGAGTTTTCCAACCCCAACTGCTTTCTACCAGAGGGCCAGGCTTTAAAGCCACTATCCCCTTATTGCCCATTAAAGTTAACTCACAACATCCCAGCCTTGTTCCCTAATTGAGGCCTCTGAACTGGGGGAGCAGGTGGGGTTCGGACTGCCACGTTGTGTTTAGGCTCAGCATGGGGCTGCAAACACCCTCTGAGCTAACCCTAACTGAGCTCCAAAGTCATCATCAGGATGGAAAAATAATGCATAATTATTAGAAACTTTAAAACCAGTCAACAGGCATCAATGGAATTAGCTTTTTTAGACCAGTCAATCAGTGTTCAAGCAAATACATTCCAAAAGAAGTCATTTAAAACAATCATCCGAATGGGCCTTAATATCCCAGACATCCTTGTCAAGCTGAAAATATTATAGCAATTTTAACACTGCTTGCTGCCGGAAAATGACTTCCTTGTTATGTTTACTCAGTCATTTTGATATCTGGCTGTGAGTTCTCAGACGACAAGCATGTGAATGAAGGCGTAACCCTAGCAGCTTTGAAGTTCACAGTGAATTTCATAACTTAACACCATTTCATCAACTGGGGACCAGTTAGTAAGCTGACACCCACTAGTGTTTTATGATTGCCAAGCAGGAAATCACATTTGGAAATGTGTTTCATTATATAACAAATCAGTGTGATAGTGTTTGGGCTGAAAATAGAAGCGTGATGAGGAGAATCAGCGGACAGTGTTGAGCAGCAGTGATAGCCTAATGCTAACATAGTGTAAGTGGGCTCTTCACTGCAGGTTTGCCAATTTGGACGCATACAGTCAGTGTGTCAGTCAAGACATTTTGCATTAACATTCTGGTATTCAATCGTTAATCAATGCACATTTTCTTAACCACCAGTTGAGCACTCATGCAATCTCTCTGTTTGCCTCAATTACAGCAGCGGGAAATTTTGTTTTGGTGGGAAAAACGGAAGAAGCAGTGAGTAACTTCCAGAAAACCATGGAGGGACCTGGTTCAACAACTCTTTATGATTCATTTTGAAGGGCAGCTGAAGGACCAACTATTAAGGAGCATTTAGATTCAACACAAAATTTCTCCTCGCTTTATTCTTGCAAATTTGACCTCAGAACTGTTTGTACACTACAGGTTTATTTGCCACACCAGCCTATTGTCCCAACAGTGTAGACGCTGGTAACTCAGGCCTAAATTCTGCTGGAGAACTAACCCCCTTAATAAACATACATATTTTAAGTTAACAACACCAAAATACAGCACATACAGAGGAGAGGGTTATGAGTTTTATCAGCAGCGTAATTGTGAAAAGTGTCAGATTATGAATGTGATTGGACATTACTTGTCAGCTGATAGCCACAATGAGCCAGTGATTGCAAGCATGAATGAAACAGCTGATGCCAATCAGCTAATGCAAGCACTACTTCAGTGCTCTGCCTGAACTAATGCTATGCTCAATTTCGTTCCGTTATTTTCCGCGAGGTTCTCTCCTTTTTCTCCCTACTCTCCCTATAGCATCGCTATAATTGAAAATTTTCACTGGAATCAAAACATTTTGAACTCACAACAACGCATCTTTACCTCAGTTCATGCCACTTGGAGAGAATCCGTGTCCATTTTGCATCCAGGTTCATATTTAACCTGAGCACACTTTTACACTACAATCTACAATCAACACATACCTTATACAAGACAGAAGTGGACCACTTATCCACAAATACTGATAAAGACTGGAGCGCCTTTTATAAAATAAATATCACGTAAAACTGTCCTTTTGTTGACGAGTACAATCCAATTTTTTTTCATTACACATTTGATGCAAGGATAACTTAACACTCCACCTACAACCTACAACCACTCAACCATCTATATTATTCTGAAGAGCTAAGTGCAAGCAGAGGAGTATCAGAAGAAGTGAAGCTGAAATGTCAGCGTGTGGTTTGTGTACGTGTGTGTGTGTGTATGAGGTTTGGCATTTCAGAAAGAGATATCATTGCAGAGCAGGGTGAGAGGTGTAGAGCGCTGATTTAAGAGAGGGTGGGGGCTGTTCAGTCTCACCCTGAGAATGGTGGACTGTGGTTTTCCTGACTTGAGCGAGGCCCTGCTGCCAGACAATATTAGGTGACATGCTGGGATGCAGGCTAGGGGTTCAAGTCCCCGTGGCTCTACTGGGTGCCTGGTCCTCAGTCCCTGGCTTGATAAGCGTTGCTGCTTCTGCCCTCCACGGCAGAACCTCCCCCAGTTCGAAATGCCAGTGTAGGGCCGAGGGCAGAGCTTGCACAACGTGGCTTCACATTGATGAACCATGGGGCACCTATGCTTCTTATCAGCACCCGTACACCTGCACAGCCACCACAATAGGAGGCCATAGAGGTGTTTCTGCGTGGCGGTAGTTGTGGGGGGAGGCAAACAGACAGACAGACAACTGGTAGACCAGTGGCCCAGTCCTGGTTTGTTGAACTCATGAATGTGTGAAGGAGCATGTCTCAGTCCTGACAGTTTGAGGTTTGTCGAGTCAGTGTGTCTCTGACTGTATCTGCTGTTGAACTGAACTTTCTATTTGCACTGGAGGTGAGCAAAGGTGTTGCTAGATAAGAGATTGGGCCAACAGCCCCCCACCAATCTCTGGCCCCATCTTTTGCTCTGTTTGCTTACTCTGCTGGTCGTGACCTCAGAAGTAGGAGGGAGCTGAAACAGAGCACCATTTCTGTGCTTGGAGGTGAATGCAATGAGGGATTTTTGTTATAAAAAGAAACACTTTGTTGTCGCTGTCTGTTAGGCCTGTGAGACTTGTGCTGTGATGGTCTGTGCAACCACTCTGCTGCCTCGAAGAGGTTAAGTTGATCTATTTTGGATTTAAGTGGGCTGCTAAATGCCTCTTTGAATGTGTGTGTATGTGTGCACACAAGCATGGCTTCGAGTGTATGCGCAGCTACACACTTTTGTGTGTGTTTTCTATAATTGCGTAAGCCAATGAGGAACTGATAAGCCTAGTGGAGCCAGACGGCAGACACTTAAAGATGTCTGCATTGATAATAAAGGGAGAGTTTGGTATAGGCAACCTCCCCTCCAAACATACACACACACACGAAACACTTACTGTATCATATTTAACTAGTGCTTGAGGGTCTGCGCTCCTACGGTGAACTGTATACACAGTTGCATGTGTCTGAATAAACATTCCTTCAAGAAAGCAGGTAAACAGATTAATCTCATCACTGCTTGGATGACGGGTAAAGCTCAGGTTGAATCCTGGTCTGTGCGATGTTATCAGGACGCCATTTGTTGTCATAAGCATCCGAGCACGGTGGCGCTGCATTCTTGCACCCTGACAACTGCAGACTGAGGAGGAAATTCAGCTCTTCCTTCAAGTTTAATGTAAATCTCCATATTGGGAGAGGAAATCTAAACACGTGGATGCCTGCAGAGCCTCTGCTCTGGTTGTGGGAGATCAAAGCACAGGACAGACAGTGTTGAAGCTGGCTTATCTAACCGCTGTGGCAGGGGGTCAGTAAGCTTAAAACAGCTATGATCTCAGTGCTCGTTGAAATGAATCCTCCATGGCCGAGTTCTGTGCAACTGTGGCCTTGAAAGAGACTGGCTGCAGAAAGGAGGTTAAAAGCTAATTGATTGCATGTTGTCAGAGTGCATGAATCGTGTCTCCGCCTGTGCGCGTGAACATGCGTATCTGTGCACAAGGACATAATCATCAAGTGCCTGTGAGTGTGCGTGTGCTGCGTCCCTTGCCCCCATCCCTCCTGTCTGTGTTTTTGAACTTGGAGATGAAGCCATCTGCACTGCTCTCTGGAGACACCGGGCTCCCTCGCCTCCTCGTCTCTCCTCCATTTTCTGCTCCCGCTGTAATGGGAAAATTGCTCTGTCTTTCCGCTCTAGTTGGGATTGGCAGCGTTGATAAGCATTGCAGGGACAATTAGAGGTAGGAGTTTTCATTGAGAGGCTTTCAAACGACGCTGTGCTGTCATTGGTGGCTGATACCCCTCGGGACATACCATTGCACTGAACATGACTCCCTCCTCCTCACTCAGAGAACACCCCTGCTCAGAGGTAAAGTGCAGTGTTTGGGTGCAGCAACAACCTTTCCAAAGAACTAGTCTTTTTCATAGTTGTAATTGCATTGATCTGAACAGTGTTCAACCTCAGTATGCACTCAGACAATAGATGCGAGCTGCAGCTGGTTTTATTCTTTCTGTTCCTTTTCATGTAGTTCTGTTGTGAGGCCAGTTGCACACAATAAACACAACAAATAGCCTTCTTCCCCACCAAGTCTTGGCTTTGTTTGGATGTGTATGATGAGCCTGTCATTATCTCAGCAGGCTGCAACCAACACAGCTTTACCTTACCTTTCTCCTTCTCCCAGAGATGGGGATGAATTAGGGAAATATCTCGCTGTGCTGCAGCCCCTCAACTAATTACTGTTGAAAGGTCTGATATAACTTGGAGGTAGGCAGGCAGTGAGAGGCTGGAGCTCGTAGGCAGACAGAAATATGAAGGTGTGGATGGGGCTGGGGGCATTGTTTATGAGCTAAGTGAAGTGGACCATCACAGAGGGAGTCAAGCAAAGGCCAAGTAAGTGATGGAGGGAACGATTAGAGGAGAGTGAGAGGGGGATGAAAGAGGGGGGAGGCAAGAGCAACATTCCTGTGTAGGACTCGATCCCCCCTTTCAGTAACAGGACACTCATGTCTCTGCAGGGAGAGCGTCACATGAGAAAAGTGCAGAGCCAGTTAGAAGCAGCCCTGCTACCTTTTCTTTTGTGTTTTCCTGTTCACTGGTAACACAGAGCATTCACATCTGCTACTAGTGTGTGTCATTTTTAACCTCTTTTCCAAATCTGAGCTACAACTCAGCGCAGCACAGATAACTCTCTGCATTCCTGGAGCTATTCATCACCTTCCCGCCTCTGTTCCAATTCTCAGGACCAGGTCTCCAATTTCCTCATGCATCTGGGGTCATACAAGCATCAAAACCCCAACTTAGTAGCCGCCAGGTTTCTCTTGAGCTCAGATAAAAGCTGTAATAATAGCAATGCTAGGTGAGTCAATGGCGCTCCGTTCACAGCACACTGCTAATTGGCCATAAATGAGCCCATCTGGTTTGATTTGCTGTTTGGTGAGGCAGCGGGATAGCAGCTCCTTCCCAGCTAAGCTCCCCAAGCTGCCTGCTCAGCCCACGGCCCCACTAACACCGAGACCACCTAAGCTGAACTCATAACATGAAACCTAAACTACACCTCTACACCAACGCGTAAAAAAACTGTAGGCGCGGCTTATGCCTAAGCCTTCCCTTAATGGCTGCATTATAAATAAACCCTTTGGCTGAGGCCTTCATTTGAGAAGCTGTATGCAACATTCATACCTAAGATTAGGAAAATGAAATAGTGAAGTGAAACTTCAGACAGAGTCTAAAGAAATTGAAAGTAGTAGTCAGGAAGGACAGAGCAAAAATGATAGAAGGAAGCCAATGATGTTGTTGAATAAAAATACTTACCAGCTGCTTTTCCTAGTTCTGATATTTAGCTGAGAAGTGTGAGCTGTGTGTTTGGGGTGATGGGGTGTTGGCTGAGTCAGAGACTTGTACAAGTTGTTGCAGTGTTGCAACTACTAGTTACAGACAGTGATATATCCAGCCATACATATAGTTTATTATGATAGAAATACTGTAGCTGTTGCATGAAATGAACATATTGTTCTTGCATTAAGACATGCATGAGATACTGTTGATTCTTATTCCTGATAGTTCATGAGGTATTACATTAATGAAGTCATGCTTTTTCATGCATGAAGTTAGTTATGCATTAATTCATGGTAATTCATGTACCCTTACCATAGTGTTACCAAAATGTACAATCCCACAATGCTCACACAGTTTGATAGATGTGAAAACTACAGTCATGTGACACTACAGCTGTCAGTAATGATGCAAAAGGATGATGATTTAATTGACTGTTTATTACATGACAAAACTTTTGACTGTCTATTATATGTGAGTAGTGAATGAGATAATGAGGGACACATCAGACACATCGTAGAACTAAAGATGAATAAAACATTTAGCATTTAATGCACCTGTGCATAGATGTGTTGTCTCAAAGTCTTTTTAAGCCAGACTCCTCATCTGAAAAATGGCATCATTACTATTTTTGTAGTATGCATATGTGATACACTGACAGATAATATTTAAAAATGGGTGCAGATAGACTCACTTAGTTTAGATATGTGAATGATAAATGAGGATGGTATATACCTGACAGCAAACCTCCATGTGTTATGTGGGATTATAACAATGTGTTGGGAGAATGCAATAGAGAAGGTAATAAAGTTCTCATATTTTATGTGATTTTAATGTGTGCTGTTTTTTACGTGTTGTGTTATTGTTTATCTCTTTTATTATTATCTATCTTATTATACAAAGACCAGAGTAATGTGAATTTAGTTGCTTTCCACGTATAATGTGTTGAAATGACAATAAAACCTTGAAAAATAGACAGTTATTAGCTTAAAACAGCTACAATACAGGCAGAAAGTAGCAACGTGTTTTAAACTTCATCTCTCCACAAATGAGGTCTTGCTTTACCATCTAACATAACAACAGTAAAGTTACATTCCCAAAGTCACAAACTCCATTAACCTTTGCTCAGTTTAAACTCAAATAATGGCAAATTTGACTGGTTCCACTCTGTGGGGTCCAGACCTGTTGGCACCACTACCCCACCTTTAGCCTCAGATCAATCCCAGCACATCCTGCTGACTCTGTTTGCACAGCTTGCTGCCCAACACTCATACTAATACAATACATTACCTCAAAGCAGAACAAACTATCACAACCTGTCATAATGTGAAGCGGGTGCAGCTGGATCATCACATAGGTGAACCTGCCGGCTGTGTGATGCTCAGTACTGTCTGGATCAGTAAGTGAGCTCTTTGATCTGTGAACTCACTGGGTGGTCAACGCTGGACACTTATAGTGTAGTAGTATTTCTGATATCATTACATTATCAGCACTCCAAAGATTTATTTTGGTTGTGTGGATATAAATCTGTTGATTCATCCAACACTGATCCAGAGCATGGATGGACTGACCTGCAAGGGGCCTTGAGGCAAAAATGAGCTGAGCTCCTGTTAACCTCCTTTTCCTCCCAGTCTTTAGCATGCTGTAATACTACCTGGACCGAGGTTTGCTGTGTGGTTTTTTTGAATAGCACAAATTTATAAATAAACGTGTAAGAACAAGACTGGGCCTTCAGATCAGGTAATAAAACAGGACCCACCTTAAGGCCCTTATTGTGTCAGTTTTACTTTAGTGGTGCAGATTTATATTAAATTAGCACTAGGGCTGCAACTAATGATTACTTTTATTATCAATTAATTGATTCATTATTTTTTAGATTAGTCATTTGGTCTATAAAACATTAGGAAAGAGCCGTCTTGTTTTCTCTAAGCAGCTGTCAAAAACCCCAAAATATTTAATTTACTAGAATGTAACATAAGGAAAAGCAGTCAGTTCTCCCATTGGAGAAGCTTAAACAACTGTTCAATTATTAAAATAGATAGAAAATAGATTAATTTTCTGTTGATCAACTAATTGATTAATGAACTAATTGTCGCACCCCTAATTAGCACACACCCGTTGACACAGTAAGCCTGGTGCTTTAAGGACTCCCTTAGGTTTGGGACCTAAAGGCAGCTGCCTGCTTATTTTCCCAGTTGTAATCTGTACATGGACCAAGGCTGCAATTATACGGGGAGAAGTTACAGGAGAAGTTATAAGGGGCTAGAACTGGAGGGAGATGGATAGCCTCTGTTGAAAGTAAAGGAATACACCTTCCATCAGTAGCTCCAGAGTTGTTTTATTTAGATGTTGTACCTTCTAGCAGCTAGCCAACGACCAGTAAGTTTACATTCAGGAATCATCTGGTTTTGTTGATGGGAAGATAAGAATATAATATTTATAAATATAAATACATAATAATAATTTTATTTATATAGCACTTTTTAAAACACACAGTTACAAAGTGCTTCACAGCAGCTGCTTAAAACAAACCAAAGATTCAGCAGATCTGATGGAACGGGGGAAGGCTGTTCCAAAGTTTAGGAGCAACAACCACAAAAGCATGGTCACCTTAGGATTTAAAATAGGAACAGGGAAGAGATAAAAAGGCTTTGATAAGATGATCAGAGTTGCCGACAGCTAGAATAGGGACTCAACAACTCTGCCATATATGAAGGGGTGAGTAAAACTTTAAAGTCAATTCTGTGTTTTACTGGAAGCCATTGAAAGGAGGCAAAGTGAGAAAAGATTAAGGAATGCACTAGAAGTTCCATGTTTTTGGCTGATAGTATAGATTTGATTTTTGCAATATTTCTCAACTGAAAGAAAGACTGAATGAGCTTAGTAATATGAGGTTCAGTTCAAATATCGGTCAAAAAGGACACCAAGATTCTTACAGGCAGTCTTGATGTTGCTAGCGAGGGGGCCAATATAATGACTGACCTCCTTAGTAAAACAATTGGGGCTGGTAACAAGAACCACAAGTCACGAAGGGTAGTAAGGTTATGGAGGTTATTAGATTTAACTAAGAAGTAAAGCTGCATGTCATCGGCATAGCAATGGTAAGAGACACCACCAGAGGAGTTAAGCAGATGGCCCAGAGGTAGCATATATAATTAAAACAGAATAAGTCCAAGGGTTGACCCTTGTTGGACTCCACATAAGAGAGGAGCGGAGAAAAACATGTTAATGTGAACATCGAAGTGTCCATTTGAGTGTAGTAATAGAGATACCAACCCAGTCCAGTAGTCTGTCATAAAACAGCATGATCAATGGTGTCAAAGGCAGTAGATAAGTAAAATGGATATTCACCTTTATCTGCACGTATAAGAATGTCGTTGGTTACTTTAAGCAGTGCTATGTTTTCAATGGAAGCCAGGTTGAAATTTATCTGAGATATTGTGTCCCTCAACCAGTCGGAGAAGCTGGTGAGCGACAACTTTTTCAAGAATTTTAGAAATGAAGGGAAGTTTAGAAATAGGCCCTTAGTTAACTAAATCAATGGTATCAAGGGAAGGTTTTTTGAGGAGAGGGAAGACACTAGCTGCCTTGAAATAGTCAGGTATGCAGTCGGAGGAGAGAGATCGATTGACAATAGAAAGAAGGCAGGGGGCAATGACTGGCGGGACTTCTTTAAGAAATTTAATTGGAATTATATCAGCAGGGCAGGACAATGCACACATATGAGAAACTATATCCAAGAGATCTTGCATGGAAATAGGGTTGAATTCAGACAGCAGAACAAGGCAGGTAACTGGAACAGAGTGAAAAACTGCAAGGTTCAAATCTGATCACTGATCACAGTCATCAGAGGAGATGGCAGGAAATCCAGAATGGGCAGCATCCAGAAGCTGGGTGATAGAATTAAACAAAAACCTAGGATTATGCTTATTATTGTTAATCAGGCCAGAGAAATATACCACTCTTGCATCCTTGATGAGTTGATTGAGCATGGTTAATAGCTCCTTCATGTGAGGGTAGTGAACATCTACACACAGCCTTTCTATAATCTTTTCTATGGCCTTGAATGGAATCATCTGTCCAAGGGGACAGACTGACAACTGGGGTTAGTGTGATCTTATTTGAATGTATGAATATGTAGTATGTAGTTTAGTAGTAGTATGTAGTTTGTATGTAGGCTTCAAAATGAGAGACCAATGGGTAACATCATGGTGGCTATGTCCATTATTTTTTTACAGTCTGTGAGTGCAACATGGTGGCCTCCGTGGAAGAGGAAATGCTTTCTATGTAGATATAAAGGGCTCATTCTAAGGTAATAAAGCACAACAATACTTATTATCAGGTGATTATGCACTAATTAAAACATACTTATGAATATTCCATTCCTGCCAAGTCCATGCCACTAAATCTTACACATGGCCGCTTTTTCAGTGAGTGATCAGTAACAAAGATTTTCAAGTAACTTGTCCAACGCTGGTGTTTAATAATGTAACTGTATGATACTTTTAATGAATAATTATATTATAAGCAATGCTGAAAGTCTTTCAAACTGTTGAGTAAATCCTCCCACACCACACTGGGATGAAATGTATGCTTAATATGAATAAAACATATTCACTGGCTGTAGCCGTGTGTTTACCTTCATCCTATCAGAGGTAGACGACACTGACTCACCGATGTCTGATTTTAGCAACAACCAGCAGTTACAATAGGCCGCTTTGTTAGTTGTTCAAACCAAATACAAACAAACAAAGAAACAAAGTCTGTGTTGCACATTATATAATGCTGTCTGCTGGATCTCTCTGACTTTAGCATGGTTGCTAATACATACTGTGTGTCCTCCTCAGTGACTGTACAGTAATTCTCAGCATGTGCTGGGAGAGCTCATACTTCAAAGGTGACAATCTGAAGTATGCTTGTGTACCTGTGTAGTACCAAGATGCATCTAAAAATCACTTGATTTTTGAATGTGGTGCTGATGGATACTTTTGTACTACAATAACATCCCAGAATTGGAAGAGCTAGTTATGGCTGGAAAAAAAGTGACAAGAGGCAAACAGTAGCGCGACAACTTCAGTAACAGTTCAGAAAAACATACATACAATATATTGTAAAAAGCACATTTTATGAAGCTATTTGTGATGATTGGTTGGATGGTTTCAATTTATATGATTCTTTCATTTTTTATCTTTCAAAAAAGGTGAAAGTGTAGCCTATAGGATGTTTTGTGGCCTAGTGTTTAAGATGTATACCACATACTGTGATGGTTCCGGCCCTGATTTGATTCCACCTGGTGACCTTTGTTGCGTGTCGTACCTTGCTCTCTCTGCCTAACCAGTTCCTCTCTGTATCTCTACTGTGACCTGATTACAGTGTAATATTCATGATGGTCAGTGCACATTGTTCCTCATGTACAAGGAGAATGGTCTGTTGATATTTAGTACAAATCTAAATTATGGACAAAAAACAACAACAACAACAGTGTGTAGAGTCTTTTGTGAGTTTAACCCATGTGCACAGTTACATTCAGGTAAACTACCATCAGCCAGGTTTAATCCTTTCCCTAAAAAGAACAGACTTTTCTTAATGAATGTGATTTTGTTGAGATTGAAGAAGTCTATTTTATGTTTTGCTGCTCATTACATGAAGAAAGGATACACCTTTTGTAAAATGTCCTTAATTTCTGACTATTGTTGGGTTGGATGATTATAAAAGACTTGTATTTCAGGAAGGGAGCCTTTTTTGTGGCAGATTTTATTCATAGAACATGTGAGAGAAGACAAAGTTCTTTGTTTGCAATGTAATGTTATATTTAAGAAGCTTTGTTCTTTTGTTCTCGCCAGATATGTGGCAAGAACACAGCAAATCTGGAGGTTTAAGATTGGATTTGTTAACTCCTCACATTAGAATCAGAACCAGGATCAGCTTTATTGCCTAGTAGGTAATCAGATTACATACGAGGAATTTGATTTGGTGTTGTTCTGGTGTGTAACGGAATTGAATTGAGCGGTCAAAAATATACAGTCAAAATATACACAAAAATAAGAGTTCCTAAATAATATAAAAAGAACAATAGAAGAAAAATATAGGATATAAAATATAAAATAAAAATATCAAATATATTCTGGTGAGAGGAGCAGCTACAGATTAAAATTTAAAATTTTAAATAGCAGAGAATGGGAACAAGGGACAAAGTATTGACCAGGAGTAAATAGTGTATTAATTATGCATAATGTACAATAAGTAATACAGTTGCATTAATGTAACGCACCATGTAGGATTGTGGTGTGTTACATAAATAAGGTCCATGGGAGGTCCCAGGCCTTGTTGATGAGGCCTGCTGCAGACGGGAAGAAACTCCTCTTGTGGTGTAAGGTTTTGGTCTCGACAGACCTCAGCCTCTTGCCGAAGGGGAGCAGGGTGGGAGGGGTCGGCCATGATCTTTCCTGCTCTCCTCAGTGTCCTGGAGGGATGCAGGTCCCGGAGGGATGGCAGATTGCACCAGATCTCCTTTTCGGCACAGTGCATAATACGCTGCAGTCTGCTTTTGTCCTTGACAGTAGCAGCAGCATACCGGATGGTGATGGAGGAGGTGAGGATGGATTCAGTGATGGCAGTGTAGAAGTGCACCATCATTGACTTTGGGAGGTTGAACTTCTTCAGCTGGTGCAGAAAGTACATCCTCTGCTGAACCTTTTTGGTGAGGCCGCTGATGTTCTGCTCCCACTTGACGTCCCGGGTGATGATGGTTCCCACGAAGTGGAAGGACTCCACGGTGTCGACTGGGGACTCACACAGAACGATGGGGGTGGTTGAGGCTGTGTTCCTTCTGAAGTCCACAACCATCTCCACACTAAAGCACTTAGCTCCAAGTTGTTTTGTCCACACCAAGTCACCAGATGATCAATCTCCCCCCTGTAGGTGGTCTCATCTCCACCACAGATGAGTCCAGTGAGGGTGGTGTCATCCGCCAGCTTCAGGAGCTTGATGGACTGATGACTGGAGGTGCAGCTGTTGCTGTACAGGGAGAAGAGAGGTGGAGAGAGGACGCAGCCTTGAGGGGAACGGGTGCTGATGGTCAGTGAGTCAGAGACTTGCTTCCCCAGCTTCACATGCTGCTTCCTTTACCAGATAATCTGGGCTGAACATCAGTACCGACCAAGGTCCCAGACCAGATTTCTCCTCCGATTGTCCGAAGGGGTGAATGGGGGATAAATTGGTCCAAGCTCCTGTAGTCTGAGCCCGGCTTAAGCCACTGCTAACAACTGTGTAAGTCTGACAGGCATTAAAGTGCGGAAAAGGGAAAAGCAATTTCATTCCCATTCATTTTGGTAATAGCCATGGTGTTGCAGAATGTTTCCACTAACACATCACTTGCAGGTAACTGACTGACAAAAATAGATTTTTAATCTCATTATCTCCAAAACAGCTATGTAGGAAGAGAGAGAAAGAGGAAGAGTTAGTGAGAAACAGAGCGAGAGATTGTGTGTGTGTCCGTGCATGTGCTCCGTGCTTGTGTGTGTGTGTGTGACTGTTCATAAATGAGTGTGTTTGAGAGCGAGAGAAGAGAAAGAAGGGAGGGAGAGAGCGGGAGGGGGTTGGGTGGGATGGGTGTACAGATATGCACCCTCGCTTCCTCCCACCCCCGGGTGCTCTAATTGAGAGGAGGCTTTTGTTATATAAACAAGAGGTACACCTCAAGTTGAAAATTAAATATTTGGAGAGCAGGCGGCATGCTTTTGAAAGTGATATATATTCCAGTGGGTGAACGCTGGTGTCAAAGGGGTGCAGATGAAGAGGTGGTTATTGGCATGGAGAGCCTGCTCTCTGCACCGGAGAGTCAATTCTCACCTCGCCTCTCCTTCACAACAATGAACACAACAGCCTCTAAAACTCTATTTCTGTATGCTCCAATTGTATCACGCTGCTGCTGATTGTTCTACATCTCAATAGGCTGTTAAAGTGGTAATCTGCAAGCTCCTTGTTATTTTTCCTTTTTTCCTTTGTCTCCATGTTTGGTGCTAAGCGCTCATTACTGCAGTTTTGCTCTGCACGTCCCAAAGATCAATCAGTGTGTCTGGTACTCCGACATCTTTTTTTCTATGGATTTTGAAGTTTGAGTCTCTGTAAGTGGCACGCTTTCGTGTCTTCAGCTGCGTGGCTATTGCTGCTCATGTTTCAGACATGTCAAAGTTGCAAAGTCTGACTGCCTATGAGGAAAAGTGTGAAGGAGCAGCAAGTCAGAATTCCAAGTAGTGAAGACAAGGCAATATTTCTAGATACAGAGACACAGTCCACCCAGAAAAATGTAATAAAAAAAGAAGACAAGCACCTGATGTATGATGGAGAAACGTTGTCTTTTTATCAATTAAGGAATTTTTAAAGGGGAACTCCACCAATTTTACACATCAGTGTGTGTTTCCAGGTGTTGAGGAGTACTACTGCGTGTGTGAAAGAAAGCAGTATAAAGCCTTTTGTGTCTCCAGAGGGAGCTATGTGAAATCTGATAAATTGCCTCAAGCGATGTCACCTGAGTCAGCGTTGGTTGGGTCTGAAGACTACAAGTTTGAAAAGTAAAAAAAAAAAAATCTGTGGTGTGGAGTTAGAGAGAAGTGAGGTTAGCAGACCTCTGTAACTCCTCATCTCTGCTGGAGGCTAGCAGCTCCAGGCTACATTAGCCGCTACGACCTTAACGCACCTGAATCTGTACATTCGAGCGAATCAAGTCGAGTTGCATCGTGAGTAATGTAGGTGTCAGGTATTGACAAGGAAGAAGAAAGTGTGGAATAAAACAAGACAATATCTTAGGATATGCTGCACTGATTTTGAGCCTTTTTTAACACCGTGAGTCTGACAGTGTTATACTTAATCGGTGGAGTGCCCCAAAGTGAGATTTGAGCGTGGAAGTTCATTCTTGCCAACAGTTTGTGTGGCAAAATAATCTCAAAGGTCCTTTCTGAGCTTTCAACCACATCTCAGGTCATGTGATGACCAAAAGCTACGTTGAGATTATTGTTTAATTAATGTTTAACAAAGCTGACTACATTATATGATAGCTATAAGGACTCAAATAGATGCCCATCTTAGGTTAATTTGCATCAAATTAGACACACCAAATCAACACGATACTCATATTTGCATCTATGATGACAGACCAAACTAGAACTAAAACATTGTCTATGGACATTGAGAGCTTAATAGAAAAATGCTCTGTAAATGCTACACGGCAGGTTTTTTTTTATATCAAGCTTATCATCCCCTATTAATTGAAGCTCCACTGATAGTACCACCACCTTTAACTTGCAGCATCACATATCCTTTAATCTGTTATTGTGGTAAAAAATTTCAAATATATAGTACATTTTTGAATGCAAAGATGGTATAATGTCTGTTGTTGCACAGGGAACAGTTATGAATTTTCTACTTTTAGGACACTGAAGTAGCTGCTTCACTTACAAAACATGAGAACAGCACAGATGGATGATACTTGTCTCTGCTTATATATATTTTTTGTATTAGAGAATAACTTTGCTGACCTTCAGTGATTCATCTTCTTCTTCTCACCTTGCTGCAGTGATGTACAGGTGTACTCCAGGAGCCTATGACATCACGGTTGGGTGTGATTACAGGTACAACAAATCACTGCGGGCCGTGGTCAGAGATGAAACAGACTTTCAACCAGAGAAAACAGAGAAACACTGCTTTTAAGCCAGCTGTTAAGTTACTCTTAAATATTGTATGATCATCAGGCATTCATTACACAATCTAACGTGCCTCAACAGTGATATTGTACAGTGTGTGTGACGTGCAACAAAGTGCTGTTTTTGTGCATTGTGTGGAGGGCTTTGAGAAAGCTTGATATCTCATCAGCCAATAAGGTAAAAGAGAAGAAACATCTGTGAGCCCCTGCCGATATATACAGTATATTATGGTAAAATTGCATTAAGAGTCAGCAAAATATTAGTGACTGAACTTTGAATTTTAGGACCGCTGCATCTTTGGGTTGGTCAATTATCAGTGTTTTCTTATTCCAAACGTTTTAGTTTTAAACGACTGTCTTTATACCAAAATTCAAACAATCATTTTTTACATTTTACATTTTATGCATTTACTAGATGACTCTCTTTTCCAGGCATAATTAAATGCAATGCCACAGCAGCTTAAACTTTAATTTACCACATTGCATTGTACACAACCAAAATTAAAGTGAAAAGGTCAAGACTTTGGTGTTCTTAAAATATACCTTTTACTACTGGATGTTGTTTGAAGAACCTGGAAAAGACACAGAGAACAGACGCTTGCAATTAATGAGAGACATTTGAAAGTAGAGCAGGTTTAATTTGAGATGCAGAAACGCCACAGCATTTCCTTCTGTCTGCATTGATCAGCCACACATGAGAAAAAAAAAAACGTGTGCTTATGCATCAGTAGAACAGAATAATACCGCTTAACAATAGCCACCTCTGCAGATACAGCCGCTTTCTAAAAAAGCTTGTAGCAGAGGGTAAATGGGAGCTGGAGAGTCTGGTGCGAATCGATAAAAGCCATCAAACACCTGAGGGGTCCCCCAATTTTCCCACAAACCACTCCACCCCCTGGGCAGGGGGAAACAATGGTGGGGCATCAATACCTGCAATTGGGAGAAGGTGGAGCAGGAGACAGCGAGCAAAACCACACAAGTGGGTCACCTCTCCTCCAGACAGCAATTGGGCGCGCGATCGTTTGCATCAATTCAGTCCAGTGGGAGATGGAGGACAGGATGGGGAAGGGGTGCCATTAGCAGTGCATTACGGTGGGCGCCAGGGAGGAAAACGGGGTGTGGAGGTTTTTAAAGCAGGTAGAGATGGAGACACAGGGGGATATAGGTGTTTTCAATTACCTGCAAATTCAGGGCAATTTCCTCCTCTTTCTGACCACACCTCCCACTGCGAGGCTGATGGGAGTCCTGAACAAAGAGGCGTGGAGATCGCGATTGTTTGACTGCGGGTTGGTGGGGAGGAGCAGGAGGAGGTCGGTTTTCATCCGTCTGCCTTGTTCAACCTTTCTCTGTCACCTTGCAGCTTTTATTGGAGCTTTCTTTTTTTTTCAATGGGTAGGAACTTCAAAGTGCATTTCAACTTCTGTGTAGATGTTGATAAGCTACTTCCTGAGAGCGAGAGATACTCTTATGCTGCTGACAGATAACAGGCAAAAACACACACACACGCTGCATTGTTCCATTTCTACTTTGCAAAGCGGTTACATTTGCTTGGTGGCAATGCACGCTTCATCTCACTGATCAGTGTTCAGTTAAAAACTCCTCTGCAACTCTGCCATTTGCATTGTGTTCCTCTATTAGCAGAGAGGGTACATTTCGTAACGCTTTGGATTAAATTATAGCAGGTACTTTGTGTGTGTGGTGTCCTGAAGCATATACACACTGACAGAAACACCTCAGCAGGGATGAAAATGACAGAAATGGAAGCATTGTGTTCAACAGGAGGAGGGGGGTCTGCACCATTATAATAGTATCCACCCATACAGGCCCTTTTTGGCCCTTATCAACTCATTCTTTGTTGGGTGAAACTCTTATCCTCTGACTCAAGGTTAAAGCTATGCTGCTGTTTTATCGTTGATAATACTTTCTAATTGATTCTTTTTCCTCTGGTAAATTTGAATTAACCATGGGAAGAAAATATATAAAATTCACCAGGAGGAGAGGACTACAAACTGAAAATACAACATGCACATATATAAATCAACTAAGGACACGTGTTAAGTGAGGCTGGTTCACCAACCAGACTCCTGCTCCAGTCCCCCAGACCCCCAGACCACCAGGAGCTCCCAAAGCCCCAAGTTCACTCCATATCAATTGATTGTAATTTGATCAATTGTAAATTTGTTTAGGAATTTGCTGGGACAAGCTATTATTCCAGCATAGTAGTACTGTGGGGCAGCAGTTAATGATTATGTTCATTATTGATTAGTTATCAATTATTTAGTGTATTAAATGTCAGTGAAAAAAGTAAAAATTCCCCAATGCCCAAGATAACAGATTTTTTTTCTTTTTTTGGAGCATTTTTGCTTTTAAAAAATGACTTAAACGATCATTAATCAGTTATCAAAATTGTTGCTGATTAATTTTCAGTAAAGTAGATTTAGATTTATTCATTGACTCCAGACGATGACTACAGAGTATAGAGTGTAAACACAATACAGCCATAAGAGAACAGAAAGTAGCAGGTAAATGACTTAAACAAAGCCTCATTTACAAACAACATTTGCAAATTAATAGATTAATCGACCAATCGTTTCAGGTTGGATTCTGGGGGAAACAATGAAGCTGCCATGAACAGTGGGGGGGTCAGTAGGGTTACAACAACAAGTCTTTGCTCTGAGGCCCCCCCCTAGCAGGTTAATCTGGCTGTGATGTCTGGCAAATGATTCCTAAGCAAGTTTTAGCAGGAGATATACTCTGAGGAGTCAGTGGCAACAGTGTGTTAGCGCATGTTTCCTCTTAATCTTGCACCTTCCTTTCCAGTGCAACCGTCTACACATCAAAAACCTCTCTACTGGAGACAGGAAGCCCCCCCCCCACCACTCGCACATGTTGCAACATGAACATATGAGAGGCCTGATAGGAGTCTCTATCAACCATGTCACTTCCCCTGTTCCCTGGCTCAGCAATGAGGAACAACTAGGTAGCCATTTTACACACTCACTCTGATAGTCCATCTAAAGTAGTGTGTACTATAAATGTGTGTGCATGTGTGTGTGTGTGTGTGTGCGTGTGTGTGCAGGGGGTGGGGTTAGGGTTCTTTCTGGATGGTTAGCCTTATCTTCCCTCCCATGCACATTCACAATGTATGCTGCGCCAGATGGCCAGAGAACACAGAGCCGCTAATGGTACCACTTGATCATGTCTTTGCTGGTCTATAAATCAGTATATTAACAACGAACATAAATGCCATACACGGAGCGTTTGATAGATCCCCATGTGACGCATAAAGCCATTTCATAAAAGGAGAGGAAACACTTAAAGGACAATGTAGGTTTAGCCATGCGTGCCTGAGTGTTAGTCCACAGGAGAGATCTCACATGCATAGTTATCTACATTTCAAATACATTTACCTGAATCTCATTAGAATGGCTTTACATATATTTTTAGTTTATGGAGAGTTAAGATTACTAATATCCATGCATGTATGACTCAATGCTAAAACAGCTGTTTTTTAAAAAAAGTTGTAAACAAGTGGTTGTGTGCTCAAATCCAAGGGAGACCTATCAGATTCCACACACCCACACACACGCACACACACACGCACACACACACACACACACACACGCACACACACACACATACATAGCAGTGTGTCTCCAGTGATACACCACTGCTCCCATGTGGTGAAATTTAAGTCTGGCTGCACTTTAAAGGGTCACTTCACCCAAATAAGAACTACATATTTTCTCAGCTCCCTCTACTGATATTGATCCACACAGATAGTTTTGGTTTTATAATGCACTCTACATTTTTGTCTCACCCCAATACGTTGGACGTGAGTGGAATTTCAATTTAAGGTGCAAACAGCATTGAAAATAAAATAATCTCTCTAGAATCACTGTCTCTGTGTTACAGTCAGCAGCTCTGATTGGAGCTACTTTCTACCAAAGAAAAGATCTACTCTAAGAAAACTGTTGACTAAAAAGACTATTTTCTCTGGACTATGGATTCATGTTAAGTGAAAATTCAGTTCTGTAGCATTAAAAGATTCAAAATAATTCAAGTCTGTCTTAAAACAACAGTCTGGGACCCAAATGAACATTGAAACCTGTTTTTCTTGCTGTAATCATTCCTCCTGTTCATACTGACCATAATGACCTTACAATGGAAGTGATGGAGGACAAAATCCACAGTCCTCCTCCTGTGCAAAAATGTATTTAAAAGTTGTTACTATACTTCCATCGCAGCTTATCAGGGAAACACTGTCTGAATCAGATGCTAAAAAGACAGTAAATGTGTCAGATATCCACTTGATATGACTAACTCAGACTGCTGAAGCCTCATATAAGCTTCACATCAACTTTTAAATGCATTTTTGTGCAAAACGACTGTGTGGACACACTGTGGATTTGATGATTACAGCGAGGAAAACCTCTTTCACTGTTCATATGGACACCTGACTGTTGTTTTAAGACACACTTGAAAAATAGTGAATGTATTCTTTAAGGGATCTAAATTAATAGGATGGCTTTGGTCTGGTCAACACAGTACTACAACACAGAATGTAAGCAGAAAAAAGACTTGCACTACCAATCCATGGACTATAAACAGGCTGAATGTATGTATATAAAATACAGACAGGTTGTGTTGTCAAATAGCCCGGCTAATAATGTCCCACCCGTAGTTACAGGTAAGAGGCGAGTTCAAAGTGGCGTTCATTTTAACGACTGACCTTTAATATAGTGAAGTAGTGTTTTATCCTGTCCAGTCACCTACTGTGAACAGTTTTCAACTGAAGTAATAGTTCCTTTAAACATGCTGTCAACACAGGGACTATTTCTTTGTCAGATAGTAGTTCCGATGAAAATGTTCACAGCGACATCTAGAGTTTTGGGGCAGACACGTTCCGGTTGACTGAAAAATTACATGTAAAAAGTAGCACCACATATTCAATGTGTTCACCTCCGTTGTATTGAGGTAGAGAAAAACACAAAACTATCTGCATGACTATGCTACTAGATCTAAGTTATTATCTAGGTGAACAGACCCTTCAAAACTTCAGACCCCTTGCATGATACAAACATTCTCCAAATTATTCCAAATATTCAGGAGTACAAGCTCATCTGGTAGTATGACAAAAAAATATCATTTTAATTTTTAAGCAGGATAAAAGAAGTAAAATGTGTAAAATCCATTATTCATTTATTCACTGTGGAAGTGCACACTTCCAATATGAGCTTAATACTAAAAACCAAAAAGAAGCTTTTAAACACAGAAAACTCACATGAGAAAAGTTTCATAGTTTTCATATCCCTGATTATGTGCATAATTTTATTGCCTCACCGCCAGCTGTAACCCATCAGCAGCGTACGTTGCCTTTGATTGTTTGTTCTTGTAAAGCTAACCTGTTTCTCCTCTGTCTGCAGGGTCTGTATTTAGCCCTGCTGCTTGTGTTGGAATGGGGATGTGTGACAGGACGGCTATGATTGTGCATATGAGGTTGGAGATCAGTGTCAGTTTCCAACAAGGGCTCTATATTTAGCCGCTGAGGGGACTGGGTGACCCAGTCTTGCCGCAACACACACACACACTCCTCTGGACCCCGACGCTACTTCACCTGCTGGCTGTGTATTTTCTTTCAGTGTATATGTTTACCACCTGTGTTTCTCAATGAAGAGGAGGTGAGTGGTGAATACTTTATTTCCTCATTTGAGATGACACTGCAGTATGAATTACCTGCTCTCTATACTAATGTGATTTTTAAAAATGTAATATTAACAGCATCCCGGAGCCACTGTGACAGCTTGATGTGACTTAGAGAATGGTTTTGCTGCTTGGCAATGCAGCTGTCATCTGCGGCCTACTGAGAATACAGCTTGGTGATTAGTGAAGTGGCTGTCAGAGGTGGCCATGTGTCAGTCTGAAGTGCCAGAGGCCAGGCTTGGCCTGAACAGTCCTGACCCACTGGTGAGAGAGGCTTTCCTGATGGCTCATGACTACATAGACTATGTAACCACAGGGGGGGCAGATGGCACCATGGGTCCAGCCCCTACAGCCTGCACTGCAGCCCTGCGCCACGCAGGCGACGAACTCCTCATTCGCTTCCCCATCTTCTTCAGGCGCTGGCCTCGTGTCTTCCAGGATGTGACGGAGAACACAGCGTGCCCCATGCTCATGAGCCTCCTGGATGAACACTTCTTCCCCCCCATCACAGGGGGGCGGCGCAGGGACCTGGCCTGGAGTGCCGTGCTGTCAGTGTATGTCCTGGCTGGCCAGATGGCCCTGCACTGCCATGAGAGGGGCATGGTTGCAGTCCTGCCCCGGTTGAAGGAGTGTGTGGGGGCATATGTGGAGAGGGTCATCTGCCCTGAGATACAAGACAAGGGAGGATGGGTAAGAGTTCATGTGTGAAAATGTGAGCTGATTCTCCTTTATACAGCACACATGTATAAACCTATAAGCAACCAGATGACCTTTATACAACACAGACTGGAACAATTCATCCATCCACAGCCTTACAGCCCTGCTCTACCATGTCAAACCTACTTAAACCCTTTGTGCCCAAACCCCCAGAAACCAACTGGGACTACTATTGCGGAGTACCATCCTGCTCCAGGTTTGCTGTGTGTCAATTAGTCTGTGGCAATTTGATTAAACATTCACAAATGTATACATATACACCATGTAAGCACAATGTCAGCTGAATTAATGAAGGTTTTAAAAGTAGATTATGACATAGGGCCTCAAGACAGTGCATCAAAATTACTTTAAGGACAGGTTCACAATTTTTATGTCAGTGAAAGAGGTTTTCCTCGCTGTAATCATTCCTCCTGTTCATACTGGATATTAAAAGATCCTTCAAATGTGCTTTCAATGTAAGTGATGGAGGCCAAAATCCACAGTGTGTCCACACAGTCATTTAAAAGTTGATGTGAAGCTTATATGAGGCTTCAGCAGTCTGAGTTAGTCATATCAAGTGGATATTTGACACAGTTACAGTCTTTTTAGCATCAGATTCCCTCTCTGTGTTTCCCTGTTGAGCTGCAGGTGGAAGTATAGTAACAAAAAGAGGGACTTTGACACTAAAAAGACTGTAACGTTGAAAGATATCTACTTGATTTGACTCATTTGGACGCTGAAGTTTCATATTAGCTTCAGATAAACCTTGAAATACATTTTTGCACAGAAGGAGGACTGTGGATTTTGTCCCCCATCACTTCCATTGTAAATGCATTATGAAGGGATCTTCTAATGGTCAGTATGAACAGGAGGAATGATTACAGCAAGAAAAACAGGTTTCACTGTTCATTTGGTAACCTGACTGTAGTTTTGTGACCCCGTCTGTTAAAACGAAAGGCCCCTATTATTTCAGTTTCAGTTTATAGTTCCAAACAAACTTACAATGAATGAAATTACAACAAACTGTCACACATTGAAACCTGGGGCCCAGAATTTTTGTGCTGTGCCAAGTCCAGCGTTGTTGTACATCAGCAACCTGTTTAAAATAGATACACTGAAATACATTCAGTTTAGAAACAAGATGCCATTAAAAATGCTGGTCTGTGGTGACTTTTAAATGAAGCCAGCTGTGTGAAAAATTGACCTCTTTGGACAAATTTCCATGTCAAAAACATACACTGATTTAAAAATACAGATACAAAAATTTCTGAAAAAACAAACAAAAGAATCATTATTGGTTTCCTCATTCTGTTACAACAATTTAAAGTAACAATTCAAAACAATCGATCACAGAGTTTTCTCTCCATCAGATTACACTCTTGTCTTTACTGATATGTGAATGACCTCTTTATGCATTAAGAATGGAACTCCACTCCAAAAAATGTTAACGCCATATTCTCTCAGTATTTAGTAAAAAATATGCAATATTTCATACTACTTGACACTCAAATCTATTTCTTGTCTCTGGCAGGGTGGTTTTGTGTCACGCTTTGGAGAGAAGCAGAACCTGGAGGGCCAGGTGAAGAAAGTGTGCTGTTGGACACTGGTAGCATTGGCCATAAGCATCCTCACCTACTGCCTGTGGAAAAGAATGGCTTAGCCAACACTGCCATCTAGTGGCCAGAACCAGAAACTCTCCAAACAGCTGCTCTGATATCAGTGTCTGAGGTTTTATAGGCCTGCTGTATCATTAAAATCTGTATAAACCATGGATGTATTCCAATATATATATATATATACAAAAACACAATATATCAGTCAACACCCCATACCCTGCTGTAAATATAGTTTGTAGCATGTAGCTAATGTTGTACCAAGCCATTCAATCAATCACATGCTGAAGAGAGGTGAGCTAACAATGTTTGTGCAGCAGTATATGTACTTTGATCTGGTATTATAAATTAAATCTGTTCTGAGCTCCATGTCAGCTGTGTACAAAGTCTACCATGTACTCAGGATTAGTGCTGCGGTGTCACCAGGCTGAAATCCTCAAGTATGATTGCCATTAGGCCAAGTATGTTTTCTTCAGACTAATCAGGAAGTAAATTAAAGTATCAAGTAAGACCCAAGTATGCTGGAGTTCAAGCCTACTTGAAGCTAATTGTTTTCTCATCTACAGTTAGAACTAATAGCAGGAAATTTGTAGCATTTCTGTAAATAAATCAGTAATGCACCTACACTTTATGTACAGTGTAGATCATTTGGTAAAATAAACCTTTCACCAGATAGAAATGCTAAGTCATGAAGAGAGTTGCAATATATCAATTAAAACCACAGAGACAAACCTCAAATATGCAGGACTTTTATTAACATGAACAGCAGACAGAACACTGAAAACTGGAAAGACTTGGAACGTTACATTTCACTGCAAAGATTTAGCAGAACTTTGTAAAAATGATACATTTAGGCCAGCTCCTCCTCACCCTCCTCCTCAAACTCTCCCTCCTCCTCAGCGGTGGCGTCCTGGTACTGCTGGTACTCAGACACCAGGTCGTTCATGTTGCTCTCTGCCTCGGTGAACTCCATCTCATCCATACCCTCGCCAGTGTACCAGTGGAGGAAAGCTTTGCGCCTGAACATGGCTGTGAACTGCTCGGAGATGCGCTTGAACAGCTCCTGGATGGCTGTGCTGTTGCCGATGAAGGTGGCGGCCATCTTGAGGCCACGGGGAGGAATGTCACACACTGCGGTCTTGACGTTGTTGGGGATCCATTCAACGAAGTAGCTGCTGTTCTTGTTCTGCACGTTCAGCATCTGCTCATCCACCTCCTTCATGGACATGCGGCCACGGAAGATAGCAGCCACAGTCAGGTAGCGGCCGTGACGTGGGTCGCAGGCAGCCATCATGTTCTTGGCGTCGAACATCTGCTGGGTGAGCTCTGGGACAGTGAGTGATCTGTACTGTTGGCTGCCTCGGCTTGTGAGGGGAGCGAAGCCTGGCATGAAGAAGTGCAGACGGGGGAATGGCACCATGTTTACAGCCAGCTTACGCAGGTCAGCGTTGAGCTGTCCGGGGAACCTGAGGCAGGTAGTAACACCGCTCATGGTTGCAGAGACCAAGTGGTTGAGGTCACCGTATGAGGGGGTTGTGAGTTTGAGGGTGCGGAAACAGATGTCGTATAGGGCCTCATTGTCGATGCAGTAGGTCTCATCTGTGTTTTCTACAAGCTGGTGGACTGATAGTGTGGCGTTGTAGGGCTCAACGACTGTGTCTGACACTTTTGGGGAAGGCACCACACTGAAGGTGTTCATGATGCGGTCGGGGTACTCTTCACGGATTTTACTGATGAGCAGGGTGCCCATACCGGAGCCAGTACCACCACCCAGGGAGTGTGTGAGCTGGAAGCCCTGCAGGCAGTCACAGCTCTCTGCCTCCTTCCTCACCACATCCAGGACAGAGTCCACCAGCTCTGCACCCTCTGTGTAGTGACCCTTGGCCCAGTTGTTGCCAGCACCACTCTGGCCTGTAAGAGAAGAATCAAGATTAAGCTTTGCAGCACTCTGGGGGCCTCATGGGTAATGGCTGAAAGTTTCTGAACTAATGTACACAAGAGAAAAACTTACCGAAAACAAAGTTGTCTGGCCTGAAGACCTGGCCGAAAGGTCCAGACCTCACAGAGTCCATGGTGCCTGGCTCCAGATCGACCAGCACGGCACGGGGCACATATTTACCACCTACAAATGCAAAGAAGAGGTGAGGGAAGATAGAAAAAACAAAAAAACAAAACAAAACCACATCTGTATTGTCTATGCAATTTAAAAAAAAAAAAAAACAAAACTACAAAAAAAAACAAAAAAAAAAAAAAAAAAAAATCAGCTGATGTCAACATACCTGAGGCTTCATTGTAGTAGACATTGATCCTGTCCAGCTGCAGGTCACTGTCACCATGGTATGTACCAGTTGGGTCAATGCCGTGCTCATCACTGATCACCTCCCAAAACTGTATTAGAAATCAGATATGTAAACTTATTAGCTCCGAGTAATTAAGATATCAGAAACAAACATTTTTTCCATAATCAAGTCTGGTTTATTTACTGCGTTATTTATTTTTTTTTTTTTTTAGAGTATGGTTTAATGCATATGTAAAGATTAATGTTTACTAGCTCAAACTTAAATTTCCCGCCGTGCCGCTTTGGGCGCGCGCGGCCTGACCCCCTATTGGCTGTGACCCATGGGTTATGAGTTTGAAAATTCCTTGCTACGTCACTAACCGCCAACACCGCCCACTCCCGGCAAAAGCCGGGCGCTGTTCAAAAAGCAACGCCAAGTAGGCCTCAGCCAGCCGGGAACAATGTTACAAAAGCAGCTGAATTTACCGTCGAAAAATTGTTTCACACATAGTTGTATTTCTCATGACGTTATTTCATCCGACAACAAAGCTTATTACGCCCCCCCCACCCCCCTCCCTCCCTCCAATCTGCAATCCCCACTTCCTTTTTTCGCATTGCAGCAACGTTTGTCGAATGAACAATGGTGACGTTAAGCCATTTCAGTTAACGTTACCGTTAATCCTGCCAGTAACGTTAACGGTTAACTACGAGTGTTTAATACAGATGGGCTGGCTAACTGAATTCAACAGATACGTTTTAGAAGATGCCAAAAAAATGCTTAAATTGTTTTTAATTCGGCTATATCTCGACGTATTAGTATCTTAAATGCATCTCCAAAACACATTATGTTTAGATTTAACGTTAGATGGCAGTTTTCATAAATAGGGCACATTCATATTCATAGGGTGTGGTTTCTGGGACGCCAACTGGCACAAAGCACCGGCTCCTCGAGCAGAAAACACGGTGTTTCGGGATAAAATAACTAAATTTAGTACTCATAATACACAAATAGGTTTGCTTACCTTGGCACCAATCTGGTTTCCGCACTGGCCGGCTTGAAGATGCACAATTTCCCTCATTTTGTCTGGAGGTAGGATGGACCCTTCAACGAATGACTTCGGATTTCTTTATGTGCGCGCTCAGTACCTCAGCTCTCTATTTTATATCAGATCCAGGCCCGCCCTTTGCTCCTCAGCTCGAATATCTATTGGCTGATACTCGCAAGGATCCTTTGCAGACATAATTTTAGACCAATCGGATTTTAAAGACTTATTCACCATTGGCCAAATTCGACTGTCAATCACTTTCATCTCAAACGTGTGACTAATATATAATGTAGAGACGTTGGCCTACTTCCCTCATGATGGCGGAATGAAAATGCGACACTGACAACAGATTTTATTCTGCATGTCACATCCGCGCTATAGACTGTGGTATAGACAGCGAAACATTTTATCTCGTCGATCATTTGAAAATATTTCGTTTTGATCAGTTATAAGGGAGTAACCCTCGTTGTCTGCTAGTTATCCACAGTCCACGTGGCTGACTAATTGAGTACAATGGTCCAGTTTAGCAGAAGTTTCGCTAGCGGAAACTGCCCCACCAGAACTGGCCATCAGTGTGCATGGCTACAGCACTGATTTTCAGTCATGTGCCTCAGAGATTTTGCAGCTTTTCATTCCAGCTAAACACAGCAGCAGCTCAATTCACAGATTAGGTCCCCTTTTTCATGGGTCAGTAATGAGCTTGGGTACATGTTTGGAATGTAAAGCTAAATTGTCAGCATTGATGGTGTATAACAGAAACCACAAGCAATGACATATATGTACTGTAAATCTCAATGAATATAGAATTGTATGGTGTTATGGCAAAGTAAAGATAAAAATAAGCATTTGAGGAATGTATACATTTTAGGCACTGAGCTTATATCACAGTGAACAGTAGGCCTATAGGATTATCAACAAGGGAGCCAACAAAAAGAGACCCGCAATTCCCTGATAAATATGACACATAATGGTAATCATCATATGTGGTTGCAGTAGATTAAGACAGATTTGATGATCAAAATCAAGAGCCAGGTCACTCTAAAACTAATAGCATGGGGATCACTTCTATACAAGATGAACATACTACCAATAGTCCGTATTTTGTCCAGTCTAAATATGAGCCCTTAACCTGTCAGACTCCATCTCAGACAGAACATTTTGCAGATTCTTGCTCAATTCTGATTATAATATGTGAAATGCAATATAAGAATTCAACCTCTGTGAAGATCAAACATTACATTGTACAGGGGCTGACTCAGACACCGGATGTCTGGAGGAAAGAAAAAGGCTGTAGATAGGTGTGGACTGCACTGACTGCTGTAAAGCAGAGTTGTGGAATGAGGGCAGATGAGCTTATTAATAGTTAATCTGAATGCCAGGCAAGAATGTGGCTGCGACGCCAGCTCTCCTGCATGGTGCAGTTGCCACGGCTGTGTCTCTAAGGACTGCGGGGGGAAACATCACTCCCAGGTGGTTGTCGCCATGATGATTAGGCTTTCCCACTGGGTGTTGCAGACTTCTGTGCATTAGTACAGGGCTTTAAATAAGCTTTCCATGGACCTACCCAGCCCTTAGAGCAGTATCGATGCATGCCATGAGTTTTTATGTAGATTAGCTCTTTTGCAGACTAGTGAAGGCTTTCTGGGGATAAATGAATAGTGATTCACTGAGTGCTTCTCATTAAATCTAAGTAGTGTCATTATAAATTCATCAGCCTGGGCCTTTGTGTTTTTTACAGGAACACCACTGCTATGCTTATCATATTATACTGTATGTAGGTCACTCTCATAGTCTCTACTGTGTGTGCATTGTAATATGACACACAAAGACCTCCTCTGTGTGCTCCATGACAGATATGTCACAGAGAGGATGAGTCTTGATGCAAGCATGATCATCTAGCTTTTAGTGCTGCTCCCTTGTCTATAATCTAGGCCTTATGATTTGTAGTTTTATGTTTTCAGGTGTGTCACTGTATTGCCGACATTGTATGGCAAAAGTTGACATGCAGACATTTGGTTATACAGACCCATAGTGTTCAGCTTTGCTATCTTGCACTGTAGTCAGTGATTTTATCCATTAGGATTTGGCAAAACTATCCTGCGACGGAAGCTGATGAATTATAATCCTGCAACAGCTGATGTGTAATTATTGGATGTCGCTGGGAGGTATAGTAGGTCTGGAGAGCACCTCTTAGCTAAGGACCAAGATTCACAGCCCATCACTGCTGCAGTCACTGAATCTGCCACCAGCTGCAGGGGTTCTCCTCTGTCCCTGGGGCCAGAGAAAGGATGTGCTTTATTCACACAGCACAAACCAATTTCTACAAAACCATTTAACATATACATAATATATTTAACCAACACAATGATCTTTCCCTAAACAGTTTTCAGAAATCTTCAGTATAATGTAATTGTTAAACATCAGCCATATTTGACATGAGGGAACAAAACATACTGGAAATACACTGTCCTCAAGTCAACATTTAAAAGGAAATATACTCTAAAATTATCTGTAGGTACTGTAACAAAAGAGTAGTTAGCCAATTTAGCCATGAAGGCCTAAACCAAAGGCTACAACATTGGATTGAAGGGAATATCCATTAAAGGCATCACCAATGATGTTAGCTGTTAGCAGTTGGCTACGTCATATAATCCAAGCATGTGTTACAGTATGTTCTTAGCTGGTTCAAACTGTCACATTTTTAAATATCTGACCAAATGAGTTTACTGGTTTTCCTGATGTGCAGCTGCTGAAGCCTTTGATTCAGACCTACTCTGTCACCTGAGCTCTTCTCATGTTGTAACAATGTCAAATGATAATTTTGTCATATAATCTTATTAATTCACCTTCTAATTGAATTTAGAATTAATTTAGTTTTAATTTAGAATGAATTTTCTGCTCATGAGTTACACATGGTCAATAAAGTATGCAGATGCCTGAACATTACACCCATATATGATTACTGCTAAGGTCATTAATATGCTGCTTATGATCAGTATTCTGGTTCATCCCAAAAATGAAAGTTGTCTCAGATCAGTCAAAATCTTCCACACCAAAATGGGAAAACCATTTCTTCATTAATCCATGTGCTCAGGGCATTGTCATGTTAAAATAGGAAACAAACAAACATAATCTGTTCCCACAAAGTTGGTAGCACACTGGTGTATAAAATACTATTGTATGCTGTAGCATTAAGATTTCCCTTCACTGGAACTAAGGGGCCCAAACCATGAACAAAAGTATGTAGACATTTAGAGTATGAAATGTGGTTGCTTTATAAAACTGCCTCCTTGTCTTTTTTTTATGAAGATAAAAGATCTGACCTGTTCTATTTTTATAAGACAAACAATAAAACATATTCCAGTAATAGCACTGAGCCAGACAGTTATGTGTTTGTTGTAGACAGAGTCTCTAGAGTTGGTAGATATTTTCTTTGATCTCGCTCAGTTTTGTTCCTCTGCAGTCTGTTGCCTTTGTGCCATAACTGATCAATTATTCATTGAACCTGTTCTTTGGGAGGATGATGTGTGCACATTGAGTGGTTTGTGGTGACAGCTTGAGTAGGTGAGCTAGAGCTTAATGCATGAAAACCATTTCAGTGCACTGGGAGGAGATTTTGCCATTTGATGCGTTTTATGAATCCAGTACCTCATGATGAAGCACTTTCCACAGTGTGCTTACACGCAGTGTGTCTCTGTGAAGCCCTGTTGAACCAGTGCTGCTCCCCCTGACTCAGCTTCTGTCAGGACACTGCAGCATTCAGCACTCAGCCTCCAGCAGCCAGATCAATATTACATAAAGGAAGCAGATGCTGCCGGGAGAGACACGCCCCACATCAATCCTGCTCAAATGTTGTAATGCTTTAACAAAATTACCTGTGAAGTCAGTGATGTAATTTGATCATACAATATGTCCACAGAAAGCATTACAAACACTGTCACTGTCTAACAGGAAGGAGATCTGAGAGAGAACATAGTGTTCAGATGTCATTTTAATATTTTCAGTGATCAAAATTGGTATTGGACTTTCAACATCCTCATTTTATGTACATTGCTTAGAATATGCTAATACAGACAGACCATAAAGTTATTACATAAACCAGCAGTATCTCACAGCTCCAGAATATTTACACAACACAGGATTATGATGAAGAGTCTAAACACGTTACATTATAGGTGTTCATTGTTGTTCTGAATACAACATTTGCTATATTTTGTAGAAGTGAAAAAGCCAGCTAATGGAATTTACCTCCACATCACTTCAGTACGACAAAGTAGGAAGTGCAGATAGGTAAAGATTAATGAATGATATTATTTTTTATTATACATTAAAGCTTAAACATTAAAGTGAAGTAACAATAAGCAAAACACATTTTGTAGAGGAGGGGGACTTTAAGGCCCCCACCCCACCACCCCTCCAACGTAGAAATCAATTGAATTCTCATCAGCTAGTAACCAAAGAAGCCAAGTTGAATTTGACTGAACAATCATAAAGAACATGAACATGTTTCTTTTCACTAATTTTTTTCTTTGTGTCTGTTGTGTAAATCCAAACTGCACCAAAATTTTGCTCATAAATACCATATTTTTGGACAATAAACACGAGGCTTTTTCATATTTTGGATTGGACTGATGTGTTTGCTTGATAAACATCACTAATTTTTCTTTTCTTCTTTGTCAAAACCCATCTTGCGCTGTTATTGTTGTTTTGCTTTTTGAGTAAATCAAGCTGGTTTCTATTCCCAAATAAATCAAGTTTTGTTGTGTTCCACATTTCTCCCCCCCTGGTCATGTGTGCTTCCCCTGCAATGTCTCCTCCCCTCATGGTGTGCACGCCCTGGAGGCTGGGAAACACTGGGTGTGAACAATGCGCTGGTATGTAGTGTAAAACGACGCCTCAGGTCAGAAGTAAATACAAAACAGAGTTAAATACAGATCAGAGATCAGAGAGTGAAAATACAGTAGTGGACATGAAGCCCCATATTATGTTATAATATTGCTGTCAATTGTTTTTCAACATTTTAAATGCAATATTGTTACTTCAGCTTGTGAAGAATAGTTATGCACACACAGGAACTCACAGAAAAACACCTAAATGAATATTGAGAACAACAGAGCATTGATTTGTACCAGCCTGGGGACTGGCACTGTTACATACAGTAGATATTGTGGGTAACGGGTTATCAGGATGGACAGGTGTTAGACAGGAACAGCTGGACTCATGTACAGTATGTGTGCTGATTCACTCTCATATCAGGTTACTGACTCCCCAATGCAGCACCATTCAGCCAAGCTCACATTCTGCTGCGAACCACAGTCCTTTCAGTCTGCAGACACACATT
Source organism: Thunnus thynnus (assembly GCF_963924715.1). Lineage (NCBI taxonomy): Eukaryota > Metazoa > Chordata > Actinopteri > Scombriformes > Scombridae > Thunnus > Thunnus thynnus. Next base: position 6,192,742 of record NC_089518.1, read on the forward strand.
ATACACAATCAGTGTGTCACGACATACTGTGTCCATTTGAATGCAGGTTACACCCAGAGCTAGCATTGTAAATGAGGATGGAAAATACAATGGCTCAGGTGGGAAAGAAGCAGAATGAATAGACATTTTACAGAGATGTATGTTTGAAGCTTGATACTGATATTTTGGATTTAGGGCACTGATAGCTCATTAACAGTGTTTAGAGGTACATGGATACTTAAAAACTCCATTGTAACCAAAGCTGCCCTACAAAGTCAAGTACAATAACCAGTAATCTGACTTTTTGACCAAGTATTATGCCATAGAGATGCATAATAATGAGATTTATAATCTTTGTGCTTCACAGTATTTGCAGTAACCACAAAATGGAGCTAAAAACTAAACTGCGCCCTGGTTCGGTAATTAGTGGGCTCTAGACGCTCAGAATCACACATCCTGCTCTGTCTTCACATAGTGACAGCTGAAGATGAAGTAAAAGAGCTAGTGAGTAAAGCTAGCTATGGCTAGCCCTAGCAAGAGATAGCCACAGCTAGCCTTAGCAAAGGCTGATTTTTCGCTAGCAGTTTTTCATCTGTAAATAAAAAATGTTTTTGTAATTTGTTTAAACTAAATGAAGCATAGTTAAGCTACAGCTAAACTACTGCTAAAGCTAACTAGCTTAGCAGGGTATCCATAACTGCTTCTGTGGAAATCATACAATTTGGTGGTTAAGCCACATCTTTAAATGTGTTAAATTGTAGATTCATTTATCATATTGATTCATTATACATCTGAATAGTAGATGGGCAGACATAAATAATCAAAATACAGTTAAATTTCTTTAAAACATGAGCTAAAATGGAAAAGAGAGCTGAAAGAACATACTGTATTTCCTGCTCACATTCCCGGAAGATAATATACCATATTTGGCCAAAGAAGATAAATACATATTTGTCTATGAGAAATGTTAGTAAATGTTTCTATCAGTCCTGATCTAGAGATGCTTCCTTCCTTCCATTGATTTTTCCCAATAACTCACTATGTGTAATGTGTCTTTAAGAGTGCTGTATCTCTCTGGCTGCTCTCCAGAGAGTTGAGTCAGGAAGCTAATACAGCCAGACAGTCACCAGCAGGCTATGCACAGCCACAGCCCCACAGTTACTGAGCATGATGGTCCATAAGCCTGATCCGGGGGAAGTCCACGATGCATCCGCCCACCCTGCAAGCACAGGATATTATGTTACAGAAATACACCAGTGTCATGATGTTGGGGCGTTGCACCAGGGGTGGGGGGCGGGGGACTAGTTAAGCATCTACTGTTGTGTCTACATCTCTGGCTCTCACTGACTGTATTTAACACTGTTTCAGGGATGAGCTTAAATTTGCTGCATGTAGCATGTTAGCATATATAAATCACATCATATCCATCACCAAAATGTGATCAGCAAAAAGACTGTCCGCCTCTAATGATCACAGGGCTGCATTGCAGAGATCCTGGCAGCTGGAGGCTGACTGAGAAACCACTTCCCCCAACACATTAAAATGCCAGCAAAGGGGAGGGATCAGGAAGCAACAGGGTTTATGGGAAATGTGGTCTCAATTAGAAACAGAAGAAAATCAGAGGCAGAATGTATTCACACTTTGAGTCTGTCTCTGAAATACAGCGATCAAGTCAGGAAGCTTGGAATCACTGATGTGGATGTGACTCTGAAAGTCAAATCAGAAACAGAACTATGGCAACTTTCAATCAAAAATGAGAGCATTCATATCTGAAGCTGGTTATGAAAAACTGAAAAGAATATTCTGTGGGGTTTGTCAGTATCTTGGAGGGTTTTGGTTGGTTTTTCACATATTTTTCTATTGTATCTCCCTTCTTTTCTTTTGTTATTGTTGCATTTACTGGTATTTTATTACTTATATTCTTCTGTACATGTTACTTGTTGCTGTGTTCATTTTAATGCACAGCACATTCAGTTTAATGCCTAATGAAATGTGCTATATATTTAAAATGACTTAAATTTAATAAAAAAACAAATTTAAACACAATGCAACAGTAGATGTTGCTTCATTTCTCAAATATTGACTCATTGTAGTAAAATATTACAGTACTTACAGTATATTTACTACCTTTACACATGTATACAGCTTATTATATCTTACCAATGTCACTGAAATAAAATCTTCACTGTGTGTGCAGATGAAATGATCATGCATCCAAAATCCAATAACTAACAACTATCTATAAACTGTGCACATTGTAAAAACTCTGGCTTTATTCAGCTACAAATAACTGCAGTGTGGAAGAATAAACCATACAGGAAGTTCAAAGCAATCAGGTTTCCTCCATATCTGGATTTATGACAATGATGTCAGTGAGGTGGAGCTAACTGCTAAATGAAAGCCATTTTTTCTGAGAAGCTATCCACTAGAGGGAGCTCTATGTACACCAGCCAAACACAGAGTAAATAAAGGGCCACGCAAATATGATGACTGATGATCATAAGCAGATATGATCATCCAATGACAAGGTTGAATAATGTCCTCTCGATGCATGATCATACCTAGAGATGATCCTCAGTTAAATCCTACCAGAACATTTGTCTGTTGCTGTAATCAAACCTGTGACCTTTTGGTGATGGGTAGGTTTTCCCAGCATGCCCCCCTGTTCCTCATACCCTGACAGTGAACATTAGGCAAAACAGGCAGACACAGAATACATTCATTCTTATCTGTATAATTTTGATACATGGGAGCTTTGCATATTGCTGATTCACTACACTGCCCTGTGTGATTACCAGCACAGCATCTCCAGTGATGATGGGCTACAGTTTCATTACATGTATGCACTATGAGCATGTAAGTAATATGTCAGAGCTTACAAACACATTCTAAATATGAGTACAGTGTTTTAGCTCTAATAACATAAAACACATAATTTGTTCCTATAATGTGAAATCAAACATATTCTGAAAAAGTGTATCGTCTGGTTTCCTTTACTTTGTGTATTACATTGTATTTCATGGTTTTGAATACTAAATTTATGCAAATGAAGTAGCTTCTGGGTCACTCCACACTGTACACCTGCTTGGATCATCTTCATGTGACGTTAAGAAAAAAAAAGATTGATGGGAAATGTAGTCCCTTACTATGCACCATACTTTACTCCATACAAGTTATGCAATTCATGTTATTTCCACATTTTTTTTTTTAAATTAAGCAGTTTCAAATCTTGCAAGATTACAGACATCAAAGGTAAATTAGCACTGAACAAAAACTAATTGTGTAGTGAATCTGTGCAAACACATAGATATCCAGTTTTTGTGCAGGCTCTGTGTTTTAAAATGCACCATGTAGAGGAGGCACATTCTGTTGTGTTATGCTGCCACCTGGCTGTACTTTTTGGAATTACTTTCACATGGACAGTTAATGTGGACACACACAGTATATCACTGAAATATGGTAATGTAGATGCTGCAGTACATTACATGGTTTACAGTACATGAAGTATGAAATTATCCATTTTCACAGGAAATTCTGCTGCTGGTATAGAGTAAGTATCAGAACAAACTTATAATGAGGAGTATTTTGTACCATGTTGTCAAGTGCAGATGATGAAGGTGAATGGAATGTAATTATGAGGAAAAGCAGTGCCAGCTTCATTCTTGTTGTTTGCAGCCCCCGAGGAATGAAAAATTGATGTAACATCCTATCAGATGTGTGAGATAGGATAACAGCTCACATGAAAGCAGCAGCTGCAAATATTAAGATTAAACAGCTGTATTCTAAATTCTACATTTGGTTGCAGATGATGTATTATTCTTCATGAATAATATTTTGTAGTCTGAAGAAGAATGCTTTAAATCAAAAGAAATTTGAGTCAGAATGTAAATTTAGGTAAAAAAAAAAAACAGATCTTTGGCTGGTATGAATAAAACTTCAAAGAAATGGTGTTATAAGAATTGTCTTAATCTTTGATTTATGAGTCAAAAAATCTCACAGTGCCAAACCCAAACTAATTCTGATCAAAGTTGATTTTAAGTGCTGATTAAGTGTTGCTAAATAAGTACTACAATTATGTCTACCCACAATACCTCCCTCTGAATCAGACAATAGCAAGCCTCCAAAGGTTATCAGAGCTGCATCACAGCTTCATGCGTATGCGTATATTAACACTACCCATTATTCATTGTATCCAACATATGCTTCAATATACTGAAACATGCAAGAAGCTTGTGAAAGATATTTCCCCAACAGTTATGCTGACATTATCAGTGTATGCTATACGAGATATTATTCATACAAGATTAAAGGAGGATATAGTAACCATTTAAAGACAGATGTCAATCAGATGTATGTTTAAGAACTCAGGGGTTGACCTGAAAACCATGAAAAGTTTATACTGAGAAGTTTATATATTTACCTGTTTAATTTGTAATTTTTATGTTTTATTATTCTTTGTATTTCAAACTCAGCTGAATTCTTGTATTTCACAGCTCAGCAATTTATATAGTAATTATTGCACTTTTTAGGGTACATTTAAATGCGGTTACTGTGAACATCAAGAGGAATCACACTAACATGTAAACATTTGATTGATCATCATACATTGAAAAAATATGGAAAATATGGAAAGTGTGTATTTGCTGCCCCTGCTGGTTACTGTAAACTAACTGCTGTTAATTCTAAGAATAAGAACAAAGGTATTTTGACAGGTTTAGGACCTAATTTTTGACTTTTGGTGACTGTATACATGCACTGTTGTATACTGGCCCTGGTGACTGTGTTGGAAGACATCAGATCTCAGTAAAACAGCAATATTACAAGTTGTGCACTTAAACTTTGACTTGAGTGAAAGTACAAAAGTATTAACATCAAAATATACTTAAAGTACAACAAATAAAACTACTCATTATACAGAATGGCCCATTTCAGAATAATGATTTTTATTTTATTGGATTATAATTATTCATGCATGAATATATACATCACTTTAATATTGCACCTTATAAAGGTGGGGCTAATTTCAATTACTGTGAATTTCCTCCTGGGGATCAATTTTATCTTAAACTACAATAATACATCAATTTATTTGTTGATCACATTCGTATTATTCATCTGAAACTGAAAAGTAACTAGCAATTTAAGTTATCAGATGAATGTGGTGGAGTAAAAAGTAAAATACTTCATCTGAATTGTAGTGGAGTACAAGAATAAAATGGACATACATGCATGAGTAAAGTTTGGGTTTTCAGGTCTTTCCTTTAATCTGTCTGTAGATCTATTAAAATGTGAATGTTAACGTAACTCAACACTGATCGCTCATAAACTTTAACTACTATATTTTTCAACAGAATTTATAGACTTTAGTGCATAAATATAAACAAAATGTAGTGCATAATTTGAGATCTTCTCAAATATTTAGAAACAGAAACACCAATGCCACATCGATGTACAAGCTTTATGTTGCACCTTAGTTCAGTTAAAATCATTCGGAGACAGGACAATTAAGAAACAGAATGTATTTTATTTGATGTTCTGTTTAAAAAAAACTTATTTACAGCATGGAATATTTAGTAATGTGGGTTTGATGGTTGCAGGAATGGTCCAGGTCTTCTACAGCAGCGTGCAGATTTTTCTTGGGCTCACTCCAGCTGTCTCATTGGAGGTGTTGTCTGCTCCACCAGCCTCTCTTCCAGCTGTACATTGCACAACCTTTATGCTGGAAAAATTTCAGTGAATACAGGTGAGATGTTACAGCTAAAAGCATGAGAAGCACGGGAAAAATGTGAATATTCTTAAACCTGCACCAGATAAAAATAAAATACAATTAATAAAATAAAACAATATGTCAGCTGACTGAAAAGCGACTGTATGAGAGAAAAGTCACTGTATGCAACCCAGAGGATGAATTTAGATGTATACAAAGCTGGTTAGTTCATACTGGTTAGTATCAGTGAACAGTACAAAAACTTCAAGTGAACCATAACAATAATATAAAAAAGACATCTTTGCATCTCTGCATTTAAAATTGTACTTAATTTGACGAAAGTATTCTTTAAACTATACATTTATTTTATACATTTATAGTTTCCCTTTGGAAACATGCATTTATTCTGCTGTACAGACAGTAAAATATGTAAAATTGTGGTAATATGTTACCTTGTGGGAGGACGTTTTTCTCAAAGTATCCCGGCATGGTCATGTTACCAGCCGGCCGGTACTGCCCAACCACAAAGACTTTTTTGCCATCAGTGGCCAGGCCCACACCCAGTTCAGTGCTTTCTTTCCACACCACCTGAGTAAAATGACCTGCGGGAAGAAACACAGCAGTGCAGTGTTGTCAGAGTGTGCTGCTGTGATTCTAACTTGCAAATGAAGACTCATTTTCTACTAATTCTGCTTTAAATGCAAAGGCATTTTGGAGTTGTACCTATGTTTTACATCTGTTGGAAAACACGCCATCATAATGTTGTATGGCTACTTTTGTAATTCATAAAATTAAGGTTAATACCATAAACCTTTGATTTTGATCAATTTGTCCACAACAAATTACTGCAGAGCAACACATTTGTACCTTAACTTTCTTTTTCTCATGTCTTATTCTTAAAGTGATAAATATGAAGTGATACATTTTTACTCATTTACATATTTTAGTCTCTATTTATGGCATGAATATGAAACTCATCAGGTGGGTTTTTACCAGTACTGTCACTGTATCCAGGCCTGCTCCAGTTGTAATCCTTGATCTCATTGTACCATGACTCAACAGCTTCTTTTCCTGAAACGTGAAAGAGAGAAAAAAAGCATAATAGCAAATTATGAACACAAAATGCACATTTGAAGTGGTGCTTGGGAGTTTGAGTTCTACAGCTTAAACAGAGCTGCCACCATAAGCTACTGGTTATAGCAGAACAAGTTAGGCTGTAGCTGCAAACCCCCCCAGTTTGCTGACATTCGAAGGTGTGTGTTTTTTTGCTTAGTAATTCAACTTTTCATTTTTAACAGGAGAATATTTATATTATTCTTGCAACAGTCTCACTTTAAAAAGCACTGTGATTTTGAAAGGCTAGCAGGTGAACAAATGAATCAACCAGCAATCAACTTGGAATGAATGTGATTAGGCAGAGATTTAATAAAAGAATGAATTGATGAAAGGATGCAAAAGAGTCAGGTTGTGTGTATCATCCACCTGTCAGTTTAAGGGGTGCAGAGCTCGACATTTGAGAGATGTTCTCTCCGTCCTTCATCTTGCTGTCCTCCGTCTTTCTGTGTTTCATGGAGCCGATTTGAAGCAGGTGATCAGCCCACTTCTGAGCTGCAGCGTTCAGCTCACTATTATAGGTCAACGGCTGCGCACCGTGCTTTGCCCTGTAGGTGTTGTGGGTTTCCAGGAACTCCTGCTTAAAGCTTGCATCTGTAGAAAAAAAGACATTATCAATGGATGAGCTTTTAGTGCTTAGAGGAAATATGCTGTGCAATTACTGAGGCTGGCATATTCAAAGATAGTGGATATAGACAGGATGAATCATGCCATATGATAATACAAATCACCATAATGATGATACCTTTATGTTCTTATAGTGTGATAAACAGTGCACTAACCTGCCATTGTGTTTGTGGTGATGAAGGCTGAAATGGAGTAAGAATACAGTTGAGAAGAATCAACAAAAACACAATCCAACAGATTTTTATCTAGTATCAAAAAAGTCAAAAATTCACAAAGTATCAGCCAGGTGCCAAGACAGAGTCTAGTGGTGAGAAAGGAGTCATTTCATCATGTGGAGGGCCCATCTACCAGCAGTAAACACAAATACCTTCCTGTTACTACAGTAATCTGATAGCACTTACCTGAGTGTTTTCCTGAGGTCTGCAAAGATACAGTTCCTCTAGCTGTCTTGGAGCCTGTATTTATATGCATGAGTTGGACCTCTAACTCCCTCCTCATTTTCATATAGGAGGAGACAGACAGCCAGCCCTGCCTGTAATTATTTCACCTGGCCACTTATCCTTTTTGAGATAACTCACAGAGTGCACAGTGTTGTTTGCAGGATATTCTCACATTCTGCAAATGCAGTTTCATTCTTTTTGTCATATTTGTCCCCAGAGACATTAGCAAAGAATGTGCATAAAAAATATTGTTTTTAGACAGTGGAAAGGTACTCAAGCAGGTGATAATTAGTAGGTGTATTTCTGGTTTCTTGGTATTTAAGATTTGCTCGTGACTGTGTTAATCCATAGATAATAACCAGGTGTATTGTGTATTGCTCAGTCTCGGTTATCACCCTCTAAGTGACTTTTAACTGATTAATAAGGCAATTACATAGCTGTATACATCTTTTGCCAAAGAAAACACGCAAATAGACGACATAGGAGTGAAGGCATGTTGAGATATTGTAAAAGAGGTTGTGGCTTTAACAAACTGAGGCCTGAATTTAACACAGACAAAAGCACATGACTGTCATTAGCTGGCTATACAAAACCACTCCAAGGCCCTTAATGCATGCTTATGTTTACCACAAATCCAACGAATATTGCACTAATCATAGTACCAGGATGAGTTGCACACCCAACAACTCTACAATGAACTCTCACTCTGAATGTTTAGAACATCATTGGTGTAGCTTGCTCACAAAATGTAAAGTTGTTATATAATTGTGGTTTTGTGTTACAGGGGAGTTTTGACACCAAGTTAGGAACACTTCCCTTTAATAGAAGTAACACTGCATCAGGAAATGGAGCTTCATCATTCATTTATTTGCAACCTCTGGATTAGCACAATAGGGCTCTGACACAGATCGCTATGGAATATAATAAAATAAAATAAGAAAAGAAAAGAATTCAGAGTTGACCAGCACCACTTACTTCATCCGACAATACACTGCATTGGCAAATCAAATATGCAAGTGCACATTGCTGGGAAATGATGTAGTTATGTTTATATATTTGAGAAGTCTCATTAAGATTGAGATCTCCTTTACAAAAGAGACTGAAAAACAACAGACATACTGTATACACTCACTGAGGACTTTATTAAGAACACCTGTGCTATCTAATGCAATCCAATACAACAGCTCTGCTGTAAATTCTACTTTTATGAAGCTTTGGTCATTGTCAGAAAGGTGATAATTCTACTTTATGTTTATTATTGAGGTATTAAGCTTGCTGTTGTATTGGATTGCATTAGATTGCACATGCTCCTAATAAAGTGCACAGTGAGTGTATACAACATTACAAAAAGAATTCAGTCACACAAAGCGTCCATTTTACAGACACACAAACACACTAAAAATGAACAAATGTTAAAATGATCAACAACTTTGATTTTTAAAGTTCGTCAGTGGATCACAGGTCTCTAATTTCAACAACACACAACGGTCTTATCGCTGCGTGGCTGCCATTCCAAGTATTTATACTGAAACTTTGCAAACTTATCTCAGATCACAAGGAAGTCAGTTCTCACTCAAGTTTTGGTTGAAACAAAGATTTCCGTTGATCAAGTACGAACATCAAACCTGGAGAATAAAGTACATTTAGTCTTTTTTGGATTTGCAAGGCATTATGTAATTCTACTGTTGACATAGAGGATAAAATGTAACTGCAGTACATCTCTATTTCATATTATCATAAACCCATGTGCAGTGTGTTGGTTTCTTCTTTCTTCTTTGGAGCTTAAAACTCATGGATGTCTTATTCAAACCGGCCACCCTTCATCACATTTCATCATCTCACCAACACGGCCCCACCATCCCCTCGTGGCCCTTTCATGCAGTAGATGGTGATGTTATTCATGCTGTTCATTGTTCGGGCTTAACCTGACGCACCAGATGGTTTGTTACACAGAACCGTCTGAGAGGTCATCCTTGGAAACTGTTTGGAAAAGGACAGGCACTTTCAAAAATACTTGGCAGGTGATTGGGCTCTCTATCACCGTCTATCACCATCTTATCTTGTGAGGCAGTTGGATTCCTAAGAATCCTCATAGGACGCTGATTGGTCTGAACCACCGGTGGTGTGTGTGGCATTGCGCAATACTGCTCTCACTGTCAGTAATTTGACAACATGTTTGTGTCTATTAAAGCTCTCTCTGCTTTAAAGTCTATCATTCATAATTCATGCCCTGTAGCCATTACTACAAGTCTGTAAAGCTCTAAATCTTAAATTGACTGTACTTATATAATACTTTTCTGACTTAATTGACAAGGCAGATTACAATTTGTTGTTTGCTATCATTCATCAAATGGAGCATTAGCTCTCTAATTTACATTTGACATTGAACTTGGTACAAATTAGCCATTCTGGGTTCACATGCCATTTAATATTCATCAATCCACACACTTTAATTTTCCCACAGAAATGCAAACCACAAAAATGAAACATCCTGTTTGGCCAATGTGTGTGTGTGTTTGTGAGTTTCTATCAGATAGCTGTTCTCTGAAGTGAGATGGGATGCCAAAGAGATGTCATCCTGCTAAAATGATAATTTTTTTCCTTGATAAGAGATTATTTGTGGCATGGAGAGAAACATCACTCTAGCTATTGCCCTGATGTACTTGAGGCGGTAACAGCACTGCTCTGCCTGTTGTGGGTGTATCCCATCCTCCAGACTCTGGAGGATGAGTACTTCTTCCACCACTGTGTATCGGGTACAGTCTCCATTCCAAGAGAAACAGCAACTGCCATAACTTTTTTTCACCATAGTTTCCGATCAGCATATGTCGGGATCGTTGACTGTAGATAAATATTTATGTACTTAAAATTAATCTTTATCTACTGTCAATGGTTGGGGTGGCAACTGCTGCCATCATCATCCAGCTGTTGCAAGATGAGAGGACATCTTCCAGAAGGCAAAGACATTTTTTTTAGTGTTTTTATTATCAAAAACACAAAATGCATTTCTTAGGTATAGACCACATCAGTACACTCCTTGCATAGTGATCCTTTTGTACAAGTGCATCAAATATCCTGCGTTATATTGTCATTTGCCAAATTTCACAAGCAAATGGCAATACAATACACAGTAACACTGCAAGTATTATTGAAAGCCTGTTGTGCATTAATAGAATGTATCTGTGGTAATTACATTTGTGTACAAACATTAATGAATGTGTTTATCTTTTCCTTTATAAGTCTGTAGTCATAAGTATAGTTAGCTCATTCCACTAATTGGGATATAACAACCAGAGGTTGTGAATACCCTTGTCTGGAGATATGAAGGATAACAATCTAAACAACTTATAGAAATTCCTGTCCAAAACAGTTGGGCTGTTGAGTAAAATTACTCCCAAGCCTCTTGGTTTGCATTTCTTTTCTTTGTAAATGTCTTCTCGTTTTGCATTCTTATGTTGAAGCTGCGCGGTTTTAGCAACAATCCCTGTAAATATACAATACTTTGCCATTAAATGAGCATGTCTACTGTTTTCTAGACCAGAGAACGGTATATTTTATCTTAAATGCAATATAACCTTTCATTTTTTAACATCTGCGTGGCAATATTAAATGTCTATGTAAGTCTGAGCAGTTTATGAGTAAATGTTTGTATGGGTGGTCGCATGGAACTTAACATTTGTACGGAACGTCTCCCATGACGAACACAATAGGTGTTGCACGTTGGTTTGGGCTGGCACTTAATATGGTGGACCCTCCACATTAACGTGTAAATGGAGTGGAGGTGGGTCGGGAGAGGGTGTAGGGGCTACTTTGGAAAAGGCCCATCTACTCCGCCTCTTTGCCCATTCATCGCCAGATTGTTGTTTCAGGCACACTGATAGTACACGTTTCAGGCAAGGTTACAAGGTGTTGGACTTTAATTATTTGCTGTCTCTTGTTCTAGTGCTCCTGGATTACAACCCTGCCTACTTGCATACCTGCTGTCCAACCCATTACCACCTGCCACCAGCAGCCAACCCACGCCATTTCCCCCTCATTCATCATCATCCTCCAGCCCTCTGCCCAGGGGCAGATTTAGTGATTTGGGGGTCCCCTCTCTCTAAATGGGAATGTTTGTATCGGCAATGGTAGAAGAACTACCAAAACTTTTCAGTAAGTAACTTAGTAAAGTAAAACTATTAATACTGCATGGTAAAAATATTGTAAAAGTCCTGCATTCAAATTTTCACTTAAAAGTGAAGAGTGAAAGAGAGGCATTGTACTTGCATTCAAGGTGGACTTCTTAATTCTAATATAATGCTGGATAGATTAATCAATAATAATGCATCATATATTATTTGTTATATTTGAACATAACTAGTAACATTTATCTGTCAGGTAAATGTGGTGGTACAATGTTTTCCTCTGAAGTAGAAGTATACAGTTTATGAAATGCTTTGGGGGCCTTTTGTAAGTTATTTTGGGGTACAATGAGTTAGAATAGTTACATAATTCAGTATTTGTCATATCTAAACATCATAATAAATCTATAGCTGTTTGAGGCCCCTTTAGTTGGGAGCCCCAGACAGTTGAAACCTTGCCTAATGATAAAGGCTGCCCCTGCCTCTGCCCTGGCCAGCTTCTCCACTGCTCCTTCCACCTCCATTCCCCACATCCTGGCAATAAAAGCTTTTAATCATCTCCATCTTCCTCTGAGTCTTCATTTGGGTCCACCTTATAAAACCATAACAAACACGACTTAATGAACAAAGTTTGCTGCCTAAATCTACTCAGGCAGGTCATTCCAAAGTCTAGGAGCTTTAACTTAAAAGTCAGACTCAGAGTCATCTTTGTGTCTAGAGAAGCATTTGAGGATGTGAGGGAGTATTGTGTAAGTGTGTTGTGTAACATACAACATTTACAAGATCCCTCAGGGCTGTGAAAGTAGTCAGTAAGATTTTGTCACCAGGGAACCTGTTTCTTCATTCTATTTGCTCAGTTTTGAATTAGCTGTAGAATTTTTTGAGGCCTGATAGCAGAGAGTTACACTACTCCAGTCAGAGGGTGATGGTTCAAATTTTGAGACTCATTAAAACAGTACAGTGGACAAAACTAATGGGATGTCCATTTGAAAGTGAAGGGGCCTAAAAAGTTTAGTGTGACTTGAACCTTGTGCAAGTACCTTCATGATCAAACACTAAGTGAGAATGAAATTAAATGAATATGGAGGGAACTTGATGATAATGAATACCAATGATTACCAACTAGGCAGCAACAACTTTGTAGTCATTTTATTAATTGCAATTTTTTTGGTAACATGTGATAAAGAACAATATAAACTGAAATGGGCCATTCTTTACCATGTCACCCAGGTTTCTACCTATTTTTGAAGCCCTGTCTTGCAGAATGGACCTTTTTCAAAATCTAGTTCTAGCATCTTAAATAAATCTGTAAACATTATGTTTATATAAAGCATATTCTAACATAAAATGTGTTTAATTCAAACTATAACCCGACTAACCCCCAGCCCATCTGGTGCTGGATCATGTGACTGTGCTGGGATTAAAACAGAATTCAAAAAGATGAATGTGACCTATTCAGTAACAGGACCAGGTGTCTCTAAATCTTGCAGGCGATATATTTGTTGTTGCTTCAAAATAACAGTGATGAATTGTAATAGGTTTGGAATTAACATTTAAAGATGAACCTGAATAGCAGAAGAACATCTGGTCTGTAAGATCTGTGTGTTAGCACCTTTTAACTTTGCTTCTAAGATGTTGGTGTTAATTCTGTTTGTCTCGTCTTTCTGTTCTTGATTGTTTGTGTGAGAGTGAATGGAGACTACTGTCGAAATCTCTACTGTGCAGCAGGGACACTGTTGTTGTGGGAGGTCAAGGGCTGATATACATCATGGAATGATGGATGCATTTTTATTGACATCGGGTTTTGTGACTAACAGGAAAACACAAAATGAAGTTTAAAAGGGTGATCATAGAACCACAGTAAAAACAAGCCCATTTTTTTATTGAACATTTCAAAAGATTTTCAGCAAAGGTTCTATATTCTTCTGTACATAATCAAACTTCATAATCACTATGTTTACAACTGATACAGACTTAAAATCTGTTTCCATCCAGCGGACCACCCACTGTCACCATGTGAGAACAAATGTGTCCAACCAGTCGTCACCACCCCCACAGAGAATCCAAAAAATACTTTTGCCTCATTCTGTAAAAAATGTCTTTTCTAGTCGTGTGCCAATTAGGCTTTGTTAAAACTTCCGCAGAGGAAACTGAGACTTGTCACTGAACCCATATGTTTCTAATTACAGTCCCAGCCCTCAAACAAACAGATATTTCTGTTTGTGAATCCTTGAGTTGAATGACTAGTTTTTGCCAAAGAGGTTGAGCAAAAAAATACTATCTATGAAAAAGGTTTGATCATAGTGTGACCGCAGCAGACCACAAAATATGGTGAAGTCCGTCACATATGGACCCTAGAATCAAACTCATAAATTATGAACAGTATAAAATGAAACCAATATTTTACCAATATTTATCTATATGCAAAATATCGTATGTATCAAAATGTGGCAGTACTGTGGATCCACTGCAAAGAAAAGTACCAGAAGTGTTTTTTTACAAGAGTAACTGCTGATCTGGATAAATTCAATTTTTGCACAGGGCTATCTCTGTGATACAGTAACTGCCTGAGAGGGAGAAATATCTATATGAAACTGGTATAGTCAGGTTCCAGTTGTTTTTCAGTACTCACTGTTATTTGGACAAGGTTTCTGTCAGTTAACAGATTACATTCCTCTACATTAGTGGAGGAAAGACATGTACTCAAGCGGTCCGATCTTTGTGTGCCTTCCACGTAAGTATGAACGTGCAGGGAACCTCTAGATATGAAAACAGATAGTAATGTCATTGCAGCTGAAATATCAACTTGTCTAATTAAGTGAGAAAGGCATCTAAATACCAGGGACACAGTATTCTTTTGCTGTACAATGCGGAAGCAAAATCGGAAGCTAGAAACTTTTTTTGGTGCCAGCCGAGCAATTATTATTGAGCTGAACGGGCACCATTTTCGGTTCGGTATCCAGCTCTTATAATACATCCATGGTAGTGCCTGGTTTTAAAAGTGAAGCCAATTCGGAAGTGCCTTAAACCTGCATTCTCTCTAATGGCCAGATGTCTGATCATATGGAAGTCTATGAGAAAATGACCCTGCTTCTCACTTAATTTATTACCCCAGTAAACACTTTGCCAATGAGTTTATGGTTCAATCGCTAGTTTCAAGTCTTCTTCAATACATCATGATGTTCATTTTGTAAATTATGGCCACATTTAAAGTAAAATAGAGATAAAGCAGTGTATGCTTTTGGATGTGGATAACTTTTGATTGAGAAGTCGCTACCATGGTGAAAATGGTGAAAATGTTGATTACATAACGTAACCAATGCATAACCCCAGATTCACAGAGTATAGGCATAGCCTGCTGCTATTTCACAGTGTTTTCAGTTCATGAAGGTTAATTGTAACATTTTGGTCGCCTAAAAAAGTCTTGTTCAGTGTTTGGTTGTGATAAAAGACCCTCTAAGGAGTCGGATGTTCAGTTTTTCCAGTAAGTACATTTTGTTGTAATGGTTTTAGGCCTGTTTTTCAAAAGTGAAAATTGGCATTAGCATTATCACAGTTAACCATAGACTGTAAATGCTTTGTGCTAACCAAGTTAGCAGCTAGCTCTAGGGTCAACTCCACCCTCTCGTCCAAATATGGTCACTTCTGGCTCCAAAAATCAAAGATGGTGATGGTCAAACCCAAGATGGCGACGGTCAAATCGCTAAACTCGAGGCTTCAAAATGGCAGTCCACAAACCAGTGGGTGATGTCATAGTGACTACGTCCATAATTTTTACAGTCTACGCTCCTAACAGACACTTATTTCATCTACACAAACAAGGTGCGAGACATCTCGACAAAGACATCTTACTTAAAACAGAACAATGTGGTTACAGCATATAAAAGCTCATTGATAATGTCAAGAGTGTATCATGTTCTTTTAAAGGCAAAATTGATCTGTTGAATATACTTCTACACTGGATTAATGATTATCAAAGTATTAATACAATAATATAGTAATCATTTCTAATGTCATTTTTTCCTCCACAGGAGACACACCTGCAGGTAAGTGAACCAGCATAAGAAGTCAGGTGCAAGAAGAGAGAGACGTGTTTATTTTTTAAATCTTATTTCTCTATGAAGTGCAGAGAGTTAAGTGTGATTTTGAGATAAAGCTGCAGAACAATAGTGAAAGCAAACTGATTCTAAAGAGACAGAGTTGTTTTTCTTGGAATGGAGACCCTTCCAAGAAAAACAACTCTGAAGAAAATAAAAGACATATTCCCACATGCAGGGCACAAGACTTGTGATGTTGTAGAGCAAGCTGAACTGTAATTTTATACTGACTGAAATACAAGTGGCCAAAACAAAGCTCAATGTGGCTTAGTAAACTTTCTGTGACAGTAAATGAGAAATTTAGACTAGTTAGTTCATAGCTTTTATGACTTCTTTAGGTGTGGTGCCACTGCTGACCCTGTGCCCCTCTATGTACAGTATGGGTGTTGAACTGTGTATTCTATGATTTTACTGTGATGGTAGATGTACTTTGTCAGAGGTGAAACTGCAGACACAGTTATGGTTGTGGTTCATCACCAAGTGCACTTTGTTTGTAGTCACACTCACAGCTGAATGAAGTTCTCTTCTTTGATGTGTAGGGTATAAATACGGGACGAACTTCACTCTCTCCAGCGGAAACAACAACTGTCATAACTTTTCATCACCATGGTTTCTGATCAGCATCTGTCGGGATCATTGACTGTATAAAAATATTTATATACTACATAATAATTCTTTATCTACAGTCAATGGTCGGGAGCAGCAACGGCTGCCATCATCCACCAGCTGTTGCAAGATGAGAGGAGGAGATCTTCCAGACAACCAAGTCATTCTTTTTTTTTTTTTTTTAATGTTTTTATCATCAACAATGCCTTTCTTCTTTTTGTACTAACAGTAATGAATGTTTTTCCACTGAAACAATAAATGTGTTTACCTTTTCCTTTATAAGTCGGTAGTCATAAGTAGTTAGCTCATTCCACTAATTGGGATATAACAACTGGAGGTTGTGAACATCCTTGTCTCTGTCAAACTTTTTTTTTTTTTTTAAATGTATCAATTTTCCATTGTGAATCAATTAAACAACTTATAGAAGTTCCTGTCCAAACCAATTATGTATACATATAAAAAATGACACCACTTTAAAACATAGGTAGACTTACAACATATAGGTAGACTTCAACACCCCCCCAATGTGGGCAGTGAGGTGGCAGACTTGAGCCCATGAAAAAAAACAATATTATAATACTAAAATTACTCCCAAGCCTCTTTGCTTGCATTTCTTTTCTTTGTAAACGTCTTCTCGGTTTGCATTCTTATGTTTATAAGCTGCTTGGTTTTAGCAACAATCCCTGGAAATATAAAATACTTTGCACTACAGTCACCTTCACACCTGCCCTTGATCATGTTTGTTTGCCCTGCCCTGCTTCCTGAGTCTTCTTCCCAACCTGCCATTGTGTCTTGCCACCTGTTCTTTGTTGTCTGATTAGTTATCTTATCAGTTTGTATTTAAGTACAGTTTGATTTGTTCTGCTTAGTCTGCTTTGTTCCTGTGTCTCAACTTCTGTTGACTTTTTCAATAAATATTCTGCGTTTGATCCCATCTGCCTGCTGTCTTTTGCATTTGGGTCCACCTGCTCCGCTCTCCTTGTGACAGTGGGTCGGGTGGCTGGTTAGATAGATAGATAGATGCCAAAAAGTGGACCTAACTGCAGGAAATACACCAGTGTCATGATGTTGGGGCGTTGCTAGTTAAGCATCTACTGTTGTGTCTACATCTCTGGCTCTCACTGACTGTATTTAACACTGTTTTAGGGATGAGCTTAAATTTGCTGCATGTAGCATGTTAGCATATATAAATCACATCATATCCAGCACCAAAATGTGATCAGCAAAAAGACTGTCCGCCTCTAATGATCACAGAACTATGGCAACTTTCCATCAAAAATGAGAGTATTCATATCTGAAGCTGGTTATGAAAAACTGAAAAGAATATTCTGTGGGGTTTGTCAGTATCTTGGGAGGGGTTGGTTGGTTTTTCACATATTTTTCTATTGTATCTCCCTTCTTTTCTTTTGTTATTGTTGCATTTACTGGTATTTTATTACTTATATTCTTCTGTACATGTTACTTGTTGCTGTGTTCATTTTAATGCACAGCACATTCAGTATAAGGCCTAATGAAATGTGCTATATATTTAAAATGACTTAAATTTAATAAATAAACCAAATTTAAACACAATGCAACAGTAGATGTTGCTTCATTTCTCAAATATTGACTCATTGTAGTAAAATATTACAGTACTTACAGTATATTTACTACCTTTACGCATGTATACAGCTTATTATATCTTACCAATGTCACTGAAATAAAATCTTCACTGTGTGTGCAGATGAAATGATCATGCATCCAAAATCCAATACCTAACAACTATCTATATACTGTGCACATTGTAAAAACTCTGGCTTTATTCAGCTACAAATAACTGCAGTGTGGAAGAATCAACCATACAGGAAGTACGAAGCAATCAGGTTTCCTCCATGTCTGGATTTATGACAATGATGTCAGTGAGGTGGAGCTAACTGCGAAATGAAAGCCATTTTTCTGAGAAGCTATCCACTAGAGGGAGCTCTATGTACACCAGCCAAACACAGAGTAAATAAAGGGCCACGCAAATATGATGACTGATGATCATAGCCAGACATGATCATCCAATGACAAGGTTGAATAACGTCCTCTCAATGCATGATCATACCTAGAGATGATCCTCAGTTAAATCCTACCAGAACATGTGTCTGTTGCTGTAATCAAACCTGTGACCTTTTGGTGATGGGTAGGTTTTCCCAGCATGCCCCCTGTTCCTCATACCCTGACAGTGAACATTAGGCAAACCAGGCAGACACAGAATACATTCATTCTTATCTGTATAATTTTGATACATGGGAGCTTTGCATATTGCTGACTCACTACACTGCCCTGTGTGATTACCAGCACAGCATCTCCAGTGATGATGGGCTACAGTTTCATTACATGTATGCACTATGAGCATGTACGTAATATGTCAGAGCTTACAAATTTGTTCTTATAATGTGAAATCAAGCATATTCTGAAAAAGTGTATCGTCTGGTTTCCTTTACTTTGTGTATTACATTGTATTTCATGGTTTTGAATACTAAATTTATGCAAATGAAGTAGCTTCTGGGTCACTCCACACTGTACACCTGCTTGGATCATCTTCATGTGACGTTAAGAAAAAAAAAGATTGATGGGAAATGTAGTCCCTTACTATGCACCATACTTTACTCCATACAAGTTATGCAATTCATGTTATTTCCACTTTTTAATTAGGCAGTTTCAAATCTTGCAAGACTATAGACATCAAAGGTAAATTAGCACTGAATAAAAATTGTTTAGTGAATCTGTGCAAACACATAGATAGCCAGTTTTTGTGCAGGCTCTGTGTTTTGAAATGCACAGTGTAGAGGAGGCACATTCTGTTGTGTTATGCTGCCACCTGGCGGTACTTTTTGGAATTATTTTCACATGGACAGCTAATGTGGACACACACAGTATATCACTGAAATATGGTAATGTAGATGCTGCAGCACATTACATGGTTTACAGTACATGAAGTATTAAATTATCCATTTTCACAGGAAATTCTGCTGCTGGTATAGAGTAAGTATCAGAACAAACTTATAATGAGGAGTATTTTGTACCATGTTGTCAAGTGCAGATGATGAAGGTGAATGGAATGTAATTATAAGGAAAAGCAGTGCCAGCTTCATTCTTGTTGTTTGCAGCCCCTGAGGAATGAAAAATTGATGTAACAACCCAGCAAATGTGTGAGATAGGATAACAGCTCACAAGAAAGCAGCAGCTGCAAATATTAAGATTAAACAGATGTATTCTAAATTCTACATTTGGTTGCAGATGATGTATTATTCTTCATGAATAATATTTTGTAGTCTGAAGAAGAATGCTTTAAATCAAAAGAAATTTGAGTCAGAATGTAAATTTAGGTAAAAACAGACCTTTGGCTGGTATGAATAAAACTTCAAGGAAATGGTGTTATAAGAATTGTCTTAATCTTTGATTTATGAGTCAAAAAATCTCACAGTGCCAAACCCAAACTAATTCTGATCAAAGTTGATTTTAAGTGCTGATTAAGTGCTGCTAAATAAGGACTACAATTATGTCTACCCACAACACCTCCCTCTGAATCAGACAATAGCAAGCCTCCAAAGGTTATCAGAGCTGCATCACAGCTTCATGCGTATGCGTATATTAACACTACCCATTATTCATTGTATCCAACATATGCTTCAATATACTGAAACATGCAAGAAGCTTGTGAAAGATATTTCCCCAACAGTTATGCTGACATTATCAGTGTATGCTATACGAGATATTATTCATACAAGATTAAAGGAGGATATAGTAACCATTTAAAGACAGATGTCAATCAGATGTATGTTTAAGAACTCAGGGGTTGACCTGAAAACCATGAAAAGTTTATACTGAGAAGTTTATATATTTACCTGTTTAATTTGTAATTTTTATGTTTTATTATTCTTTGTATTTCAAACTCAGCTGAATTCTTGTATTTCACAGCTCAGCAGTTTATATAGTAATTATTGCACTTTTTAGGGTACATTTAAATGCGGTTACTGTGAACATCAAGAGGAATCACACTAACATGTAAACATTTAATTGATCATCATACATTGAAAAAATATGGAAAATATGGAGAGTGTGTATTTGCTGCCCCTGCTGGTTACTGTAAACTAACTGCTGTTAATTCTAAGAATAAGAACAAAGATATTAGAATTTTGACAGGTTTAGGACCTAATTTTTAACTTTTGGTGACTGTATACATGCACTGTTGTATACTGGCCCTGGTGACTGTGTTGGAAGACATCAGATCTCAGTAAAAAAGCAATATTACAAGTTGTGCACTTAAATTTTGACTTGAGTAAAAGTACAAAAGTATTAACATCAAAATATACTTAAAGTACCACAAATAAAACTACTCATTATACAGAATGGCCCATTTCAGAATAATGATTTTTATTTTATTGGATTATAATTATTCATGCATGAATATGTACATCACTTTAATATTGCACCTTATAAAGGTGGGGCTAATTTCAATTACTGTGAATTTCCTCCTGGGGATCAATTTTATCTTAAACTACAATAATAACTCAATTTATTTGTTGATCACATTTGTATTATTCATCTGAAACTGAAAAGTAACTAGCAATTTAAGTTATCAGATGAATGTAGTGGAGTAAAAAGTAAAATACTTCATCTGAATTGTAGTGGAGTACAAGAATAAAATGGACATACATGCATGAGTAAAGTTTGGGTTTTCAGGTCTTTCCTTTAATCTGTCTGTAGATCTATTAAAATGTGAATGTTAACGTAACTCAACACCGATTGCTCATAAACTTTAACTACTATATTTTTCAACAGAATTTACGGACTTTAGTGCATAAATATAAACAAAATGTAGTGCATAATTTGAGATTTTCTCAAATATTTAGAAACAGAAACACCAATGCCACATTGATGTACAAACTTTATGTTGCACCTTAGTTCAGTTAAAATCATTTGGAATCAGGACAATTAAGAAACAGAATGTATTTTATTTGATGTTCTTTTTAAAAAAAACTTATTTACAGCATGGAATATTTAGTAATGTGGGTCTGATGGTTGCAGGAATGGTCCAGGTCTTCTACAGCAGCGTGCAGATTTTTCTTGGGCTCACTCCAGCTGTCTCATTGGAGGTGTTGTCTGCTCCACCAGCCTCTCTTCCAGCTGTACATTGCACAACCTTTATGCTGGAAAAATTTCAGTGAATACAGGTGAGATGTTACAGCTAAAAGCATGAGAAGCACGGGAAAAATGTGAATATTCTTAAACCTGCACCAGATAAAAATAAAATACAATTAATAAAATAAAACAATATGTCAGCTGACTGAAAAGAGACTGCATGAGAGAAAAGTCACTGTATGCAACCCAGAGGATGAATTTAGATGTATACAAAGCTGGTTAGTTCATACTGGTTAGTATCAGTGAACAGTACAAAAACTTCAAGTGAACCATAACAATAATATAAAAAAGACATCTTTGCATCTCTGCATTTAAAATTGTACTTAATTTGACGAAAGTATTCTTTAAACTATACATTTATTTTATACATTTATAGTTTCCCTTTGGAAACATGCATTTATTCTGCTGTACAGACAGTAAAATATGTAAAATTGTGGTAATATGTTACCTTGTGGGAGGACGTTTTTCTCAAAGCATCCCCTCATGTTACCAGCTGGCCGGTACTGCCCAACCACAAAGACTTTTTTGCCATCAGTGGCCAGGCCCACACCCAGTTCAGTGCTTTCTTTCCACACCACCTGAGTAAAATGACCTGCAGGAAGAAACACAGTGCAGTGCAGTGTTGTCAGAGTGTGCTGCTGTGATTCTAACTTGCAAATGAAGACTCATTTTCTACTAATTCTGCTTTAAATGCAAAGGCATTTTGGAGTTGTACCTATGTTTTACATCTGTTGGAAAACACGCCATCATAATGTTGTATAGCTACTTTTGTAATTCATAAAATTAAGGTTAATACCATAAACCTTTGATTTTGATCAATCTGTCCCCAACAAATTACTGCAGAGCAACACATTTGTACCTTAACTTTCTTTTTCTCATGTCTTATTCTTAAAGTGATAAATATGAAGTGATACATTTTTACTCATTTACATATTTTAATCTCTATTTATGGCATGAATATGAAACTCATCAGGTGGGTTTTTACCAGTACTGCCACTGTATCCAGGCCTGCTCCAGTTGTAATCCTTGATCTCATTGTACCATGACTCAACAGCTTCTTTTCCTGAAACATGAAAGAGAGAAAAAAGCATAATAGCAAATTATGAACACAAAATGCACATTTGAAGTGATGCTTGGGAGTTTGATTTCTACAGCTTAAACAGAGCTGCCACCATAAGCTACTGGTTATAGCAGAACAAGTTAGGCTGTAGCTGCAAACCCCCCCAGTTTGCTGACATTCGAAGGTGTGTGTTTTATTGCTTAGTAATTCAACTTTTCATTTTTAACAGGAGAATATTTATTCTATATTATTCTTGCAACAGTCTCACTTTAAAAAGCGCTGTGATTTTGAAAGGCTAGCAGGTGAACAAATGAATCAACCAGCAATCAACTTGGAATGAATGTGATTAGGCAGAGGTTTAATAAAAGAATGAATTGATGAAAGGATGCAAAAGAGTCAGGTTGTGTGTATCATCCACCTGTCAGTTTAAGGGGTGCAGAGCTCGACATTTGAGAGATGTTCTCTCCGTCCTTCATCTCGCTGTCCTCCGTCTTGCTGTGTTTCATGGAGCCGATTTGAAGCAGGTGATCAGCCCACTTCTGAGCTGCAGCGTTCAGCTCACTATTATAGGTCAACGGCTGCGCACCGTGCTTTGCCCTGTAGGCGTTGTGGGTTTCCAGGAACTCCTGCTTAAAGCTTGCATCTGTAGAAAAAAAGACATTATCAATGGATGAGCTTTTAGTGCTTAGAGGAAATATGCTGTGCAATTACTGAGGCTGGCATATTCAAAGATAGTGGATATAGACAGGATGAATCATGCCATATGATAATACAAATCACCATAATGATGATACCTTTATGTTCTTATAGTGTGATAAACAGTGCACTAACCTGCCATTGTGTTTGTGGTGATGAAGGCTGAAATGAAGTAAGAATACAGTTGAGAAGAATCAACAAAAACACAATCCAACAGATTTTTATCTAGTATCAAAAAAGTCAAAAATTGTCAAAGTATCAGCCAGGTGCCAAGACAGAGTCTAGTGGTGAGAAAGGAGTCATTTCATCATGTGGAGGGCCCATCTACCAGCAGTAAACACAAATACCTTCCTGTTACTACAGTAATCTGATAGCACTTACCTGAGTGTTTTCCTGAGGTCTGCAAAGATACAGTTCCTCTAGCTGTCTTGGAGCCTGTATTTATATGCATGAGTTGGACCTCTAACTCCCTCCTCATTTTCATATAGGAGGAGACAGACAGCCAGCCCTTGCCTGTAATTATTTCACCTGGCCACTTATCCTTTTTGAGATAACTCACAGAGTGCACAGTGTTGTTTGCAGGATATTCTCACATTCTGCAAATGCAGGTTCATTCTTTTTGTCATATTTGTCTCTCTTATCACAGATTCCCCAGAAAGCCCAGAGACATTAGCAAAGAATGTGCATAAAAAATATTGTTTTTAGACAGTGGAAAGGTACTCAAGCAGGTGATAATTAGTAGGTGTATTTCTGGTTTCTTGGTATTTAAGATTTGCTTGTGACTGTGTTAATCCATAGATAATAACCAGGTGTATTGTGTATTGCTCAGTCTTGGTCACCACCCTCTAAGTGACTTTTAACTGATTAATAAGGCAATTACATAGCTGTATACATCTTTTGCCAAAGAAAACACGTAAATAGACGACATAGGAGTGAAGGCATGTTGAGATATTGTAAAAGAGGTTGTGGCTTTAACAAACTGAGGCCTGAATTTAACACAGACAAAAGCACATGACTCTCATTAGCTGGCTATACAAAACCACTCCAAGGCCCTTAATGCATGCTTATGTTTACCACAAATCCAACGAATATTGCACTAATCATAGTACCAGGATGAGTTGCACACCCCACAACTCTACAATGAACTCTCACTCTGAATGTTTAGAACATCATTGGTGTAGCTTGCTCACAAAATGTAAAGTTGTTATATAATTGTGGTTTTGTGTTACAGGGGAGTTTTGACACCAAGTGAGGAACACTTCCCTTTAATAGAAGTAACACTGCATCAGGAAATGGAGCTTCATCGTTCATTTATTTGCAACCTCTGGATTAGCACAATAGGGCTCTGACACAGATCGCTATGGAATATAATAAAATAAAATAAGAAAAGAAAAGAATTCAGAGTTGACCAGCACCACTTACTTCATCCGACAATACACTGCATTGGCAAATCAAATATGCAAGTGCACATTGCTGGGAAATGATGTAGTTATGTTTATATATTTGATAAGTCTCATTAAGATTGAGATCTCCTTTACAAAAGAGACTGAAAAACAACAGACATACTGTATACACTCACTGAAGACTTTATTAGGAACACCTGTGCTATCTAATGCAATCCAATACAACAGCTCTGCTGTAAATTCTACTTTTATGAAACTTTGGTCATTGTCAGAAAGGTGATAATTCTACTTTATGTTTATTATTGAGGTATTAAGCTTGCTGTTGTATTGGATTGCATTAGATTGCACATGCTCCTAATAAAGTGTACAGTGAGTGTATACAACATTACAAAAAGAATTCAGTCACACAAAGCGTCCATTTTACAGACACACAAACACACTAAAAATGAACAAATATTAAAATTATCAACAACAAACAAACAAAGTCAGTTCTCACTCAAGTTTTGGTTGAAACAAAGATTTCCGTTGATCAAGTACGAACATCAAACCTTGAGAATGAAGTACATTTAGTCTTTTTTGGATTTGCAAGGCATTATGTAATTCTACTGTTGACATAGAGGATAAAATGTAACTGCAGTACATCTCTATTTCATATTATTATAAACCCATGTGCAGTGTGTTGGTTTCTTTTTATTCTTTGGAGCTTAAAACTCATGGATGTCTTATTGAAACCGGCCACCCTTCATCACATTTCATCATCTCACCAACACGGCCCCACCATCCCCTCGTGGCCCTTTCATGCAGTAGATGGTGATGTTATTCAGGCCGTTCATTGTTCGGGCTTAACCTGACGCACCAGATGATTTGTTACACAGAACCGTCTGAGAGGTCATCCTTGGAAACTGTTTGGAAAAGGGCAGGCACTTTCAAAAAATACTTGGCAGGTGATTGGGCTCTCTATCACTGTCTATCACCATCTTATCTTGTGAGGCAGTTGGATTCCTAAGAATCCTCATAGGACGCTGATTGGTCTGAACCACCGGTGGTGTGTGTGGCATTGCGCAATACTGCTCTCACTGTCAGTAATTTGACAACATGTTTGTGTTTATTAAAGCTCTTTCCACTTTAATGTCTATCATTCATAATTCATGCCCTGTAGCCATTACTACAAGTCTGTAAAGCTCTAAATCTTAAATTGACTGTACTTATATAATACTTTTCTGACTTAATTGACAAGGCAGATTACAATTTGTTGTTTGCTGTCATTCATCAAATGGAGCATTAGCTCTCTAATTTACATTTGACATTGAACTTGGTGCAAATTAGCCATTCTGGGTTCACATGCCATTTAATATTCATCAATCCACACACTTTAATTTTCCCACAGAAATGCAAACCACAAAAATGAAACATCCTGTTTGGCCAATGTGAGTTTCTATCAGATAGCTGTTCTCTGAAGTGAGATGGGATGCCAAAGAGATGTCATCTTGCTAAAATGATAATTTTTTTCCTTGATAAGAGATTATTTGCGGCATGGAGAGAAACATCACTCTAGCTATTGCCCTGATGTACTTGAGGTGGTAACAGCACTGCTCTGCCTGTCGTGGGTGCATCCCATCCTCCAGATCTGGGAGGATGAGTACTTCTTCCACCACTGTGTATCGGGTACAGTCTCCATTCCAAGAGAAACAGCAACTGCCATAACTTTTTTTCACCATAGTTTCCGATCAGCATATGTCGGGATCGTTGACTGTAGATAAATATTTATGTACTTAAAATTAATCTTTATCTACTGTCAATGGTTGGGGTGGCAACTGCTGCCATCATCATCCAGCTGTTGCAAGATGAGAGGACATCTTCCAGAAGGCAAAGACATTTTTTTTTAGTGTTTTTATTATCAAAAACACAAAATGCATTTCTTAGGTATAGACCACATCAGTACACTCCTTGCATAGTGATCCTTTTGTACAAGTGCATCAAATATCCTGCGTTATATTGTCATTTGTCAAATTTCACAAGCAAATGGCAATACAATGCACAGTAACACTGCAAGTATTATTGAAAGCCTATTGTGCATTAATAGAATGCATCTGTGGTAATTACATTTGTGTACAAACATTAATGAATGTGTTTACCTTTTCCTTTATAAGTCTGTAGTCATAAGTATAGTTAGCTCATTCCACTAATTGGGATATAACAACCAGAGGTTGTGAACATCCTTGTCTGGAGATATGAAGGATAACAATCTAAACAACTTATAGAAATTCCTGTCCAAAACAATTGGGCTGTTGAGCATATATATATATATAAGCCTCTTGGTTTGCATTTCTTTTCTTTGTAAATGTCTTCTCGTTTTGCATTCTTATGTTGAAGCTGCGCGGTTTTAGCAACAATCCCTGTAAATATACAATACTTTGCCATTAAATGAGCATGTCTACTGTTTTCTAGACCAGAGAACGGTATATTTTATCTTAAATGCAATATAACCTTTCATTTTTTAACATCTGCGTGGCAATATTAAATGTCTATGTAAGTCTGAGCAGTTTATGAGTAAATGTTTGTATGGGTGGTCGCATGGAACTTAACATTTGTACGGAGCGTCTCCCATGACGAACACAATAGGTGTTGCACGTTGGTTTGGGCTGGCACTTAATATGGTGGACCCTCCACATTAACGTGTAAATGGAGTGGAGGTGGGTCGGGAGAGGGTGTAGGGGCTACTTTGGAAAAGGCCCATCTACTCCGCCTCTTTGCCCATTCATCGCCAGATTGTTGTTTCAGGCACACTGATAGTACACGTTTCAGGCAAGGTTACAAGGTGTTGGACTTTAATTAATTGCTGTCTCTTGTTCTAGTGCTCCTGGATTACAACCCTGCCTACTTGCATACCTGCTGTCCAACCCATTACCACCTGCCACCAGCAGCCAACCCACGCCATTTCCCCCTCATTCATCATCATCCTCCAGCCCTCTGCCCAGGGGCGGATTTAGTGATTTGGGGGTCCCCTCTCTCTAAATGGGAATGTTTGTATTGGCAATGGTAGAAGAACTACCAAAACCTTTCAGTAAGTAAGTTAGTAAAGTAAAACTATTAATACTGCATGGTAAAAATATTGTAAAAGTCCTGCATTCAAATTTTCACTTAAAAGTGAAGAGTGAAAGAGAGGCATTATCCGCACAATGTACTTAAATGTACTTGCATTCAAGGTGGACTTCTTAATTCAGGTTAATGCTGGATAGATTAATCAATAATAATGCATCATATATTATTTGTTATATTTGAACATAACTAGTAACATTTATCTGTCAGGTAAATGTGGTGGTACAATGTTTTCCTCTGAAGTAGAAGTATACAGTTTATGAAATGCTTTGGGGGCCTTTTGTAAGTTATTTTGGGGTACAATGAGTTAGAATAGTTACATAATTCAGTATTTGTCATATCTAAACATCATAATAAATCTATAGCTGTTTGAGGCCCCTTTAGTTGGGAGCCCCAGACAGTTGAAACCTTGCCTAATGATAAAGGCTGCCCCTGCCTCTGCCCTGGCCAGCTTCTCCACTGCTCCTTCCACCTCCATTCCCCACATCCTGGCAATAAAAGCTTTTAATCATCTCCATCTTCCTCTGAGTCTTCATTTGGGTCCACCTTATAAAACCATAACAAACACGACTTAATGAACAAAGTTTGCTGCCTAAATCTACTCAGGCAGGTCATTCCAAAGTCTAGGAGCTTTAACTTAAAAGTCAGACTCAGAGTCATCTTTGTGTCTAGAGAAGCATTTGAGGATGTGAGGGAGTATTGTGTAAGTGTGTTGTGTAACATACAACATTTACAAGATCCCTCAGGGCTGTGAAAGTAGTCAGTAAGATTTTGTCACCAGGGAACCTGTTTCTTCATTCTATTTGCTCAGTTTTGAATTAGCTGTAGAATTTTTTGAGGCCTGATAGCAGAGAGTTACACTACTCCAGTCAGAGGGTGATGGTTCAAATTTTGAGACTCATTAAAACAGTACAGTGGACAAAACTAATGGGATGTCCATTTGAAAGTGAAGGGGCCTAAAAAGTTTAGTGTGACTTGAACCTTGTGCAAGTACCTTCATGACCAAACACTAAGTGAGAATGAAATTAAATGAATATGGAGGGAACTTGATGATAATGAATACCAATGATTACCAACTAGGCAGCAACAACTTTGTAGTCATTTTATTAATTGCAATTATTTGGTAACATGTGATAAAGAACAATATAAACTGAAATGGGCCATTCTTTACCATGTCACCCAGGTTTCTACCTGTTTTTGAAGCCCTGTCTTGCAGAAGGGACCTTTTTCAAAATCTAGTTCTAGCATCTTAAATATTTCTGTAAATATTATGTTTATATAAAGCATATTCTAACATAAAATGTGTTTAATTCAAACTATAACCCGACAAACCCCCAGCCCATCTGGTGCTGGATCATGTGACCGTGCTGGGATTAAAACAGAATTCAAAAAGATGAATGTGACCTATTCAGTAACAGGACCAGGTGTCTCTAAATCTTGCAGGCGATATATTTGTTGTTGCTTCACAATCACAGTGATGAATTGTAATAGGTTTGGAATTAACATTTAAAGATGAACCTGAATAGCAGACAAACATCTGGTCTGTAAGATCTGTGTGTTAGCACCTTCTAACTTTGCTTCTAAGACGTTGGTGTTAATTCTGTTTGTCTCGTCTTTCTGTTCTTGATTGTTTGTGTGAGAGTGAATGGAGACTACTATCGAAATCTCTACTGTGCAGCAGGGACACTGTTGTTGTGGGAGGTCAAGGGCTGATATACATCATGGAATGATGGATGCATTTTTATTGACATCGGGTTATGTGACTAACAGGAAAACACAAAATGAAGTTTAAAAGGGTGATCATAGAACCACAGTAAAAACAAGCCCATTTTTTTATTGAACATTTCAAAAGATTTTCAGCAAAGGTTCTATATTCTTCTGTACATAATCAAACTTCATAATCACTATGTTTACAACTGATACAGACTTAAAATCTGTTTCCATCCAGCGGACCACCTGCTGTCACCATGTGAGAACAAATGTGTCCAACCAGTCGTCACCACCCCCACAGAGAATCCAAAAAATACTTTTGCCTCATTCTGTAAAAAATGTCTTTTCTAGTCGTGTGCCAATTAGGCTTTGTTCAAACTTCCGCAGAGGAAACTGAGACTTGTCACTGAACCCATATGTTTCTAATTTCAGTCCCAACCCTCAAACAAACAGATATTTCTGTTTGTGAATCCTTGAGTTGGATGACAACCAAAGAGGTTGAGCAAAAAAATGCTATCTATCAAAAAGGTTTGATCATAGTGTGACCGCAGCAGACCACAAAATATGGTGAAGTCCGTCACATATGGACCCTAGAATCAAACTCATAAATTATGAACAGTATAAAATGAAACCAATATTTTACCAATATTTATCTATATGCAAAATATCGTATGTATCAAAATGTGGCAGTACTGTGGATCCACTGCAAATAAAAGTACCAGAAGTGTTTTTTTACAAGAGTAACTGCTGATCTGGATAAATTCAATTTTTGCACAGGGCTATCTCTGTGATACAGTAACTGCCTGAGAGGGAGAAATATCTATATGAAACTGGTATAGTCAGGTTCCAGTTGTTTTTCAGTACTCACTGTTGTTTGGACAAGATTTCTGTCAGTTAACAGATTACATTCCTCCACATTAGTGGAGGAAAGACACGTACTCAAGTGGTCCGATCTTTGTGTGCCTTCCACGTAAGTATGAACGTGCAGGGAACCTCTAGATATGAAAACAGATAGTAATGTCATTGCAGCTGAAATATCAACTTGTCTAGTTAGGTGAGAAAGGCAACTAAATACCAGGGACACAGCAGTCTTTTGCTGTACAATGCAGAAGCAAAACCGGAAGCTAGAAACTTTTTTTGGCGCCAGCCGAGCAATTCTTATTGAGCTGAACGGGCACCATTTTCGGTTCGGTATCCAGCTCTTATAATACATCCATGGTAGTGCCTGGTTTTAAAAGTGAAGCCAATTCGGAAGTGCCTTAAACCTGCATTCTCTCTAATGGCCAGATGTCTGATCGTATGGAAGTCTATGAGAAAATGACCCTGCTTCTCACTTAATTTATTACCCCAGTAAACACTTTGCCAATGAGTTTATGGTTCAATCGCTAGTTTCAAGTCTTCTTCAATACATCATGATGTTCATTTTGTAAATTATGGCCACATTTAAAGTAAAATAGAGATAAAGCAGTGTGTGCTTTAAGATGTGGTTAACTTTTAATTGAGAAGTCGCTACCATGGCAACAATGTTGATTACATAATGTAACCAATGCATAACCCCAGATTCACAGAGTATAGGCATAGCTGCTGCTGTTTCACAGTGTTTTCAGTTCATGAAGGTTAATTGTAAAAAAGTCTTGTTCAGTGTTTGGTTGTGATAAAAGACCCTCTAAGGAGTCGGATGTTCAGTTTTTCCAGTAAGTACATTTTGTTGTAATGGTTTTAGGCCTGTTTTTCAAAAGTGAAAATTGGCATTAGCATTATCACAGTTAACCATAGACTGTAAATGCTCTGTGCTAACCAAGTTAGCAGCTAGCTCTAGGGTAAACTCCACCCTCTCGTCCAAATATGGTCACTTCTGGCTCCAAAAATCAAAGATGGTGATGGTCAAACCCAAGATGGCGACGGTCAAATCGCTAAACTCGAGGCTTCAAAATGGCAGTCCACAAACCAGTGGGTGACGTCATGGTGACTATGTCCATAATTTTTACAGTCTATGCTCCTAACAGACACTTATTTCATCTACACAAACAAGGTGCGAGACATCTCGACAAAGACATCTTACTTAAAACAGAACATGTGGTTACAGCATATAAAAGCTCATTGATAATGTCAAGAGTGTATCATGTTCTTTTAAAGGCAAAATTGATCTGTTGAGTATACTTCTACACTGGATTAATGATTATCAAAGTATTAATACAATAATATAGTAATCATTTCTAATGATATTTTTTCCTCCACAGGAGACACACCTGCAGGTAAGTTAACCAGCATAAGAAGTCAGGTGCAAGAAGAGAGAGACGTGTTTATTTTTTTAATCTTATTTCTCTATGAAGTGCAGAGAGTTAAGTGTGATTTTGAGATAAAGCTGCAGAACAATAGTGAAAACAAACTGATTCTAAAGAGACAGAGTTGTTTTTCTTGGAATGGAGACCCTTCCAAGAAAAACAACTCTGAAGAAAATAAAAGACATATTCCCACATGCAGGGCACAAGACTTGTGATGTTGTAGAGCAAGCTGAACTGTAATTTTATACTGACTGAAATACAAGTGGCCAAAACAAAGCTCAATGTGGCTTAGTAAACTTTCTGTGACAGTAAATGAGAAATTTGGACTAGTTAGTTCATAGCTTTTATGACTTCTTTAGGTATGGTGCCACTGCTGACCCTGTGCCCCTGTATGTACAGTATGGGTGTTGAACTGTGTATTCTATGATTTTACTGTGATGGTAGATGTACTTTGTCAGAGGTGAAACTGCAGACACAGTTATGGTCGTGGTTCATCACCAAGTGCACTCTGTTTGTAGTCACACTCACAGCTGAATGAAGTTCTCTTCTTTGATGTGTAGGGTATAAATACGGGACGAACTTCACTCTCTCCAGCGGAAACAACAACTGTCATAACTTTTCATCACCATGGTTTCTGATCAGCATCTGTCGGGATCATTGACTGTATAAAAATATTTATATACTACATAATAATTCTTTATCTACAGTCAATGGTCGGGAGCAGCAACGGCTGCCATCATCCACCAGCTGTTGCAAGATGAGAGGAGGAGATCTTCCAGACGGCCAAGTCATTCTTTTTTTTTTTTTTTCTTTTACTCTTTTATCATCAAAAATGCCTTTCTTCTTTTTGTACTAACAGTAATGAATGTTTTTCCACTGAAACAATAAATGTGTTTACCTTTTCCGTTATAAGTCTGTAGTCATAAGTATAGTTAGCTCATTCTGCTAATTGGGATATAACAACTGGAGGTTGTGAACATCCTTGTCTCTGTTAAACTTTTTTTTTTTTTTAAATGTATCAATTTTCCATTGTAAATCAATTGAACAACTTATAGAAGTTCCTGTCCAAACCAATTATGTATACATATAAAAAATGACACCACTTTAAAACATAGGTAGACTTATAACATATAGGTAGACTTCAACACCCCCCCAATGTGGGCAGTGAGGTGGCAGACTTGAGCCCATGAAAAAAAACAATATTATAATACTAAAATTACTCCCAAGCCTCTTTGCTTGCATTTCTTTTCTTTGTAAACGTCTTCTCGGTTTGCATTCTTATGTTTATAAGCTGCTTGGTTTTAGCAACAATCACTGGAAACATAAAATACTTTGTACTACAGTCACCTTCACACCTGCCCTTGATCATGTTCGTTTGCCCTGCCCTGCTTCCTGTGTCTTCTTCCAACCTGCCGTTGTGTCTTGCCACCTGTTCCTTGTTGTCTGATTTGTTATCTTATCAGTTTGTATTGAAGTACAGTTTGATCTGTTCTGCTTAGTCTGCTTTGTTCCTGTGTCTCAACTTCTGTTGACTTTTTCAATAAATATTCTGCGTTTGATCCCATCTGCCTGCTGTCTTTTGCATTTGGGTCCACCTGCTCCGCTCTCCTTGTGACAGTGGGTCAGGTGGCTGGTTAGATAGATAGATGCCAAAAAGTGGACCTAACTGCAGGAAATACACCAGTGTCATGATGTTGGGGCGTTGCACCAGGGGTGGGGGGCGGGGGACTAGTTCAGAATCTACTGTTGTGTCTACATCTCTGGTTCTCACTGACTGTATTTAACAGTGTTTTAGGGATGAGCTTAAATTTGCTGCATGTAGCATGTTAGCATCTATAAATCACATCATATCCATCACCAAAATGTGATCAGCAAAAAGACAGTCAGCCGCTAATGATCACAGAGCTGCATTGCAGAGATCCTGGCAGCTGGAGGCTGACTGAGAAACCACTTCCCCCAAACACTTTCAAATGCCAGCAAAGGGGAGGGATCAGGAAGCAACAGGGTTTATGGGAAATGTGGTCTCAATTAGAAAGAAAATCAGAGGCAGAATGTATTCACACTTTGAGTCTGTCTCTGAAATACAGCGATCTAGTCAGGAAGCCTGGAATCACTGATGTGGATGTGACTCTGAAAGTCAAATCAGAAACAGAACTATGGCAACTTTCCATCAAAAATGAGAGCATTCATATCTGAAGCTGGTTATGAAAAACTGAAAAAAATATTCTGTGGGGTTTGTCAGTATCTTGGAGGGTTTTGGTTGGTTTTTCACATATTTTTCTATTGTATCTCCCTTCTTTTCTTTTGTTATTGTTGCATTTACTGGTATTTTATTACTTATATTCTTCTGTACATGTTACTTGTTGCTGTGTTCATTTTAATGCACAGCACTTTCAGTATAAGGCCTAATGAAATGTGCTATATATTTAAAATGACTTAAATTTAATAAAAAAACAAATTTAAACACAATGCAACAGTAGATGTTGCTTCATTTCTCAAATATTGACTCATTGTAGTAAAATATTACAGTACTTACAGTATATTTACTACCTTTACACATGTATACAGCTTATTATATCTTACCAATGTCACTGAAATAAAATCTTCACTGTGTGTGCAGATGAAATGATCATGCATCCAAAATCCAATAACTAACAACTATCTATATACTGTGCACATTGTAAAAACTCTGGCTTTATTCAGCTACAAATAACTGCAGTGTGGAAGAATCAACCATACAGGAAGTTCAAAGCAATCAGGTTTCCTCCATGTCTGGATTTATGACAATGATGTCAGTGAGGTGGAGCTAACTGCTAAATGAAAGCCATTTTTCTGAGAAGCTATCCACTAGAGGGCGCTCTATGTACACCAGCCAAACACAGAGTAAATAAAGGGCCATGCAAATATGATGACTGATGATCATAAGCAGATATGATCATCCAATGACAAGGTTGAATAACGTCCTCTCAATGCATGATCATACCTAGAGATGATCCTCAGTTAAATCCTACCAGAACATGTGTCTGTTGCTGTAATCAAACCTGTGACCTTTTGGTGATGGGTAGGTTTTCCCAGCATGCCCCCCTGTTCCTCATACCCTGACAGTGAACATTAGGCAAAACAGGCAGACATAGAATACATTCATTCTTATCTGTATAATTTGGATACACGGGAGCTTTGCATATTGCTGATTCACTACACTGCCCTGTGTGATTACCAGCACAGCATCTCCAGTGATGATGGGCTACAGTTTCATTACATGTATGCACTGTGAGCATCTAAGTAATATGTCAGAGCTTACACATTCTAAATATGAGTAGAGTGTTTTAGCTTTAATAACATAAAACACATAATTTGTTCCTATAATGTGAAATCAAACATATTCTGAAAAAGTGTATCTACATTGTATTTCATGGTTTTGAATACTAAATTTATGCAAATGAAGTAGCTTCTGGGTCACTCCACACTGTACACCTGCTTGGATCATCTTCATGTGACGTTAAAAAAAAAAAAAAAAAAAGCTTGATGGGAAATGTAGTCCCTTACTATGCACCATACTTTACTCCATACAAGTTATGCAATTCATGTTATTTCCACTTTTTAATTAGGCAGTTTCAAATCTTGCAAGACTATAGACATCAAAGGTAAATTAGCACTGAATAAAAATTGTTTAGTGAATCTGTGCAAACACATAGATAGCCAGTTTTTGTGCAGGCTCTGTGTTTTGAAATGCACAGTGTAGAGGAGGCACATTCTGTTGTGTTATGCTGCCACCTGGCGGTACTTTTTGGAATTATTTTCACATGGACAGCTAATGTGGACACACACAGTATATCACTGAAATATGGTAATGTAGATGCTGCAGCACATTACATGGTTTACAGTACATGAAGTATTAAATTATCCATTTTCACAGGAAATTCTGCTGCTGGTATAGAGTAAGTATCAGAACAAACTTATAATGAGGAGTATTTTGTACCATGTTGTCAAGTGCAGATGATGAAGGTGAATGGAATGTAATTATAAGGAAAAGCAGTGCCAGCTTCATTCTTGTTGTTTGCAGCCCCCGAGGAATGAAAAATTGATGTAACAACCCAGCAAATGTGTGAGATAGGATAACAGCTCACAAGAAAGCAGCAGCTGCAAATATTAAGATTAAACAGCTGTATTCTAAATTCTACATTTGGTTGCAGATGATGTATTATTCTTCATGAATAATATTTTGTAGTC
This sequence comes from Thunnus thynnus, assembly GCF_963924715.1. NCBI lineage: Eukaryota > Metazoa > Chordata > Actinopteri > Scombriformes > Scombridae > Thunnus > Thunnus thynnus. The sequence goes on from NC_089518.1 coordinate 6,229,084, forward strand.
TTTCCAAATAATGTCATATAAGTTGTGTGCTCACCTCTGCCATCTAAGAGCCTGTAAACTAACCAACTTAAAAGACCTTTCTAAAATTTAAGAATGCTTTAAATCAAAAAATATTTGAGTCAGAATGTAAATTAAGGTAAAAAAAAATAAATATAAAAAAATACAGACCTTTGGCTGGTATGAATAAAACTTCAAGGAAATGGTGTTATAAGAATTGTCTTAATCTTTGATTTATGAGTCAAAAAATCTCACCGTGCCAAACCCAAACTAATTCTGATCAAAGTTGATTGTAAGTGCTGATTAAGTGTTGCTAAATAAGGATTACAATTATGTCTACCCACAATACCTCCCTCTGAATCAGACAATAGCAAGCCTCCAAAGGTTATCAGAGCTGCATCACAGCTTCATGCGTATGCGTATATTAACAGTACCCATTATTCATTGTATCACACATATGCTTCAATATACTGAAACATGCAAGAAGCTTGTGAAAGATATTTCCCCAACAGTTATGCTGACATTATCAGTGTATGCTATACGAGATATTATTCATACAAGATTAAAGGAGGATATAGTAACCATTTAAAGACAGATGTCAATCAGATGCATGTTTAAGAACTCAAGGGTTGACCTGAAAACCATGAAAAGTTTATACTGAGAAGTTTATATATTTACCTGTTTAATTTGTAATTTTTATGTTTTATTATTCTTTGTATTTCAAACTCAGCCGAATTCTTGTATTTCACAGCTCAGCAATTTATACAGTAATTATTGCACTTTTTAGGGTACATTTAAATGCAGTTACTGTGAACATCAAGTGGAATCACACTAACAACAATATTTGATTGATCATCATACATTGAAAAAATATGGAAAATATGGAAAGTGTGTATTTGCTGCCCCTGCTGGTTACTGTAAACTAACTGCTGTTAATTCTAAGAATAAGAACAAAGGTATTTTGACAGGTTTAGGACCTAATTTTTGACTTTTGGTGACTGTATACATGCACTGTTGTATACTGGCCCTGGTGACTGTGTTGGAAGACATCAGATCTCAGTAAAACAGCAATATTACAAGTTGTGCACTTAAACTTTGACTTGAGTAAAAGTACAAAAGTATTAACATCAAAATATACTTAAAGTACCACAAATAAAACTACTCATTATACAGAATGGCCCATTTCAGAATAATGATTATTATTTTATTGGATTATAATTATTCATGCATGAATATGTACATCACTTTAATATTGCACCTTATAAAGGTGGGGCTAATTTCAATTACTGTGAATTTCCTCCTGGGGATCAATTTTATCTTAAACTACAATAATAACTCAATTTATTTGTTGATCACATTTGTATTATTCATCTGAAACTGAAAAGTAACTAGCAATTTAAGTTATCAGATGAATGTGGTGGAGTAAAAAGTAAAATACTTCATCTGAATTGTAGTGGAGTACAAGAATAAAATGGACATACATGCATGAGTAAAGTTTGGGTTTTCAGGTCTTTCCTTTAATCTGTCTGTAGATCTATTAAAATGTGAATGTTAACGTAGCTCAACACTGATTGCTCATAAACTTTAACTACTATATTTTTCAACAGAATTTATGGACTTTAGTGCATAAATATAAACAAAATGTAGTGCATAATTTGAGATTTTCTCAAATATTTAGAAACAGAAACACCAATGCCACATTGATGTACAAGCTTTATGTTGCACCTTAGTTCAGTTAAAATCATTTGGAATCAGGACAATTAAGAAACAGAATGTATTTTATTTGATGTTCTTTAAAAAACAAACTTATTTACAGCATGGAATATTTAGTAATGTTGGTTTGATGGTTGCAGGAATGGTCCAGGTCTTCTACAGCAGCATGCAGATTTTTCTTGGGCTCACTCCAGCTGTCTCATTGGAGGTGTTGTCTGCTCCACCAGCCTCTCTTCCAGCTGTACATTGCACAACCTTTATGCTGGAAAAATTTCAGTGAATACAGGTGAGATGTTACAGCTAAAAGCATGAGAAGCACGGGAAAAATGTGAATATTCTTAAACCTGCACCAGATAAAAATAAAATACAATTAATAAAATAAAATAATATGTCAGCTGACTAAAAAGAGACTGCATGAGAGAAAAGTCACTGTATGCAACCCAGAGGATGAATTTAGATGTATACAAAGCTGGTTAGTTCATACTGGTTAGTATCAGTGAACAGTACAAAAACTTCAAGTGAACCATAACAATAATATAAAAAAGACATCTTTGCATCTCTGCATTTAAAATTGTACTTAATTTGACGAAAGTATTCTTTAAACTATACATTTATTTTTATACATTTATAGTTTCCCTTTGGAAACATGCATTTATTCTGCTGTACAGACAGTAAAATATGTAAAACTGTGGTAATATGTTACCTTGTGGGAGGACGTTTTTCTCAAAGTATCCCGGCATGGTCATGTTACCAGCCGGCCGGTACTGCCCAACCACAAAGACTTTTTTGCCATCAGTGGCCAGGCCCACACCCAGTTCAGTGCTTTCTTTCCACACTACCTGAGTAAAATGACCTGCAGGAAGAAACACAGCAGTGCAGTGTTTTCAGAGTGTGCTGCTGTGATTCTAACTTGCAAATGAAGACTCATTTTCTACTAATTCTGCTTTAAATGCAAAGGCATTTTGGAGTTGTACCTATGTTTTACATCTGTTGGAAAACACGCCATCATAATGTTGTATAGCTACTTTTGTAATTCATAAAATTAAGGTTAATACCATAAACCTTCGATTTTGATCAATCTGTCCCCAACAAATTACTGCAGAGCAACACATTTGTACCTTAACTTTCTTTTTCTCATGTCTTATTCTTAAAGTGATAAATATGAAGTGATACATTTTTACTCATTTACATATTTTAATCTCTATTTATGGCATGAATATGAAACTCATCAGGTGGGTTTTTACCAGTACTGCCACTGAATCCAGGCCTGCTCCAGTTGTAATCCTTGATCTCATTGTACCATGTCTCAACAGCTTCTTTTCCTGAAACATGAAAAAGAGAAAAAAAGCATAATATCAAATTATGAACACAAAATGCACATTTGAAGTGGTGCTTGGGAGTTTGAGTTCTACAGCTTAAACAGAGCTGCCATCATAAGCTACTGGTTATAGCAGAACAAGTTAGGCTGTAGCTGCAAACCCCCCCAGTTTGCTGACATTCAAAGGTGTGTGTTTTATTGCTTAGTAATTCAACTTTTCATTTTTAACAGGAGAATATTTATATTATTCTTGCAACAGTCTCACTTTAAAAAGCACTGTGATTTTGAAAGGCTAGCAGGTGAACAAATGAATCAACCAGCAATCAACTTGGAATGAATGTGATTAGGCAGAGGTTTAATAAAAGAATGAATTGATGAAAGGATGCAAAAGAGTCAGGTTGTGTGTATCATCCACCTGTCAGTTTAAGGGGTGCAGAGCTCGACATATTAAAGATGTTCTCTCCATCCTTCATCTCGCTGTCCTCCATCTTGCTGTGTATCATGGAGTCGATTTGAAGCAGGTGATCAGCCCACTTCTGAGCTGCAGCGTTCAGCTCACTATTATAGGTCAACGGCTGCGCACCGTGCTTTGCCCTGTAGGTGTTGTGGGTTTCCAGGAACTCCTGCTTAAAGCTTGCATCTGTAGAAAAAAAGACATTATCAATGGATGAGCTTTTAGTGCTTAGAGGAAATATGCTGTGCAATTACTGAGGCTGGCATATTCAAAGATAGTGGATATAGACAGGATGAATCATGCCATATGATAATACAAATCACCATAATGATGATACCTTTATGTTCTTATAGTGTGATAAACAGTGCACTAACCTGCCATTGTGTTTGTGGTGATGAAGGCTGAAATGAAGTAAGAATACAGTTGAGAAGAATCAACAAAAACACAATCCAACAGATTTTTATCTAGTATCAAAAAAGTCAAAAATTCTCAAAGTATCAGCCAGGTGCCAAGGCAGAGTCTAGTGGTGAGAAAGGAGTCATTTCATCATGTGGAGGGCCTATCTACCAGCAGTAAACACAAATACCTTCCTGTTACTACAGTAATCTGATAGCACTTACCTGAGTGTTTTCCTGAGGTCTGCAAAGATACAGTTCCTCTAGCTGTCTTGGAGCCTGTATTTATATGCATGAGTTGGACCTCTAACTCCCTCCTCATTTTCATATAGGAGGAGACAGACAGCCAGCCCTTGCCTGTAATTATTTCACCTGGCCACTTATCCTTTTTGAGATAACTCACAGAGTGCACAGTGTTGTTTGCAGGATATTCTCACACTCTACACACAAAGCGTCCATTTTACAGACACACAAACACACTAAAAATGAACAAATATTAAAATTATCAACAACAAACAAACAAAGTCAGTTCTCACTCAAGTTTTGGTTGAAACAAAGATTTCCGTTGATCAAGTACGAACATCAAACCTTGAGAATGAAGTACATTTAGTCTTTTTTGGATTTGCAAGGCATTATGTAATTCTACTGTTGACATAGAGGATAAAATGTAACTGCAGTACATCTCTATTTCATATTATCATAAACCCATGTGCAGTGTGTTGGTTTCTTCTTTCTTCTTTGGAGCTTAAAACTCATGGATGTCTTATTCAAACCAGCCACCCTTCATCACATTTCATCATCTCACCAACATGGCCCCACCATCCCCTCGTGGCCCTTTCATGCAGTAGATGGTGATGTTATTCAGGCCGTTCATTGTCCGGGCTTAACCTGACGCACCAGATGGTTTGTTACACAGAACCGTCTGAGAGGTCATCGTCTGGATTACTGAATTACTCTCTATCACTGTCTATCACCATCTTATCTTGTGAGGCAGTTGGATTCCTAAGAATCCTCATAGGACGCTGATTGGTCTGAACCACCGGTGGTGTGTGTGGCATTGCGCAATACTGCTCTCACTGTCAGTAATTTGACAACATGTTTGTGTCTATTAAAGCTCTCTCTGCTTTAAAGTCTATCATTCATAATTCATGCCCTGCAGCCATTACTACAAGTCTGTAAAGCTCTAAATCTTAAATTGACTGTACTTATATAATACTTTTCTGACTTAATTGACAAGGCAGATTACAATTTGTTGTTTGCTGTCATTCATCAAATGGAGCATTAGCTCTCTAATTTACATTTGACATTGAACTTGGTACAAATTAGCCATTCTGGGTTCACATGCCATTTAATATTCATCAATCCACACACTTTAATTTTCCCACAGAAATGCAAACCACAAAAATGAAACATCCTCTTTGGCCAATGTGTGTGTGTGTTTGTGAGTTTCTATCTGATAGGCTCTGTTCTCTGAAGTGAGATGGGATGCCAAAGAGATGTCATCCTGCTAAAATGATATTTTTTTTCCTTGATAAGAGATTATTTGCGGCATGGAGAGAAACATCACTCTAGCTATTGCCCTGATGTACTTGAGGCGGTAACAGCACTGCTCTGCCCGTCGTGGGTGCATCCCATCCTCCAGACTCTGGAGGATGAATACTTCTTCCACCACTGTGTATCGGGTACAGTCTCCATTCCAAGAGAAACAGCAACTGCCATAACTTTTTTTCACCATAGTTTCCGATCAGCATATGTCGGGATCGTTGACTGTAGATAAATATTTATGTACTTAAAATGAATCTTTATCTACTGTCAATGGTTGAGGTGGCAACTGCTGCCATCATCTACCAGCTGTTGCAAGATGAGAGGACATCTTCCAGAAGGTGAAGACATTTTTTTTTAGTCTTTTTATTATCAAAAACACAAAATGCATTTCTTAGGTATAGACCACATCAGTACACTCCTTGCATAGTGATCCTTTTGTACAAGTGCATCAAATATCCTGCGTTATATTGTCATTTGCCAAATTTCACAAGCAAATGGCAATACAATACACAGTAACACTGCAAGTATTATTGAAAGCCTGTTGTGCATTAATAGAATGTATCTGTGGTAATTACATTTGTGTACAAACATTAATGAATGTGTTTATCTTTTCCTTTATAAGTCTGTAGTCATAAGTATAGTTAGCTCATTCCACTAATTGGGATATAACAACCAGAGGTTGTGAACATCCTTGTCTGGAGATATGAAGGATAACAATCTAAACAACTTATAGAAATTCCTGTCCAAAACAGTTGGGCTGTTGAGTAAAATTACTCCCAAGCCTCTTGGTTTGCATTTCTTTTCTTTGTAAATGTCTTCTCGTTTTGCATTCTTATGTTGAAGCTGCGCGGTTTTAGCAACAATCCCTGTAAATATACAATACTTTGCCATTAAATGAGCATGTCTACTGTTTTCTAGACCAGAGAATGGTATATTTTATCTTAAATGCAATGTAACCTTTCATTTCAACATCTGCATGGCAATATGAAATGTCTATGTAAGTTTGAGCAGTTTATGAGTAAATGTTTGTATGGGTGGTTGTACAGAACTTAACATTTGTACGGAGCGTCTCCCGTGACGAACACAATAGGTGTTGCACGTTGGTTTGGGCTGGCACTTAATATGGTGGACCCTCCACATTAACGTGTAAATGGAGTGGAGGTGGGTCGGGAGAGGGTGTAGGGGCTACTTTGGAAAAGGCCCATCTACTCCGCCTCTTTGCTCATTCGTCGCCAGATTGTTGTTTCAGGCACACTGGTAGTACACGTTTCAGACAAGGTTACAAGGTGTTGGACTTTAATTAATTGCTGTCTCTTGTTCTAGTGCTCCTGGATTACAACCCTGCCTACTTGCCTACCTGCTGTCCAACCCATTACCACCTGCCACCAGCAGCCAACCCACGCCATTTCCCCCTCATTCATCATCATCCTCCAGCCCTCTGCCAAGGGGCGGATTTAGTGATCTGGGGGTCCCCTCTCTCTAAATGGGAATGTTTGTATCGGCAATGGTAGAAGAACTACCAAAACTTTTCAGTAAGTAAGTTAGTAAAGTAAAACTATTAATACTGCATGGTAAAAATATTGTAAAAGTCCTGCATTCAAATTTTCACTTAAATGTGAAGAGTGAAAGAGAGGCATTATCTGCATTATGTACTTAAATGTACTTGCATTCAAGGTGGACTTCTTAATTCTAATATAATGCTGGATAGATTAATCAATAATAATGCATCATATATTATTTGTTATATTTGAACATAACTAGTAACATTTATCTGTCAGGTAAATGTGGTGGTACAATGTTTTCCTCTGAAGTAGAAGTATACAGTTTATTAAGTGCTTTGGGGGCCTTTTGTAAGTTATTTTGGGGTACAATGAGTTAGAATAGTTACATTATTCAGTATTTGTCATATCTAAACATCATAATAAATCTATAGCTGTTTGTTTTGTTACCAGGGAACTTGTTTCTTCATTCTATTTGCTCAGTTTTGAATTAGCTGTAGAATTTTTTGAGGCCTGATAGCAGAGAGTTACACTACTCCAGTCAGAAGGTGATGGTTCAAATTTTGAGACTCATTAAAACAGTACAGTGGACAAAACTAATGGGATGTCCATTTGAAAGTGAAGGGGCCTAAAAAGTTAAGTGTGACTTGAACCTTGTGCAAGTACCTTCATGACCAAACACTAAGTGAGAATGAAATTAAATGAATACGGAGGGAACTTGATGATAATGAATACCAATGATTACCAACTAGGCAGCAACTACTTTGTAGTCATTTTATTAATTGCAATTTTTTTGGTAACATGTGAAAAAGAACAATATAAACTGAAATGGGCCATTCTTTACCATGTCACCCAGGTTTCTACCTATTTTTGAAGCCCTGTCTTGCAGAATGGACCTTTTTCAAAATTTAGTTCTAGCATCTTAAATATTTCTGTAAATATTATGTTTATATAAAGCATATTCTAACATAAAATGTGTTTCATTCAAGCTATAACCCGACTAACCCCCAGCCCATCTGGTGCTGGATCATGTGACCGTGCTGGATTTAAAACAGAATTCAAAAAGATGAATGTGACCTATTCAGTAACAGGACCAGGTGTCTCTAAATCTTGCAGGCGATATATTTGTTGTTGCTTCACAATCACAGTGATGAATTGTAATAGGTTTGGAATTAACATTTAAAGATGAACCTGAATAGCAGACAAACATCTGGTCTGTAAGATCTGTGTGTTAGCACCTTCTAACTTTGCTTCTAAGACGTTGGTGTTAATTCTGTTTGTCTTGTCTTTCTGTTCTTGATTGTTTGTGTGAGAGTGAATGGAGACTACTGTCGAAATCTCTACTGTGCAGCAGGGACACTGTTGTTGTGGGAGGTCAAGGGCTGATATACATCATGGAATGATGGATGCATTTTTATTGACATCGGGTTATGTGACTAACAGGAAAACACAAAATGAAGTTTAAAAGGGTGATCATAGAACCACAGTAAAAACAAGCCCATTTTTTTATTGAACATTTCAAAAGATTTTCAGCAAAGGTTCTATATTCTTCTGTACATAATCAAACTTCATAATCACTATGTTTACAACTGATACAGACTTAAAATCTGTTTCCATCCAGCGGACCACCTGCTGTCACCATGTGAGAACAAATGTGTCCAACCAGTCGTCACCACCCCCACAGAGAATCCAAAAAATACTTTTGCCTCATTCTGTAAAAAATGTCTTTTCTAGTCGTGTGCCAATTAGGCTTTGTTCAAACTTCCGCAGAGGAAACTGAGACTTGTCACTGAACCCATATGTTTCTAATTTCAGTCCCAGCCCTCAAACAAACAGATATTTCTGTTTGTGAATCCTTGAGTTGAATGACTAGTTTTTGCCAAAGAGGTTGAGCAAAAAAATACTATCTATGAAAAAGGTTTGATCATAGTGTGACCGCAGCAGACCACAAAATATGGTGAAGTCCGTCACATATGGACCCTAGAATCAAACTCATAAATTATGAACAGTATAAAATGAAACCAATATTTTACCAATATTTATCTATATGCAAAATATTGTATATATCAAAATGTGGCAGTACTGTGGATCCACTGCAAATAAAAGTACCAGAAGTGTTTTTTTTACAACAGTAACTGCTGATCTGGATAAATTCAATTTTTGCACAGGGCTATCTCTGTGATACAGTAACTGCCTGAGAGGGAGAAATATCTATATGAAACTGGTATAGTCAGGTTCCAGTTGTTTTTCAGTACTCACTGTTATTTGGACAAGATTTCTGTCAGTTAACAGATTACATTCCTCCACATTAGTGGAGGAAAGACACGTACTCAAGTGGTCCGATCTTTGTGTGCCTTCCACGTAAGTATGAACGTGCAGGGAACCTCTAGATATGAAAACAGATAGTAATGTCATTGCAGCTGAAATATCAACTTGTCTAATTAAGTGAGAAAGGCAACTAAATACCAGGGACACAGTATTCTTTTGTTGTACAATGCAGAAGCAAAACCGGAAGCTAGAAACTTTTTTTGGCGCCAGCCGAGCAATTCTTATTGAGCTGAACGGGCACCATTTTCGGTTCGGTATCCAGCTCTTATAATACATCCATGGTAGTGCCTGGTTTTAAAAGTGAAACCAATTCGGAAGTGCCTTAAACCTGCATTCTCTCTAATGGCCAGATGTCTGATCGTATGGAAGTCTATGAGAAAATGACCCTGCTTCTCACTTAATTTATTACCCCAGTAAACACTTTGCTAATGAGTTTATGGTTCAATTGCTAGTTTCAAGTCTTCTTCAATACATCATGATGTTCATTTTGTAAATTATGGCCACATTTAAAGTAAAATAGAGATAAAGCAGTGTATGCTTTAAGATGTGGTTAACTTTGATTGAGAAGTCGCTACCATGGTGAAAATGTTGATTACATAACGTAACCAATGCATAACCCCAGATTCACAGAGTATAGGCATAGCTGCTGCTATTTCACAGTGTTTTCAGTTCATGAAGGTTAATTGTAACATTTTGGTCGCCTAAAAAAGTCTTGTTCAGTGTTTGGTTGTGATAAAAGACTCTCCAAGGAGTCGGATGTTCAGTTTTTCCAGTAAGTACATTTTGTTGTAATGGTTTTAGGCCTGTTTTTCAAAAGTGAAAATTGGCATTAGCATTATCACAGTTAACCATAGACTGTAAATGCTCTGTGCTAACCAAGTTAGCAGCTAGCTCTAGGGTAAACTCCACCCTCTCGTCCAAATATGGTCACTTCTGGCTCCAAAAATCAAAGATGGTGATGGTCAAACCCAAGATGGCGACGGTCAAATCGCTAAACTCGAGGCTTCAAAATGGCAGTCCACAAACCAGTGGGTGACGTCATGGTGACTATGTCCATAATTTTTACAGTCTACGCTCCTAACAGACACTTATTTCATCTACACAAACAAGGTGCGAGACATCTCGACAAAGACATCTTACTTAAAACAGAACAATGTGGTTACAGCATATAAAAGCTCATAGATAAGGTCAAGAGTGTATCATGTTCTTTTAAAGGCAAAATTGATCTGTTGAGTATACTTCTACACTGGATTAATGATTATCAAAGTATTAATACAATAATATAGTAATCATTTCTAATGTCATTTTTTCCTCCACAGGAGACACACCTGCAGGTAAGTTAACCAGCATAAGAAGTCAGGTGCAAGAAGAGAGAAACGTGTTTATTTTTTTAATCTTATTTCTCTATGAAGTGCAGAGAGTTAAGTGTGATTTTGAGATAAAGCTGCAGAACAATAGTGAAAGCAAACTGATTCTAAAGAGACAGAGTTGTTTTTCTTGGAATGGAGACCCTTCCAAGAAAAACAACTCTGAAGAAAATAAAAGACATATTCCCACATGCAGGGCACAAGACTTGTGATGTTGTAGAGCAAGCTGAACTGTAATTTTATACTGACTGAAATACAAGTGGCCAAAACAAAGCTCAATGTGGCTTAGTAAACTTTCTGTGACAGTAAATGAGAAATTTGGACATAGCTTTTATGACTTCTTTAGGTGTGGTGCCACTGCTGACCCTGTGCCCCTGTATGTACAGTATGGGTGTTGAACTGTGTATTCTATGATTTTACTGTGATGGTAGATGTACTTTGTCAGAGGTGAAAGTGCAGACACAGTTATGGTTGTGGTTCATCACCAAGTGCACTCTGTTTGTAGTCACACTCACAGCTGAATGAAGTTCCCTTCTTTGATGTGTAGGGTATAAATACGGGACGAACTTCACTCTCTCCAGCGGAAACAGCAACTGTCATAACTTTTCATCACCATGGTTTCTGATCAGCATCTGTCGGGATCATTGACTGTATAAAAATATTTATATACTACATAATAATTCTTTATCTACAGTCAATGGTCGGGAGCAGCAACGGCTGCCATCATCCACCAGCTGTTGCAAGATGAGAGGAGGAGATCTTCCAGACGGCCAAGTCATTCTTTTTTTTTTTTTTTTTTAATCTTTTTATCATCAAAAATGCCTTTCTTCTTTTTGTACAAACAGTAATGAATGTTTTTCCACTGAAACAATAAATGTGTTTACCTTTTCCGTTATAAGTCTGTAGTCATAAGTATAGTTAGCTCATTCTGCTAATTGGGATATAACAACCGGAGGTTGTGAACATCCTTGTCTCTGTTAAACTTTTTTATTTTTTTAAATGTATCAATTTTCCATTGTAAATCAATTGAACAACTTATAGAAGTTCCTGTCCAAACCAATTATGTATACACATAAAAAATGACACCACTTTAAAACATAGGTAGACTTACAACATATAGGTAGACTTCAACACCCCCCCAATGTGGGCAGTGAGGTGGCAGACTTGAGCCCATGAAAAAAAACAATATTATAATACTAAAATTACTCCCAAGCCTCTTTGCTTGCATTTCTTTTCTTTGTAAACGTCTTCTCGGTTTGCATTCTTATGTTTATAAGCTGATTGGTTTTAGCAACAATCACTGGAAACATAAAATACTTTGTACTACAGTCACCTTCACACCTGCCCTTGATCATGTTCGTTTGCCCTGCCCTGCTTCCTGTGTCTTCTTCCAACCTGCCGTTGTGTCTTGCCACCTGTTCTTTGTTGTCTGATTTGTTATCTTATCAGTTTGTATTGAAATACAGTTTGATCTGTTCTGCTTAGTCTGCTTTGTTCCTGTGTCTCAACTTCTGTTGACTTTTTCAATAAATATTCTGCGTTTGATCCCATCTGCCTGCTGTCTTTTGCATTTGGGTCCACCTGACAGGTCGGGTGGCTGGTTAGATAGATAGATAGATAGATGCCAAAAAGTGGACCTAACTGCAGGAAATACACCAGTGTCATGATGTTGGGGCATTGCACCAGGGGTGGGGGGCGGGGGACTAGTTAAGCATCTACTGTTGTGTCTACATCTCTGGTTCTCACTGACTGTATTTAACACTGTTTTAGGGATGAGCTTAAATTTGCTGCATGTAGCATGTTAGCATCTATAAATCACATCATATCCATCACCAAAATGTGATCAGCAAAAAGACAGTCAGCCGCTAATGATCACAGAGCTGCATTGCAGAGATCCTGGCAGCTGGAGGCTGACTGAGAAACCACTTCCCCCAAACACATTAAAATGCCAGCAAAGGGGAGGGATCAGGAAGCAACAGGGTTTATGGGAAATGTGGTCTCAATTAGAAACAGAAGAAAATCAGAGGCAGAATGTATTCACACTTTGAGTCTGTCTCTGAAATACAGCGATCAAGTCAGGAAGCTTGGAATCACTGATGTGGATGTGACTCTGAAAGTCAAATCAGAAACAGAACTATGGCAACTTTCCATCAAAAATGAGAGCATTCATATCTGAAGCTGGTTATGAAAAACTGAAAAAAATATTCTGTGGGATTTGTCAGTATCTTGGGGGGTTTTGGTTGGTTTTTCGCATATTTTTCTATTGTATCTCCCTTCTTTTCTTTTGTTATTGTTGCATTTACTGGTATTTTATTACTTATATTCTTCTGTACATGTTACTTGTTGCTGTGTTCATTTTAATGCACAGCACATTCAGTTTAATGCCTAATGAAATGTGCTATATATTTAAAATGACTTAAATTTAATAAATAAACCAAATTTAAACACAATGCCACAGTAGATGTTGCTTCATTTCTCAAATATTGAGTCATTGTAGTAAAATATTACAGTACTTACAGTATATTTACTACCTTTACACATGTATACAGCTTATTATATCTTACCAATGTCACTGAAATAAAATCTTCACTGTGTGTGCAGATGAAATGATCATGCATCCAAAATCCAATAACTAACAACTATCTATAAACTGTGCACATTGTAAAAACTCTGGCTTTATTCAGCTACAAATAACTGCAGTGTGGAAGAATCAACCATACAGGAAGTACGAAGCAATCAGGTTTCCTCCATGTCTGGATTTATGACAATGATGTCAGTGAGGTGGAGCTAACTGCGAAATGAAAGCCATTTTTCTGAGAAGCTATCCACTAGAGGGAGCTCTATGTACACCAGCCAAACACAGAGTAAATAAAGGGCCACGCAAATATGATGACTGATGATCATAGCCAAATATGATCATCCAATGACAAGGTTGAATAACGTCCTCTCAATGCATGATCATACCTAGAGATGATCCTCAGTTAAATCCTACCAGAACATGTGTCTGTTACCGTAATCAAACCTGTGACCTTTTGGTGATGGGTAGGTTTTCCCAGCATGCCTCCCTGTTCCTCATACCCTGACAGTGAACATTAGGCAAACCAGGCAGACACAGAATACATTCATTCTTATCTGTATAATTTTGATAGCTTTGCATATTGCTGATTCACTACACTGCCCTGTGTGATTACCAGCACAGCATCTCCAGTGATGATGGGCTACAGTTTCATTACATGTATGCACTGTGAGCATGTAAGTAATATGTCAGAGCTTACAAACACATTCTAAATATGAGTACAGTGTTTTAGCTTTAATAACATAAAATACATAATTTGTTCCTATAATGTGAAATCAAACATATTCTGAAAAAGCGTATCGTCTGGTTTCCTTTACTTTGTGTATTACATTGTATGTCATGGTTTTGAATACTAAATTTATGCAAATGAAGTAGCTTCTGGGTCACTCCACACTGTACACCTGCTTGGATCATCTTCATGTGACGTTAAAAAAAAAAAAAAAAAGCTTGATGGGAAATGTAGTCCCTTACTATGCACCATACTTTACTCCAGCAAGTTATGCAATTCATGTTATTTCCACATTTTTTTTTAATTAAGCAGTTTCAAATCTTGCAAGATTACAGACATCAAAGGTAAATTAGCATTGAACAAAAACTAATTGTGTAGTGAATCTGTGCAAACACATAGACATCCAGTTTTTGTGCAGGCTCTGTGTTTTAAAATGCACCGTGTAGAGGAGGCACATTCTGTTGTGTTATGCTGCCACCTGGCTGTACTTTTTGGAATTACTTTCACATTGACCGCTAATGTGGACACACACAGTATATCACTGAAATATGGTAATGTAGATGCTGCAGTACATTACATGATTTACAGTACATGAAGTATGAAATTATCCATTTTCACAGGGAATTCTGTTGCTGGTATAGAGTAAGTATCAGAACAAACTTATAATGAGGAGTATTTTGCACCATGTTGTCAAGTGCAGATGATGAAGGTGAATGGAATGTAATTATAAGGAAAAGCAGTGCCAGCTTCATTCTTGTTGTTTGCAGCCCCCGAGGAATGAAAAATTTATGTAACAATCCAGCAAATGTGTGAGATAGGATAACAGCTCACAAGAAAGCAGCAGCTGCAAATATTAAGATTAAACAGCTGTATTCTAAATTCTACATTTGGTTGCAGATGATGTATTGTTTTTCATGAATAATATTTTGTAGTCTGAAGAAGAATGCTTTAAATCAAAAGAAATTTGAGTCAGAATGTAAATTTAGGTAAAAAAAAAAAAAAAAAAAAAAAAAAATACAGACCTTTGGCTGGTATGAATAAAACTTCAAAGAAATGGTGCTATAAGTCTTAATCTTTGATTTATGAGTCAAAAAATCTCACCGTGCCAAACCCAAACTAATTCTGATCAAAGTTGATTTTAAGTGCTGATTAAGTGCTGCTAAATAAGGATTACAATTATGTCTACCCACAATACCTCCCTCTGAATCAGACAATAGCAAGCCTCCAAAGGTTATCAGAGCTGCATCACAGCTTCATGCGTATGCGTATATTAACAGTACCCATTATTCATTGTATCCAACATATGCTTCAATATACTGAAACATGCAAGAAGCTTGTGAAAGATATTTCCCCAACAGTTATGCTGACATTATCAGTGTATGCTATACGAGATATTATTCATACAAGATTAAAGGAAGATATAGTAACCATTTAAAGACAGATGTCAATCAGATGCATGTTTAAGAACTCAGGGGTTGACCTGAAAACCATGAAAAGTTTATACTGAGAAGTTTATATATTTACCTGTTTAATTTGTAATTTTTATGTTTTATTATTCTTTGTATTTCAAACTCAGCCGAATTCTTGTATTTCACAGCTCAGCAATTTATACAGTAATTATTGCACTTTTTAGGGTACATTTAAATGCAGTTACTGTGAACATCAAGTGGAATCACACTTTACAACATGTAAACATTTGATTGATCATCATACATTGAAAAAATATGGAAAATATGGAAAGTGTGTATTTGCTGCCCCTGCTGGTTACTGTAAACTGACTGCTGTTAATTCTAAGAATAAGAACAAAGGTATTTTGACAGGTTTAGGACCTAATTTTTGACTTTGAGTGACTGTATACATGCACTGTTGTATACTGGCCCTGGTGACTGTGTTGGAAGACATCAGATCTCAGTAAAACAGCAATATTACAAGTCGTGCACTTAAATTTTGACTTGAGTAAAAGTACAAAAGTATTAACATCAAAATATACTTAAAGTACCACAAATAAAACTACTCATTATACAGAATGGCCCATTTCAGAATAATGATTATTATTTTATTGGATTATAATTATTCATGCATGAATATGTACATCACTGTAATATTGCACTTTATAAAGGTGGGACTAATTTCAATTACTCTGAATTTCCTC
Source organism: Thunnus thynnus (assembly GCF_963924715.1). NCBI lineage: Eukaryota > Metazoa > Chordata > Actinopteri > Scombriformes > Scombridae > Thunnus > Thunnus thynnus. The sequence goes on from NC_089518.1 coordinate 6,245,157, forward strand.
CTGGGGATCAATTTTATCTTAAACTACAATAATAACTCAATTTATTTGTTGATCACATTTGTATTATTCATCTGAAACTGAAAAGTAACTAGCAATTTAAGTTATCAGATGAATGTGGTGGAGTAAAAAGTAAAATACTTCATCTGAATTGTAGTGGAGTACAAGAATAAAATGGACATACATGCATGAGTAAAGTTTGGGTTTTCAGGTCTTTCCTTTAATCTGTCTGTAGGTCTATTAAAATGTGAATGTTAACGTAGCTCAACACTGATTGCTCATAAACTTTAACTACTATATTTTTCAACAGAATTTATGGACTTTAGTGCATAAATATAAACAAAATGTAGTGCATAATTTGAGATCTTCTCAAATATTTAGAAACAGAAACACCAATGCCACGTTGATGTACAAGCTTTATGTTGCACCTTAGTTCAGTTAAAATCATTCGGAATCAGGACAATTAAGAAATAGAATGTATTTTATTTGATGTTTTTAAAAAAAAACTTATTTACAGCATGGAATATTTAGTAATGTGGGTTTGATGATTGCAGGAATGGTCCAGGTCTTCTACAGCAGCGTGCAGATTTTTCTTGGGCTCACTCCAGCTGTCTCATTGGAGGTGTTGTCTGCTCCACCAGCCTCTCTTCCAGCTGTAAATTGCACAACCTTTATGCTGGAAAAATTTCAGTGAATACAGGTGAGATGTTACAGCTAAAAGCATGAGAAGCACGGGAAAAATGTGAATATTCTTAAACCTGCACCAGATAAAAATAAAATACAATTAATAAAATAAAATAATATGTCAGCTGACTGAAAAGCGACTGCATGAGAGAAAAGTCACTGTATGCAACCCAGAGGATGAATTTAGATGTATACAAAGCTGGTTAGTTCATACTGGTTAGTATCAGTGAACAGTACAAAAACTTCAAGTGAACCATAACAATAATATAAAAAAGACATCTTTGCACCTCTGCATTTAAAATTATACTTAATTTGACGAGAGTATTCTTTAAACTATACATTTATAACAATTTAATATATTTGACATTTTGTATATGTAAGCATTTTTTATATATCATATGTTATGTATGTAAAATCTTAATATTAAAAGTAACCAGTAACCATAAGCTGTCAAATAAATGTAGGAGAGTAGAAGTATAAAGTAGCATCAAATGGAAGTAATCAAGTAAAGTACTTCAAAACTACTTAAGTACAGTACTTGAGGAAATGTCACTTTCCACCACTGGTCTTGCTGCATCTTACAAAGTTACAAAACAGGTATTTCTTGTTTCCCTTTGGAAACATGCATTTATTCTGCTGTACAGACAGTAAAATATGTAAAACTGTGGTAATATGTTACCTTGTGGGAGGACGTTTTTCTCAAAGTATCCCGGCATGTTCATGTTACCAGCTGGCCGGTACTGCCCAACCACAAAGACTTTGTTGCCATCAGTGGCCAGGCCCACACCCAGTTCAGTGCTTTCTTTCCACACCACCTGAGTAAAATGACCTGCAGGAAGAAACACAGCAGCAGTGCAGTATTGTCAGAGTGTGCTGCTGTGATTCTAACTTGCAAACGAAGACTCATTTTCTACTAATTCTGCTTTAAATGCAAAAGCATTTTGGAGTTGTACCTATGTTTTACATCTGTTGGAAAACATGCCATCATAATGTTGTATAGCTACTTTTGTAATTCTAAAATTAAGGTTAATACCATAAACCTTTGATTTTGATCAATCTGTCCCCAACAAATTACTGCAGAGCAACACATTTGTACCTTAACTTTCTTTTTCTCATGTCTTATTCTTAAAGTGATAAATATGAAGTGATACATTTTTACTCATTTACATATTTTAGTCTCTATTTATGGCATGAATATGAAACTCATCAGGTGGGTTTTTACCAGTACTGCCACTGAATCCAGGCCTGCCCCAGTTGTAATCCTTGATCTCATTGTACCATGACTCAACAGCTTCTTTTCCTGAAACGTGAAAGAGAGAAAAAAAGCATAATAGCAAATTATGAACACAAAATGCACATTTGAAGTGGTGCTTGGGAGTTTGAGTTCTACAGCTTAAACAGAGCTGCCACCATAAGCTACTGGTTATAGCAGAACAAGTTAGGCTGTAGCTGCAAACCCCCCCAGTTTGCTGACATTTGAAGTTGTGTGTTTTATTGCTTAGTAATTCAACTTTTCAATTTTATCAGGAGAATATTTATATTATTCTTGCAAAAGTTACACAGTCTCACTTTAAAAAGCACTGTGATTTTGAAAGGCTAGCAGGTGAACAAATGAATCAACCAGCAATCAACTTGGAATGAATGTGATTAGGCAGAGGTTTAATAAAAGAATGAATTGATGAAAGGATGCAAAAGAGTCAGGTTGTGTGTATCATCCACCTGTCAGTTTAAGGGGTGCAGAGCTCCACATATTATAGACGTTCTCTCCGTCCTTCGTGTTACTGTGTCCCAGGGAGCCCATTTGAAGCAGGTTATCAGCCCACTTCTGAGCTGCAGCGTTCAGCTCACTATTATAGGTCAACGGCTGCGCACCGTGCTTTGCCCTGTAGGCGTTGTGGGTTTCAAGGAACTCCTGCTTAAAGCTTGCATCTGTAGAGAAAAAGACATTATCAATGGATGAGCTTTTAGTGCTTAGAGGAAATATGCTGTGCAATTACTGAGGCTGGCATATTCAAAGATAGTGGATATAGACAGGATGAATCATGCCATATGATAATACAAATCACCATAATGATGATACCTTTATGTTCTTATAGTGTGATAAACAGTGCACTAACCTGCCATTGTGTTTGTGGTGATGAAGGCTGAAATGAAGTAAGAATACAGTTGAGAAGAATCAACAAAAACACAATCCAACAGATTTTTATCTAGTATCAAAAAAGTCAAAAATTCACAAAGTATCAGCCAGGTGCCAAGACAGAGTCTAGTGGTGAGAAAGGAGTCATTTCATCATGTGGAGGGCCCATCTACCAGCAGTAAACACAAATACCTTCCTGTTATTACAGTAATCTGATAGCACTTACCTGAGTGTTTTCCTGAGGTCTGCAAAGATACAATTCCTCTAGCTGTCTTGGAGCCTGTATTTATATGCATGAGTTGGACCTCTAACTCCCTCCTCATTTTCATATAGGAGGAGACAGACAGCCAGCCCTTGCCTGTAATTATTTCACCTGGCCACTTATCCTTTTTGAGATAACTCACAGAGTGCACAGTGTTGTTTGCAGGATATTCTCACATTCTGCAAATGCAGTTTCATTCTTTTTGTCATATTTGTCTCTCTTATCACAGATTCCCCAGAAACCCCAGAGACATTAGCAAAGAATGTGCATAAAAAATATTGTTTTTAGACAGTGGAAAGGTACTCAAGCAGGTGATAATTAGTAGGTGTATTTCTGGTTTCTTGGTATTTAAGATTTGCTCGTGACTGTGTTAATCCATAGATAATAACCAGGTGTATTGTGTATTGCTCAGTCTTGGTCACCACCCTCTAAGTGACTTTTAACTGATTAATAAGGCAATTACATAGATGTATACATCTTTTGCCAAAGAAAACATATAAACAGATGACATAGGAGTGAAGGCATGTTGAGATATTGTAAAAGAGGTTGTGGCTTTAACAAGCCGAGGCCTGAATTTAACACAGACAAACAGAAGACTTCAAAAGCACATGACTCTCATTAGCTGGCTATACAAAACCACTCCAAGGCCCTTAATGCATGCTTATGTTTACCACAAATCCAACGAATATTGCACTAATCATAGTACCAGGATGAGTTGCACACCCCACAACTCTACAATGAACTCTCACTCTGAATGTTTAGAACATCATTGGTGTAGCTTGCTCACAAAATGTAAAGTTGTTATATAATTGTGGTTTTGTGTTACAGGGGAGTTTTGACACCAAGTGAGGAACACTTCCCTTTAATAGAAGTAACACTGCATCAGGAAATGGAGCTTCATCATTCATTTATTTGCAACCTCTGGATTAGCACAATAGGGCTCTGACACAGATCGCTATGGAATATAATAAAATAAAATAAGAAAAGAAAAGAATTCAGAGTTGACCAGCACTACTTACTTCATCCGACAATACACTGCATTGGCAAATCAAATATGCAAGTGCACATTGCTGGGAAATGATTTAGTTATGTTATTATTTATTCAAGAAGTCTCATTAAGATTGAGATCTCCTTTACAAAACAACAGACATACTGTATACACTCACTGAGGACTTTATTAAGAAAACCTGTGCTATCTAATGCAATCCAATACAACAGCTCTGCTGTAAATTCTACTTTTATGAAGCTTTGGTCATTGTCAGAAAGGTGATAATTCTACTTTATGTTTATTATTGAGGTATTAAGCTTGCTGTTGTATTGGATTGCATTAGATTGCACATGCTCCTAATAAAGTGCACAGTGAGTGTATACAACATTACAAAAAGAATTCAGTCACATAAAGCGTCCATTTTACAGACACACAAACACATAAAAAATGAACAAATATTAAAATTATCAACAAATTGAATTTTAAAGTTCCTCAGTGGATCACAGGTCTCTAATTTCAACAACACACAACTGTCTTATCGCTGCGTGGCTGCCATTCCAAGTATTTATACTGAAACTTTGCAAACTTATCTCAGATCACAAGGAAGTCAGTTCTCACACAAGTTTCGGTTGAAACAAAGATTTCCGTTGATCAAGTACGAACATCAAACCTTGAGAATGAAGTACATTTAGTCTTTTTTGGATTTGCAAGGCATTATGTAATTCTACTGTTGACATAGAGGATAAAATGTAACTGCAGTACATCTCTATTTCATATTATTATAAACCCATGTGCAGTGTGTTGGTTTCTTCTTTCTTCTTTGGAGCTTAAAACTCATGGATGTCTTATTCAAACCGGTCACCCTTCATCACATTTCATCATCTCACCAACATGGCCCCACCATCCCCTCGTGGCCCTTTCATGCAGTAGATGGTGATGTTATTCAGGCCGTTCATTGTTCGGGCTTAACCTGACGCACCAGATGGTTTGTTACACAGAACCGTCTGAGAGGTCATCGTCTGGATTACTGAATTACTCTCTATCACTGTCTATCACCATCTTATCTTGTGAGGCAGTTGGATTCCTAAGAATCCTCATAGGACGCTGATTGGTCTGAACCACCGGTGGTGTGTGTGGCATTGCGCAATACTGCTCTCACTGTCAACATGTTTGTGTCTATTAAAGCTCTCTCCACTTTAATGTCTATCATTCATAATTCATGCCCTGTAGCCATTACTACAAGTCTGTAAAGCTCTAAATCTTAAATTGACTGTACTTATATAATACTTTTCTGACTTAATTGACAAGGCAGATTACAATTTGTTGTTTGCTGTCATTCATCAACTCACACACACACACACACATACACACACAAGTTGAACACAGCTTTGTATGGAGGGTACATGGATCTCCGGTCCTCTTGCCGGTTAAAAACAACGAATTTGGTATTTGCAAACATAAATGATGTCTGCGTTTATTTGCATATAGAGCGGTGAAGTGCGAACCAATCACAAATGGTCACTCAAATGCATGTGGAGGCGCATGTTAACGCCAGGTGTAAACAGGGCCAATGTTTTTTGGTTCACATAGGTAGTATATTATTATGGCACACAGAATGACAGAAATGAAAGGACACGCCCCCCCAACCGCAGAAAAATGTAATTTTTGCAGTGAGCTCTATTTCGCAGCTCTTTGGTGTGGTTTCAGTGTCAGGATTCAGCAAACAAGCAGATCAAGCAGTAGCATTATTTGAAACCTTTGCATGTTAGCATGAGCCCACCTTCCCTTATTTGTCTCTGTTTTTTTAATCCTATTTTTTTATGATGGTATGCATATTATTTCAAATCTATACTCACTCAGAAATAAAGTTGAGAAATCAAAGACAGGGTTGAGTTAACATACGTTGCCTTTAACCTGGTTCATCAGCATTAAACACTCTGGTGAGCAGCACACACTGTGAGGCTGATCTTTGTCTATGGCAGTGTCTGCCTAATTCTGAATATCTGCTTTATGCATGACTACATAACACAACCATTCAAACAGAAAATATCCCGGAAATGTAATGTGATACTCTCTGTTTACCAAGCCGGTTGCTATCAGGTTACTATCTGACTTTCTGCTGAAGTTTGACAGAATTCACAGCACTTCCAACGAAATTAAGAAACCACATTTTCTCACCAATACCTCTAATAGTAGTAGCCCTGCAGACACTTAAAATAAAAACTATGGTTACATTTAAACAAGATAGTCTACAGCCATGCTAGCAGCTCTGTGAGGCTGTATAGCAGTACTTTGAGCTAAATGCTAATGTCAGAATGCTACGATGCTCACACACGCTCAAGCAGATAAAGATGATCTTATTTTATTATATTTATCCTTGTTTCACTGATTCTTTGCTCTAATGTTGAACACTTTGTGTTGCATTTTATGTATTAATTTGGATATAGAGATAAAGTTTATTATCATCATCATAATATTTACCATGGTCATCATCTTAGTTTAGTGTGTTAGCATGCTTACATTTGCTAATTATGACTCACATGTAGAGCTGAAGCTGATGGGAATGTTATTAGTTTTGCAGGTGTTTGGTCATAAACCAAAATATTGGACAAATTTAAATTTTGAGCAGATGGTGGATCCTCTGGGAGCCGTTAATGTTTGTACAAAATTTCATGGAAATCATTCCATAGTTGTCGTGATGTTTCAGTTTGGAAGTTTTGGATCGACTGCACGTTACTGCATGGCTAGACTCCAATAGAGATAAGTACAAGAACACTATATGTTTTGTTTTGTTTTTTTTTTAAATTTGGGTGACCTTTCAACACACCTGTTTCATGGCTTAAAATACTTATTGAAGTAGAGCTGCTCCAGGGCTGCTTTGGCTTTACTGCCTCCACCTCCTGGATTACTTGTACTGTGTAAGGACAGTTCAACATCAAGTTGTTGCATGTCTTACTGTTGGCAAAGACAGTGTGTCAAATGGAGCATTAGCTCTCTAATTTACATTTGGCATTGAACTTGGTGCAAATGAGCCATTCTAGGTTCACATGCCATTTAATATTCATCAATCCACACACTTTAATTTTCCCACAGAAATGCAAACCACAAAAATGAAACATCCTCTTTGGCCAATGTGTGTGTGTGTTTGTGACTTTCTATCAGATAGGCTCTGTTCTCTGAAGTGAGATGGGATGCCAAAGAGATGTCATCCTGCTAAAATTATATATTTTTTCCTTGATAAGAGATTATTTGCGGCATGGAGAGAAACATCACTCTAGCTATTGCCCTGATGTACTTGAGGCGGTAACAGCACTGCTCTGCCCGTCGTCTGTGGGTGCATCCCATCCTCCAGACTCGGGAGGATGAGTACTTCTTCCACCACTGTGTATCGGGTACAGTCTCCATTCCAAGAGAAACAGCAACTGCCATAACTTTTTTTCACCATAGTTTCCGATCAGCATATGTCGGGATCGTTGACTGTAGATAAATATTTATGTACTTAAAATTAATCTTTATCTACTGTCAATGGTTGAGGTGGCAACTGCTGCCATCATCTACCAGCTGTTGCAAGATGAGAGGACATCTTCCAGAAGGCGAAGACTTTTTTTTAGTCTTTTTATTATCAAAAACACAAAATGCATTTCTTAGGTATAGACCACATCAGTACACTCCTTGCATAGTGATCCTTTTGTACAAGTGCATCAAATACCCTGCGTTATATTGTCATTTGCCAAATTTCACAAGCAAATGGCAATACAATACACAGTAACACTGCAAGTATTATTGAAAGCCTGTTGTGCATTAATAGAATGTATCTGTGGTAATTACATTTGTGTACAAACATTAATGAATGTGTTTATCTTTTCCTTTATAAGTCTGTAGTCATAAGTATAGTTAGCTCATTCCACTTATTGGGATATAACAACCAGAGGTTGTGAACATCCTTGTCTGGAGATATGAAGGATAACAATCTAAACAACTTATAGAAATTCCTGTCCAAAACAATTGGGCTGTTGAGCATATATATATATATATATATATATATATATAAATGACACTACTTTAAAACATAGGTAGACTTCAACATCCCCCAGTGTGGGCAGTGAGATGTGATGACTTATTACATTCACTCCACAGTAGGTCTAAGCCCATGGAAAAAAATAAATACTAATATTATAATACTAAAATTACTCCCAAGCCTCTTGGTTTGCATTTCTTTTCTTTGTAAATGTCTTCTCGTTTTGCATTCTTATGTTGAAGCTGCGCGGTTTTAGCAACAATCCCTGTAAATATACAATACTTTGCCATTAAATGAGCATGTCTACTGTTTTCTAGACCAGAGAACGGTATATTTTATCTTAAATGCAATGTAACCTTTCATTTTTTAACATCTGCGTGGCAATATTAAATGTCTATGTAAGTCTGAACAGTTTATGAGTAAATGTTTGTATGGGTGGTCACACGGAACTTAACATTTGTATGGAGCATCTCCCATGACGAACACAATAGGTGTTGCACGTTGGTTTGGGCTGGCACTTAATATGGTGGACCCTCCACATTAACGTGTAAATGGAGTGGAAGTGGGTCAGGAGAGGGTGTAGGGGCTATTTTGTAAAAGGCCCATCTACTCCGCCTCTTTGCCCATTCATCGCCAGATTGTTGTTTCAGGCACACTGGTAGTACACGTTTCAGACAAGGTTACAAGGTGTTGGACTTTAATTAATTGCTGTCTCTTGTTCTAGTGCTCCTGGATTACAACCCTGCCTACTTGCCTACCTGCTGTCCAACCCATTACCACCTGCCACCAGCAGCCAACCCACACCATTTCCCCCTCATTCATCATCATCCTCCAGCCCTCTGCCAAGGGGCGGATTTAGTGATTTGGGGGTCCCCTCTCTCTAAATGGGAATGTTTGTATCGGCAATGGTAGAAGAACTACCAAAACCTTTCAGTAAGTAAGTTAGTAAAGTAAAACTATTAATACTGCATGGTAAAAATATTGTAAAAGTCCTGCATTCAAATTTTCACTTAAAAGTGAAGAGTGAAAGAGAGGCATTATCGGCACAATGTACTTTAATGTACTTGCATTCAAGGTGGACTTCTTAATTCTAATATAATGCTGGATAGATTAATCAATAATAATGCATCATATATTATTTGTTATATTTGAACATAACTAGTAACATTTATCTGTCAGGTAAATGTGGTGGTACAATGTTTTACTCTGAAGTAGAAGTATACAGTTTATTAAGTGCTTTGGGGGCCTTTTGTAAGTTATTTTGGGGTACAATGAGTTAGAATAGTTACATAATTCAGTATTTGTCATATCTAAACATCATAATAAATCTAAAGGTGTTTGGGGCCCCTTTAGTTGGGAGCCCCAGACAGTTGAAACCTTGCCTAATGATAAAGGCTGCCCCTGCCTCTGCCCTGGCCAGCTTCTCCACTGCTCCTTCCACCTCCATTCCCCACATCCTGGCAATAAAAGCTTTTAATCATCTCCATCTTCCTCTGAGTCTTCATTTGGGTCCACCTTATAAAACCATAACAAACACGACTTAATGAACAAAGTTTGCTGCCTAAATCTACTCAGGCAGGTCATTCCAAAGTCTAGGAGCATTAACTTAAAAGTCAGACTCAGTGTCATCTTTGTGTCTAGAGAAGCATTTGAGGGTGTGAGGGAGTATTGTGTAAGTGTGTTGTGTAACATACAACATTTACAAGATCCCTCAGGGCTGTGAAAGTAGTCAGTAAGATTTTGTCACCAGGGAACTTGTTTCTTCATTCTATTTGCTTAGTTTTGAATTAGCTGTAGAATTTTTTGAGGCCTGATAGCAGAGAGTTACACTACTCCAGTCAGAGGGTGATGGTTCAAATTTTGAGACTCATTAAAACAGTACAGTGGACAAAACTAATGGGATGTCCATTTGAAAGTGAAGGAGCCTAAAAAGTTTAGTGTGACTTGAACCTTGTGCCCATTTTTTTATTGAACATTTCAAAAGATTTTCAGCAAAGGTTCTATATTCTTCTGTACATGATCAAAATTCATAATCACTATGTTTACAACTGATACAGACTTAAAATCTGTTTCCATCCAGCGGACCACCAGCTGTCACCATGTGAGAACAAATGTGTCCAACCAGTCGTCACCACCCCCACAGAGAATCCAAAAAATACTTTTGCCTCATTCTGTAAAAAATGTCTTTTCTAGTCGTGTGCCAATTAGGCTTTGTTCAAACTTCTGCAGAGGAAACTGAGACTTGTCACTGAACCCATATGTTTCTAATTTCAGTCCCAACCCTCAAACAAAGAGATATTTCTATTTGTGAATCCTTGAGTTGGATGACAACCAAAGAGGTTGAGCAAAAAAATACTATCTATGAAAAAGGTTTGATCATAGTGTGACCGCAGCAGACCACAAAATATGGTGAAGTCCGTCACATATGGACCCTAGAATCAAACTCATAAATTATGAACAGTATAAAATGAAACCAATATTTTTGACCATAGCTGACATTTTTTTTTTTACCAATATTTATCTTTATGCAAAATACTGTATGTATCAAAATGTGGCAGTATTTGTACCAGAAAATTTCATATTCAATGTAGAATTGAACATTAAAACTTCAGACTGTATCACATTTGCAGATGGATCCACTGCAAATAAAAGTACCAGAAGTGTTTTTTTTACAAGAGTAACTGCTGATCTGGATAAATTCAATTTTTGGACAGGGCTATCTCTGTGATACAGTAACTGCCTGAGAGGGAGAAATATCTATATGAAACTGGTAGTCAGGTTCCAGTTGTTTTTCAGTACTCACTGTTGTTTGGACAAGATTTCTGTCAGTTTACAGCCTCATAAAACTGTACTGTCAGAGGCACATTAGTGGAGGAAAGACACGTACTCAAGTGGTCCGATCTTTGTGTGCCTTCCACGTAAGTATGAACATGCAGGGAGCCTCTAGATATGAAAACAGATAATAATGTCATTGCAGCTGAAATATCAACTTTTCTAGTTAGGTGAGAAAGGCAACTTTCCCAGTCCAACTGTTCCCCTTGAACAGTTCGCACAAACATCTTTTACTTTCAGCTTCCTCCCAACACAACCGTCAACACAAGGACCTCCTGTGCAGTCACACGTCACTGTCTGTATATATGGTTTTATGCCTGTCACGTACAGCTTTCAGTTCTTGCATTTAGTTCCCCTTTTCCCACAATCACTTCTTTAGAATTGGGGTCACCATGTATCATGCACTTCAGATAACCTTAATATTTCTTCTTTCCCAAGTTCTTATGTATGTATAATAAGAGCTGGATAGGGCGCCGCCGCTGAGCCTTGCAGCCAATTTTTCCCAGTGGTCACTCACAGTTTTGCAGTGAAAAATCCCCCTGTGACCCAAAAAGCATTTTCCCCATAGACCATCATTGTAAAAGAGACGTCCGTAAAACTGTTGACAGGACACCTCGAACTGCAACAAGGTCAGTTATGACTCTTTCTATTATGAATTTTTGGTCCATGGAGGTTTTATATTTGTAAAACTTTCCTCGAGCTGAGAAAAGCGATTTAAAAATCTGTGAGTTAAACTAGTTAACAAGTTAAACTATTCCCAACTCTTAGTTTGGCCGCACTTCGTTGCAGAGGGTGGTGGCCGTGGCGAAGTACAGCTGCTGCAGGTTTTCCATAGAGATTGCATGGCAGCTCGCTGCAGGACGCACTTCGCTGCTCTTTGGTGTGGTTTCAGCCTTAGATAATCACATTTATTACTAATTGGACAGATCTGCTTGTCTCTTCTTTCTGTTCTTGATGGTTTGTGTGGGAGTGAATGGAGACTATTGTCGAGGTCTCCACTCTGCAGCAGGGACATCGTTGTTGTGGGAGTTCAAGGGCAAAATTCAATTCCAAGAAAGCAATTTAAGAAATCTGTGAAGTCATCACAATGTAAAGTCTACGGGCCGAGCGGGGACTTGTGGGCGAGACCAGCAGGGGAAACACTACTGCGCATATTTAATGGGCTGTACAATGCGGAAGCAAAACCGGAAGCTAGAAACTTTTTTTGGCGCCAGCTGAGCAATTCTTATTGAGCTGAACTGGCACCATTTTCGGTTCGGTATCCCGCTCTTATAATACATCCATGGTAGTGCCCGGTTTTAAAAGTGAAACCAATTCGGAAGTGCCTTAAACCTGCATTCTCTCTAATGGCCAGATGTCTGATCGTATGGAAGTCTATGAGAAAATGACCCTGCTTCTCACTTAATTTATTACCCCAGTAAACACTTTGCCAATGAGTTTATGGTTCAATCGCTAGTTTCAAGTCTTCTTCAATACATCATGATGTTCATTTTGTAAATTATGGCCACATTTAAAGTAAAATAGAGATAAAGCGGCTAACTTTTGATTGAGAAGTCGCTACCATGGCGAAAATGTTGATTACATAACGTAACCAATGCATAACCCCAGATTCACAGAGTATAGGCATAGCTGCTGCTATTTCACAGTGTTTTCAGTTCATGAAGGTTAATTGTAACATTTTGGTCGCCTAAAAAAGTCTTGTTCAGTGTTTGGTTGTGATAAAAGACCCTCTAAGGAGTCGGATGATCAGTTTTTCCAGTAAGTACATTTTGTTGTAATGGTTTTAGGCCTGTTTTTCAAAAGTGAAAATTGGCATTAGCATTATCACAGTTAACCATAGACTGTAAATGCTCTATGCTAACCAAGTTAGCAGCTAGCTCTAGGGTCAACTCCACCCTCTCGTCCAAATATGGTCACTTCTGGCTCCAAAAATCAAAGATGGTGATGGTCAAACCCAAGATGGCGACGGTCAAATCGCTAAACTCGAGGCTTCAAAATGGCAGTCCACAAACCAGTGGGTGACGTCATAGTGACTATGTCCGGACATAATTTTTACAGTCTATGCTCCTAACACTTATTTCATCTACGCAAACAAGGTGCGAGACATCTCGACAAAGACATCTTACTTAAAACAGAACAATGTGGTTACAGCATATAAAAGCTCATAGATAAGGTCAAGAGTGTATCATGTTCTTTTAAAGGCAAAATTGATCTGTTGAATATACTTCTACACTGGATTAATGATTATCAAAGTATTAATACAATAATATAGTAATCATTTCTAATGTCATTTTTTCCTCCACAGGAGACACACCTGCAGGTAAGTGAACAATACCCAGCATAAGAAGTCAGGTGCAAGAAGAGAGAAACGTGTTTATTTTTTTAATCTTATTTCTCTATGCAGAGAGTTAAGTGTGATTTTGAGATAAAGCTGCAGAACAATAGTGAAAGCAAACTGATTCTAAAGAGACAGAGTTGTTTTTCTTGGAATGGAGACCCTTCCAAGAAAAACAACTCTGAAGAAAATAAAAGACATATTCCCACATGCAGGGCACAAGACTTGTGATGTTGTAGAGCAAGCTGAACTGTAATTTTATACTGACTGAAATACAAGTGGCCAAAACAAAGCTCAATGTGGCTTAGTAAACTTTCTGTGACAGTAAATGAGTAGAACTAGTTAGTTCATAGCTTTTATGACTTCTTTAGGTGTGGTGCCACTGCTGACCCTGTGCCCCTCTATGTACAGTATGGGTGTTGAACTGTGTATCCTATGATTTTAATGTGATAGTAGATGTACTTTGTCAGAAGTGAAACTGCAGACACATTTATGGTTGTGGCTCATCACCAAGTGCACTCTGTTTGTAGTCACACTCACAGCTGAATGAAGTTCCCTTCTTTCATGTGTAGAGTATAAATACGGGACTAACTCTCTCCAGCAGAAACAGCAACTGTCATAACTTTTCATCATCATGGTTTCCGATCAGCATCTGTCGGGATCATTGACTGTATAAAAATATTTATATACTATATAATAAATCTTTATCTACAGTCAATGGTCGGGAGCAGAAACGGCTGCCATCATCCACCAGCTGTTGCAAGATGAGAGGAGGAGATCTTCCAGACGGCCAAGTAATTTTTTTTTTTAATCTTTTTATCTTCAAAAATGCATTTCTTCTTTTTGTACAAACATTAATGAATGTTTTTCCACTGAAACAATAAATGTGTTAACCTTTTCCTTTATAAGTCTGTAGTCAGAAGTATAGTTAGCTCATTCAAACTTTTTTTTAAAAAATGTATCAATTTCCATTGTAAATCAATTAAACAACTTATAGAAGTTCCTGTCCAAACCAGTTATGTATACATATAAAAAATGACACCACTTTAAAATATAGGTAGACTTATAACATATAGGTAGACTTCAACACCCCCTCCCCCCCCCCCCCCCCCCCCAAATGTGGGCAGTGAGGTGGCAGACTTAAGCCCATGAAAAAATTATAATAACTAATATTATAATACTAAAATTACTCCCAAGCCTCTTTGCTTGCATTTCTTGCCTTTGTAAACGTCTTCTCGGTTTGCATTCTGCATTCTGCTTGGTTTTAACAACAATCCTTGGAAATATACAATACTTTGCAATCAAATCAACACGTCTACCATTTTCTAGACTAGTGAATGGTCTATTTGGTCCTAAATACAATGTAACTGACCAATAACCAGCATAAGAAGTCATGTGCACAAAGAAAAAAAACAGTAGTGAGTTTGTTTTGTAGGTATGTTAGCACCTTCTAACTTTGCTTCTAAGACGCTGGAGTTAATGACGCCCCTTTCACAAAATTAAACCTTTTACTGTCCAGAAATACAAACTGCCTTGGTTTGCCCCTGTACAGCATGAAGAATGCAGTTAAATCAGAGGTTACTGCCACATTAAAGACTCTCATTTCCAGACTGAATGTTTTAAGGTGTATGCTAGTCTATGTTCTTGTGTGAGGCCACTTTCCATTTTAAAAAGGCTTGTGTGTATTAAAAAGGCTTGGGTGTATTCCAGAAAATGGGTTTAATGAAAACTCTGAATTTGTTAGCCATGAGATGAGGAAAACTCCAAATTTTCATTTCCAGAAAGAGAGGTAACTTAAACTCTGAGTCAGTTACAGTGGTAACTGACTCTGTGAACCTAATCGAAGCACAATAATTAGCTAAGGTGTCAATCAAACTCCTGGTTATATATTAGTTTTTATTACTCAAGGACTATGTAAAGTTACCATTCAAATATTACACAGCGTGAATTCACCCTCAGCTCAGAATAAAACCTCTGCATGTCTTAGCTTTAGACATGTAGGATCAATGAATAGTTATTTCTGTCACTCATGATGGGATTGGTCGCAATGATTACACAGACTAGTCCTCTCAAGAAAAATGACAGTATAGCTTGTAAATTCAGTCACCAAAATGACCTATAGTTACGTTTGAGTGGCAGATGCCATCTAGCGGCTGTAGTAATTTTTATGGGTGTAATGGTACACAAAATTCACAGTTCGGTATGAACCTTGATTTTGGTACCACAGGAGAATGAATTAAGGAAGAAAATAACATGTTGAACTTTTATTTTGAGAAATGTAAACATCCAACAATGGCTCATCGGCCAGAATTATTACTGAAACAGTTTAGTTGTGCTGCAGTGGAAAAGGAAAACAAGCTTTCTGTTTCTTCTGACAGCTGTTTTATGCTGATTTATGGTCTAGCTGTACATAAAGTAGTTCAAACTAGCACGTCCACTTACTGCGCACATTAGATTAAGTGGATTATCAAACTATTTTGACAGTGATTGTTTGGGTTATGGAGTGTATTCTTTGTATGACTGCATACCATAACGTCTGAACCTTGACATTTCAAGATGAATACACATACCATTACACACCCTTAGTAATTATGACCCAGACAAGTGATGCAGTTCAGATGACATCTACATAAGGTGACAAATTTCCATATTCAGAGGAGGCAGGTCTCATGGACTCATGGTTGGGACTCCTTGTGTTTTTGTTCTCTAGGTTACACTTCTGTTGTCCAGTCCTTTTGGCCATTTGGTTGTTCATGTTATTTGAGTTGTATCTCCGACTGTGTCGCATTATTAGTTAGCTTGTAGTGTTGTGTACTTAAGTTTATGTAATTCTGTGACAGTGTCCTGTCTGTCTGTGTTCCTGCACTCCTCCCCAGCCCGTTTTTCAAGTTCATTAGCCCTGCCCTGCTCTCAATGTTTTCTCCAGCTTGCTGTCACCTTCACACCTGCCCTTTATCATGTTCGTTTGCCCTGCCCTGCTTTCTGTGTCTTCTTCCCAACCTGCCGTTGTGTCTTGGCACTTGTTCCTTGTTGTCTGATTAGTTATCTTATCAGTTTGTATTTAAGTCCAGTTTGATTTGTTCTGCTTAGTCTGCCTTGTTCCTGTGTCTCAGCTTATTTTGACTTTTTCAATAAATATTCTGCGTTTAATCCCATCTGCCTGCTGTCTTTTGCATTTGGGTCCACCTGCTCTGCTCTCCTCGTGACAGTGGCTTGGGTGGCTGGTTAGATAGATAGATAGATGGCAAAAAGTGGACCTAACTGCAGGAGACCACTGTTCACTTCCTGTTTCCAACCATGAGTCAGGACAGTTTTTTAAAAACTGTGGTGTTTACTGTTGCAATGATGATGGAGGTTGCCTAATTTTAAGGAAGCAGTAACTTTAACCCAAACCCCAACCAAGTGTTTTTTGTGCCTAAACCTAACCAGACCTTAAAGACATATGTAACTTTCCTGCATTAAAATCTAAAAATGACTAAACCTATGTTACATATTTTGAGTTGTGTACTTACTTTATCCCAAATGTTTCCAACAATGTTCAAACCCAGACAAATCAGTAATTTTAGTCAAGGTAATTAATGGTCCATTTAATTTGGTCACCTGTCAATGGTGTCATATCCCCTCTATCCCCTCTACTTGCTATACCTTCCAGGGAAACATGGGAAAAACCAGATGATACGTCAGAGAGTGAGGAAGGAACTAGTTAGCTAGCCACTCTATTGTTAACTATTGTTTGTATTGCTCACTCGTGATGAAGCACGATTATCGTTGCCGCATGTTCTGTCGCCAAAGCACAAATGAACGGGTGAACCCAGCGACCCAGCGACATCAAACTCCATCTTTTGTTGTTGTTTTGATTGAGAGACCTCTAGCGGCAGAAATTACCACAGCGTTGTCACACCACAAAGGATAGTTATTTTTAACAGTGATTTTGTTACGGTTTTGTAAAGCACAGACAAATGATGTTGTCCTGCTGATTACTGCCGATAGAGGCGGCATATTGGAAAAAGCTCCTATGAGTCGTTCTGGAGTGCATGGTACATTTAATTACGAGGACGTGTTGGATAGAACATAATTCCTATAACATTGGAGATTGTATGTTAATTTTTCTGAGTGAGCAGGATCGTGGTGCATAGTCTTAACGTGTTTTAACAGTATTTCAGTGACAATATTTAAATTTACTACATTTGTTGAAGTAGTTGCTGACTGCTGTTGAGCCAAGATCTAAATAGATGTCTAAAACTTTAAAATTTACTGTATTTTAACCTTAACACCTTCAAGTGCAAATCATCAAACACTTTACTGGATCAGATTTTAAATCTTCAAATAAATTTTTTCATCTTCAGTTGCCGCCTCCTGTGTTTTGTCACCCATCAGATTTAATCTGAATAAATATACAGTATTTAAGATGTAATGTAGGCTATAGCCTAATATACAGTAAGATTCCACCACTATCATCCATTAAAGAAATTTAATTCTGGTAAATGATGAATAAATGGACTATACTGAATAAAACTTAATTGTGTTAACTTGCACACACATGCATTAATATCTCTACGTCCAATGGATTAAAATGGAGGCTCTGCCTTTTATTTATCTGTTGCCATGGTGAATCATAGTATCACAGCTCCATTGATTATGGCTTTTTTCATTCACCATGGACTTAACTCATTCTGAATATATTCAGTGTTTGTTGAAAACTCAGTTTCCCATCTCAGGGTTCATCAACTCAGGTTTCAGGGTCAGGCTCAGAGTTTCTGGAATGGACCCCTGCGGGTAAACATGTTGAGATTCAAACTACATGAAAAACATGTTAGGTTGACCCTTATTTTCATTTCGTTAGGAACCAGGAAGAAAAGGCCACATAATGATACATTAAGCATATAAAACATATTTATAGAATTCTTTGAGTACCCTAACAGTTGATGAGTAGCCCATAAATGTTTTAATTGCAGAAGTAGCTTATAGGCACTCAGCAATTATGCTCATTAGCTTTCCTTTCTGCCAGCCAGGGGCTCCAATTTATAGTGTAGTGATTTATAGATGGCAGCAATCATAAGGCCTGTATGTTAAGAAAAGAAGCTGCTATCATCAAACATACGTGATGTAATTACCACACTTCAAACTAATGAAAGTGAAAAGCAACCTTTTTCTATGCAAATACTTTTCTATCCAGCCAAACTGACTGTTGTATTTGTCAAATAGCAGTTCACTATTTAAAGGATAAAGCCTGAATCATTCTATATTTTTTTTATATTGCCACAAATACCATGAGACCAAACCAACAATGTGCTAGTCCATCTTTCAGTGCTTGTGGGACTCAGCCCTAAGCCCAATTTATTTTTATAATAAGCTCAGTAACTTCCTAAAACTGCTGGGCACTGCACTTTTTTAGCAACGGTTATTGAAACAGGAGTAAATGGTCTATATGTTGGGGACTAATTTCAGCCATGAATTAATACACATGTTGGGCTCTAGTAAGTATTTAAGGCAGCAGGAGGTCTATGCCTCTGGGAAATAATCAGGCCGTCTTTGCCGTCTTTCCCCACTCCTCTTTGCACTTGCAATAGATTAGATCCAAAGGTTTTAGGTGCTAATCCAAGTACATCAAAATAAACTGTGTTACATGTTTGTGCTATAGGATCACCGGCTGGATACCTTCCATTATTTAAAACTATACATCACTTAATGCAAGGAAATAACTGAAACAGCACAGTGGCTCAGTGTATTGTTGCTTCATAGCAAGAAGGACGTGGACTGGGGCCTCTCTGTGTGAAATTTGCATGATGCATTTCTGTCTGGGCTTGTTTTTCAAGTGTTGGTTTCCTCCCACATTCTACAGACATGCAAATAGGGTATTAGGCATTCCTCTGCCATTGCCCTGGAGTAAGGCACTGGCCCCCAATCTGGAGTTTGCTCCTGGGTGCTCTATTGTGACACTTTGCATCTGTCTTAATGTGTCAAATGCAATTTCCCCATTGAGATGCATAAAATATAACTTACCTGATAAATCATATATCAAGTATGGCTACAATCCCAAGTATTTTCATGAAAAATGGGTGTAAAAGGTAAAGGAGGAGGTGATGCCTGGTTGGACTTGGATGTCACCTGATTTACAAGTGAGGAAAATGCCTTTAGTACAAACTACTGGTGTGCAGCTTTTAGCAGTTAAAGTGTCACAGCTCTCAGCTGAAGCATTTAAAATTTCAAAAGCATTCTCAGACTCCAGTAAAAAACACCCTGCTATTTACTACATATACTATATAATTAAGTAGTTGTTTGTCATGTTTAGGAGGTGCTTTAGCTTTTCTATAGCATCAAGGACACATATGGTATAGCTAGAACACACTGTACATGAAGGCGGCAAGAAATCCCACAGGTCTCTGTATTCTTTCAGGAGGTGGCAGTGGCTTGGTTCAAACTCAATTTGGAACTGCTGCGTCTGTTTTTCATATCCTGCTTTCAGTCAGATGAAAACTGACAATTGATATTGTGGATACTGGCATTTTTCATAAACAAGTCTAACAGGGACTGAATAAAATGAAAGATTTAAGGTATTTAAGGTATATATCAAACTGTTGAAAAGGCAGGCTTTACCATCTTTAAAGGCTCTGCTGCTACTGGGCCAAAATGTTTTTCATGAACAGTAAAGCAGGAACTTTATCCTTACCACTCCCAAACAGATGTTCAGCAGCAGCTCATGCTATAGGCTGCTGCATTGGGCAACAATGATGGAGAAGGGAATAAAAGATTAAGTTGCTTCAGGGTTGAAACCTTTACCAAGATGTTTTTACATTATTTTGTCCCAGTACAGTCATATGCACACTGTATTTGACTGACAATCTTATCTAGGGTGTAAGACTTCAACACAATTTAGAAAAACCATTAATTCCAGTTGCCATGCAATTACTGTTTAATAATCTTATGATGTTATGATATGAGGACTTCAGACAGTAGAATAAACAAAATGAAGGTATATATTGTGTTACTGCAAGAATATCTGCATCTGTGTGTATGTAACCTGAAACAATATGTGGCATTAGTGAGATTATTATGATGATGATTATTGTTATTATTTAATAAATGTACTAACTATTAAAGCCAGCTTTGTCCACATGAGGCTGAAGCTGAGTGACCACATCTTCGCAGCCCTTTATCATCAACCAGTTTTCTTCACATTTGACTATTTTACCATTAGATGACGTCAATACTTTGAATACAGAAGATACTGAGCATTTCAGATGGTGTGGGGGAGCTGATACTCATACTGTATGTGTATACTGCAGGCCCTCCCTCTATGATGTGACTTTCATAATTTACATCAAAACATTTACATAATTTCCCCAAAATCTACTGTAGATAGCTTGTGTAAATACATGAACATCACCTTACATTTCATACTGCCTCCGCAATTAAGTTTAATAAACCTACCAGAAATGACATTTTAATGTGACACTGTTTTAATTCCACAACTTTAGCCCGTTGGATCAGAACAGATTAATTCTTCACAAACACAAACAGGTGGCAGTCTAACAGAAATGGTGTGTTGATAAGTACAACACAGACCATTCACATATGAGTCATTTTTAGCCAAATCACTATTAAAATAAACTGTAAGTCTGTTAGCACTCTCTTACTAATGGGATAAAATATATCTGCCGTCAGATACAATCCTAATAGTGTTGTAAATCAGCAGACCATAATTGGCATTGAATTATTAAAAACCTACTTTAATAATGCTTAGTTTTTTTAAATTAAATTTTTCATTTAAAATCTGAACTACAAAGCCCTTTATATTGTGCTACATTTAAATAATTATTAAATATCTTCAATTCGTTATGACATATTGAAGCTGATCTGTGCACAGACATGCAGCTTGGTTCATGTTGGTGGCCATTGTCTCCAAAACTCTATACATTTGCACTGAGTCAGCTGTATGTAAGTAAACCAATCAATAGACAGAAGGACTTAAAAAGCAACATGTGCCCAGGCAGCTCGACCTAAATAAGCAGACCAGCAGAACGTCGTTTATGATGGATTTTGAGGTAGGATGTCTGAATACTTTACAACACAAGAAATCCATTTTAACACCTTATTGCTACTGCTGTGTTGTTTTTCAAAAGATCAACCTGCTGATCTGCTAATATATTGACACAGTTCTGACAGTTTATAAAGCCAGTGAGCTTGTATCAGGAATTTTCTTGCATTTAGTGTCATTGCATTGTTGATATGCAATGAAATGTTTTTACAGCTCCGGGCAGCTTACTTTTATGAGGGAGAAATCTTGTGCAAACAACCGCTCTGTGCTGAAAAAAAAAGGGCAGGAACCTGATCACACCAGTTACCAGCGATATCGCTCATGCTCGGTCTGTCACAGTGCCACCAAGAGAGTTTATTACTGGCTATATTACATATAATGTTCATTATATTGACTTCCATCTAGTTTAATGTGGCTGTTTATTTAGTGATAAGGCTTTATTACCATGGTACTGGGTCAAACTGCCGTTATGAAAAGGACTACAACTTTTCAAGTGAGTATTATGAAGCATGTGAGGCTACTTGAGCATTTCTAATGTATATTCATGCTTACTTTTGTTACTCGTTTTAGTCCCTTAAAGTGTCACCCAGTGTGTTTGTGTGTTCTCAGGGAGCTGTGTGTGTCCTGAACAGCCTGCAGAATAATGCTGCAGTGTTGAAGCGACTGCAAGAACGTCAAGACAATCCTGGCCTGCAGCTCCAGGCGATGCAAGGATTCCTCCATCGGACCGGCATCACTGTATGTACAAACGTCACACTAACAATCGTTTCATCATCATCCAAGTGTGGGTGGGATTGTTTCCTAATTGAGTTTGATTCCTGCACCAAAACAGACACACACATGTCCAGTGTGTTTGTTATCACTGTGGTTTCTAAAGTTGGAATCTTGGTAATCTTGTTATTGAGGTAAACCTCAATGTGCAACATAAAATCCACATTTTAAGTCTGGAATTACACTCACTGGCACGCTTGGAATATCAGAAAGGAATGATGTAAATAAAAAGACAATCTTTTGTTTTCATTAAAGCCCGTGAAAACGTATTTTCAAATTTTTATAATATATTTGTGACTAAATAAATAACAATCAAACTTTTGTGGTTTTATCACATTTGTTTGACAATGCTGCAATGAGCTTTGTGAACCCCGACAACTCTTCACATTTAGATTCAAATGCTGCTAAGCTTTGATTGGTGCATAGAAATTTGTGACATCATCTTGTGCCAAATGAGCCACACCCACTTAAATTCAGGGTAAAAATACATTAAAATCTTTAATGTGAAATAACCAAAACTGTTGCAACACTGGCAGAAAATAGTGTGTTCATATAGGACATCAACAAATGAAAAAAAGTAACTCAAAAGCAGTTTACTTAGTGAGGTGATGGATAATTCAGTGTTAGAAAAAGTATTTAGATCCTTTACTTAAAGCTACAGTGCTGCAGTGCAGGACTTTCACATATAAATAAACGTCTGATACCAAACATTCACACAATACTGATTAAGCCCTTCACTGCCCGATAAATCTCTCTGTATTTCACAGTATACAGAGTCTTTGAATCTGGTGTCTGGTTTGACATTCCCACGTTGGCGCACCAGTAGTTCCAAAGACACCAACTGGCAGTGATGGCGGAGATTAAGCTGTTGTAATTTTTGCTGTAGGACTGTTAATATATCACTTAATTAAGTTTTAGTATTTTTTCGGGTGAGAAAGTAACCATTTCGATTTTCAAATATGTAGTTAGTTTATCCAAATAACACCTGTTTGGAAATTTACTCCGGTGTTTTCAGAGCTGTGAGGAGCCGATAGCTGTGTGAGAACAGTGTGTCGACATTCTTGTTGTAATTATTTTTTTTATGGCCCTCCAAAGTATTATGTTATTATAAATAATATATTATTTGGTTATCATTATAAACGCAGGGCTGTATAGGCAGAATTGAATGTTGTAGCTGGTCCAGGTGGGGCTAATTTGAACTCTTTATATACTACTGGGTAGTTAAGTAAGTTAAGTGATCATAGGCAAATGTAATAGTTACAATATTTCAGTCTGAAATGTAATGAAATTGAAGTATAAAGTAGCGTGAAATGGAAATCCTCAAGTAAACTGTAATTGTAAAAGTTACTTTGCACCACTGCTTTATAATATCCTCTCATGCTTCTTGCATTTTCTCAGTGTAAACATGTTCACTGCTGTAACTGGACCTGTAACTTTCCTAACTGTTATTTAAATGTCTTTAGGTGGGTGAACTGAACAAACTCAACATTGTCCATGTTACTGGGACTAAAGGAAAGGTATGAAGCGTCAAACAAGTCGTCTATTGTATGAAAGTTCAACATCCAAACATCACCATGCATGTTAAATGTTTTTTCCAGGGATCAACATGTGCTTTCACTGAGAGTATACTGAGGAATTATGGCTTTCGGACTGGATTTTACAGGTATTATAAATAAATGACAGTGATTGACAATGATTTTTAAAAATGTGAAATTCTTTAAGAATGAAATGTTATAGGAATATTATAGTATCTGAGCAGAAATGCCATGAATTATACTCTTTATGTATAGACTCACAAATACCAGAAGAGCATCTATATTAATATTAGCAAGAAATATAATAACAATGCAATACAAAATAGAAAATTATCAAAACAAATATTATGAAATCATCATGAACTCACACTAATCCTAAGTCTTCATTGAATGTTATTGGAATGTGAAGTCTATTAAATGCTCGAAATAGAAAATATTTTTATCATTCCAGAGGGAAATTTGTTTTGTACATAAAAACCTTTATGATTACATTACAATCCAGTACAATCATATGATATAATATGTATTTATGATGGAGGGTAATGACCTCTAACAGCAACTGGAAGTCAAATGCAGACAGGTTTGCTCTTCAGTTTGGAGTCTGGACTTTTGCTCTCCAACCAATTAATGGTTAACCAACAATACTGTTACAAGCTTGACCCGTCTGAGAGATAGTAGAGTTTATCTCTAGTTTGCTTTGGGCAGGAACAGTAATGTCCATAGTCTTTCAACTTCAAAGACCCTGTGTGTGACAGGAACTGGCTGTGGAAAAATGACATTTGTCAGAATCACATATAAGGAATTTGCCTTGTTGTTGTGGTGCCTAAAATATTCACAAAATTATGTAATCTGAAATAAGATAAGAAAGAAATAATTTACAATAAAAAATATGTAAAATATATTCTAAGTGAGAAAAGCAATGTGACTAACGACTTTAAGGAGGGGCTTTGAGTAGAGACACGTGTAAACAGGTCCAGGGAGTTGCTGCACAGTCCTATGGCAACAGTTAGCTGAGCTGTTGCTGTAAAGTCCTTAAATGATCAAGATAACCACTGGTGAAGACCAGTCAGTTTGTGATTGGTGTGAAATGATGTGAAAATGATGCTTATGACTGTTACCCTGTTACTGTTCTGTGGGTTTTTTAGTGGCACATTAGCTGTATGTCTTTAACCTCATTGTTCAAACCCACAGAACTTTATTATAAATCCCAGCGGATTTTGGATTGAATTTTGGGGAAATCTGTATAAAATGATGCACAAGACATCATTATAGTAAAATAACATTATTTAACAACCTTTGATAGTTATTTATAATTTAAAAATGAATCATTTTAAAGACCTTTTTCACAACATACATTTTGGCATGTCCTAGAAGGACAAGCACAGGTGTTACTAATAACATTAATGGTTGCTGCATTCCATGGGACCTTTAAATGGAAACGAGCAATCATTAATGTCATTAATTACACGTGTCTTTCCGACTTTGACAAACAGATTGACTCTGATAGTTGTACTCAATTACCTACACTGTATATGCCTGAAAATTATCAGTCATCCAGGTCATGGTTATTCAAGCGGGGTTGAATAGAGGGCAAATGGAGTTGGTTGTAGATACTTGAAGGTGTTTCACCTCTCATCCAAGGGGCTTCTTCAGTTCTAACTGACTGGTGGGGAGTCCAGGGTATTTAACCTCTTTGGGGTCGTTATCAAAGTCATTGATACCTCTTGGTCTGCAGTGCTCCTGGCTCTTGTAATAACAGTCATCTGAGGCCACGTGTAAATGATAGTCATTGGAGTTGTCACATGAGGCCAATGTGAATGGTGAAGTCTCCTTGGAAGAGATGAAAGGACAGCATTGTAGGTGGGGGATAAGTGGTGTTGTAGACCTCCTCCTCTGTTGACAGATGGTTTCTCTACTTTGACCAAGATGGCCTCCTTCACTCCTCTTTTAAACCCTCTGTCCTCTCTATCCAAAATATGTACGTTGTTGTCCTCAGAAGAGTGTCCCTTATCTTTCAGGTGCAGGTAAACTGCAGAGTCTTGACCTGAGGAGTTGTTGAGTCATACATTTGTTTAATGGTTGTTCAGTTTTCCCGATATACAAGTCTGTGCATTCCTCACTGCACTGGACTGCATACACTAGATTGCTTTTCATGTGTTTGGGTGAGTAGTCTTTCAGGTGGACCAGTTTCTGCCTTGTGTTGCTGGGTTTAAAAAACACAGGGATGCGGTTTATGTTGAAAATCCTCCTGAGTTTTCTCAGATACTCCATACATGTATGGAATCTTTTCTTCACCACCCGCAGTCTTGGTGTTCCTCCTGGATCTTGTGTCTGTTTTTCACAAACGTCCACTTAAAGTATCCACAGGCTTTAAGTGCATCCTTCAGGTGTTTGTGCTCCCTCTCTTGGGCCTGGGCACTTGTTGGTACATTATCAGCTTGGTGGTGCAGGGTTCTGATAACTGGTGAGAGATGGTAAGTATTGGTCTGTGTGTGTGGGTTTCCTGTATACTCCAAAGTGGAGGCTCCTGTCCTCTTCAGTGTGTACAGCACAGTCCAAAAAGGCCAAGCTGTTGTTCCCGATGTCCTCTCGTGTGAATTTGATGTTACTGCCCACTGAGTTAATGTGTTCTGTGAAGGCTTGCACTTCCTGGGTTTTAATTTTGACCAGTGTCATCCACATATCTAAACCAGTGGCTTGGTGCTGTTCCTCTGAAGGAGTTCAGGGCTCTGCTTTCTACTTCCATGTAGAAGTTGGCCGCAATGGGAGACCTGAAGAAACCTCTTGGATGAGAGGTGAAATGTCTTCAAGTATCTAAAACCAAGTCCAGTTGCCCTCAATTCAACCCTCCTTGGATCAATTACCTACATTCTCAATCGACATAAATTGAATGATTTGCAAATCAAGAAATTTATCCAAAAAATCAGTATTTAAACTGACTAGATCAGGCTCAGGAGATGTCAGTTCTACGGGTTCGCAGTGAATTTTATTAGCATCAAATTTAAAATACTTTTCTTGGTGATCTTATTTCAACATGAGTTTAATTGGACCATTCAACTTTTGGTGCTTATAAAACCTTGAAAATGAATGTAAAAATAAAATATAAAACAGTCAAGGCTGTTTTTGGCATTCCTGGAAGTTCACACACTGTTTTTTTTTTAGAGGTAAAATAACCCCAGTCTCTCTGCCCTCAGTTCTCCACACTTGGTTCATGTCAGAGAGAGAATTCGCATCAATGGATGGCCAATCAGCAAGAAGCTTTTCACCAAGTACTTTTGGGAGGTGTATGAGCGGTTAGAGGACACAAAGGTACATCAACTCATGGTTTCAAGTCACTGTAACTTAAACAAAAGATGGAAGCAGGATGGATTTGTTTAAAGTCTTTCTCTCTGGTCTTAATGTCAACCAAAACACATGAAGATATGAGTCAATATGAGCATCATTTCAGACTTTATTTGGACATACTGGGCTTACTTAACATGAGCAAATACATCCATTTGTGGTCACTCGGAGTTGAGTTATTATGTACTCCTGACAACTCATGATAAAGTCTTATTTCCAGGTGTTGCAGTGTAGTTAAAAGAAAGCTCCTGTAATTAATATTGCACTATTGACCAAAGTCTTTAGGATTCATCCTCTGGGGACCATGAATGTCTGTACATCATGGCCATCCATTCAGTAGCTGTTGTGACAGTCTGGATCACAGTGGACTGACAGACAGACTGACTTTACCATCCACAAAGCCATACCTCTAGCATAGCTAAAAATGACAGCATCAGTAATTTGATCAAACACTTTAAACGGTCTCACATCTTTCAGACAAACAACTCTTGTGGTCATGTGAATGATGACTGAAGCAAAAGAGAAGTAGGAGGTTGAGCTGGATGGTTAGGTATACAAACTGTCTTCCACTGGTAGAGGAGACTGTGGTGGTTAACATTCTTATATCCATGATGACCATCTTTCCCTAAAATTAACCAAGTAGTATTAGTTGTCTCAATTTTACAATCCCTAAGCACATGTGGCAGAGCTGAAAATTCTCCTATGGGACATTTGGGAGGAAATGAATTGTCATTTAGGTTGGAGGAGTTGTAGGTGGAGCGCTCCTTTTAAGGGGTGCCATCTGAGTTTGCATGCCATTTCTCTCACTTAATTTCCATCATAAACTGCTTCAAACTCCAATACCAATGACGGCCTAAACTCTGACAAAAAAGAAAACACACACACACACACACACACACACACACATATATATACATATATATATATATATATATCAGTGGAACCAGATCAGACCTTACTCATGATAAAGCCCATAAAGCACAAACTTATTGTTTCTTGATTTACAAGAACTAAATGTTATCGATAAAGATGTAATCATTTACTATGCATTCCATTATGTGTCATGTAAAAACATGATGGGTGAGGCAATTACTTGTATCTTGTTATCCACACCTATCAGCCACATACAGGATGTTTTAAATCATGGTCTAACTGTACCTGTTGATGATTTTGATCATTAAACAACAACATTTCAAATATGTAAAAAGTAAATACATTTTATCTTGATTTAAAATTATTGAAAATTTGAATTTCAATGCCAAGAACATTTTTTATATTCCTCAAATCAGCCGTTTTTTCCGATAATGTTTGCTAATCAAGCTAAAGATTTTGCTGAACATTCAGAGGTGAGGTGGCAGGATGCTGAGTCCTGTTAAGCTCATGTAAATCCTGTCGGCTGCACTTATATTGTAATATAGTTTTAAAAATTATAATAAATTGACTTCCGTGATTCCACAGCACGTCCATGGAGGCAGCATGCCCTTCTATTTCCAGCTCCTGACTCTGCTGGCCTTTCATGTCTTCCTGCGAGAGCGGGTGAGCTGCAAACAAACACACCACTACAGCATACCATACATAACTCACTCCCAACCCACACACAACCACACACCCGCCCAGCCTTAACTGTTCTTAGCAGCACTTTTGTGAACACAGGTGGATTTGGCAGTTATTGAAGTAGGGATTGGAGGGGAGTATGACTGCACAAACATAATCAGGTAATACCAGCTGAGTGATGTAGAAATGGCTTCAAAAAACACAAAGTTTTCTATCCTTCCTTCAGTAGAATAACATCATATTGGATCCACAGGAAGCCATGGGTGTGCGGGATCACATCACTTGGTTTTGATCACTGCAGTCTGCTCGGAGACACCATGGAGAAGATAGCTTGGCAGAAAGCTGGGATATTCAAGGTGTGTTACAGTTTATTAGGAGAAATAACAACATTAAAAATGACTTTTCTCACCTTACACAGACACACATCCTCTCTGTTTCCACCACTGCTTACAGAAATCTTCTCTTCTGCACAAAAAAATCCTACTAGAGTAAAAGTACATAAGTATTATCAGCTTGATGTAGTTAAAGTATTGCAGTAAAAGTAGTGGTTTGGTCCCTCTGACTGATATATTATTATATATGACAATATTAGACTATTAATACTGAAGCATCAGTGTTAGAGCAGCATGTTACGGTCGTAGCTGCTGGAGGTGAAGCTACTTTATATACAGTTGGTTAGTTCAGTCAAGTGGTTCCCTGTGTTGTATTTTAAAAGCTTGTTATATTATCCATTGTGTCAAATCTTCATCTGAAAAGTAACTAAAGCTGTCAAATAAATGTAGTGGAGTAGAAAGTATAATATTTCCCTCTGAAATGTAATAGAGTGGAAGTATAAAGTAGCACCAAATGGAAATACTCAAGTAAAATACAAGTAAAATTTTACTTGAAGAAACAGTTTTTGAATAAATGTACTTCAATCAGGAGAGACAAATGAATGGAGAAAAGATGATGTTTATTATACAACTCAAAATGATAAGTCATAAGTCTTTGGACATCATCCCTGAGCAGCCGTGAGATAGAGCCTCCCATGGAGTCCAGCAGACACTGGTGGCTGATGACTTCAGATGAGACTGATAGCTGATGAAGTGACGGGACTGATGATCCTGCAGAGACTGGGCGGAGATGGGGAGGTGGAGGGACACGCATGACAGCTGCATGCCAGACTAATGCATAGAGAGAGAGAGAGAGAGAGAGAGAGAGAGAGAGCGAGAGAGATATTTAAAAAGACAGTAACTAGATGATAGGCTAACAATGAATATGTGTCGCTGTGCTATTGGATAGAAGTGATCAGCTGGTGACAACTGAAACTGAAACTACGCCCCCGGGCATGACAGGTAGGAGATAGAGTGAGCAGGTGTGAGAGATGAGTATGACAGAGCAGTGTGACACCTGGCATGCAAAAGATAGTCTTCCTGAACTTTCTCTAGTATGATTATGAGGCAACTGCTGAGGAAAATCCTGTACAATGCATAATAGCACAAAAGGGGGCGCTGTTTCTCCAAAGACAACAGGGCTAAAGCTCCTCCGACTCGGTGTAATCTCTTCCAAGGTTTTCATTCTCCTCACTGAAGCCCACAGCCTGATTTAGATGGTATTACACTTCTTATCCCCTCAAGACATGTTTAAGAATTGTTTATTGTTTATAAAAAAGACTGCTGTGAATAATTATATCCACGAATATGCAAATATTGTTCATTTCAAAAGTTTAACTGCCGGACACAAGATGTCTCCTACTTCACTGGAAAGTCCATTCTTAGTGAATGTGCACTGGAGGCTTTAAGTTTCCACATCACATTTGTGTAAGTTCCATGAACTGTAAGTGGACCATGATTGGCTTGATTTAATAATAAACATCATTCTGCACAATGAAGCTCAAACAACCAAGTGAAGGAACAGTAGACAATAACTCATTCTGTACTGCAGGGGGACTTTAAAGAAGCAAAAGAATTGACCATTGAGACTCTAATGTTGTTAGAAAAAAACTACTGTGTTTGTATTTCAAAGGACAATATGAAACTTTATACAGTCAGCTCTGAAGAGTAATTAAGTAATCTGAGGTACTTAAACTTAACTTGAGTATTTCCATTTTATGCTACTTTATAATTGTGAGTCCACAACATGTCAGAGGGAAATATTAGCTCCAGCTCCGCCAATCACAATATTAAAAGGCTGCTCTACATTTAATAATCAGTAATCATCTAATAAAACATCTCATAAACACTCTAAAAGAACCATTCTGCATAAGAACTGCTTTCACTTGATATTGAAGTACATTTTGTCGTTAATGCTTCTGTTTGAATATATGGAGTGGCTCTTAGTATTGTCACACTTTCTTTAAAGCTCAGAACATGGCACATTCACACTCCATACAGACATACGAGCTGCTGTAGAGGAGTGAACTCCAAACAGTGAGGCCAATATCTGTTTCACACCAACCTCTAGGAATTGCTGTGACTACTCTATGCGTGATTATACCCAAACAGACATATCAGGACGTGTTTCTTTGTTCTTTGTTTCTCTTTCAGACAAGAACATAATGTTTAGAAACACAAACATGATTTCTATGACTGTCACTAAGCATTTTAATCTTTCACAAGTTCACACAATCATTTTATACATATTCATGCAACAATTTCCCTCATAAGCTCAAGACACTTGATCACTGAGTTCAGCACTTGGCCCTGCTGACTGCCACTTTCTAGGTCCAGAGATGCAAGAGGAAGGTCACAATTAATGAGGGGTCATGAGAGAAATTTGGAGATACACGTGTTCGAATGACACCACACTTCAGTATCATAACCAACTTGACAACACTTTAATGCCTGCCTCTCTCCTCCTCAGCCAGGTATCCCAGCGTTCACTGTCAGACAACAACCCGGCCCTCTGAGAGTCCTGCAGGACAGAGCTGAACAGATCGGGGTGAGGATGATAAGTGTCTAACTCTAAATATGTAACTGAAGTAAGCAAAGCTGATTGGTAGCATTAAACGCAGACATGCAAATATCTCATGAAGCTGCATTTTCATCTTTTAATATACAAAACAATCCAAAAAGTATGGGACAGAATGCATGGCTGGATTAACCAAAACCACCAGGCCCCTGCTGAAGACCAGAGACATGTTTCTGTTGTGTTTTTGTGTATTTCTGTTTCCAAGAAGTATTCAAGTTTTTAAGTCAACCACTAAAACCTTAATGGCTTCTTGGCTGTACTGGTGTAGCTGTAGGCTGGGACTGAGTGATTCTTTAACATTCATTGCATTCATCAATACAGCCAGCTTGGTCTTTGGATTACTAAAAAACATCTCCATTGTGTCTTAGCTGTGCTGGGGTCTTTATCTGGAGCATGAATTTGATGTTCTTTTGAATGATCTGTGTAATAAAAGACTGTGACTCATGAATTTCTATTCCCTGTCAGTGTCCTCTGTGGGTCTGTCCTGAGCTGGATCAGTATGAGGCTGCAGTTGGTCCTGTGAGTCTGGGACTGGCAGGGAAACACCAGCAGTTAAACGCATCACTCGCCCTGCAGCTCAGCTACAGCTGGCTGCAACACCATGAGGCTGCAGAGAGAGGAGGTAGGTGTATGGTTTCACTTTTAAAATGCAGTATGCAAGTAACAAGATGTCCTTCAAAATGTATAAGGCGGGCATATCAAACAAAAAAATACATAAGTTGGACATATAATTGTCAGTTGTCAGTTTGAAAATGTAAATATCATGTCTCATATCATGGGAAGGAGTGGAGAGCTGTGATTATAAGGATATTTTCTGATATTGATAAACAGTATATCATGATGTGTCAAATGGGTGGAAACTGACTTGTCACCAGTGTTTCAGCTTTTAGTCAAAGCTAGTTCAGAATGATCAATTTGGATGACAGATATTTGTAGAACGCTAACATGATGAGGCCATATATATCCTGTACATATCATCCAGATAGGATTCAGTTTAAGGTTGCTAAACGATAATGTTGAACGATCACCCAGCCTTGACTACACTACAGTCCTTTAATTTTAAATTCTGTGGATCTGTGGATGTGCTAACCTTCACTGCTCAATATCAGCAAAATTGAAAGCAGCAGCCTCCTCTAATTATCACTTGAGGCAGCAGAGGCTGCTGTTGCCACTACTCATTAAAAGTTACATAGCCTGGCTTCAAGTAAATGTATTTTATAGAGAATCAGATAGAAAGAATGAGGACATAAAAAGAGACAAAAACAGAACTAGTTTGTGTGTAACCAAAGTTCTTTTGTTCCTTATATTTCGTTTCCACAGGGCCTTTTCCAACATTAAATCCAAGTCCATGAACCAAAAACACAACTATACATTCACAAAGCTAAATACTAATTATACAAACAAACAGATATTGATATGAATGAAATAATTTTATTGTTGGGAAGGGTGCGTGTAAGGTTTCCCGAGAGGCAAGTCTGACTTTGTTCACCTGCTGGTAATAAGTTTGACACTTGTTGGTTAGGAGGTACAACTTAGTTGGAAGGACTTGAAACTGAAGGAGCACACTGAGGAAGGCATAGCTGAAATATCTGTGCGTTATTTTCTCCTTTGCTAAATTTTGACATTGAAAATTGAATAAAAGGAACAATTGGATTGATTTATATGCACTATAATCCGATGGCTATAATATGTCCACAAGAAATACTGTCCTACTGTTCCTGTAAAAAATACACACACAATTTTAAAATAAAGTACCACAAAGGCATGAATGATTGTTATATAAAAAAAAGAACCCACAATATCAATTATAAATGACAATTTATCAATTCCAACTGAACTCATAACCCATTACTGAAAAAGCCTGAGGTCAAATTCTACAAAGTTATTACTGAGCTGCCGCTCCCTCTTTCCTTTGATATCTAATTGTGAGCCAACACCTCACTGTGTTCTCTTTCACATCTACATTCTTTGGTGTGCAGATATTGCCTGTGTATTCTTAAAGACAATGTGGACTGTGGTGAAACCTTACAGATGTGACTTCTTACGGCCAGAGTTTAGCTGAAGCGGCCTGCAGACCAGACTCCCAGGCAGTCACTTTTCAGCCCAGCACAGCCATGCTGCAAGGCAAGTTAAAGAACAATATGTTCATCATTTGTTGATTTGCTGCTCTCTGATTTTACTCCCAAAGTGTCTCCAAAGCGGTGTGATCAAAAGTTTTTTTTTTCCCTCACCATAATATCATTAAGTTGATTCGCTCTCCCACATCATCATTATCATTATTTATGAAATACTTGCAGGAATATTGTTTATGCCCAACTCTCTCTATGTGCAACTTTTTTTTTTTTATCCACAATTACTTTTAACAGTGATTGAAACCTGACTGATGTCTTAATTCGACACTTGAAATGTCAAGTGTTATTAAGAGTATTACTTTGCTGACAATCTTTTTCTCGCCTCCAGGTCTCCGGGAGACAGAGTGGCTAGGACGAAACCAGTCACTGAGGCGTGGCTCTGTCACATATTACCTGGATGGGGCGCACACCACAGCCAGCATGCAGGCCTGTGTCTCCTGGTTCAGACAGGAGACACTGCAGAGAGACCAGACTCAGTACGAGAGCACGAATAACCATCTCCATCTTGAACAGCCTTAAGATGGAGATACATTATGTAAACACACGAGCACATGATGCCAAACATAAGGTGCTGTTTTTTCCCCTGGCATCTACCACTATATCCATACCAACAGTTCTCACAGCTCTTGCAACACTGAACTCTGAAATGTGCGTTCATCAGTGTGATGAGCGATCATTTACTATAAACTCTAGCGTAACATCCCTCCCCATGTAGCTGTTGAGCTCAACTGGACCTGCTCATATAACCATTTCTAGCCATGCTAGTAGCATGCCTGCCTATCTGTTGGTTAAGTCCTCCCCTTTGGCCCAGACTGACATATTTCAACAACTATTGGATGAACTTCCATGAAATGCTGTACAGACCGTCATGGCATCCTAATGATACATTTAGCCAAATGTCTGAGCAACTATTGGATGTATCGCCATTAAATTTAATGCAGACAGTCATTTCTCCCCCAAGGATGGCGATCCCTTCACTTTCCATACGGTGCCGTCATCAGATCAAATTTTCAATCATTTGGTTAATGACCAAAAATGAATGACATTCCCATCAGCCTCAGCCATGTCAGTTGCTTAGCTGAATCACGTATAGAAGCAGCTGCATTGGTTGTACAGTTTCTCCACTCATTTATTCAGGGTTTTCTTATAATTTGTCACCCATCCATTGTATCCAGAGTCAGTAGATAAAATAACAGCATCAGTGTATATTGGTTTAGTACTGGCATTTATATTGTAAAAGATTTGAAAATGAAACTGTGAGGGAGACATATTTTAGGGCATTCATGTGTTTAAGAGAGAACTGCATTGGATCTCCTTGTGTCTTACAGGGGCCCTGGGCTTAAAATCCTGCTCTTTAACGCAACAGGAGAGAGGGACTCTGCTTCTCTACTCAGACTGTTGGTGGTGAGTAGAACAGACCCAACAGTGCTTTTGTAAAAATGAGCAAAAGCAGTATAATTTCATGTGTGTTATTTTGACATACATCCTTAAAGCAGAATATATGTGACTCTGTGTGACTTGCAGCCCTGCCAGTTTGACTACGCACTGTTCTGCCCCAACAACACTGAAAAACCTACCAACAATACAGGTGAGATGAGGTGGCCTGATGTATCAAGGAACAATTTGTCAAGTTCAAGCTCATATGAACAGTGAAAGAGATTTTCCTCGCTGTAATCATTCCTCCTGTTCATACTGACTATTAAAAGATCCCCTTTAAATGTGCTTTCAATGTAAGTGATGGAGGCCAAAATCCAATTGCTTTGACTTTTCAACAAGTTTGTGAGGTTTACATGGTGAGCTTATTTTAAAATGCTCTGCTGCTTCAGTGTGAGGAATAACTTTCACATGTGCTCTTGTTCTTCATGTGCTGCTGCTTTCTGCAGCTCATCACAGTGTCTGCGGGAGTGTGGAGCACATGTTGGCTCGCTGCAGAGCAAACCAGAGCTGCTGGCAGAGCCTGAATGCAACAGAAACAATACGTCGCCACCTGCTGACCAACTGCAGGAGTCACAGCCTGGTGTTCCTCTGCATCCTGAGTGCCCTCCAGTGGATCAGTCAGGGAACAGAGGTGTTGTCAGCCCCTGCTGGATCAAAGAGCTCCTGCAGGATCCATCCTTCTCAGTCCGATGACAGGCTGAGAGAGGCAGGTCACATTTCTGTGCTGGTGACTGGCAGCCTGTACCTGGTGGGAGGAGTACTGAAACACCTGGAACCTTCACTCGACTCATAGTAGACCAGAAATGATTGATCATGGTTATATTCCTATTTAATCAGAGAACTTTATAGTCACTATGAGCCTAATAGTGAGTATAGTTTTCCTCGTTTGGTTTTGTAAAACTTTTAAACTCTAAAACAATATTCATCTTGTGAATTCAAGCATGTTTATGGTAACTACTGATTAAACATTTAACATTTTATGGTTAATATTTAATTATGTTTTTTTTATGTCAGTAGCATCAATACAATATTTCTGGGAACTTTAGATGATCTTATTGTTTCTTCTCAGTAGTTGTTTTGTAGTGTCCTTATTGTGCTACTGTTACTTTATTATAATATTTCTACAATATCTCTCTATGCAGATATACTATGTTATGTGTAATAGTCAATATAGTAACAGTAATACTTCATCTTCTTACTGCCTTTGTAATTGCTATATTGTGATGTAATATTCCTATAGAGGCTATAGTGACTTTATAGTGACGTCACTGACATTTATTTGATTTTATATGGTAGAAGATCAAGTAAAATCTCCCAACATTATTGGAAGATTTTATCTGATATCAGATGTATGGGTATTGGCTGTATGGTGGCCAGTAATAATAATAACAAGAAATTCCAAAGATGTGTTTGAAGTATGTGTGTTTATGGTTCTCATAGTGAATTTGCTATGTATAGTTTATTATCCATGTCAACCGTAGTATTACTATTCCATCAATGAACCATAACAGTTTTTGAATATTTTCAATCAAAAGCTTTACACATGTGATTTTAAATTTTTGCAATCTCTTTGCAAACATTTCCAACAGATTCTTCCCGTTCAGCTGAGCTGTGTATCTTTATGTGTGTTTTATTTCCATTTCAAAAATAATGGTCACTATTATAAAGTTGTGTCTGTTTGTTTATGTGACTGTTTACACGCAAGTTATGATGAAATTGAATACATAAAAAAATGACATTTACAGAACAATTAAATTCTTACTAGAAGGTATGTTGAACTCTTCAGTTGGGAGGAAACTAAAGGACTTGCTTTTTGACAGATGCTTTTGATGCTTATTGATTCTTACTTAAGATTTCTCTCTGTGCCTTAAAGCACTTTGGATTAGCTGTGTTGTGTGTTAAGTGAAACATAAATAAAGTTGAGCTGAGTTAAACTAACGAGGAGAGAGGAAGGAATCTGGAGGTCATTAGGTGCCCACAGCTCTTGCACAAATGCCCCTACCAGGTTAATCCTGCCCCGAACAAAGAGCCAGAACGTTTGTTGCTCAGTCTTGTTGTTTCATCTGATATTCAAACTGGATTGTTATTTGCTAACATCAGCATTCTAACCCGCTCACAATGACAATGCCAACATGATGATGTTAAGCAGGTACTTTATATCTTCTTAGCATCTTCGTTTAGTGTGTTAACTGTTGCAAATCAACACCAGACACACAGGACTGTTGTGGCTGATGAGAATTTCATGTCAAATCAAATTTGATTTATAAAGCCTAACATCACAAATTTGCCTCAAGGTGCTTTACAATCTGTACAAAAGCAACAACTTCTATCCTTACACCCTCAATATTGTAAAAAGGTTGTAAACCATGTGACAAATTGAAATTGGGACCTGATGATGGTGCTAGATGAAAAGTCAGTATTAGGTATTTATAATTCATCCTGAAGGGAACATGAATACCTGCACCAAATTTCAAGGCAATCCAACAATAGTTGTTGAGTCATTTCACTCGAAACCTCTAATGTGAACCTTATGGTGGTGCTAGAAGAAAAGTCAGGGGTTAACCAAAGTAGGATTCATCCTCGTCTGTACAAAACTTCATGGCATGGTTCACATATACCGACTGACTGATGACATCATCAGACTGATGACATCAGACTTGATACATAAAACACAACTGTTCTCTAATAAATTGACCATTGCATGTAAAATCAGTAAAGTGCCTCTTTTGGTTAAGTATTACACACTTTTAATTTGTAAATGTATGCAATTTCCCGTTTATGCTATGTTGCAATTAAACACAACATTTGTTTATGAAAGATACTGTATATAACAACTAGGGGTGTATCTCTACACTTCCCTCATAACAACCACCACAAACCGAAGAGCTTCTGCTTCATAACACAGTAACATTTCTGCATCAGAAGAGAAAAACATCTCTGTCTGGTCTGTCCTCCTTCCCCTGCTGTGAA
This sequence comes from Thunnus thynnus, assembly GCF_963924715.1. Taxonomy (NCBI): domain Eukaryota; kingdom Metazoa; phylum Chordata; class Actinopteri; order Scombriformes; family Scombridae; genus Thunnus; species Thunnus thynnus. The sequence continues at coordinate 6,283,138 of NC_089518.1, forward strand.
TTCCCTGTAGTAATGTCAGAGCTAAGCTGACAGACAGACACAATCTTAAAAGTTAACTGGAATGCAATGTTTTACTATTATATTTACCTTCCAAATATTACTGGAGGAAGTTCACTTTGATCCCTCACAGCTTTGTTCAAATCCCTTTCATTACTTGAGCATTTGAACAGACATCCTTGAGGCCAGGTTTGGGTGATGAAGGGTTAACGGGGGATGTTTTTGGAGGGTCGTGGGGCCCGCTGGGAGGGCTGCTACTGGGAGCCGCTGTCTCTCTGGCTTATTAGTCCCTCATCAAGATTACCCCAGACGAGAGGCCAGAGGACGGCACAACAGATTGAGGCCTGACAATCTCTTTATACCATACAGAAAAAATATCATTAGAGAAGAGGTCAGCTGTTTGTCTGAACCGCAGACATTCTCATGTTGAGCTCGGAGACTTAGCCATACATCCGCCTGCTTTATTGGAAAGTATATTGTACTGTATGTTTCAGATTCCAGTCAAGCACGGATGACATCTTAATAAGAGCCTGGGTAGAGCAAAGACCCTCAAACAGACAGGTACAGTAGAGCAACAGTTAGTGAGAAAGGCCCGAGTTGGCCTGTAAATCACTTTATTGTGCTAATCAGGTATTAGAGACAGCCGGAGTAATTAGTGAAGTCACAACAGAGATTTGTTTTGGTGAGCCACTGTCAGGTGACAACATTTCTCCCTGATTGAGAAACCTCAGGGATTTGGTCATGTATCTTGTGCTGCTGTTCTTTAAGATGCTTGAACTGCCCAGAATCCTCTTACTGGGACTCCCACTATCCCCACTAATTCCCCCTTGGAGGAGGTGAACTGTAGTGCTGTAAGTTATCACAGTCTCTCATCATGGCTTCCACTGTCAGGCTCCTGCTTTCATTTAACCTATATTTGCAGAGGGAGGCCTTGCTGGGTAACATGCCCCTAATAAGCAACATTCATATGGTTACATGCAGTCACAGCTTTTTTTTTTTTTTTTGGTTATGCATGGTTATGTCTGTTGGTCTACCAAGTTTGAATATATGTGAAGTATAGCAAACATACAAAAACATTTATGTAGCACAGAATAGATTTCTGTTCACTCCAATTTAAATATTATTTGTGTGACAACAATTCCACCACAAAATACATTTTATGTGCTTAAGATGTCCAATCATGCACTCAGGATTGAGGCACAATTACAATTCCATTTCATACTGTATCTGATAATCTAACAGGCAGTCAAGGTGCAAATTATGGATCACTTTGCTGATTCAAATCATTTTGTGGTTAAAGACTCATTCATACATGTACTGAACACCTTAAATAGGCAGAAAAAATGTTCTGACCAGATTCCTAAGCCGGTAAAACCTTTTTAAGGACCTCTCCAGAGGTTTTGTGTTGCCCCTCCATCAAATTTGGGGACTGACAATATACAGATTAAAAAACAGAAAGCAGCGGAGACTGAGATACCCTGACTTTTAACTCCTTGTATGGATCTCCAAAAATGCTGGATTTCCCATAATGCAACTCAATAGGGTTTTTTCATTAGAACCCTCCTACCTGGTAAATCTCCACATTTTTCAAACTCCATGCCCTCAATTTGTAACACAGGTTATTTGATGATGATTTTCTGTCTCTAGGCCCAAGTGGAGATGTGTAGAATCGGCGGAGTGCCTCTTTAATTTCATGACCTTTAACCCGATGCTACTCTGTAATAAACATTTCTAGTATTTGCTGGTATCAAGGTTTGTTCAGACTGAGAGAGAAGCAAATTTTCACCTTGCCTCATACGTGCAGATTTGACCACTGGACCATTTGTATTTATCCTCCCTATGCAGCCAAAGCTGTAAGCGCTGGCGGAGCATCAGGGGGTGTGAGGGGTGCAGTCATATCTCACTGTAACAATGATTGCATATACAGTTCCTTAACTTAATGAATCCCTGATATAATGCACCACCCATGGAGCACGCTAAGTGACCCAAATCAAACTCACCCACCCACCAGCAGCCCACAGGTTCATTGACAAATGTAAAACTGAATGGAAAAACACCCAGTGCGTTCATCCAAAATGCTGCAACCTTACAAACACAAGGAATTTGGAGTATGGAGTTTCAAAATTGAAGAAATTAGATTTTTTCTGCTTGTTTTGCATGGTCATCAACCCACAGCGAAGTCTGCTCTGCCTCTCTACTTTTTATGACAATTCCTGTCACTGTTGTGACTGCCCAGTGCCAGAGAACAGTCCCAATGAAAAACACTGAGCCAATTATTTAGAAAAACAAATAAAAAAATCATTTTTCCTGCTTATATTTATTATATTCACTGGTGAGCACAACTTTTCCCACCTCAATTTCTCACACCAGTTTAGGCCTCAGGGGATTAAATATATCCAAACAAACTCAAACAAATTCAGTTTGAGCTGTTGTGGTCATGTGAACATGGACAGGAGTAATGGTGGATCAGTTGTTATGTTGAGTTTGAATGCCTCCCCATCTGAACTCTAGCAGCATTCTTTGTTGGCAGAGTTTTAAAAAAAGAGGTTAGTTGGTGGGGGGGGGGGGGGGGGGGGGGGAGTGAGGGGGGTGAAGTTAAGGGTCACAAGGCAATTGGGGCTCTTTTGAGGTGCCATTGTTGTGGAGGGCCAGACAGGAATGGATGTTAAGATGTGGAAGGGAGGGAAATGTATGTGTGTGTGTGCGGGGGAGAGAGTGACAGAGTGAGAGAGAGAGTACCCACAGCAAATCTCCCTTCTGGAACTTTATAAGGAGCTCCATAAATTATAAACACCCTTTTCCCTTTTCTATCCTCTCTCAGAGGAAGGAAACGGTAGCTGGCATTTTTTCTGAAAACAACACAGATTCAGACTCTATCAAACTCTCACTCTCCTGAAAAATCTCTGTTATTGTTGAAATGTCTTTGTTAAACCAGCACTGCACTGACATTCTGACTTCAGTATACAGTTGTGGTCAGAGTGTTAACAGATTCACCTCAGTGGGCAATGATTGACTGTCATAAACCCCAATTACCATTCAATAGCAGAATTAGCATTTGCAGCCCATTAGCTGCCAGCTGCTGCTCTTCCCACAGTTTGTAAAATACCACCAACAGTGTTTCCCATTTAACTGCTTCGTATCACTGGAAGACGGAGGAGCACAACAGCAGCTTAACAAAATGTGAACATTTTTATTATTATTATTCAAACATACCTCAGTTTAAGTTTAAAATTATTTATGATAAATACACTTTAAACCAGTAAATCTACACCTGTAAATGATTTTTGAGGAACTTCTACCTTCAGTTTCCCCCAGATTGTCATAGTGTATATTGTGTCCCACCACTGGCTGCTGAAACTGTGTATCACTGTCTGATTTATTCTCTTAATGTCAAGAAATTCCACAAAAAGACCAAAACCAACAATGTGTCAATCCTTACATCAATACTTTCTGACTTCATGTTTTTGGCACTTAGGTCCAAACCCATAGGTTCCTACTGAAGATCAAAAGTATATAGTTTTATTTTTATTTTCTAATACAGCTGATCACTGTAGTTTTTAGCAAACATCTCTCAAACAGGAGGAGATAATACATTGGTCGGGGACTATTTTCAGCTGCAAATTAATCCACATTTGGTTCTCTAGTGAGTATTTGTGGCAGCAGGACGGTGTGTGTGGGATTGAATCAAAATAAACTACAATGTATGTGTTCATGGTGATGAAGGAACATGTCACGCAATGCAACAACGAAGGTCTATGGCACTGAGGAATAAGAAATATTAGGCTTTGAATGTACAGTTAATACTTGAAGAAACTAGAGTGTAAACATATGTTGTTCTTGGGCATTTACTGAAACAACTGATGCAGCTGTTTTTCTTCGAACAGTCTCCATAAATTAACTTTTAACCATCAAACTGTGACGCAAACTCTCAGAAGCTTAAGAGCTCCATTCATAGTCCATTAGGAACAGGTCATAGGGATGCAAACATGGGTTTAATGTCATGCAAATGATTAGTAGCACTGAGACAAAAGCACCAAAAAGATTTTGTTGTTGATTCTACTTTGTGGATTGTTGAAAGAGCTTTGAAAAAGTTCTTCTTTACAGTCTACATGCAACAGATCATATTTCTAGATGCTTTTAATGTTGCTGATGTGGTAAATTTCCCCGTGTCACTCACTGTAAGTCATTCTGTATCACCATACAGCGCTGCTGCAGAGGAGGAGGGAATGTTGGCAGCCTGTTAGTAGCTGTAATTTTTCAGGTGTGAAGTTTATAATTACTTGTGACTGTATTGAGTATTGTAACATGTTTGTTTACCCACACACCATTTAGCTTGCAGCAGATCCCTCCAATCGCTGCTCCGTATGGCTCCACGGGTAAGCTGCAAGAGAGACAGATTGTCTTGTTGTCTTGTTAATCTGGACAGTATTTGTTTATAGAGATGACGACCCCCCTGTGATGTTTTGTCTGTGCCCTGGATGAAACTGGATTTATCTGGTTTATCTGGTCCAGTTGCAGCTAATGGGGATCCAAATAAATGAATAAACAAATATTTATGGCCTAGCATCTAATAATTGTCCCTTATATCTCCCAGGTATGAGAAATCCTAATGAGATTATGACTTACTGTCTCATAAATGTTCTCATAGTTTGTAATAATTATGAAATTCTATAACTGATGCCATTCTACATTATGAATATGAGACTTAAGGTCATAATTACTTTTACTGAATATAAAATCAGTTTTTTTTCTTCCACAAAATGATCATATACAAAATATTCATCTTACGGTTTGCAGGAGAAAAGTGAAAAAACAAAGAAACTCTGCAGTAGGACGAGTTCTGGTTCATGTAGTATCAATAGTTTTTATTGCCTTTTGATTGGAGGAAAATCGAATCAAATCAGTGTACTGATTGACCTGCTTTGTGAAAACCAAGAAATTCAGCTTTTTACCTGTAAATTTGCTTTTATGAATATGAAATTTAGTCAGTAAAATTAAAAGATTTGTAGTATATAGCAGATAATTCAATTTAGAGTTATCTTCTAGTATTCCAAACAGTACATGTTTGCAAAATAACACAAAATGTTCATCAGTATGGTTGTTGATAAAGATACACACATTATTCCAAAAGGACTTAAGGTCATAATGATGACCTTCTCTATCATATGAGACACTATTAAAGGAGGTGTTTCTTTTTTCTTTAGTGAAGTTTTTTTCTTTGCCAGATGTATTCAGTGTCTCTGTAGAAGCAAATAGTTCTGCATGGCGCTGTGTTGTCTGTGTGAGGTTCCCCACAATAAATCAGCTCTGCCCACACAGAGGGCTCGGACAGTTTTCACTTCCATAAACCTTACAATAAAGTGGGGGCCAGCTAGGACTGTGGACTGCAGAGGAAGGGAAACAATAAGAAACCCAGTCTACTCTAGCGTGATACCCTACTGAACTGCTATTTCATTTCACCTCATTCGTTTGGTCTAACACTGTGGTCAAATTAGCTGATTTCTGTTTGTAAAAGGAAGTTATTTTGCTTTGTTTTGCTCTAACTAGCTAGGAGCAGATAACTTTTCACTGTGATGGAAGAAATGCAGCACTTAAAGGTTTGTTATATCTGTAAGCCGATTAACAACAACCTGTACAGCCAGGTGCGTTTTGTGCACAAGGGCACAAGGATGTAGCTATGGGTAGCTAGCTAGTTTAGTAGGAAGATGACCCCCACATTCTTAAAACTATCAGCTATAACTGGTCAATTACAGCACTATACTTTTGACTGGTACGGTATTTCACCAGATCGTTTTGAATCACTGAACAAATCGGGAAGATTCTTGAGGGACTGACAGCGTCACATGACAAACACAGCTGAAGGTGTCAGGAGGTGCTAGCTTGTCTACTTTTGATGTACAAAGTTAATCAGTGAAAAAAAATCTCCTCAGCAAAGGAGAAACACGGTAAAGCTTGCAGCTTTTCTTTATTCTTTATATTTAGTTTTGTATCACTGTGGTTGAAATGAAATCAGTACAAACATTATCAGAGAAGACTTTTGTCACACCAACTTCCCTCCAAAATATATACTCTCGTTGAACATTTATGCAAACGTCATCAGATTTTGAAAAGTTCTACAAATTATAATTATATTATCATGGTGGAAAAACATCAGATAATGAAGAGGACATGTTTCTACACTACAACTTCATTTTGAAATATTCATTAATAACAATTACTACTAAATATATCCATTATAACATTAAAAAAAGCTTTCAACAACATCTTTAAATCCACAGCCAATGCTAACAAATGACCTACCCATGTCAGTCATGTGACTTTTGTTATGCTGTTGTAGTGGTCCCACGAGAGTCTCCCAAATCATGTGGGTGATGATTTTAGAAGCCTGGAACCCTCCTCCTCTGTTTACAACATGTGCTCTATATGTAGTGTCGTGTAAGACTGATAATTAAATACACTAATAAGTCTAGCTAAGATTCAGAGAAAAACACAACAGTGTGTATTAAAGACATTTGTACCTCCATATTCCCTCATACACAGACAGACAGCATCCTCAGGACTGCTCTTTGTGTGGCTGACCTGGCTGAGACTCCATGTCAGCCTGACATCTATTTCTCTATTGTGTGGCGGCTTTAATGAAAGCAGCAGCCAGTCACTGAGGAATGTGAAGCTGTAGAGCTGCTGTGACTCACTACTTTACACATTTGCATGTCACTTGTTGAAGGCGGTGAAGTGCGGAGGTCTGTCGCCCCTTAACGCCTCCCCTCCTCCCTCTCCGAGTGTTTAATTAAACTTTTTTGTTGTAGTGAACGCAGCAGGTTGGATTTAAGCCTGACGCTGGGCTCGGGGCCTGGGGTTTGGGGTGGGAGTGTGTGGGAGTGGGGGTGAGTGAGGCATTCGTCCAGCCGCCACAGGGGCCTCCACCAACCAGATAGGTGCTGGATAAGCTCCCTCCACCCCTGCCTCTAAAGATGGGGGTGGGTGTTGATGGGGACTGGGGAGCAACAATCCATTGATCCAAGACGCACACTCATAATAATCCTGGACTGGACTTCAGGCTTAGCTCCTGCGGGATCTGCTGCACCATAGCAAACTTGTCAGTGAGCATCAGTGAGCACAAGCATCTCAAAAGTCCTGCCCTCACAGTGGGCCTGCAAGGTGTGCACACTTGTGTGAAGAAAACTCAGAAAACTCTTTGATGCTAACAAAAGCAAAATACAATATGTAAAAAGACACACGGTGTTGGAATCTTAAAGTGTTTTTGATGGAGATAGGCTTCTAGTCTTTGTGAGGGATAAGAACATAAATGTCCTGGACTTACAGTATTTCCATCGTTGTTCCTGATGTTTTCCCAGTCCACCAAGATGGGTTAGACTGACCCCTTAAAAAATGATGGAATCAGAAATAACATATATTTACTTTTAAGCTGTAGGAATTATGACTCTTGTCCATCAGGAGCAACTGACCTCCAACTGCCTTCCCTAACTTAAACCACACGGTTATTATTGTAACCATGACAATAAAGGTCCCCTGACTTTAACAAAGTGCTTATTTTAATCCACATCATGATCTTTTCCTGTACCTAAAGCTATAACCAACCCTTAAACATAGTGTTATCACTTCATATTATACAGCTTTGTAATGGTTTTGGAAAAGACAGTCAAAATATGTCATCCCTCTGATAACTGCTGACAGGGACGTCAGATCAGGAAACACTTGTATGTGCTATAAACAATGTATTATTTTATTAGATTTGGAGGACTTCTTAAGATGGATACAGACGTTCCATGTCTGACCTGAGAATTATTTGAAACTAAGAACTGAAAAAAATATGAAAAATTAAATCCAAGAAAACTTTTCAAGGAGCAAAATGTGAGTGAAACTGTTTAGTGGTATACAAACCGATTTTTTTAAGAGACTGGGTTGATCCATAGACAAACAATATATTCTGTGAAAATGTCCACAGTGCAAAAATCAATTGATTAAAAAGTAAAACATAAAAGAGTGAACTCTCTATTTAGAATAGTTATCTATGTCTTGTGGGAGGGGTTGACAGCTCCTTAATTAAAGGAAACTGTTGCAACAAAAAAATCTGACATTGATGAATTTTTGCCCCCAAAAAGCAGAACACTGACCCCTGACACTGTGATTGCAAAACCAAAAAATGTTCAGTAATAAGAGTTAAAACAGTTCATGGTTTATGAAATGAAGTTAGGTGGCTATTTTATCATTACATTACCATTGCGTGCATTATCTACATATGCACTGAAATACAGATGGAGTAGCACAGTCAACCCCCCCCCCCCCAAAAAAAAAAAAAACAACAAAAAACCCCAAAACAACCATAACAAACAAAACAGACAAAACAGCATTTCTCCTATAGACCACATGATACAAACAGTTAATAAGATACACAACAGTAAAATCATCAACAAATGTGCACATAAAAACACAAGGATAAAAGAAAAAAGTGCATGACTAGAAGATGCACTTAGGCCCGACCCATAATGGAAGTCTAAATCTGGCCCCATTTATTCAAATTTATTTCTTTCATAATACAAGATGCTGAATCCAAGCATTACTGTGACTGAGTTGAATGACTCTGGATTAGAATGCATGTGTGTATTAAAAATATGTGAATGTAAAAAATGAGTAAATGTAGAAATTGAGAGATGTCCCATCAGTGAAGCGGTGGTTGTGTGAGTCCGCTCCAGAGCTCCATCCCGTGTTTTCCTCCCATCACTCTCTGCTGGAGTGATTACTCTGCTTTACTCCAGCCCAGCTTGGTCCCCAGACACCTCACACACACACACACACACACTCCAAAACATTCATACTCAAGAGTCCCAGTGGTCCGGCATGGAGGTGCTGGTGCTCACTCTCAGCTAACTTTGAGCAGCCTGGATTGAGTGCTGCAGCGTCCTGGATGGAGAGCCTTTGGAGTGACAGCATTGCGGTACACTGACTGGAAACCTCAGTAGCTTCACCATGGAGTTTGGAAGAGTTTGGTCCAGATATCAGAGGATGTTGCTGATCACCATGATGATGTTCAAACTGGGTAAGGCTGCTTCATCAGCTTCAGTGCAGTTTACACACCTTACCTTGGTTTACATCATAGTTATTATTTTTAAGCTGATTTAAGGTTTGTGAGTGATGTGTATGTGTGTATCCGGGCTTGTTTACTGTATGTGTGTATTGATGTATTGTGTGTTTACAGCCACTACATGACCATACTGCAGTAGTCAATAATAGTGTCCATATCTCATGTTTGTTCAAAGTTACCAAACAACATCAAAACTTTAGTATAGTTTCACTGTAAAACAAGAAATACACAAATGTTTTTCATACAGTATATTCTAATTCTTATAATGTCAATAACCTGGAACCAATTGATGTGATCAATGAGACATTTGTTTATTTAGTATCTGCTTAAGATTTATGACTTTTCTATGTGTAAGTGAATCAGTAACTTAGGCGTGTGAGTACATTTCTAAACTTGAATTAAAAGTGTTTACAACTCTTTAATTCATGCTATAATAGATAACGAACTAATTAAACAGGATCTAAGTAGCCTGTTTCCTTCCAACTCCCTCGTGTGTGATGAATCTGCAGCTGGTGCAGCACCAGTCCCGGGGTGTGTCTGAGGGTGGGGGGTTGCTGGTCGACCCCTGCACCTTATGAAAACCCAGTTGACCCATTTTTCCCGCGACCTTCATTTGTGTGAAGCATCTGAAGCTCGTTTAAACGGTGGTAGACCGACAGCAGGGATTGGCTGTTTGGCATTGTTAAAGATCACCATGGTAACGAGTTGAGCGTCCGGCTGCACTGCTGCACAGTTTTTTTTTTTTTGTCTCAGCTTTGAATGGAGGGAGTGATGGGTATTAAGGAGCATGGCAAGAGACCTGGCACTCTGAGCTCTCAAGGATTTAAAGCAGAATACACCCGAAAACACAAACAAGAAGCAGAGATTTTAAGATGCAGGGTAAGCTTATGTTCACCTTGTAAGAGTACTATAACCAAAACTTGGAACAACCAAAAATGTTAGGGACTCCAGAGGAAAAGGGTAAATGGATGCATGACTATTAGTTTTAAATCAAGACTGAGCAACACCACTTCCAGAAAAGAGGGTAAACTACGAGACCTCGGGAGGAACCATCCTCCTTCTCCTCTTTGGGCCTCTTATGGCTGCCATCTCCAGATGACACACAATGTAAAACTGTGAATAGATTAAGGAGGATGTGTTCTAAAAAGAGGTGGAAATTACCCAAGAATTATTAAATATGGGTCTACAGTGTTTACGGTAAATGCATGTAAAAGCTAAATTCTTCTGCAGTATTCTACTTTTAAAGGAAAATCAGTGGGAGGATTACTCTCCTCATGTTGTATGGACCAGCCAACTGATAACTGCTCAGTAATGACTCATTACTCTTACTGTTACTCTCAACTTGACTAGACCTACAAATGTCAAATAAAAGCCCTCACATGAAGGTGGATTTACAGTGCCAAACCTTTATTTTTTTACTAAACCAGACACGAACATTATTAGAAATGACGCAGCTTACCCAGGAGACAAAAGGATGTGCGTCTCAGACTCAGTGTGTAACTGTGACTGATTCAGAGAGGATTTGTGCATTTTTTTGTCTAAAGCACGGCAACCACCTGCTGTGGAGCCTTTTGGAGCACAAAGCTGAACTCAGGCATAACTGCCAGTCTCTTGTGGTGATTCAATAAAATTCCTCTGAGCTCAACTTGTGCGTTAGCCAGGGGCTTCCCTTTCTCTGTGATTCATAGCGTTGCTGCTTCCTTTGCCCTGCAGCGTGACTCTCTGTTGACTTTGTGTTGCTGTTACCGTGTCTTGGGGTAAACACACTTTCTCCCTGTGCCAGTTGCACCTGCAGAGAGTGAAAAAATCCAATTTAATTTAAGAGTGTCTTTATTTCACTATAAGGCATCAAGAGGTCCTTGAAAAGTCATGTAATACATATGTAATACATGTATGCTATCTGTTGTACTGTGTACTACAAGTACATTTTATGATACAGTATTTTTATGGTACAGTATTTTTGTGATTATTAATATATTTCTTACAAATACCAAACACACACATACAACCTAATCTGCATAGATTTTGAAATATTAAAATGATTAATCTGGCATTATAGTATATTTTTCATTAAAAACTAAAAAAACTTTAATTTCCTAAAACAGCTGGTCACTTTAGTTTTTAGCAAACGTCACTCAAACAGCAGGAAATGTTGCATTTCTTGGGGACTATTTTCAGCAGCAGACTAATACATATTAACACATCCAGTGCAGCGGTGTGGCTCTCTGATGTGTTTTTAGTTTTTGGACAACAAGGGACCTCTCTAATCAGTTCATCAGTTCATTGTTAAGGTCTGCACGTGGGATTTGGTGACAGTAAGAAAAAAATATCACCAGCTGTATCCTTTAAAAAAAATTTCTTACAACAAGTATCCTGTCTGAAAAACACAAATGTGTGTATTATGTCCTGTTTAAGTTTATTTTCATAAGGTTTTTCATTTTTAAGTGTTTCTGCTTCCTTTTCAAGTTATTATACTTTGTTTGTTTTTGAATAATGTAAAAAAAAATCACACTCACCTAAACAGCTGGTGTGAATACTCTTAAATCTTGGTAATTTCCTGGTCTGCTCATTCATAAACGAACAGTGTTCATCATCTATGTTTAATAGGAATAGGGCTGTTTTTTCTGCCTTACATCTTTCTTTATGGGTCTGAAGACCAATTTTAGCAATCAGTATTGAGAAACTTGTAAATACTCTCAGTACGAGAATCAGAGTTTATCAAAAAAGGATGAAGCAACAGAATTACATGAGAATCAACCCCCTGCTTCTTATCAGTTGAAGTATCGGCATGTCTTTGTTAAACTGAACCTCCCCTCAAGAGATATGGTGAGGTCTCTGGAGAGCGTCTGCGGTTTGATCCTGACATCCTTCTACCTGCTAACAGTCACCAGCTCTGCTCAACGTTATCACTGGGCTGAGGTACTGGTACCAGTCAGTGCCAGGAATCAACCCTGTCTGGTCATAACCATGATCTATGAAGTGATGCTGGGGGATGGGCTGTGTGTAGGAGGAGCTGTTATCAACTCCTAGGAATGTGTAAGGGGTTGATGGGGTTGGGATGGAGGGGTGAAGAGTGAGGAGACCCTCGCTGTCAGCCCTCTTCTAAAGGATTCATGAGATTACAGGCAGTGCAGGCTAAAGTGCAACGGTTCTGACTGATTTCAACTTTACAGGCCAGAGAAAGAGCTGGGCTCTCAAGGAGGTGAAAGAGAAACACGATAAAAACAAATTGTTGCTCACTGTTGTTCCTGATGAAAAAAGAAAAGAAAAAGAATCTCAGTGCAAGTGAGGGAGGGAGATGTAAAATAGATGATGCAAGACACAGGAAATGACACTTCTTGTGCTAAATGTTTAAAATTATTAATTGATTATAAGTAAACACTGACAGAGTCTATAGCTATTCTAAGAAGACACTAGAGAGCCTGAGTTTTAAACTCATTGGTCTAAAGTGCACAGTGCTTCTTAACAAAACACGTCCAACGAGAATTCACACATTTATCAAAGGGGAAGGAACCTAAAAAGAGACTAAGTGATGCAAAAATGTACATGAAGAAAGTGAATGAGCCCAAAGAGTGGGTTATAAACACTATGCTGGAGCTTGTTACCAGCATTCAGATTAAAACAGAGGAAACTACGATGTATCAGGTACGGGAAGCATGGAGGTGGTGGGAGGAGAGTTGACAGACTGATGTGAGGAGGAAGTCTTGGTGTTAGAGCAGAAAAAGGAAGTAATAGCGTGCATGTGAGAGGAACTGAGGGTGCTAACATGGATGCAGCGTGAAATTAGGAGTGTAGGTGTTGCAGGGAAGATAAATATATTGTTACTGGGATGTCGTTGATGATTTGCTTGCAGAGGATCACAACTTCTGCCATTTTATGGGGATGATTTTATCCAAAGCACCCCATAGTAGTCCCATGATTCCACACATTTCTGAACGTGGTTGCTATTGGTAGCACCTTGTTGGGATACACAAGAGAAAAAGGTGTCAGAATTCGTGTGGTTAAAAGAGAATTGACTGACTAATTTTAAAGAAACTATGTAACATTAGAAAGAAGAAATAACACAGTCTCCCTCTAACAAATGAAAAGCTGAATTTGTAAGCAATAAAATGCCCCCATGATCAACTCAATACACTCAGAAGTTTTGCTGACCAGTAGATTATGGCAGCTAATATTGAAAACAATAAAAAAAACAAGATGTAAACACATATGACACAGATATGCTCGACAAATTTTGTATTTTCACTTGAATAATGGTGATGATGGAAAGGTCGAAGGGCTCATCAAAAGGGGCAGTTTTATGGCAATAAGGCCAAAGTTGTTGAGACTTCTTGCACTGGACCAAAGTGTCAGATGGATGCATAGAGAGACTGGCCCACTGTAAGCCTGCTGAACAAAAAAGCAGCACCTGTGTGGTTAATGTTTTGTATTTATTATAATTTATAATTTATTTCAAGTGTTTAATGTCACCACTGCCCTTATACGTCACAGTCTGATGTCTCAAACGGTGTACAAACAGTAGTGTGTAAAACTTTCATTGACAACACTGACAGCTGCTAGCATGTAATAAGTTTACTTTTAACACCATCTGCTGTGACCTTAAGTCCAGAGGAGAGAGGGGCTTTTTACTCTTCATAACCAGATTGGTTTCTAAGCACCTCTAAAGGTCAGTTATAGGTAACTGTATAAGCTCAGGGTAATGCAGCTAAAGCTTATGAGGGAAGGATAGCGTACTTTGCTAACCGACTGGTTAACAGTTACGTCTTACACTATACAAACTGCTCATTCACAGTTGTGAAGTTGTGTACCTTTAAGTCAGCCTCAATTATCTTTATTCTTGGGGATATATTGGATTAAGAGAATGTAAAGGGGTATTCTATGAGTTTGTCCATATTTTTGGTGACACTCATACTACTTTGGTGTTTTAATAGCCCTTGCCGAAGTCCCTTGTCATTCAAACATTGCTGGTGGTACTGTGATGTATTTTTCCTTTGAATTTCTACTGATGATGTGTGATTTTTGTTGATGGCACTCTTGTCTTTGCCTGTTCAGCCATGTTTGCTCATGCTAACTTCACAGCTTTTCCTTATTTCAAACAAACTAGAAATGTAGCTAAATCCACATTATTCCCTAAGAAAAAAGGGAAGGTATCTAGCAGAGTTTCAGGAGCAGGACCACACCTCAACTGCGCCACATCCAGCATTCCTATAAATACCCACCTAACCCTCTCCTCCTCTTTCACTCTCCTATTCTGCACCAGAACCGAGATCATGCAACATCGCCTCGATCACTCTCAGAAAAGTGAGATACTCCTTCATTTTACGGGTATCATCCATCCATTTACATCACCTTAAGTATCGACTTTGTCCACACTGGAATTTCTGTACAACCATTCATCTCTCTTGAATGCAAAAATCTTCAGTCAGCCATAAATAAGCCAGAGTCTGTCGACCACCTGCTCACCAAGGAAGTCAAAGAAGGCTTCATGATTGGCCCATTTGCTCATCCTCCATTCCCTAACTTCTGTATCAGCCCCCTCGGTATCAAAACCAGGAAATACTCTGGAAAGAAACGCATTATCATCAATCTCTCAGCACTTCATGGCAGTCCCATCCCCAGCATTAACAGCTTGATTCCAAGCAAAGACTTCTCCCTTCACTGCACCACCATCAACCATGCCATTTCCCTCATCAAACTTGTCGGGAAAGGGATGTGGCTCTCAAAAGCAGACATCATCAGTGCGTTCTAAGATCCCCCAATGCACACTGACTTCTGGCGATTGTTCTTCTGCATATTACTTTGCTGTTAGGCTCACTTTTGGTTGCAAAAGCAGCCCTAAACTCTTCAACACCCTGTTGGAAACCCCCTTCTGGATCCTGTCAAACAACCATAAATTTCCATTCCCTGTCCATCTCTTGGATGATTTCCTTATCATTTCTCCTTCCTCATCGCCACCCACTTTTGTTAATTTTGCTTGAGTCCCAAAACACTTAATACAACTTGGTCCTCCCAGGCGTATCACTGCTACAACCATTCAGATCTCAAAGATCTCAAATCTGCTCAATCTTAAGTAACTGGAAGTTTTGGGGATCTGTGGTGCTTGGGTGCTATGGCGGATTCCTGACTGAAGCTTCCCCACAACGTAAACAGCAAGCGGAAGAACTACAAGCAAGTTTCATGCCTCGCACACCAATCATTTTCATTAATAAATCATTTAAACACCTCTTGTTGATGGTGTGTCCTTGCTAGTGAATGGCCACTTAGGGGCTGTGCAACAAGCTGTAAACACAACACTGACATATAATCAAGTTGATATGGCTAACATGTTAGCAAACAGTTGTGTTTTTAACACCTCCAGCAGACACAGAGCAACATTAGCATTTATTACCAGAGGAAAGAGAGGCATGATAGAATATTTATGAGACTATTTTGTATTTCCCTCTTCTCTTGGGTTTTGTTCAAACATGTGTATATGCATTTTACACAAACATTTGATATGGAAAAACAAGGTGAATATGCCATCTCAAAATTTTTGGCAATGTGGTACTACCTCTGTCCATCCCAGTTTGGAATTTAGGTTTGTAAAAAAGACAGTCTGATGTAGGAAAATACAGTATTGTCTATCGCATCTTTAATAGCAATTTGTTTCCTTCTTTTTCAGGCCTACTGTGCACAGTGGCAGGAGACAAGTGTCTCTCGTCTCCCTGCAACAACGGTGCCACCTGTATCGACCACCTGGGTGACTATGTGTGCGTGTGCCCTAAAGGACCAGTGCGGCACATGGGCAAAAACTGTGATGAGCTGTATGATGCCTGCATCATGGCTCCTTGCACAAACTGTACCAGCAAACTTGGGACTGATGAGTTCACTTGCCACTGCCCAGATGGCTTCACAGGCCTCAATTGCACCCAGGATGTAGATGAATGTCAGAGCAACCCCTGCATAGGTGTCCGGTCCTACTGTGTCAACGGAGTCAATGGCTATTCTTGCCACTGTCCCTTTGGATTAGGGGGGGAAGACTGCCAGGATAACATGACCACTTGCTCAGAGGAAACATGCCAGAATGGTGGCACCTGTATGGACATCCCTGACACTGGGCACTGGTGCCAGTGTGCTGCTGGGTACCAGGGGACAAACTGTGAGGAGAACATAGATGAATGCCAATCTGAGCCGTGTCAGAATGGAGCCATCTGTAAAGATGGGGTCGATGCCTACCAGTGCTTCTGTGTGCCCGGATTTCAAGGCTACCACTGTGACTTGGACATCAATGAGTGCGCCTCCCGACCCTGTCAAAACAATGGTACATGTCTGGATGAGGTGGATCACTACAGGTGTGACTGTGCGCCAGGTTTCAAAGGTAAGACACTGTCTACAGTAAGTCAGTCAAGACATGAAGAAGTAAAATTGTCCAATAATACACAAGAAGAGATTCCAAAATTAGAAACAATAAATAACATATTGGGGCCCATGACTCAGTTTTCCGTCATCGCCCTTAAGAGGGTAAATCTGGCCCTGCCTAAACCAAACTTGACCTACACTTGATGTTCTTTTTATTGGATTGCAGTAAGGTTTAATACGGTAATGCTGCTGATCATGCTGTTATCCAGTGTTCTGTGACAGTATTCAATGAACCCTAACCCTTTAAATGTGATCATTTTAGGAGTATCTTTGAATGCAAATCTACACCTTTGGGGGTATAGATTATTACTTCCAGTGCAGATAGCATAGTGCTTTATTTTTACCTTTGTACAGAGAGTAAGACAGGTTGAGCTTTTATACCTATTAAATTAAATTAATATTAAATTAAATATATGAAAAGAGGCTGCATGGCTGTGTTTAAGTGGCATTAGTCTGTGTTGCTCTTGTCCATCTGCAGCTGAGCTCTTGGCAGTACCAGTGTCATTGTGTTGTATCTGTATGTGTGCTGAGATAATTAGGTGTGTTGCCAATCTCATGCCTTGGCCCACTGCCATTCCTGCACTGTACCCTGCAGGGATTAACTGCGAGATAGAGATAGATGAGTGCGAGGTGCAGCCCTGCCAAAACGGCGCCACCTGCCGAGACCACATCGCCATGTACGCGTGTGAGTGCATGGCCGGTTTCCAGGGCCAGGACTGTGAGGTCAACATTGATGAATGTGCCAGCATGCCATGTCTGAACGAGGGCAAGTGTATAGACGGGGTCAACAGGTAGGACTACACACACACACACACACACACACAAATGCATGTTTATACTGTCTGCACATACCCACACTTGTGTAGTTTGAATGATTTGAGTTTTTAAAAACACCGATACATAAGGTGTGTCTACTGGAAGACATATGTTTGAACCAAATTAGCTGAATTTCTTTGATATATAAAAAAGATCCAGCAAACAGACCACTGATATGTGAGTTTTAAGAGAAGCATAAATATAAGTAACAGAGCTCCAAAGCAGCAAAATTGCCTGAATCCAAACTACAGTAGCAATTGGTTAAAAAAAAGTACGGGTTTATGTCAAAAGGAATGAAACATAGACGATAAAACAGTGGTCATAGGCTGAGACTAAACAACAATTGTTAGCTCAGATTCACATACAGTACTAGCTGTTTCAAGATCTTTTAACAACATCTCAGTTATGCAACTGAATTTATGATGGAGATAAATCAGTCGTCACTGTGTGATAACATACAACAATGACATGATGAACATATGTTTCACCCACCTCTCTCACAGTGTTGCAATGGAAAAAAATTTGCATATTGATAATTGTGTTGTGCACAAAACAAACTGAAGCAGAAACTGAAACTTAACTATTTGGTCTTAGTTTCATTGTAATTTCCTACTAAATACAGAAATATAGTCAGGCAGTCTATTCACACAGATCTCTTGTCCTGCTGAATGTTGAGAGGTAGTGATGGTTACCTTGTGTACAATTGACCCACTTTGACCCACAGTTATAATGCAGCACAGACTGTGCCAAGGTTAAGGTAATTACTGCAAAAATAGTTGCTAAAGTTACATAATTAATATTTAGAATATTTTGCCGAATCGTATGGTTTCCTTGTGGAAACTCTGCATTAAGGTGGGCAGAAAATATGTGTTTTTATTGATATTTATATGTTGTGTTAACACACACTACATGTTTTAATTGCCCTTTCTACACAGCCAGAACCTGTGACTTTTATGCTCGTACGTAATGCAACCAATTTTGTCCAGATAAAAATCCAATAAAGTTTATTCAAACAAGTTGACCACATCGTCAACAATGTTGACAAAAAGAGAGGAAGGCAGTATTACCTTATACATGTAAATGTAAAATATACTCCAAAAAATATTACAACAACCTCACTATAGTTTAAAACTGATCTTTTGACAGCAGTTGTGGGAAATCAGACCATGGAACTGCTGAAACTGCAGACAACAAAGCAAAATTTCTGACCTGCCAGAAATCCAACCGATAATCCTACAGCCAATTCTGCCCAATTTGGTGGCAACTAATTCATGATTAAAATCTAGCTTAATCTGTACAGTACACTCTGCCCTGTTTTAGGGAAACATTCTGTGAAAGTATCTTACAATTTGAGTAAATTTCTCTGACGTCATACTAGATTAATGTTATTGGTGAGATATAAATTATGTCAAATGCCCAATTATAATACAGGTTAGGCCCATAAACTGAGCTAGATTGGTGGTTGTAAGAGATTATCTCGATATTATATGTAACTAATATAATAGAATTAGTGCTAATTGCTAATAACTTCTATAACTCTGTGTTTACATCTCCCTCTCATGTTGAGCCAGTTGAGACGATGTGTCATCCAACAGTCTGTTGTGTCAGTCTGGTGCTGCATAGCAGACATTAAAGTTGACAAGGGATAAGAATTAATCCACTTACTGTTAATCATTGTGATGAGTCACTGGATGTCTGGAGGTGCTGTGAATACCTGGTAGTAGCACTAGTGGGAAGAGCAGGGAGTCAGGATGTTATATTATAAATATCCTTAGGGACGAGACAACTCATGTAAAATGGTCCAGAAAACAGTATAAATTCATCACATATGTTCTGACAGGAAGTGAAGTCGATAGACCATACCCATGATCAGCTGATCTCCCAGAGCAAAACGATACAGCTATTCGCATAGCCAAGTGATCTTTTTGAGTGCCTCTTTAAAAGACTAAGTCAATGACAAGTGCAGTATGTCTTAACTGTGTGAATCTACTGAAATAACTTTTAATCTTATTGATCACCAACTTTGCAAGGAGCAATGTATTTGTCTATTTGAAAGGCTCTTAAAACGTGTTTATACATGTTTAATAAATACAGTATATATTGATGTATTATATATAATCCTTAGAGATTTTAGTGAGACTATGCAGTGTTTTAAAGAAGAAATAACACATTTGTCCTTTCAGGAAAATTAAAAGTTAAATTCCTTATCAATAAAATGCACTGCTCCTCAGTTCAATACACCTAGAAGTTTTGCCACTGCAGCCTTAATTAGTCTGGTGTGACCAGTAGCTTATGGTGGCTAATGCTAGCTGATGTGCAAAATTTCTGCAAATGTATATTTCTGTATAACTGCATTACTGTGTCAGCTCGTTGACTCTTCTCTGCTTGTGCTACTGTTAGACTATGTTTTAACATGTCACAGAGAGACATGTTCACTGTTTCCTCCACTCGCTCTCAGCCTGGGTGCCTGATAATGATGTCTTTAAAGCAACTGGCTCAAGAGAATCTTGGGAAAATTGTCTCCACCTTCTGGCAGCGAGAGTAATTACACAAACACTATTGACGTCATTGCCGCAGACCCCTGACGCTTTACATGAGTTGGTCCCCGCCCTGGTGACGCGACACGGTTGGGTCGTACTGAAGACAGTTCTCCTCGGTTGACACTTGCAAACCAATCATTACTGGTTGATATAAAATGCATAACTACCAGCGCGCCAGCATGGGAAAGTCGCCACAGACACAAGCTTTAAAAACTCCGGCATACTGCGAAATACAGAGAGATTTACCTGGTGGTGATAGGCTAAATCAGCATTGTGTGAACCCCTTTTGCTGAAGGTTTGAATGTAACTGACATTCATTTATATATAAAAGTCCTGCACTCCAGCTTTAAACGTACCATCATCTGTAATTGCCACTTGTGGCCACAGTGGCCACTGTTCAGCAAAAGTTAGAGTCTCGCTTTAAATCTTTGTTGAATCATGATTTTTCTTTCTTTCCTTCCTCAACAAGAAAATTAAGCTGTTTAGAATCTCCTTTTATGCCATTCCAAACAGTGAATCTAGATATATTTATCATCTCTTAACTTGTTAACAATCATATAAAACAGGCTTATATGTGTCTCTGTTCTTTCTTAGCTATGAGTGTGACTGTGAGGGGACGGGCTTTGTAGGTGACCACTGTGAAGAGGATATTCTTGAATGTGCTTCTGATCCCTGCCAGCATGGAGCCACATGCTCGGAGGGGACCAACCAGTACAGGTGCCTCTGCTGGGCAGGTAATGTAAAATAACTCTCAAACATTGCAGCAGTAACACATACACCCACTGTTCAGTACAGGTTATCAGAATATATTATATACACATTACACTCTGCATCACATAGTCATCACGGTCTGAACAATTATTTGATTTTCCGTAAATTGTAACAGTCACCATGGATCAGGATCTCTGCTTGGTCACTAAACTGGAATCAGGAAATGAAATGTATATTCAGATATTTAAGGGAAAATGGTAGCAAGATCTCAACACATTAAGGTCTTCTTGATGCTGGGGGTTCCCCACACATACGTCAATCTGAACAAAAGAGTTAAATAATATGCCCCTTGAGTTTCGAGGGTAAGAAGGGGCTAAAGAGAAGGGCTGCAGTATTCACTATTTGTGCTACAGTTATAAAAACAGCATTGCAGCACAATTTTAATTCTTCAGGGCTGTGATGAATTATGCAAAGTAATGCACGAGCACATTGTGATGGAGAAAAATGCAGATGTGTGCAGTCTTGCTGTGATTTTTGCTGTGATGATTGTTTTTGTGAGTGTGTGTGTGTATATGTGTATGCTGTTGTGTACCTTATGCTACATTTCCCAGATGAGTTTACAGAGTTAAAGGTTCAGATTTAAATAGGACTGACTTTATACATACCTGCCATATGTACTATATCCTGAAACTATTAATTATTCTAAAACTACAAACTACTTAATATTCGCAATTCGGATTTTTTTTTTTTTTTTTTTTTTTTAGCTTATAGCCTTTAATTGTTTTTAGTTTTGCGTGTGTTTTTCTAGACTCTAATTATTCATCTCCAACTTTATGCTTGTCTTTATTCTACATTGACAGTTGGAGGAGGTATGTGGACATAGTACACATATAAGACAACAAAAGAAACAGAAAAAAAAGAAATTACTAAGCAACAGCGTCACTTCTGGCCCAGCAATTAAAATCAGACTCAATCGACAAATACATTACAATCAAGAAAAAGATGATAATTAACAATATTTCAAAAATAAACAAATATATAAAAGAACAAGCACGTTCAGATAAATTTTAATTAGCCACTTAAAAGTAATCATCATTATCTTAACAAACAGCCGTTGATATTTTTAGGATTTTTCAGATTCAACAATGCATGTATTAATCCTATAGTACTGTGTTACTTATCTGTTTCTTGGATCATCAGTTAACATATGATGATACTTGTCAAAAATAAAGTATACGGTCTTGGAACCTTGTCATGTAAATATTATATCTTTAAATATTATTATAACTGGTAGATTACAGCAGCTGCAGCTAACAGTTCAGCTCTCTCTAACTAACGATGGTAAAACAAACAGAATGATTAAAGCAACCAATAAATGATTACGCTAACTTCTAAATAACATGTGTTTTGTTTATTCATATCTAAACATCTGTGTGTGCGTATATGTGTGTGTGTGTGTGTTTGTGTAGGTTATGAGGGGGAAAACTGCCAGGTGGATATAGATGAGTGTGAGCAGCTTCCCTGTGAGAATGGTGGCGAGTGTTTCCAGCGCTCAGATATCCTGAACTACGGGGCGTTACCTGAACTCAGCACAGCTAATTTCAGCTATGAAGAGGCAGCTGGTTTCATCTGCCGCTGTCTGCCAGGGTTCACTGGTAAGCCAGTTCACAGCAAAAACCTTATACCTCATCAACAGTAAGTCAAGTGATGAAGTAATGATAACATACAGTAGATGAGAACATCATTAATATGTTGCTCTTGCAGGAGAGAACTGCTCAGTCAATGTGGATGAATGTGAGTCTGCTCCATGTCAGCATGGAGGAAGCTGCCAGGATCTGGTCAACTCTTATCAGTGTTTGTGTCCAGATGGCTTCACAGGTAGGAAAAACTACTTATCTCCTCCTTTTCTCTTATCTCCTAACAAAACGCTTTTGATGAGCTGCTCTTCCTCCAGGGTTGTGTCTTGTTCCTGTATTTTGGTGTTGGCACACGGCAAGGAGTGCAACTCTGAACTGGCAGTTTCCTGGAGTGCACTGAGATTATTTCATTGACTGCTCCAGTTTGATATGTAGGTGATATGTGCTCTAGTGGGAGGAGAAGCCCATTAGGGGGTGTGGCGATCCAAATCCAGCGCTGTAGGCTACTGCAATCTTGGTACCAAGAATGAGTGCGTCTCACGTGGTTCACCGCCCGCTGCTCAAAGCAGGTCGAAAGCTCAGTGCACTTGTGTTCTATAATATTTTGGTCACTTTATTTGGTGAGGGCAAACATCAAACAAATCCCCTTTCAGTCAGAGATATTTGTGTCAAGGAACTGACCATTTACGGTTAAACATTAAGATTTGGTAGAAAGGGAGCTCTCAAAAAATCAGAGCAGCCAGGATTCTGCTGAGAGAGCTCATTCCCCTTAATCATATGTGAACATGAATCTTAGTTGAATGAACCCTGAAATACCATGCATGGTACCGCTGTGGGGTGATGGAGGGAGTTTGGGCAACACATGGGATTGGAATGAGGATGATCAGAAGACTAAACAGTGATAGTGTGAGGTTATAATGTCCGCACTGTACAGCTGCATGAATATGATTTAATGTTACTGGACACACACAGCTTTGAATGAGCCCATGATTGTGAATAACTGATGTCAATCCACCAGCACAAGTAACCAACCTGCTGGGTTCACAAAAGTAGATCCCTAAATGTCAGTGGGCCTACAAGGCAGGCGCTTCCTTACATTTGCTGTCGCATGGGTTTGTGGTCAGTGAGCTTGTACAGGATGATGACGCTGACCTTCCTTGCTTTTCTACAACTAAAGACATGGTTGGTGATTTCAGAAAAACATCACCTGCACTTTTCTGGGTGGTAAAACACCTGAAGGTCAACCTCTGAGTATTGGCAAAAAACACATTTTCTGCAGAGGCTGAATGTTGTTAACGTTGGCAGAAGGTTGATGGTGTTACTTTACAGATTCTTCACAGAATCAGTCTTGACCTGTTCATCATTTCTGTACTCACCAAATTATTTACTGAGATTTGAGAACACAGTGACATCATTACAAGGAAGTTGAACAAGGCAAAAAAACAGGTTGTAAACACACCAACAGTTCAACCAGATGATCTAAAGCACTTATTTGGAGGTAAAGGACTGAAAAAGAGCACACCTGAAATGTCAGTAATATGAATACAAAATCACCTTTGTTGTGTCTTCAGCATATTTGGCTAATTAACTTGGTAAGTTTTCAAAAATGAGGTGCAACATGTTCAAAGGTTTATTATTCCATGTGCAGTAAACACACTTAATTCAAATACTGGAATAATAGAAACACAGACAAGCACTTTATTATATTCTCATTTTATTGTAGATTTTTTTAATCACATGCACAATTAAGTGCATGTTCTATTGTAGTATGTTTTCAGATGAGATGAAATGAGACTTCTCTAAAGTATGTCTTCCTACATACACAGAGAAAAAAATGTATAATTATTGTATTTGCCCGCCGCTATCGTTGTTAGTTTTTACTGGTTTTGTGTTTGCTTTGCTGCAGAAAGAACTTTAATTTGTGTAAAAATACAGATCTGAACCGAACTAAATGTCCCCAGAGCAGACAGATAGCCTTCACACCAGGTCTCAGAATCCTCTTGACCAAACAATAAAGAGTTAATCTTCCTCCAGTTGATCATACCTCATGGCCAGCCATGGTATTAATTCCTCATTAGAGGAGATTTGTCACCGCATTGTTCAAAACAGGAGGAACCGCACCAAAAGCTGACCTTGAAACACAAAATCTTGACTTAGAAGTAAGGAATCCAGCCAAAAGCTCTCATCAACAAAAGGAGAAGCTAATTTGCTAACAGTATTATGGCCATGCAATGTAGGGGCCACAACAGAGCAGAGGATAGGAGGGGATGAGGGGGCATATGGTATGGAGGAGCATAGCAGAAAACAACAAAGCCAATAAAAGGTGCCATATGTCAGCTGGCCATCTTGGGCATTAAACGGGGGTCTCCTAAGAAATTTTTCAGGGGGAGGGGAGATTACAGTAAAGCTGATTAGGAGCCCAATTAAAGCCTGATGAAAAAACAAGGATGACACAAGAAATTGTGAGCAAAACAGGGACCTTATTCCAAATTATGTGCATTTTATTCCTCTGGTATGCTACAGTGTAAACATACTGTTCTTGTGCAACAGCAAGCAAAGATAGAGGAAAACTTCATATGGAGCAAAAGTATAATCCTATTAAGTTTGTATGGCACGTGTGCAAGAGGTTGACTTCACACGTGCATGAGATGTTAAACCATAAAGATGAACCCCTCCTGTGCCCTCCGGCCATGCTTATATAAGTTAAGAAGCTAGAGTTTGATCGACCTGAGTTCTTGAAGGTTGATGAAGGACATTTTGGATTAAAAGACGTCCAGGGTTAGGGTTGGATTTAGGGTTAGGGTTATTCAGTCATACATCATTTACAAATCTATGAATGATGCATTTCACAACGTGTCTTCTACAGGTTCACTCATCACATTATGAGCAACAGGTGTATGCTTTAGAAGCTTACTGTAGCGTGCACTTTGGTTAATTACAGATCATGTGACAAAACATCAGTGTCACTGTATCATCTCCAATATTGCAGATGCATTCACTGTTTCTCTCAGAACTGTATCAGTGTTGGGTGAAAACCCCTCTGAAGCAACTTTTATACCACCGGATACTGTAAGAGAATACTGTCAGTATTGCTGTTATGAAAGAAGATGATGGAAAAAAGATGTCTGATGTGAATCTTAGAATTATGTGAATAAAGGCAGAATTAAAAGATACTGTAAGTGTCACAATTGCCGGCATTGGGAGATTAAAGCAAATTCTGAGAAGAACATACAGTATAATATATATAATCCAGTCACACTGTCAATGAACCATTATTCTAAACACCCACTTTCCCACCCACCCCTGAGGTCCAGTGATATCAGTTTTAACATTAGTAACTTAAACTAAAAACATATTTTTAGTCAGAAAAACAGTACTTTGATTAAACTTAGAAATCAAACAGCAAAGTCAAAATGATGAAGTCTGATAATTTAAGACTTAAATGTTATGTACATATCAAATTTCTGACAGTTTTCTCAAAAATCTGACTTTATTCCCAATCATAATACAGAAAATCTGTTACTTTAGCAATTCAGAATTCTGAGAAAAAAGTTGCAGATTGTTTGTCCTTATAATACATTTTAGAACTTAGAAATTTGAGAAAAACTGAATATCATAGATCATAATCCTACAATCAAACACAAGTAGTACAAGAAGATGAAACTGATAGCTGATATCTATATTAATAAAAGATCAATATGCACTCCATGTTTTGGTCCAGCTGTGCTCAGGCCTGGCCCACCTGAAGACCTGGTCCTGCAGCACCTCCTGCAGGTTGATTCCAGCAGCACCTGCCGCTAGTGGGCATCCACAGGCCAGCACATAGATCAGAGAGGAGACTGCAGCACTGCATTCCTCTTGTCAAACACTGACAGGAGCCAGCTGGAGGCTTACTGCTCTGCTAGGGCTGGGCTGCAGACAGGAGAGGAGCAGGGCATGTGAGGGAGGGAGGGACGGACGGAGGGATGAAGGAGGGAGGAAAAACAAAAGGTGGGCAGGGCTGTAATCAGTCCTGTCTGTCTGCCTAGTACAGAGTGGAGGAGTGGAGGCACTTCTGCTTTGTAAGCTAAAGGGAGAGAGAGACAGAGAGAGAGAGAGAGAGAGAGAAAGAGAAGGGACTTGGTTGTGTCACTTGTGTTGACTCAGTGGATCATGGGGGGAAGGAGGTTGATGCTGCTGCTGCTGTGCTGCTGTGGGCCCTGGAGGCTGACAGGTACAGTATGGTACAGCACTTTTTAATACTACATTAACAAAGAAGAAAGTTGTGTGCTTGTGCATGAGGTTGGAGTGTTGGCACAGAAAAGAAGAACAGCTTTAGGGTTCCTTGGGTGTAGAGTATTTTAAAGGACTATGCTAATGCAAGTTGACTGCTGCTGCCAGGGCTTAATGTTGAATGCGATTTGATGAGGCGGCTCCAACTACTGAAACCAGGCAGAAAGACTGTAACTCTGGCACAGGGTGTTGGTGTTCGGTACAAATTTATCTGACAAGCATATAGTGCAATATTTCGATTTCTTGCTAATACAATCAGTATGACAAACACTTCTTTAATTGTGTTAAGGAAGACTGCAAATCTAATTCACCTCTAATTTTGCTATTACTTGCTATTTCCTCCAGTCATTTCCTCATCTGCAAATGACAGTAATGGGAACATGCATGTATTGCCTCAACCAAACCTGCCTGTTCATCTTCATGTGTGCATGCTGAGCTCTGTATCAAATTAAGTCATTTAGTTTGACTTTCCAGGCACCAAGTACAGTCCCCTTGTTGCTTGTTGATGAACTATATTTATGTTATTAAATCAATAGATTATATTTTACTCCATGGTGATCCAATTGAAAGAGGCAAGGGGAAGTTGGATCAGTGTTGTCGAAATTAGTTGTATTAAACATCAGTGCCTCTCCATTGCAGGTGTGCACTGTGAGGTGGACATCAACGAGTGCGACAGCAATCCCTGCCGGAATGGTGCCACGTGCGAAGACGCTGCCAACTCCTATAGGTGTCAATGTCCCGAGCCAGAACCTGGCCAGGAGCCATGGGGTGGGCATGACTGTGACGTCAGCCTGGTCGGCTGCCAACAGCACCAATGTCAACATGAAGCAGGTTGTGTTCCCATGCTGACGGATAATGGTAAGCACAGCTACACCTGCCTGTGTCCGCCCGGCTGGACCGGAGAACGCTGCAACACCTCCACCACCTTTTCCTTCAACTCTGAGGGCTACATCCACATGCTGCTGCCTGTTTCCAAAAACAGGACAAGGCGAGAGACTGATGACCATGGTCTACACATGCAGCTCCGATTCAAGAGCACTCTGACCGACATGGTGCTGTACTACCGGGGCACCATGGTGCGCTATGTCTCCCTGGAGCTAGTTGGGGGTTCCCTCCAGGCCAGGGTGAAGTCAGAAAAGCTGCTGCAGGTCATTTACCCTGGCCCAGTCAATGATGGGGAATGGCACCAGGTCACTGTGACCATGGATGAGAGGCTGGTTCTGATTGTAAAGGGACCCGGCTGTGAGGAAGGGTGCCAGGTGAAGAATGAGGGCCAGAATCATCTGAACTTCCTCCACCCTAGCTCCTTTCAAGATCTGTATATAGGAGGGGCACCACAGGAATATTTGGCCCATGCGTCCAGTGGGAAGGGGTTCATCGGCTGTATGGAAGACCTTCAAGTTGACCATAAGCTGCTCCTGCCTCAGGACCTCATCAGAGAGGAGAACAAGGGCTTGGAACTGGGATGCACCAAAAAAGACTGGTGTCATGATGACCCATGCAAGCAACGTGGGCAGTGTGTTGACATGTGGGTTAAGGCCAGTTGTCAGTGTCACCGGCCCTACTATGGAGAAAGCTGTGAGAAAGGTGAGCATCATTACGGTATACCTTATAGATTTGCAGGAATACACTCTACTTTTACAGCAAAAATGCTACAGTTGGTAGCATTTGTTCCGTATGGCAAAATAAAATGTGTAATGAAAATCTAATGAAATTGAATGAAATCTAAACTCCCTCCTAGTGGGCAGTCATTGAACACTTTATCCAGACAAAGCTGGATGTATCAAAGTCTGAGCTTCTTTACCTCCTCCATTTTGAAACCAATTTACCTCTTACTGCTGTTTGGGGTTGCCATGCAAAATAACATAATTCCTTTTAAAAACACTTGGTGGAGAATGGTTCAGAAACAACAAAACATATAAATGCCAAATGTTAATATGAATTTGAGAATGCAAATATAATCACTTCACTTGTATGTATCAGTCTGACACATTTTTTTTTTAGAGTTTACACCTCTGTCTGGGAATGTTATCCCAGAGCCATATCAAGCTATTGTTATTGCTCAAAGAAATATTTTTGTCAGACCCTCTCTGTCTAGTCAATTTCCATTTCATGTCAAACTAAATTCCTACAGTTTGTAATGCCTGGTTTTTGTTAAGAACGTGTTGTGTTCAAGCCCAGACTGAGACACCCAAGTGACTTGAGTGATTTTCTCACACTTGACAAAGCTCTAAGAAATTATGCAACTGTTCAACTAGCTGAGAAGTATTCCTCTTGACTAGTACTGCGTACTGACTGAAAGCTAACTGTAAAACTATAGTCCCCCTTAAAGAAAAATTGAATAAAGCATTGCTGATACAGGTGTAGCATGTGTTGGTGTGTTGGGGTAAGTACACTGACAATGCTGTGTTTCTCACCTCCCTCTCAGAATTCCCGTCCTGGACCTTTGGTCATGAGAACACCACCAGCTACGCTGCCTTCAACATCTCAGAAACCCATGGAGAAAACTTCACAATCTCCTTTATAATGCGCTCCCTCAAACACAACGGTCTACTCCTGCAGCTCCATCAAGAGGAGAAGCCTTACCTGACAGTCTACCTCAAGGAAGGCACAGTTGCTATCTATAGCCCTCACACCACACTGCTGTCAGAGGCCAAGCTTGTCACAGATGGCAACAATAATTTGGTGACTGTAAAGGTGCACTATGGCCATGTGGTCTTCCCCAAAGCAGGGAATAGGCGTGCTTTAGGGAATGTGAGTGTAGAGGCAGGGGATGTAGCGTATGTCGGAGGACTCCCTGCAGGCAAGAACATGAACGCCTGGGGTGGAAACTTCAAGGGATGCCTGCAAGACATTCGACTGGACCACAAGCATCTGTTCACTGTGAATCATGCAGAGGGGGTGGAGGTGTACCAGACAAGTGCAGAGGAGAATGTGCTGCCAGGATGCCAAAGTGACAACACATGCAAGGTAAAACAGAAGTATGGTATACAGTCTACTGTATGCTCATCACTTTAACTTCAGAGTAGACAAAATTTGTGCCCCTTCAAAACCATGTAGAGAAAACATGAATATTTGTGGTGTGACTGATATTTTTTTTTAGTTCAGTACAATGTAGCACCTTTAAAAATGACTTTTTTCCTTCCACAACATAATTAGATTAATAAAAAATGTGTACAACTTTGGTATTCTTTTTCTCCTGTGGGGCAAACAACATAACGTTTGTCCTTGGATGTGTCACCAGAGGATGGACCACATTGTTACCTAAATCAAAAGGATTTGCTCAGATTTCATCAGTCAAAGCTGTATTTATCTGCATATGATACTAAGGTTTGCATTAATGCAAAGTACAGCTAAGGTTGATGAGTTTTTAGTTATTCTTGTCATGAACTGTGTTGGGCAAGTGGAAAGTCTAACCTGTTGGTGGCACTAGATGAAACATCAGTGTATCAACAACGTCAGTAGGATTCATCCTCTGGGAACCATGAATGTCTGAACTAAATTTCATGGAAATCCCTCCGTTTGTTGAGAAGTGTTGAGACATTTCGTTTGGATTAATATGAAAGTGGACACTCCAATCTCTAGAGCTACAGTGTATGTCATTATGACATTGCTAAAAGTCAATCAGGCTGCATTTTAAACAACATGTCAGAGATTGGCACCACTACCTCCCTGATATTAAGTTTGAATGAAAAGCCCTATGTTTTTCCTGTGTTTCGGTCTAACACTGATCTGAAGTTAATTGTGTTAGAATCTTGCAGGGCTGTCTGATAGCTGGGCTGCACTGTGTTGCCTCAACCCTATTAACATTGATCTGGTTGTGAATCCCTTTGATCTGTAAATTACCTCTCAATCCCCTCTGTGGCTTTTACCTCCACGGTTGCATCAGGTAAGAGATTTTACAAGTGATCATTTAATCCATCCATGTGTGTTTGTCTGTACACAGGATGAGCCCTGTTCCAACGGTGGACAATGTAGGGTCACCTGGAATGACTTCAAGTGTGACTGTTCCATTAACTACTCGGGCCGACTGTGTGAGACACGTTTGTGGTGTGTCGACAACCCTTGTCTTGACGGAGTCCAGTGTGTGGACCTACAGGACGGTTATGAGTGTGAGTAATCCTTTAGCAGTGATTATCAATCTCTTTATCAAGGCAGGGCAAGTCAAGTCAGGTCAGGTCAAGTTTATTTATTTAGCTCTTAATTTCTTAATTAGGCTTACAGTCTTGAAAAGTGTCAGAAGGACTATTTAACATTAAATGGTAAGGACAACCTGCCAACCTTAGACCCTCACTGACATCAAAGGGAAAATTCCTTAGTACAAAAGAGGAAAGGAACTTCATGGCCTCGGCAGTCCGGCTGTAAGACGAGCTGAGAAAGCAGAATATCCAACATAGTGACACACAGAAACAATAATTATACACTATATTTTATGGTGGATTATTTTTCTAGGTAGCAGAGATGAAATGGGAAGCAGAAGCAAAAGAGGCACATGGGAAATCTGATAATGACAATACAAGGCATGAGATAGTCTATCAATCACCCTACCATGTCTCTTTATTTTATTTTACTGAAATTGCATCAGGATCATGATGAGTTTACTCATCTTTTGATTATCACGTTTGACTTTATTGGGATTTGAACTCCTGACTGTGTTAGAGTTATCGAGCCACTGTACATGGGGCCACATGGCAAAAAGATTTTGGACTCCTTAATAGATTAAATAGGTGTGAATATTATTTAGAAACATTGTTTAAAAACACTGTTTTCACTGAGAAGTACTCCCCAGGAAGGTGGAGTACCCCTTTAATTGTGATACCTCAACATGATTACTGTAAACACATGAGGCCTGGTGATTGGTAGCGTCTATCTCATGCCTGTGTCATGGTTTCCATCAATGCTGTTTCTTCCTGCAACACCGCCAAGCTTACTGGCCCAGTATGTTCACACTTACACAAATTTGTTTCAGATTGCCAGTAGCTCCCTATCTACTTACAGTCAGTTCCAGAAAGATGGGAAAAAAACAGTAGTTACCATGAGTGTGTCAATCCTGATGTGGGTGTTATGAATATTCTGCTGACTTCTCTTCATTGGATGCTAGCTCGATGCGGAAAAATCAGCCCCAGACCAAAAGTACACAAAAGTGTGTTTTGCTTCCAGCAGCTCAGTGCCTGCTCTCAAAACAATGAATTAATTTTATAGCATCTAAAAGTGACAAAATGGTAAGCTTTGTTTTACCATGTAACTCATACACAGTTCTTGGTTTCAAATGATCTTCTCCTCCCACAGGTTTAACTGAAGCCACTTTTCAAGACAACGCTCTCCAGTATGTTGCCAATGGCTCTCTGCTGAGCCCTGTAACCGACATCACTATGGACATAAGAACGCGGGACGAGAATGGGGTCTTGTTGCGGGCCTCCAGCGGAGCTGAGGTATTCTGCTTTGGCTTGCTCAACTCCACCCTTCTGGTCAAACTGGACAGCGGGGCGAGTGCAGAGCTGCTGGCTTTTACAAGTGACAGGATTATTGCAGACGGGGTGTGGCACCGCATCCAGCTGACCATGGTTGACCCCTCACAGTCATTGTCCCGGTGGCGCCTTACAGTGGACGGGGGGAGAGCGGGTGGCAGCTATGGCGTTGGCGGAAACCTCAACTTCCTCAATGATACCAAAATCTGGCTTGCTGAGAAATTCGCTGGATGTTTAGGCGAGGTGAGAGTGGGTGGAGTCTATCTGCCACTTGTAAATGTACCAGACGCACCTCAGATGAGCCACTTCTCCAGACTGGATGGGCATGAACCAATAATAGGATGCCAGGGTGCCCCAATCTGTGATTCTCAGCCATGCCTCAATGAGGGTGTGTGTCAGGACCAGTTTAATGAGTTTAACTGCAGCTGCACCCCAGGATGGGAGGGGGAGCTGTGTGAGACAGAGATAAATGAGTGTTCTTCAGACCCCTGTGTCCATGGCACATGTAAAGACCTTCTGTCAGACTACCAGTGCGACTGCGAGCCTGGGTACATGGGGAAAGACTGTCAGGACGAGGTAGATGACTGTCTGGAGTTCGGCTGTGTGAATGGGGGAACCTGTGTGGAAACGATGGAAACTCACACGTGTTCATGTCCTCCTGGATACAACGGCAAGCGCTGCCAGTGAGTACAGACTTTGGTTTCTCTACAGCATATTTTGGGTCTTTTAGCTGTTGAGGCTCTCCAGTGTCCCACCAATCTGAGATTAGCTCCTACGCTTACAACTTTCCCATCTGCTTTTTGCCACACCATGCAAGAAAAGTTCACCTGGTGAAATCCAGTATGACCACACTGCAACAAAAGACATTATTGAGCTGCATTATGGGAAGTGTAGGAAATTGGAGCTTGACCCATAATAGGGACTAAAAGTCAGGATATATCTGCCTCTGCTGCAATTTTACTTTTTTATTTTTACGTGATTAAGAGATTATATCCCTGAGTTTTGTTGACATTACTTGTCTGCTAAGAGTATTGTAATTAAAGGGCCAGTCCACCTAAGTGTACAGTTGTACCACAGAATCATACAAATATAAGTATAATAGAAAGTATGTTTATTCCAATAGGTGGCGTTTCCCTCCAGTGGCGTGTGATGCCAACACAGAGTGTCTTAATGGAGGGGTTTGTATAGGAGGCGACTCTGGAGGCAACTGCACCTGCAAGCCAGGATACATAGGTGCCAGGTGAGAGCTGCACACTGCACATTCCTCACCACACACCTGCTGCTCAGAAGAAAGTGTGTCTGAATAACATCCAAGTGCAAAGGTCAGGAGAGTGTGTGTGTGTGAGAGAGCTGCTGCTCTGTCAGTCAGCGTTGTGTTAAAGCCCTGCTGATGTGTTTCAGGTGCGAGACAGAAATAGACGAATGTGAGTCCAGCCCTTGTCTCAACGGTGCCACCTGTCTGGACAGACTCAACCACTTCCAGTGTGTTTGTGTGCCGAGCTTCAGCGGCAGACTGTGTGAGAGCAACGTAAGTGACAGATCTTTATTTTCTTGAGTTCATTCATCTTCACAGCACGTGTTCCGAGTTATGGGCTAACTCAGCTAACTCATAACTTATTTGGTAGTAGTAATCAGTAAGCCCTTTTAGGATTTTTTTATGTTCACTGTGCATTCATTTTCAGTGTTCATTTGTTTGATTTGTGCCTGTGCAAATAAACAAATTCAAATTCAAACTGCTCCTGGATGAGGAGACTCTTTAGACAAGGACTGGAGAACATGTGGATGAAAATCCTTTTATTAACATCTCAACGTGTTCAGCTGCAGACTTAATTAATTATAGAGAGTCAAAGTGAAAACACTAAGACAGTTAGTAAAAAATTCTCCGTCAAGTCCTATTGACATAGTAGTAATCTAAATAACTTAGTATCCAACCTTCTTAACTGTGTTGTGTTGTTTACTCCATTTTTATTCTATTCTATCTATTCTGACAAGTACAGTCATTAAAAAAACAATCTAATATTGTTTCATTCAGTATTTCTGTTTTGTGGCCTTTAATGAACAGACATAAACCTTGACCATAGAGGGTTTAATGTCATGGCTCAACACATGCTGAAACCATGGGTGAGTTGAGGGGTTGTGGTTCGTTCAGACATGAACAGCAGGGCAGAGAGGACTGAACGATGTAGCCTAGTTGTTTTTAGACAGCAGAGACAGCAGATTTTATATATATGATGACATAAGAACCCACGAATAGGTCTAAAATTCAGCCAGCAAAAATGCCTTATAGTTACATTTACGCCATCTAGCGGCCATAATAATTATGACCCAGGGAAGTGACACAGTTCAGATGATGTCAATATAAGGTGACAATATTAGGAGGAGGCAGGTTGGGTGGATGGATAGATAGATAGATGGCAAAAAGTGGATTTAGCTACTGTTTGCTTCCTGTTTCCAACCTGTTTAATGTTGCCATGACGATGAAGGTTGTATAACTTTAAGGAAGTAAAAACCACATTTCAAGTGATCATTTTAACTCAAACCATGATCTTTCTTTGACCCTAACCAAGTGTTTTTGTGCCTAAACCTAACCAGACCTTAACCACAGTGTTGTCACACCATAAAAAATCATTTGTTTTAACAGTGATTTGTAACAGTTTTGGAAAGCAGCATATTTTGCTCCTATG
Organism: Thunnus thynnus; assembly: GCF_963924715.1. Lineage (NCBI taxonomy): Eukaryota > Metazoa > Chordata > Actinopteri > Scombriformes > Scombridae > Thunnus > Thunnus thynnus. Next base: position 6,317,764 of record NC_089518.1, read on the forward strand.
GGTCATTCTGGAGTGCAAGTACAATCAATCTATGTGGTCGTTTAATTATGAGGATATGTTCTAAATAATACATCTTTGTTTAACTTTGTTCGCAAAGGGTTCAACTTCTATTAGCTACTGCTGTAGTGGAGCCAATTTGTTCTAGAATATGTAAAGTTAGAAAGAAAGCAAACCTCAATGATTTATTAACCATTAATAAATCCATTACTTACAACTTATAAAACCTTTATAAAGGTGGTCTTATTAAAAAGTGGAATGATGCAAACACAATATTTTCTGTCCTGTCCTCTTGCAGAAAGAACAGTATAAAGAGCGAGTCCCCTGGCTGGCAGTGACCATCCCGCTGACCACGCTGTGTATGTTACTTGGCATCCTAGTGGTGTTTTTCCTCATCATGACAGCCCGGAAGAAGCGTCAGTCAGAAGGCACGTACAGCCCTAGCTCGCAGGAAGTGGCTGGTGCCAGGCTGGAGATGGGCAGTGTCCTCAAAGTTCCCCCAGAGGAGAGGCTGATCTGAGGCCTGCAGCCCTGCCTCACAGCCTTACATCCAGAGGATGTGTCTAACTAAAGGGTGGAGAGAACAGATGCTCTGCACTGTCATGCTGCTGGGCCCTCTTGCCCTACAGGGAAGTGATGGAGGATAAATCAATGACTGATCCTCTGCCTGGGAAAACTACTGACATTGAAGCCTCAGACATGGACAGGTATAAGACCAGAGGAGGAGAGAGGAGAGTGTGTCCAAAGGATTCTCTGACTCTGGTCATCATCCTGAAAAGAGTCTTGAGGATAATATTAATATTTAATCACATGGGACTTAAAAGATGTGAGGATCTCATGTAATAAGGAGTGTATTCACATAGGCTGAAAATCTCTGAAACTAAAATTCTCTGATGTCCTGTATATGGTCATGTAAGGGCAAGTAATTCATCATTTATGGTTTGGCAAAGCAAAACCTTATTTGCATTCAAAACCTTCCTCTGTAGACCTTCCTTTTGCATTTGCATGCCAAGGGAAAGAGGAACTGAGAAAATACATTTGAAACAAATGGTGTCAATTTGCAGAATTTAATTTGCATGAGTAATGGCTTAATATTATCAGGGAGTCATTTCTTCACCAAAATACTTGTAATTTGAACTAGAATTTACATATCACTTACACTGGAGGAATTTCAGGTGGGTATCTGGTTAATTTTGGTACAGTTGGACAGTTAACTGTCCAACTGACAGTTAACTGTCAGTTGGACAGTTAACTGTCCAACTGACAGTTAACTGTCCAACTGTACCAAAATTAACCAGATACCCACCTGAAATTCCTCCAGTGTAAGTGATATGTAAATTCTAGTTCAAATTAGGGGCACTTCACTGATTTTCCACTTGAAGATATCTTCTGTGGCTTTGCAGTTGCTCAGGTCTAAATAACCCTGATGATGTCATCAGGATGTCAATAGGCTTGATGATGTCAATCTGGGCTGGGAGACTGATAATTTAAAACAGAAAGCATGCATTAAAACCAGGAGTGTGGAGTTTGAAAGAGATGGGCAACTGCATGAAGGGTCTAATAAAGGGATGATATCATGTTGCAATATGAGAAGTGTAGGATCCAATGTATTTGGAGATTAACCCATACATATAAAGGCTAAAAGTTGCCTTTGCTGCACTGATTTCTACCATTCATATTTGAACTTTTCTCTTGCAAGTCAACTTTATGGAAGTATAATATTAAATCACTGAATCTTGTCACAGGTCCCTCAATGACACTGAACCTGCATGACTTAATCTGCCATAATGTCTTTTTTCCTCACTTTTTACTCCTCTTCCACGGTTAATTTTGTCTCTTTTCCTTATATCTTAAAAAATGGAAGTTGCAAAAAAGTTAAGAAAGACTTTGAATGTATATACAGTATGTATATTCTTTGCTGAATCAGAAATTTTGAATTTATACATTTTGGTGTGGGGCACCAGTGATTTCACTTGTAATGCTTGTACCATGAGAGAAGAGCATTTGAAGTATCCCTCCATCATTTGTTTGTTGATTTTTATTCAGCCAGGCGCTACTGGCTTCTGTCACCGAGTAGCTCCTAATTAACTGAGCTGTTGCAGTGTTTGGTTTGAAGGAATTTGTGCAAAGAGTTCATGTGATGGTACATAACTCGGTGTGCTAATGGACATCATTTCAGCCACTGCAGGAGTCAAAAACTGCTGTTAATAATTGCTGTATTATTCTGTCAATGTGCACTGTCTGTCCCAGCAGGCAAACTACTCTGCTCACTGTTACTGTGTAAGTATGCTGTGAGTGTTTTATCCATGTCTTTGTGTTGTGTATAATGTGCTGCAAAAGTTAGTCACTGTATTTTTTTTTTCTTCTTCTTTTTTGTAACATATTCGAGCGGAACACTAATAATCATGGTCTGAGGTGGTCACATCAGTGTTTGTGGACATAAATAACTTTATTCCAGTGTCAGAAAACAAAGAAAGAATTTAATTTTGCAAAGAATGTCTACTTGAATTGTAGAACATTTAGAAGAACAGTTCAACATTTTTGGACATACACAAGAGTTGAGAACCATCAGTCGTTCTGTATGTTAATTACAGAGTAAAGACATAGTTATCCTAGCGTAGCATAGAGACTGGAAGCAGGGGAAACAGCTAGCCTGGCTCTGTCCAAAGTGAAAAAAATACACCTACCAACACCTCTAAAGCTCATTAATGAACACATTGTATCTTGTTGTATCTAAACAGACATCAGATTGATATAAATCCTCTCATCTCACACAAGGAAAGAATGAATAAATAAATTTATCTAATTATTTTAATTTATTTGACCAGAGCTGCTCCAGACATGTCTACTAGCAACTTGGACTCTTCTCTGATTTCTAGCTTTGGGATAAAGTTTTCACAAATACTGATCAGACTGCACTAGAATTTAAAAGTATTGTGAAGAATTCTTCATTTGTTTGAATTCTTAAACTGAGAATTTAAACTCTGATGCCACTGTACTCACATCTGTACTCCAGGAAGTCCCTCCGCTCACTTGCCTTTCACTCTGTACTCACCAGTGCTGCTAACTTTACTAAACCACTAAACCAGGATGCTTTTACAGTTAACTAAAGGTGCTGAATCTTTGCAGATTGCACTGTACCAGGGTCATATTCATGGAAAGTATCACAGGTGAATATGAATTAGAAATACACCAGTCAATACTATTGCATGTAGTATTAAATGTAATTTTAAAGGGGCAGGAAGTAGGATTTTGATGATGATCTGTGGAGTCACAGGTAGAGTTTGTACTGATGACTCAGCGATTATTTAGTCCACCTGACCCAGTATTGCTCCCACATGGCACAGATTAGATACACTTTGTGGTCAAGAGTATATGAATACCCCTGTCCACATACTTTTGTGTTCTTTTGGTCTGGGGTGGTTTTTCCTGCTTTGAGCTAAGCACCTTAGTTCCAGTGAAGAGAAATCTTAAAGGGGAACTCCACTGATTGTACTCATCAACGTTTGTTTACAGGTGTTGGGGAGTACTACTGCATTTGTGAGAGAAGTTGTGTAAGCCTTTTGTGGCTTCAGAGACTACAAGTTTGAAAAGTAAAAAAATCTGTGTGAGTGTGGAGTTAGAAAGAATTGAGGTTACAGACCTCTGTAGCCCGCTCCTCATCTCTGCTTGAGGCTAGCAGCTCCAGGCTACGTTAGCCGCTACTATCTTTACACACCTGAATCTCCAACCCAACTGTCGGCAGTTGAGGTGCATCATAGGTAATGTAGGCTGAAGCTTTTACAAGGAAGAAAAACGTTTGGAATAAAAAAGGAGATCTCTGTTGTTTTTGCTGCATCAATTTTTATTCTAAAAAAAAAAAACAACTGTCCATTGTAAGTCCAACAGTGTTACAGCAGTGGAGGGCTAAATCAGCGGAATACTCTTTTAATGTTACAGCACACAGTGATACCTAAGACAGTGGTGTTCTTCCAATGTTGTGGCAACAGTTTGTGTTTGTCCCTTTTCCTGTTTCAACATGACAAATGGTTTTCAGTCTGAGCAAGAACTTGACATCCAACAGCTTTGGGATGAACTGGAACGCTGACAGGGTGCCAGACCTCATCACCCAACATCAGAGTTGGACTTCTCTAATGTTCTTGTGGATGAATGGGAGCAAATCCCTGTAGCCAGGTTCCAACATCCCAAATGTGGTGGAAATTCTGAAACCAGGAGAGTGCAGGTTGTTATAGCAGCAGATTGATTATCATGGTTTTGGAATGAAATATTCAGTAGTTGGGTGTACTGTTGGGGTGTCCATATACTTCTGGCCATGAGGCGCATCTATGAGGGTATGAGGGTATTTCCTCATAAAGTGGCTTCTTTATTCATCATCTCAGTTTCAGGCCTCTATAGCTTAAGATGTTGGTTTGGGACTTCCAGAAACTAAATGCACTCACAGTTGGGTGTGTCTGGGGAAAGTGCATGTTTCTGGTTATAGTTAGTGAGGGTATTCTGTACTCTCCCAGCATGCAGCTGCTTCTTTATTGTTGCGCCTGCTGGCTGCCTGGAGTATTCCATAAAGGTCAGAAATCACTTAGTGTCCCTTTAAAACGATTGCAGGGAACATACAGGTAGTTAGTGCTAGTACAGTATGTGCCTTCATGTTCTCCTGCATCCCATCAAACACAAGCATCCTCTGATTGTTTTGATGTTACTTGTTCCTGTTCAGACAGATAACAGCCTTTGTGTTGACTGATTTTCAAAGGAGAGGTCACTGACAGAAACTCACCATTAGACGTGTACAGGGACGCAGCTCTGCTGGTATTGAAATGCTGTTAAATTACACAGGCAAAAAGTGTTATACAAAACTGTGACTTATACAACGAATCATGTATACAGGAAATATGAATATTCCAGCTATGTACAGAATGGTAGTGATTTCACTGGAGTTGTTTTTACTTAAGCTGTACCATGTACAGCATACTGTAGATCAGTGAATGAGGAGTTATATTCCAAAGTATTATATATTCACTTTAGAAATAATAATCATCCCCTGTTGAGTTTTTGAAAGACAGGATTCTGCCTGTGAGAGAGTTACTATTGGGTCAATCTGAGACTTGTAATGTATCAAACATGTTCTTTAATTTGAAGTGTTTCCAGGCTGCCAGTCATTTTTAAGCAGTCACCACTGCTTTCAAAAAGTGGATATCTCATTTTGGAATAAAATTCTTCATTGGTACTGTGAACACGTCTATATGGCGAGGATTTTTTTATGTGTCTGTAAAGTGAGATGTATACTTTCAATCAGAGTGGATAGTTAAACTGTAATTTTATGTATATAGAGGGAAATGGCACTTTTCTTTTTGGAGTGAAGGTCAGCGGGTATGAAATCTGTCTTATACAGTGTTCAAGGAATAATAAAACACGAAAGAGAGAAATAATCTGAATGGAAAGTGTTTTCATTTGTAAAATTACACAGTTTCTTTTTTTTCCAGGAAATTATTTGTAAGAAAATTGAATTACAAACTTTGGAATATGGAATGAAAGCCTGAAAATACTGAATGAAATATATTTGCTCAAACATGATGACACAGGCAGATTTTACTTTCTTATTTTGTACTGTATTAAATTGCATGTACATTTTATAATCCACCTCTGTTTTCAAAATTTTCCGTCATTCCTGATCTCATCTGGTACCTCAGCACTGAACTCAGAAGCATACACATTTCTAAGATAACAAATATTTACCGTAGACGTAAAGGCAGCAACGAGACAGGAAATGAAATGTCTAGGGCAAAGGGCTGAATGGAAAATATCATACACAACAATTTATTTTGCAAAACTTCATACTGAGAGGTGTTACATTGAAAATAATGTTTAATGTGATATAAATGAAAAAACTTTAAAAGATTATATCGGGTTTTAAGTTGGACAAAAGAAGCAAATTTATCATATATATGAAGATCATCTCTGCAACACAGTCCTGTCTCCCTGAGGACAAGACAACCTCCTTACATCAAGAATGGAGGAAATGAATGTACAGCTATGTTTTGAGTTTGTTCAAAAATGAAGTATATTGCTTTACCCATAGAGAGATGAGTGGATTCAACAGTAATAACTGCTCTCCAACAAAAACATTGATATCTGACTTTAGAAAAAGAAAAGAAAATCTGTTTAACTGTTAAATCTCCTCCGCATTCCCCCTCCTTTAAAAAAACACCTTCCTCTCCCACTTTGCACTTTTCACCCTCCACTCCCCCTCCCTCCCTCCCTCTCTTTGAAGCTGTAATGGTGCATTCCTTTGTGTCTCTGAGTGACTCCCACCCAGGGTGGCTGCTGGCTTGGTCAGCGCCTCTCCTCCTAATGATGGCAAGTGAAGCAGGACAAGCATCCTCCTCTTCCTCCACCTCCTTTTCCTCCTCCCTGATCCCACAGTGTGGGGGTGGAGGAGCCAGAAATGCTGGCATGAAACACTGAGATCATCCTGCTACTCCAAACCATGTTAGAAAAGGCAGATCACTGTTTGAGAGACAGAAAGATGCACACAGTCACCTTATTAGTCACTCTGGAAATATTCTGCTCTTACTAAATGAAATTGGAAGCAAGAATATGATGTAACAGCTTGACAACAAATGTCACCTTATTGACTCAGATAAAACACGTGATACATTAGAGTGCAATTTCTATCACCTCTACCTGATATTTTACACATTTACCACTTTTTAAGATACAACATTCACACCTAGTATTAACATGTGATCAGTATTGGTGTGGACACACTGATTCTCTGGAAATGGAGAGAAATTTACAGTTTGTGATAGCTCTGCTCAGTGTTTATTTACTACTCACATAGTAGTATTGTGACATCACTTCCTTTTCGCTGGTGAATGTGGGGTAATTTTCTAAAATAAGAGGCTAATGTGATGGCACCTTTCAGTATACTCCAAAGGGAATGCTATGACCTGTAAAGTGAGTGTCACATGCCAGATGGCTGCTACTTTTTGGTAGCTTTGTTAAGTAGGTTAACATTATTTATAGGCTTCTATAAGATGGTAATCTGAGCTAGTGGAGAAGCTTGCTAGCTAAAAGCTTACAAAATGACTCTTGCCCTGCAGGTCATAGCAGTCCTTTGAGGGGCTCATATGGCAATTCTAGTGCTCTACTTATTTTAAGCCATGCTAGCAACATGCCTCTAGGGATGGCAATGTCGGTCATGTTGTCTGTCTGTCGGCCCACCACTTTGGTCCAGACTGAAAGATTTCAACAACTATGGGATGGATTGACATTACATTTTATACAGAAATTCATGTTCCCAAGAGGATGAATCCTATTGACTTTTGTTATCCTCTGACATTTCTTCTATTGCCACCATGTGGATGACGTGTGGTTTAGAGTGTAATATATTCACAACTATTTGCTGGTTTATCATGAAATTTACAGCAGATATTATGGGTCCCCAGAGGAAACATTCTAATGACTTTCTTGATCCTCTGACTTTCACTTCTGTGCTGGAAGTCCATCATCCTCTGGAGGTTGGCGATCCCTGTGTCAAGCCCTAATAGGCTTATATCACGCAATATGCCATTTTGAAAATTTCCTGTGCTTTCCGGAAGTGCTGCAATGAGCGAGATGAACATGTCTTACTGTTGTGTATCATGCTGTACATCTTACTAAAGAAGAGATAATGATAAAGGCATCTTTCCATTGCTTTCCTAGTTAGCTATACACCTGCCGCGAATGGATTGCTAAAATAAAGAGGGATGTTGGACCATATTTTCAGGTAATGTTATCAAGCTAGCTAGCCAAGCTAGTGTACCAGTGTACCTGATAAGCTGGTCAAGACTAACCTCATACATCAGCTAACATATATCATCTCTCAATAGATCACAGATAATTATCAAAATGCTTTATTAATTTTCTGTCTTCAGCTATAGTAGTGTTGTATGGGCCATGGCCGATCCGATGGATATGGCTGTGCAAGAAAATGATTAGTGACTGTAGGCTTACTACATATTTTTATCAAGATGAGTATACATGGTTAACGGTTTATATTACGCTGCTGCAATAGGCTCCATCTGCAGCCCTTTTTTCATTGCACTTGTCCACACAGCTCTCTTCTGTCTCTGCATACTGACTGCCAAGCTGTTGAAGTCTGCGACCCTTGAGACTATTCTCTTAAAAACAGATGAAGTCAGATGTTGGGAGCGGACGTGGTGCCAGCTCTTGCTTATGCTCCCTTGTTTCTATCTCCAGTGCCTCAGCATCAGAGCAGATGACAGTTATGCCACTGTAGTAGTAGCTCTCATTAAGGGCTGTTGCATAATTAAATGGCTTAGGGTGGAAGAGGAAGTACTGGGTGGTGGTCGATGGTGGTGGTAGGCAGGGCAAGTACTTCGTGGGTCAACTATGACCCATGGGGCAAATTTCCAAAGTCTGTTGCCACTTTGTCCACTGGGTGTTTACTTAATGCCAGCAGCAGTTTGTACATTTGGCTGTTGCTACCAATATCAGCAACGTTTTTTTGAATGTCATGAGCAAATTGATCACTTGGTAGTTGAACTGGAGCAGGGCAATAGAGGTTGGGTATGACTCCATCACAAGACCTTTTATATATCTTTGGCGGTGGATTAGCTGTGGGTGGCTTTAATTTCAAGATTTCTACTGTATTAATAGGTTTTTGGGTAAGGCCTGACACGTGTGAAGGAATATGCCATGTCTGTGGTGGTGAGGTTTTACTAACTGCAGAAGGGACTGATTTGATGCCAAGTTTAAGAAAATGTGCAAGAGTACAGAGTGATCCAGTTTGATGATTGCAGTGACCTTGGCCAGCTGTGCAGTTGCACTTTGATTGCCCAATTAGAGCACCTTCAGATGTAAAGTCCACCTGATAACAGTGGGAAAAACAACAGTGAGAAAAGTCAGTATGTATTTCTTAATTAGTCAACATATAAAAGCTCCAGAATGTACTTTATGTAAATAAATACATTAAGCAAAAATAATGATGGGACTTTCTGATTATCAGTTCCTAACTATAGCCCACATACTGGGCCTTTCAAGTCATAAGTCTATCAATTAAAACAGACTGGTTTGAGCAGGCTTATATGTGTAATCTCCTTTTGTATTATGATTATATAACTAGAGTAATCACACCAATGTGGTGACTATACTCATGGATTTTCAGCAGTTAGACAGGCCGTAGTATATCCTCAGAGTTGTGCTTATACTTGAACTTATATTTCCACACGAAAATCGAGCTGAAGCAAAATTGAGCTGAAGCAATACCTGTCCTGTTGGGACTTAACAGAACCATTGCAGATACAATCTTGATCGACCAGTTACCTTGATTTAATTTAATTGTGCAGTTAATTATAATTAATATAATGCATGAGTAAATATACGCTTGATTCAGTGTATTCTAATGTTTACTGTGGTATGTTGTCGTCTGCAGGGAAAGGTCAATTTCATGAGCTTTGAAAAGTGTGTATCTGCTAATTTAGCACATTATTAAACAGAATAAAATTGAAAGTGAACACTTATTTGTCTTGGAGTTACCACCTACCTGGATCATGTAAGGGGGGTCATTTTTTCTTATTGAGCGAAATGCCTTCACAACGCAGCCTGTCTTGCTCTTCCTGACTCAACAATCATTGCATTAACAGACTCAGCATTAGCAGAATAGAACACATTGGTTAGTACAAAATGCAATTTGCACTTAAACTTATGTAACATACCATTTGTATTGTGGAATGCAAGAAAGGTTTATTATTATCTCAAAAATTAAGGAAGCTTATTTAAGAAAAACCTTATTTACAGTGCTAGCTAGTATTATCAGCCGAGCAGTTCAATATTAGTAAGGCCCTCTATCCAATTGCTGTTGCCTTTTAGTAAGATTGCTGTTAATTTTGGTAGCTCAAGGTTAGCAGACCAAGACATTGTTATTAAACTTGATTTCTGGGATATCCTCTTGAGAGCAGAGGTCCCAGCCCACCTCAGCCTCACATTCAATTCAAAATGGCAGCCGCATTAAAGTAGCGTATTGGATAACTGATGGGGACTCAGGAGAGTATATATAGACATATAAATGCATCAGTGAAATAAAGAAGATTCTTACAGTCAAGTCATACTTAGTGTTGCAGGGTTTTTTGTTTTCTTTTCACAAAGAGTTTTCTGACTGAAATAAATATATCACCATATACTTAATGGATTGTCACCAAATTTTGTGCGGATATTAATGGTTCCCATACAATGTTTTGAAATGATTTTGGTAATCATTTGAATTTTTCCCCACTAAGAGGTTGAGGATGAAATTTAAAACCTCACATACTGGAGCATAGGGCTGTGCGATAAAATGATCTCAATACAGGATTGCAATAAAAGTTATGTCGATTACGATGATAAACTTCAAACATTTTTTAACTCGATATGGATAGATCTAACAGCTTGTTGCACAGCAGAAATAAACGTGACAACAGCCAGTCAGTCTGCAGTTTTTGCCTTGCATGTCAAAGTCAGATTTCCTACTGCAAAGCATTGTTTGAGCTACCGCTAAAGCAAGTGGATGCCCTTTAGAAAGGAAAAAAATGAGTGGAACTGAGGGGCATGAAAGCGATATGATGATAATGCAGCACCCTCAGATTAGCCTCTGTCCCTGGGTAAACAGTGAACCCAGGTTGGTGAAGAGGAACAAACTCTGCTGCATCTGCTGACGAGGCTATGCTAGTGCTATCATTAGCAGGGCTAAAGTAACCCTAGCCGAAAAAAGCTGCTCTAACTCATGCGCACTTCTCTCTAGAGACATCCTGTCTGCAACTGCAGGACAGTCATCACACATCATCGTTTTAGTGAGGCAGCTTTAACTATGGATTCACAAAGCTAACTGCTAAGTTGGGCTAATCACAAAGCTAAGTAAACAGAGTAGCAACAAAAGGCTAGTTACCCACTAACACTAGTGTTGTTTCATAAAGAAAACTAGTGAATCTAGTGATATGTAAACTAAGCACAGAATATAATGTAGTCAGTAAGATAAATGAAGAGGTTTTTATATATATGGTAGTCCAAAAGTCTTTCCCATTCTGGAAAAGTGGTCTCTAGACTTTTGGACCCTACTGTATAGATATAAATAAAGATGGCTGGTTTACAATTTTTCACTTTTTACTCAGATTTCAACATCTAAAACTGAGAGATGGCCAAAGGAATTTGATGTGATAGTAGTTACAGCTTTTAGTTTTATTTACATTATTTTAATAAGTTGTAAGGCAAGTTAACTTGTATTGTTTTGTTAGGCAGATAAAGCATGTTTGCAAAGTTGAATGTTTCCATTATGTTATTCTATTTTCTATGTTAATAAAGTATTCTAAAGTTTTCATTAGAATCATGTTTTTGCTCACGCATATTGTTTCAAAAACGACCTGCCAGATACCTAACTCCACGAATTGTTTAATTGTGAGTGTATGGTGTAGCCCTGTTAAAATCATGATTAGAACAGCTTATAACTTGCTTTCACTGCACTAAAGTGTCAACCACGGACCACATGTCCTTCGGACATGATGACATATATACTGACATTGTGCTGTACAAATAAATTTTAATATAGTCTCTCCCTCCCTGGGTCTCAGACTAGGGTGCACAGTGCACCCTCCCACTCTGCCTCCCACCCACCCTTGTGCACCTCCTCCTCCACCCATCTGCCCCTCGCTCTCCCTGACTGGATGGCTGGCTGGCAAGTGACAGGACTGACAGATGAGGCCTGTTCCCGGGTTAGTATCATGTCGACGGGGAGCGAAGCCTCCCGGCGGTATCAGCCATCATGGTGCCAGCTCCAGGTCTAATGAGGGACACTGCCGCCTCGGCATTCCCTCCCCAGTGTCAGGAATCGGCCGACAAATCAGCAGTGCATCACGGGCCCACCACAAATGATATGTTGACAAATGCAGATATTTCACTTTTAATTGACACTAAGAGACGGAGATGATCCGGCTGCCAGAGATTCTGAGGAGACAAGAACAAGACAAGATGGGAGAGAGATATGGAGAGAGGGAATGGGGAAGGGGGAGGGGGGTAAAACAGTGTTAGAGAAAAGAAGATGTTGGAATAGGCCTTGGAAGATGTTTAATATTTGCGCAGGGTGTCATTTTTTCTGTGTGTTATGGTTGAGGGGGAGAAGAAAGGGGGGTTGAGATTAGAAGTGTGTGTTTCTGAGACTTGTCAGCGCTGACAGCCGCTGTATTATACGGCAGCCTCACAGCCGACTGACTCTTCTAAACCCTGACAACATTGCCTATTCATTTAGCCAGGTGGGCTTTCTCTGTAAAGTCCCCCTATCTCAACTGTGCCTGACAAAGGCTGGATTAGGGAACATTTGATATTCTACTATGTGTTTTGCTCTTATTGTTTGCCTTGCAAATTCATTTTGGTTTTTTTTTTTACTTAAAACAAAACAGTAAGTTCCAACACTATTCATAAAAATAATTTTACTGTTTGATATGTGCTGGTCAGTTATGATACAGTATTGTAGCATTAGAACCAAACTACAATATTTATACTTATTATAATGGATTTTTATTATTGTGTCATGCATACATACATAAACCAGATCCAGAAGGCAGCACATATATTTCAAACAATACTACAAAGAGTCCAGTTCACATAGCATACATAATGAGATTTTCAGATCATCATGTGCATGACTAAATTAACAGATTACTTATAAAGCACATGTAGCTATAACCTACTAGATCAAACAAATTAAACACCAGTCAGTCTTCACTGTTACCTAACTTTGAACATTAATTTAAATAATCATTCCAAATCATTACCATCTGTGCACCAGAATATTTAGTGTATATTGCTTTGTTGAGGCATTTCAATTATAAATAATCACTTCACTTTTATTCATGTTTTCATCTTCTCCAAAATTGATTATTGTAACTTTCTGTTTACCTGCCAGAGTGTCAAACTTATACAGAACACTGAAGCCAGTTGGTTCACTGGAACAAACAAGAGAGATCACATAATTCACATTTTAGCCTCTTTGCATCATCTTCCATTTGATTTCAGAATAGATTTTAAGGTTTTACTCATTACTTTTAAAGCACTCAATGGTCTGCCACATATACCCGCACTCAATCTCAGATGCAACAATCAGCAGTTCCACAATATAGATTTAAAACCACTCCCTTAAAATCTATACCAAAAACAATGTTTCCTATGTTTGCATTTCTGCATTAAGTGGTCTCTTTGCTCCAAGTTTGCTCCCACTTTGAACCTCTGCTTGGGTTTGCACCAATCACTTTTCCTATATCACTGTGTTGTTGTTTTTCAAATTTTTAGAAAGTGCTTTTATATATATATACATACATACATACATATACATATATATATATATGTGTGTGTGTATATATATTATTATTAAGTGATTAAATAATGTACAACAGATAATAAAAATTGACTCACTTTTCTCTTTAGCCAAATCGGTTTCCTCCTGGAATATCTTCTGAATCTGCCAAAGTTTGAGGAAAAATACAGGTTATTGAATGCGTGAGTAAGGATTTTTACTTCTAGATTACGCAGATGTAAAATATGTTTCATGGCCATAATTTTGTTTAACATGTGTTTAGCTTTGGACTTCATAATGGCGTTAACATTACAACATAGAGTCAGTTATTAAATATGCACAGCATATTAAGCACCACAAACTAAACTCCATTTGTGTGACAAAATAGTTTACACTAAAGGTCCACTCATGGTCCTCAACAGTGAGGAGAAATTATATGAATGCTAAATGCCTTTGACCTCCTTTATATTGATGTGGTGAGCAGATATCTATTTGTGTTATCACTGATAACCAAAAATATTACAGTTTTCCCCCATCTTCAAAAAACTTCTAAACTAAATATTACAGTTTATGTGTCCAAAAAGAGCCTGGGCTCAGTATTTTTTTTCCACAGGCTACTCTATTTCGGTTCTCCCTGCAAATGAAAGTGATTTTTATACTGTAGTCTGTAGTGCTGTGCTATTGTCTTAAAAATCAACATTAAACATCAATATGAGTGAATAACTTCCAAGCATTCATACAATTTCTTAAACATGACAGTGTTTGCTTGGTCCTGCATAGTGTAGCCAACATGTAGAATAACAGCACTGGGTTATTTTACCTCACATTATTAGTCATGATAACCAACTGCAATTGTACAAAACATGAAGCAAAACTAAATCTTTAATGTTATTTCACTGTTAAAGTTGAATCTGAAGACTTTCCATAGCAACCAGCATGCCAGAGTCCTCTGACTGAGCATCTGTGAATGCTACATGAATATTTTCCAAAGATCAGACTAAGTTTGTTTGTTGGATTCGTTAATTTTTGGAGACTGAACAAACAGACATGGATCACACTGCTTTTTTTTCCTGTTGTTTTACAGTCTTTTGAAGGCTTCCTGTAACGGATCCCTGCCTCTCAGTGTGATTTTAGTGTTTGCCTCAGTTGCTTGTTATACATCTAATCTGAAATCTTAAGCACTGCAGTGTTAACATCCTAAACTCTCTGGTTCTTAATATCATAATTTCAATATGTAAAATAATAAAGACTATAAAATTCAACTTTAAAGGACCGTGAAGACAAGGCATAATATGATCAAATAATACTGCTTCCCTGCCTATGGGTTATTGTTACTAATGTGAAATCACTATTGAAATAGGCTTTTTAACATGTTTAATATATGTTGAACTTAACACATTTATTACAATTTACTGTGATATATTTAGCATGTATTTGGCTTTATTAATAGCTTTTAAAGCAACTAAGGAAGAACAGAAAAAGACCTTCAGTGTAGCAGAGTGAGTTAGGACTGAGAGAAGGAAGAAGAGATTGAGATGACAGCGGATGATGTGAACAGAGAATCAGAAAGATTAAACATGCATTTAAGAACAGGTGGAAGAAGCTCCTCTGGATGCAAGAAAATGCAACAATTTCTGTTAATTTTTATGTTAACGTTTCGCCCTGGCTACAGCCCTGAGTGGTATACAAGACTGTACATATAACATTTTGTATCGAACCTTGCAAACACGCAAGGAGAGAGAGTGAAGGGAAATAACAGTTTTCTGTGAGTTCACAGACACAAACACACAGAAACACCCACACAGATATGGTCTGTTGCTAGCTAATGGCTAATGTACAGTTGATACATTGGGTGTTTGGGACAAATAAAAACAAAAGTCAAACTTGTGCAAATGACCTCTGTCGGAACAATAGACTTTATGGACGACATGACAGCTTAACAAAAGTGAAGCCAAACTATCTTGATCACCCCCTGGTGGTTGGTTGCAGTATAGGTCATAAATTCTGCCCCACATGTTAACGGATGGGACATGGACCAAAATAAAAAATCAAAGTGCATATCAAATACATTTTTCCTAAAGATGGTTTCTGTCATTTTAGGTAGTTCTTTTGGCAGTGATGTTTGTTCAGGGGTTCATTTTTCTGATAAGTTTGTTTTAAATTAGTTGTTTGATCATGTAAAAAGGGAGTGTGATGTCATGATTGACAGCTGTGATTGACAGATCCTAATTGAAGATGCTGTTTTCAATTGTGATTCACTACCAGCTGTAGCTGCTAGTTACTGGCTGGTTTTTGCCTCCATGATGGCTCCTGGGTTCATTCGGCTCTCAGTGGCAGGATGGCTGTCAGTCAAGTTGAGGGGGCGTGTCTCGCAGGCCATCATCCCGTCCCCCAACTCTACTGCACAGACTCTGGTTGCAATTGACGTCACACAAGCAAGCACAAACACAACCTTTACATACAGTCTATGGTCAGAACACATCATAGTAAGTATGCTGGTGGTTTGAAAAGTATTGCTCCGTCAATAAGATATGAAGACTTATAGTAGCTTTGATGTCTGCTGTGTGATTGACAGCTGTGATTGACAGTTGGCTCACCTGATGGTCTCCCTGCTCCGGGACTCGTGCTGTCTCTGACTTTCAAAGCCTCTGTTTAAAGAATAAATGGTGATTTTTCTCGCAGTTCTACTGTGTTTGTAGTCCTGAAGTTCAACCAACAAGACCCTCACATGATTCTGTCATGCAATATTTCATAAATTTAATGTTACCTGCCCTGTTAGCACAATTTAGCTAGTGGGCAGCACTCAGTGTTCACAGTAAGCTAGCATTAGCTTGGGTCTGAGATAGTGGGGCATGTTTCCAAAGCGTGAGGTTTTGTTTTTGTCAGTGTGCTGGCATGCTTTTTCCCATGATACATAGCTGCTCAGAATGAAATGTCTGAACATCTGTTGGATGGAATGCCATTGAGGATGAATCCTTATGAATATGATGATCTCTGAACTTTTCTTCTATAGCACCATCATCAGACCAATGTTTTGGTTTATGACTAAATAGGCTACCTGAATAGATAATGACATTCCCATCAGCCTCAGCTGTACTGTGTGTGTTTAGTGCTAATAAGTACCTGCTAAATATCAACATTTTAACATGGTCATAGTGAGTATGTTAGCATGCTGAGGTTAGCATTTAAATGAAAGCACCTCTGTGCCTGCAAATACAGCCTCACAGAGCCACTTTTTAAAAAATTATATCATATACGTTGCATTTTTTAAGATATTTTTGCATTTTAGCCTTTTTTTATTGTTAGCTGAGACAGACAGGAAGTATGGGGGAAAGAGAGATTGTAAACAGAAGGCTGGAATATGTGTTTAATAAAAGATTGCTGTTCATTGCCATCTGTGCACTCCTGTGACCTGTGTTATAAATAGTAATAAAGTAGTAGTTGTATTTCATATATGTAATATTTCAAATATTACAATATATAAAAGGTATATATGAGTCTCTACATGCCCCCCAAATATCATGTCTCAGACAATGCAACTGGAAAGAAGTTTTGTTTTGTTTTGTCTCCAATTTGTTAGGAAAATCTCCTCTTGGAGAGATGATATCAAGAAGACATCAATCTTTGAGAATTAGCTACCATTATGAAAAAGGTTGAAACTTTTAGCAAAAAAGAGAACAAAAAACAGGCTTTAATAGTCATTGAAGTTACACTGTTTGATGAATCTAAAGGTGTAGCATTGACAATGAAGGATTTTTTGTCATCCAGTGATTCAGTACTGCACGACTGTAAAGTTGGAGGACTCATCAGATGTCAGCAAACAGCAGAGGCACAAATATCCTGACAACTCTGACAACAATGGATCCTACACTCCCCATGATGCAACCAAAGGCATCTTATCATCATCCTCTGTCTTTTAAATGCCCATGTCTCTCAACCCCCAGTTTGAAACACACGCTCTCTGTTAAAAATTTGCAGTCTTCAAGCCCAATCCTGATGACATCATCAGTTATTTTCTCAGATTTTATAACAGCACATATTATACTGTCTTCACAAACTGATCCTTCTGACTACTAAACTGTCCTTTATGCATGAAATCAGTGGCGTTAGAAGCTGTAATTAAACTACCTATTTACTTAAGTCTCTAGAATTACATGGTCTGTACATTGTACAATGATCCTATGACCAAAACATTCACTTTCATGTCATATTGTTTCACATTTTGTAAGTGCAATAAATTAATAATTTCTTGCATCTGAAGAACTCCCTCTAGTTTTGTTTTTGTCAGTGTGCTGGCATGCTTTTTCCCATGATACCTAGCTGCAGTTTAGCAGTGACTGAATCCTTGAATTTGTAGATAATTTGTTAATGATTGATTATTGAAGTTTATGCCATTTGACAAATACATATATAAAATCACTCAGAGGTGACTTCAAAGATGACTTTCCGTCGTCTCTTACTGACCCACATGTTTTCTAGGGTCTTAGGGTCACAACTTCTGTCTCCACCTGTTCTCTCTGACTGTCCTCTGTTTTGCAGGTCCCAATTTTGACCACTAGATGGCAGACACGAGCTGCAGCTCTGACTGAGCACTGACGAGCAGAGGGAGAACGTCCAAGTTTCAACGTGTTTATTTCACATCCTTGGGCTTTACTCATCAGATCAGTTTAAATAACTAACCCTCCCATTTCCATTTTTCTTCCATTTCTCTCTCATGAATAAAGCTGTGGCCCTTAGTGGTGCCTGTACTGTCTCTTGGCAACGCTAGACTGCTCTCTGAAGCTTAATACACAGTCACTCAAACAGACACACGCTTGGAAACCCACAAACACACACACATGGCACGGGTAATAGTTGCGGGTCACAACAGAAACATCATTAGATATCCAGCTGTCAGCCACTTTCTTGGATTCTAAATTGGACGCATGGGTGAGAGTGATATAGCACAGCCGAATAATGACTCAATTGCATATTTTCTGATCTGTTAAAAAAAACTCTGGTGTCTTCTCACCTTTAAGTGTCTACTGGAAATGAAGGCAGACAGACTTAAAGTACCCCAGGAATCAAGTCGAGTCTGGGCTGAATCACTTGACTCAAGGGGGGGTGGCGGAGGAGATGGAGGAGGGCTTGCTTTCTCACGGAAGTAAGAGTTTAAAAGAAGAGTAAGTTTCACACGGAGGCAAGAGAGAGTATTTACTCTGCTGATGAATTTGTGGTTAATTGTGAGTGTTGCTGTGTATGACTATGTGGGGGGAATGTTAATGTGTACCCTTGGGTAGGGCTGATAGAGAGGGAGACATCCCTCATTAAAGTAATTAGACCTGCAGGAGAGGATCCCCCGGCCCAGGAATAGATATGCACACCACATCCACATGCACAATACACACACACACACACACACACACACACACACACACACACACTCACCCACTCACCCACCCACCCACACACACACACACACACACACACACACACACACACACAAATTGTGAGGACCTCTCACACATTACTGGTAACCACACAGACACTAACCTACACGCATGTTTCACACACAACCTAATCCAGCTCTAATTTCAAAAATTCAGCTTTGCCTCACACCCGTATGCATTCATCAATATACCTGAAAGCAGTATAGCTGTATTTTTTGGAAAAAAACAAAACAAAACATATTAGTATTTAAGGATCATTACAGTTTAATACAACTTGGCTCTTATTTGGGTCTGATCGTCTGAGTCCTGCCCCGTCTGATGTCATTGCAGTGATGTCACCATGTTCCCAAATCTCAGTAATTAGTTTAGTGAACACAATGTTATCACAACAGACAGAAATGATAACAAAAACTGTAAAAATAAGTAACCCAAATTGCAATAAACCAGAATTATGCTTTGATGAAACAGCCTGATCAAAGCTGACAAGCCAAACATCACACTTTGTGACAAAAATCTGTTAAAATATGTAAAATAAAAGTAATAATTCCCCCTTCTATTTTTATGTCTGTGATTATGATTTATTAATTTTTTCTCTTTTTGGTGGTGCAATTTTGCCTTTATTGGATAGCAAACAGTGTAGAGGCAGACATGAAATATGGAGAAACATCCCAAGCTGGAATCCAACTCATTGCTGTTATATGTGTCTTAACCACCAGGCTACCAGAATGTTTGGTAATTCTGTATAGTACTTTTAAAAATGAGAAAACAATTTATTTTATTTTCTCACATAATTTTCCAGCTGTCTAAGCAAAGGTGACATTTCTTGAGCGTCATTGTAGATGACATGTTTTGAAGTGTCATGGTGGCCTAAGGGTCCAAGATTTCCACTATCAGAAGTTTTTAGCCCCCCAAAATCCTAATAAAATACAGTATATTTTAAATTGATATGCAATCTTAAGTCTGTTTGAAATGTGTAGTCCAGTTTATAATGCAGTTTTTTGTAATGTATTTATTGGGACCATGTACAGTGTTAAACATAAATGTTAACATTTGATGTACTGCACCAGAGTTAGCTTAAACTAATTTTCATCTGCAGTCCCTTACAATTAAAACATATTATGGGACAATAACAAACCGTACAAAGCAGAAAACACACAGGACACATTATACAAAATACAAAGCTACACACAATAGCACATCACATACACCCACAATGTCAACTAGAAATTAATAATGTAAGCTTGTCAAATTAAAAGCAAGATTATTTACATTCATGAGAAGACTATGAGATGATATTAAGATTCAGTGGTTACAGAGCTGAGTAGTTTTTAGATTTTTTAATTTGGTTTTGAACGTATCACACATTTTAAATGCTCAATACACTTTACATTATGTTCCCCATAGTTAGCATTTATAAGCAGTATGAAAACATTTAATAAATGGTTTAACACACTATAATTTAGTTGTAAATGGAGTGGAGTGGAATGGAGTGTATATTAATGTTTTTGTCAACAGCTATGACTCATCCTGTGGACAGACTGAAGTGCCCACAAGAGGAGATATAATGTAAAATATTATTAGTTGCAGTTATGCAAAATATGTCTTCATGGTAGAAGTTGTAATTGTTGAGAAATACTGTACATTAATAAGCATTTACAATGTCCTTATATCTGCTTTCAACTACAATATAGTGTTATATATATATACACTATATATATATATATATATATATATATATATATATATATATATATACCAAAACACCTCTGACCCGTTGATGCGTGGACTCCAAAAGACCTCTGAGGGTGTCCTCTGGTATCTGGCACTAAGACATTAGCAGCAGATCCTTTAAGTCCTGTAAGTTGTGAGGTGGGGCCTCCATGGATCGGACTTGCTTTTCCAGCACATCCCACAGATGCTCAATTGGCTTGAGATCTGGGGAATTTGGAGGCCAAAGCAACACCTAGAACTCTTTGTGACGTTTCTCAAACCATTCCTGAAAAATGCAGTGGTGCATTATCCTGCTGAAAGAGCTCACTGCCATCAGGGAATACTGTTGCCATGAAGGGGTGTACCTGGTCTGCAACAATGTTTAGGTGGGTGGTACGTAAGTAACATCCACATGAATGCCAGGACCCAAGGTTTCCCAGCAGAACATTGCTCAGAGCATCACACTGCCTCTGCCAGCCTGCCTTCTTCCCATAGTGCATCCTGGTGCCATCTGTTCCCAAGGTAAACTACGCACACACACCCGGCCGTCCACATGATGTAAAAGAAAACTTGACTCATCAGAACAGGCCACCTTCTACCATTGCACCATGGTTCAGTTCTGATGCTCACGTGCCCATCGTAGGCGCTTTAAGCAGTGAACAGCAGCCCCATACGCAGCAATCTGCAATGCACTGTGTGTTCGGACACCTGTCTGTCATAGCCAGCATAATCTGTTTCAGCAATCAGTGCTACAGTAGCTTTCCTGTGGGATCAGACCAGACAGGCTACCCTTCGCTCCCTACATACATCCATGAGCCTCGGGCACCCATGACCCTGTTGCGGGTTCACTGGTTGTCCTTCTTTGGACCACTTTTACTAACCACTGACCAAAAGACCTGCCGTTTGGAGATGCTCTGACCCAGTCGTCTAGCCATCACAATTTGGCCCTTGTCAAAGTCACTCACATCCTTACACTTGCCTTATTTTCCTGTTTCCAACACATCAACTTCAACAACTGAATGTTCACCTACTGCCTGAGTTGACTGGGTGGAGAGTTGAGGCAGGGGAGATGGTGAGTCCCTCACAGAGGATGAAGAGCTGCCAGATGTCCTGATGATGGTCCTGAAAGTGATGGAGAGAGTGTGCTGATGAAGACATTGGATCATCCAGGGTGCAGAACTTCAGTGGCATCACTTGAGAGTGTCCCGTCATCCTTTGATAAAGAAAACTGTAATTATAATGAGGCTGCCCCATAACACCATATGATAAGGCAAACAAAGCACGCTGCCAGCTACTCTTGTATGTAACAAATTAAACTCTGTAGAACAAAGATAAACTCAAAAATCGGTGCTGCTAATAAAAACTAAATAGGGGGGATTTAAAGTAGTGTTATCCACAGGAGTAACTAATCAAATTAGTATATACATTGACACTGAGATTTTGCTTTGTTGATCTATTTGAAGCACATAAAAGCTTATTTCTATATCTTTTTCTGCAGAAATGTGATGCAAATGTCTATGAAGCCCTGCATTCCTCCACAAATGCCATTTCAATACTATGTTGCAGTCGTGTAGACTGTTTATAACCTCAGACTTCTTTGCATGCATCAAACTTGCAAATTGCATACACTTGCATTAGCATAGAATATATAAGGGCTCCAAATGATATTGGCTTATTTATTATTATTTTTCTATTTAAACCAATCATCAACAATCCAGTTGGAAGCACTATATGTATTGCTTTGTAGTAACTTTTTTAAGATTGAGTATCAAAGTGACCAATTAGTTTTAAAAGTAGCTTCCATCAGAACTGCCTTAAGGCAACATAATCTCCCTCAACTGTATTAAAAGCTGTACAGTACTGAGATGTTAATGACAAAACACAGTTGAAGCTTGCCTCGAGTTCCACTCAAGTCTGCTCCACTGGACAGTGCACCCTCAGCGGAGGGGTCAACAGTTTTGGGTAGGGTGTAGGGGGCTGGCTTCGGTCAGGCTTTATTCACAGTTGTATTGTGGAGGAGATGGGGAGGTGAACATGAAAGCCTTGCGCTGTTTGTCTGTAGTTGAAATAGTGGGAATCTGGGGAGGAGGAGAACAACAGAGCTAATTAGTCAAGAGAAGCTGACAGAGCCCAGCCAAGTGGCTCAGCGCCAGTCAGGGAGGGGGAGGCAGTGGTGAGGACATGGACATCAAGGTTACACTCATATATTGGTTTGCAGATGTTGGATTTTTATTATTTGTATCCTGCAGTTTTACATGCTGATTACATGTATGAATGTGTTTTATTTTCTTCACTGTCCTCCATATCCAGTGGTTTTAATACTATCAAAGGAGATCACTGGTTAAATACTTGGCATAGATAATGGCCATAAACTAAATATTAGCAAACTCAGATTTTGCTAATATTTGAATGAAAAGACAGTTAGAGGAATAGGAGTTGACACCAGACAGAGAGGACAACAGAAGAAGGAGTTTCAGATTCCCTCAGACAAACAAAACAAAGTTTGTGTGATGTGGTCAAACCACATTAAACACCAGTTCATGTCGTTTCTCAACTTCAAAAGCCCAAAGGTGGATAGAGGAAATGGGTCATCATATAGATCCATCATATAGACCCATAAATCATATAGAAGAAACAGGTTATAACCAGGATTTAGTCCCAAAAAAGGACTAAAAAAAAGAACTAAATGAACTGTCAGCAGTAAAGAACATGTGATGATTATCATGTCAGGAAGATAAGGATGACTCACTATTGATTACTACAGACAATATATAATAAAACCAACTGTATCTGGTTAACAAGTCCAACCTAACAGGTGTAAAATAATAATAATAATAATAAAGACCTTTTCTTTTTGGTTGTACTCTTTTCTTTGTTTTGTGAATATCTGGACAAGTGTGTTATGTGTAGGCTGTGTGTAGGACAGAATAAAACTTAAAACGACATAACAGGCCATTTGGCATTTCATCATGATGTCATCATATGGGCTTCTCTGATCTGTCACCTCTGTGGTTAAGGTTTAGTTTCGTTTTTTTTTTTTTTTTTTTTTTTTTTAAACAATGCAAAACAATTAGTTTAAGTGGAACCAATTCCCAAAAGAAGTCAAGTCAAACTGCTTTTTAAAGGTGTAAACTTTAAAAAGCCTTTATTATAGTGTCTACATTATAAAAACAAGACCACACAGCCTTCCTCAGGGTCAATCAATCATACACTCAGATAAGTGAATGCAGTGCAAGCTTCAGTCACACGCTCAGACAGTCTTGTGGAAATTGATTGCCTGAGCATCAGGAGCACCTGTTTTGTGTCATTTTGTTGTCTCAAATCCAGTAAGAGCTTCCTCATTAGCTTTTCATCATAAAACAGTTACTATTGTTTCATTTAAGTGCAGGAATGCTCACTCAGTTGGGGTATGTGTGAACTGAGAGACAGACATGAGATGTATGTATGTTGTGTGTAGATGTATGTGTATGTATCTGCTAGCCTGTGGGTAAGTGTGTGAGGATGAATAGAGAAAAAAGAAAAGTGAGACTAAAGAAAGCTTGAAGAGAACAAATAAATTATTAAAATCCAGTAAAAGTGAGAGGGGTAATAGGAGGAAGGGAGAATAAAGAATAGAAAAAGGAAGGGGATGGGAGGAGAGGGTGTAGCAAGAAAAATGGCTAGGCAGGGAGATTTTTGCAGCCATGGATGTTTCAAACGTGTTCCAAACAAGCAGCAACTACCATGGCTTGAGGCTGAAGCCGATGTGGAAGTACCTTACAGTGCAATACCACCGACGGCCGCTAGATGCTGGCTACAAAAAATCTCCCATTGACTCATGTTCAGTGCCTCTATAAAAATACTATTTTTCAACAAGGCATTATGGTCTCAATCGCTAAATTCAGGCCCTCTAATAAGTGTGCTGGTGGTGATTTTAAGCTAGCGTTAGGTCAGACGGGTAGTGGGGTGTGTTTCCAAAGCGTGAAAGGCAACACACTGCACTCCTTATTTGGAAGGCTCCAATGCAAACCAGCGGGTGACAGCACACCTCGCTCAATCCATCCTTATATACAGTGTGTGGTTCCAAAGTGGCCCCCCATTCATTGGAAAAGCTTCCTCACGCTTATGATTTTGGGCCCATAAAGCATTCAAGACCTCCCAATTTTATTTGACCTAACAGATCAAATTCTGATCATTCAAAGAGTCATTTCAGAAAAAAATGTAATCACCATTTTACAGCTGCTTTTTTTCTAATGATCATATATGATGATCATGTGACACCGCACTACCGAGTGTGGCCACTACACCGCAATAACCTTGCTTGCTTGTGGGCGTGTCTGGCCTGGACCCCAACTGACAAAGCTTCCTCATAGGTCATGACACCGTCAGGAAGCTCCTCAGCAGCTGGGTTAAGTTTAGGTAACTAAAGATTGTGGTCATGGTTAAAAGAAACCAACATTGACTCTGGTAGGATACAAAAGGTGAATCATGGTTTCTGGAGTCAAAGTCAGACACAACAGTAAAGAGCATCGTCACATCTGGCAGAACACTTGGTGAGATTATAAAGTAGGTACTGTAGAGACTTCACAGTGTACAAAAGTGCAAAATCTTAACTGCTCCAGACTTATCAGAAAGTATCTGCCTTTCAGCACAGCCCAGCTATTCATGCATGACATGATATTCTCACACCCATCATACTGCATCACTACCTGGTCACAAGCCTCACAGTCAACTATACAACCATATCACCATATCATATCACTATATAATAAGACAATTAAAATCATGGATAAAAAACCAATGAGGTGGCACCATTGTCACATCTTGGAGAAGCACAATATGCTCAGTTTTGTAAGCTTCATAAGCTATTCCAACCTAAAGCTTATTTTTAAATGCCCACATGGTCATGCTCTTTCTTTGCTTAATGAAGGAACAAGACAGCAGCACTCCAGTAGAGTCAGCACACAGGCCTCAACAAACAGTAACTGTTGCATTGCAATGTGCAAAACCTCATTTGGACAATCAGTCTTCTCCGTTCAAGGAGCAAAACTATGGAACTGTCTACTCACTGAGCTGAAAATGCAACACAATTTCAATGTTTTAATCAGAGGTTTTAAATCATGACTAAAAGAGAAACAACATTGTTCTCACACATAATATCCCTTTATAGATACACCTGTATTTTTTTAATCTTCTTTACATTTTAACTTCATTTTAACATGTCCATGTCAAATAAATAATAATAAAAAAAAATGTTCTGACGCAAACTCAAATGTTCCAAAACATTAATTTGAGGCATTCAGCAGCTTTTAAAAAGACAGAAGAGCGAGAGATGGACAGACAGGCTGGCAGGGAGGAAGAGAGTCAGCATACAAAGAGAGAGAGGTGAGAAATGAAAGGTTGTTTAATTAAGCTGAAGTTAGAGGGCCACTGTGGACCAGCCTGTCAAATCAGCCTGGTCTTCTATTACTTGTAGCTGTTATTCACTCTGGGAAAATTTGCTTAGGCTATGTACTGTTCTTCAGCCTCATACTGTCTCACAGTCTTTCAGTTACAATACATGGCAGCAGCACAGCCTACTGATGGACACTTACAGTAGCATCTTGAGACATGTGATGTGTTAAAGGAGCACTTAAAGCTGCACTAACCAATATTTTTATGTTAACAATGGATCAAATGACAGCGTGCAATGTGAGAGGTGTTGTTCATAGTGACAAGTCCTCAGAGATTTATCACCTGACTCTGCAGTTGTCCTCAGCTTTACATAACTTTTTAGCATCTTTCAGCTCATTGATTTAGTTTTATGCCTCACAACTTTACTGTTTTGAGACAAAAAAAAGAAAGTCAAAAAGTTCTGATAAACGCACAGTACACTGCCTGTCCAGCACCAAACAGCAGACAAAAGTAGCAACTAGCTGATAGAGAAAGTGCAATATAGAGTTTTTTTTGTGATTACTGTGGCCAATAATGCTTGATTTTGCAGCGGCTTTTTTTCAAAAATTGTGACACAATTTGTAATGTTTTATGTGCTCTTTTTGTGGTAAAATTGTGGGAATTGGGAAATTTGCAAGCAAAGGAAAAATAATGCAATTTTTAAAAAAAACTACTACAAAAGAAGAATTATATGTAAGCACTTCCTTCAATAAAAAGCATACTACATATCACAGAGACAACTATATTTCAATGTAATTTTTTAAATTTATTTTCTGAACATGAGAACCATGGCCTCAAAGTTATATGCATCAGTAGTGGCTGGTGACTCAAAAAACCAACCAACGGTGACATGTTATTTTACACTAGTTGGCTACTTATCTCGACTTTCTTATGTTTAACGAAAACTTAGTAAAACAATGGCTTACAAGATTTCTTAAAAAACAATACCTTTATTCAATCCTGTTGTTTCCAGATTAACCATATAGGTCTAATGCAGAAGAGTGTGAAATGAAACAAGAGGCAGGTCAGTGTTTAACACCTGTGAAGACATCCAGTACATTACAGTGGGAATTTTACACAACATCCTCTGATTTACAATGGAAAAACAAAAAACCATGAAATTCTGGAATAATTAGAAAAAAAAGCAAAAATGAAGTGTGTTATGAGTTCTTCTGGCTGTGGGAGGATTCCACTCACTTTACATGTTGGGAGATTATCTTCATAGCTGCTATGAGGCCTGTTGTTGCATCTGATCTTACAAGAGCAAGAGAGGAGTAAGGGCTGGCTGTCTTCTTTGAATCAGAGGAAGAACAAATATCAAGCGTTGGCAGTTTAATAGTGATTGAAAAAGCACTGGGGAAAAAAACGAAATTTTAGCTATGAATACTCACCTTTTCTTTGGATCTTATAAGGTTACAAGGCAGAGTAGCTGTTGTCACCTGGACATCAGGTCCCTGCTTGCCAACCTCTCCGTGTGTGTGACACAGCCACAGTTAGTCCAGTAGCTATTGTAATTGATTGTCTGGGCTTGCTCAGTGCTGCAGGTGTTAAGGCAGCAAGACAAGTTATCAAGTTACCAATAAAATGTACTTTACACCACTGCATTACAGCTACAGTTTTCAGGACCGAACCAAAGTTTAATGGTAGTAAAACATTCTCAGTAGCTGCACACTCTCGGATATCAAATTTAATGCTCAACAGAGAGCAATACTGTTGACAATATTAATAAGAATATTTTAATAGGGATATTTTTCTGGATATTTTTGTATCTCCATATAGACCTTAAATTCTGAACTCTAATTTAAGACTTTTTAAGTATCCTGGGAGTTTTAAATTTTAAGAATCCGCAGGAAACCTGACAGAAACAAAACGTCATAATAAAAAAGACTGTACAGCCCATCTTGTGCTACCCGTATTTTCCTCCAATGCTCTAAAGATTTGGCCATGCATTTCTTTTCATTCTAGAGATGTTGCCTTAAATTTGGCTATAAAAAGTATAGTATTTAATGTTATAATTATATAATTTAAAGATCTAATGGCCTACTCTAATGACACAAGAAACATGCTGAGATAATGAAGAGGACTGTCACATTTCATTCAGGATTTATTTCAGTCTGGTTTATTTGCAGCATTTTCTAACTGCCCTT
The DNA here is from genome assembly GCF_963924715.1 of Thunnus thynnus. Taxonomy (NCBI): domain Eukaryota; kingdom Metazoa; phylum Chordata; class Actinopteri; order Scombriformes; family Scombridae; genus Thunnus; species Thunnus thynnus. The sequence goes on from NC_089518.1 coordinate 6,345,774, forward strand.
TAAACTAAGAGGAAGTTGCCAATGAGTTGTTATATTTTCATCATATATCATACCTGGATTAAATGTTTGTTTTGGTTGATTGTAAAATCATCTTTGTTGCAAATACAAAGAGTTTAATTCATGATTACAATTCCATAACTTCCCAACACTCCAAATTTTCATGGGCGTCTCCCTATTTTGAACCTTTCTCCCACTACACTCCCAATTGGTAATTACTCCCGTTAATGTCCCAGTTAATGTCCTAGTTTTTCCTTGTCATTATCACAACCTGTTTCTTGTTGATGCTACTCTGTCAATTTATCTATATCTTACAGCTCTTCTTTTCTTACCAGTTTGTCACACTCACGTACTACAGTGGTGGAGAATTGAAGATGAAATCTGGAAACTATCATTGGACCAATGCGATGTCAATATTGCATTCTGGTTGTTGATTGGTTAGGGAGGACGTCCTCCCTTGGAGCGTCATTTCACATATCTTGGCCAATTTTTCCCAGTGGCCACTCGCGGTATTGCAGCGAAAAATCCCCCTGTGGCCCAAAAAGGATTTTCCCCGTACACCACCATTGTAAAAGAGACACCTGTAAAACTGTTGACAGGACACCTCGAACTGCAAACAATGTCAGTTATGACTCTTTCTATTATGAACTTTTGATCCATGGAGGTTTTAAAACTTTCCTCGAGCCAAGAAAAGCGATTTAAAAATCTGTGATGTCATCACAATGTTAAGTCTATGGGCCAAGTGGGAGCTCGCGAGCAGGGTCAGCGGGGGAAACTCTAGTGCACATATTCAGTGGGCCACACAACGCGGAAGCTAGAAACTTTTTTTGGTGTATGCGCCAGGTGAGCAATTCCTATAGGACTGAATGGGTGCCATTTTTAGTCCAGTATCCAGCTCTTATAATACATCCATGCTCCCACTGCCCCCCACCACCGCTTCACACAGACTGCCCTTTCTCCTCCTGCCCTGCAGGTGTCGCCGTTGAAGCATTTTAATCAGAATTTCAATAATGGATTTTTTTCCAAAGAAGAGAGAAAAAATATTTTATACCAAATATTATTTTTTTATATTTTGATCTCCCTCTTGCCTCTCAATAAAGGAGGAACAACCTAATCTGCTTCTATGGATGAGCCTCCTCTGATATGTATATATATATCTATAGGTTGCAATGGCAAGGACATGATAGCAAGATAGTTGTTAGGCGCCTAGCAATCACCAACTTTGGCGATATAGTAAAAAATGAATTTAATGATTAATTAACTAGTGCTCAATGAGTAATAGCATTATTTTCTAGCCCAGCACAGGGCTTAAAAATCCTAACCCATGGGGCTGCTCTTCACCAATGTCAGAAGTGCTGCCTCTCTCCTCACCTGCTGTGGCAGATAAAGGAGTCGGCTTGGTGCATATGAAAAGATTCATACATATTGAAACCACAGCAGGTCTGATCCCGCCCTCATTCATAATCCATATTCCTTAAGAGCTCGAAGAACAAAATACCTCTTAGTGCTCAGCTTTGGCATTCATTACAATACATTCTCCCTCTGTTGCTTAGTTTGGACCTCATTGAATGCAGAATAGGGTCTGAGGAATAAAGCTGTGTGGCCCAGATATAATGTGATTAAACATGCAAGACATAATGCATTTGGTACCGGGAGGCTTTTTCCAGTGGGTAGAGAGATAAGGTCATATGACAAAGGGGAAGGATTGGCGGATTGTGAATAGAGGCACCATGGTTAGGCTCTGCTGCAGCATGTAAAACATGGTAATGTTGATGAAGGGGAGAGTTGCTCTCCCACTTGGCTGTAGCAAGATTGAATTTTATAAAGAGTGCTTAAAATGTCCATAATTTATCTTTCATCTCCCAGAAAACAAGACAGAGAGACCAAGGAAAAGCAAGAATGTGAGAGCAAGTGAGAAACACCTTTAATGGGAACAAACCTTGAGCAGAACTCTAGGTGGGCGGCCATCTGCCTTGACTGGTTGGGTTGAACAACAACAATAATAATAGGTCATAAGTCCCGCCCCCTCCATGTATACTTATACTGCAGCCGGCCACCAGGGGGTGATCGAGATGATTGACTTAACTTTTGGGGAGCTGTCATGACATCCATATTTATATACAGTCAATGCACCCACTCCCAGTCCCCATTGATTAAGACAATTAGGCCACCGGATGTTGATGGAATGAAAAAGGTGTAACTCAACTGTGCGGGCAGTGCAGCACCCGGATAGTCTACAGCACACACACGCTAGACTTATCTTGTAGTTCATCCTCAAAAAAGGCAGCGATAGCAAGCATTTTTTGATTTAATGACTAAATAATTACCTTTGCAAGAAGATTGTTAATTATACTGTGAATACTTTCTACGCTGTCACTCAGTTTAGACAGCGTTAAGGCTTTTGATATGATGTCTAACACTTGTTCATAAGTATAAGTGGTAAAAAAATGGAGAATCAGCTGCTAAATATCATTATTTATGTTTCCCTTTGTTCTATCAGTTAACTGCCTGTCCCCCCTGAAAAATATACTGGGGGAAAAGTTGTCAATCATCATGTTTAAATGTCAGAAGGATGATCAATGATTAACCTTTTGTGCTCATATTGAAACAGACTTTACAAAGTACTTCACAATTTGAAAAGATCATTAACAGGGAAGTAATGAATAAAAGTCAGAAATTGAATCATTTATGTGTTGACACTGTTTGGATGCTTTCAACTGTTCGTCTTTCGGCATTCTGCAATCGCAAACAAAATACAAACAGTAAATTATTGTCATTTTTACCCGGACAAGTGACTTTTGTGTCTTGACAAGTGAAAGGTAAATTTACTTGTCCGAAAGACAAGTGCTTAAAAACGTTAATGTTGAGCCCTGCTTATTTTGTCCAAAATGACAGGTCTTACACCTGCAATATCCTTCAGTAGTTGACTTATCTAAAGATATGACCACATACTTGGTTGTGAGAAGTCCTATCCATACCATACTTAATCACATCAAGAAAACTGCAATGGCTTCACCTATTTACCAGACCAAACCTGGCTCAACAACGAGTAGTCACGTCAGCAAATAATAAGCAGATGAAATGACAGCAATAAAACGTGTCCCAGCCATGCAGATAGATTTTGGCGTAAATGTGCACACTCAGCTGGACCGCGCTGGTCTTGAAATGCCCATGTAGCTGTGAGGCTTACAGCCCTGCATGTCAAACAATTAACAATTATTTTTAGATACTCAACACAACATGCGCAATTGCCCACATATTAAAATGTGGGACTCATAGGTCTGCACTCCGAATAATTTCTGTTTGCAGTCTATGCAAATATTTATTCAGATCTTCTTGTCCAAGCAGAGAAAAGCAATAGTATTACATAATATGCTGACACATTTACAAACAAAACTCATGCTTACCTTGTCCATGTCCTCCATGTCCTTTACTCTGTTTGTCTATGGCGGTTCTGTGACCTTTGGCACTCCAGTGATTAGCCTGGAACTGGTTACTCTTCACTTGAAGCCACCCTAACGTTAGCTCATTTAATTTTCTGGAGGTTTAGATTTGAAGTTTACCATAACAATCAACTTTGCAGAGCAGTTCACTGGGTGTCCATACCTGGGATGCCATATTGGTTTGACACAGATGGCACAGATTGGCTGAGTGTCGTAGTAATGCTGTCTCTCATGACCAATGAGAAGCACATTCTTTGGGTAGTGGAACATAACATGACAGACAGGCTGAAGGATAACGGAGTAGGAGGGTTTCCTTCTATCTCATAAAAATTGCCTTGTCTTAAGTCTGAGTCTAACCTGTAATATTTCTCTCCCATAGACTTGCACTAAACTGATTCTCAAAAATTTTTCCTAGTTTCCCGTAGTTTCCTATTACGGGATGATTCTGTATTTTATGTGACATTTTCGTATATTACAGGACAGGTGGCGACCCTGTGACTGTGGCATGGAACTTGTGAGTGAACGAGTCATTCGTGCAGCCCAAGTTAGACTTCAGCTCAGGGCAGGGAGAGTGAGCACTGAGTTAGAACAAGCACAAAAGTGGTTGCTCTTCTCACAGGGCAAGGTCAATACAGTAACTTGATACATTTCCACAAGTACAATTAATATAAGAATTGCACAGTAGTGACATGTTGTCTTGCTTTTGCAGTTCGCGCTAACTTGCTAGCAGGTAGGACTGCCAACACAGACCGGATGTAATTACATTTTCCTGTAGCTATGTGTCATTATTGAATTTACTTGAGATGGATATTTGATTGAAACATGGAGGTGTTGCTACAGAAAAGGGAAGCATCTGACACAGATTTGGACCTTCAGGATGCTACAGATGCTAAACCAGCAGCTGAGTCTGAATTTTAGCCACGCTACCGACCTTTAGGGATGGCAATATGGGTTGGTCAAAACTCTTCAACAACTATTGTAAGGACTGCCTTATAATTTGTGTCAGACATTTATGTTCCCCATGGGATGAATTGTAATCATTTTGATTATCCCTTAATTTTCCATTTAGGAAATTTCACTTTGTCCAATACTTACCATCAGACTCAGCTGTAATTTGTGTTTAGTGCTAATTAGCGAATGTTAACATGCTAAACTAAGATAGTGAATATGGTAAACACCTGCTAAACATCAGCATGTTAGTGTTGTCATTGTGAGCATGGTAGCATGTGGGTGTTAGCATTAAAAGCTCATAGCACCGCTGTGCCTACAGCCTCACAGAGTAGCTAGCATGGCTGAACTGTAGATTCTGGATAATATCAGTTAGCTAAATGTTTAAGTCTGCATCTTTTCATTCAACTCTCTCTTTTCTCCTTCTCATTAGTGTCCGAATGGGGAGTAACAAGCATTTCCAACAGCTCCTTATACAGTTGTGTATACAGTATGAGTGTGCATACTGTATACATGAGACTGTATGTGTGTGTGTGTATGTATGTACACTTTTCTTCATGTGAGTGATGGAAAGCTTATTAACAGAGTGGTGAGCAACTGGAAAAAAAAGCACATCCTGAAAAACACACTGCATGCAAATGTGTTTGTCACTCTGACAGAATGTCTCAATTAAGGCCTGAAAAGCCGAGCGGAGCCGGTCTTAGCTGCCAGTTTCACTGACCCCCCACCCCCCAACAAACACTCACTCACTCACACACACACATTATGTTCACACACTTCCTTAAAGCGTGGCGAAGAGCTGGAAAGAACAAAGGAGAAAGAGGAAAAACTGAAGGGAAGGGGAAAGAGGAAGCCTTCAGCGGCGTGACAGCAGGGGAATCTGTACGGTGAATTGACAATTGGAGAACCACGGCGAGGCGGGATGGTAATGATAAGACTGGCTGGAGCACACACACCACTGATGCCAGCGCTAGCCGTAATGACAACAATAATGGCAAACAATAAACACTCAGATCCGACATCCCACTGCAACCCCCCCCCCACACCTGCCATGTAACCGCCCCACAGTCATCCGCGCTGCTGCGAGATTTGACGGCTACTGCGGCATAACTCTCTACTGAAGCATGGCTCATCCAGCAGAAGCCACACACACGTAGAAAACACACAAGAGAAACACACATACATATACAGTATATAGGCGAACTGTACATACACATTCACACAAAACACAGGCGCATAAGCACAAATATAATTGGACTTCTGTAGAGTCGCTAGCAACTAAACACATATCCACACATACTGGACAACTCTGCAAGCACACACACACACACACACACACACACACATAGGCACCACAAAATTAATTTCCTGTGCAACTCACACATACGTACACACAATTACACACCGGAACATGTGAACACACTGAACTGTCACACAGTGAAATACCGTACACACCGAGTAGAACTCACACACACAAAACAAAGATGAACTGATCATTTTAATAGTGTGTGTAGCTGTGCACGCACGGAAGGACACGCTCTCTCTCCGGTGCCACTGTAGCAGGGAGCTGATGGCGAAGAGAGGCTGATGATGGCTGATGATGGCTGATGTGGCGGTGGCTGGCTGGGTAGCCATTTAATTAATCTCCAGACAGACAGTGGCATCAGAGAGCGAGAGAGAGAGAGAGAGAGAGAGGTAGTAGAGGAGAGAGAGAGTGCTTAAGGAAAATAAAGATAGAGACAGAAGCAACGACAGCCACACAGGCTGTGTCTGTCTTTCTGTCAGCCCTCAGGACACATCAGAAGACACACTGCAGGAGTCTCCGAAAATCTGCGACACGCTGAATCTCAGAGGCCTGTCTCTGGCTCAGCGGAACAGTTCCAAGTCTCAGTTTATAGAATATGAAGGCACGGAGGGATGGGTTGAAGTTTGAAGGGTGGCTGGATGACTGTACAGTGAGTTGGGGGAGGACAGGGGACACTATCAACTTAGTTTTTTTTTTGTTTGATGTGTTGCAGTCTGTCGTGGAATTGAGACATCTTTTGTTCGGCCATCATTTCTGCCAAACTAAATCATCAGCACTCTTAGTTTTCTGCAGACAAGCCCTCAAAAATAAAACAATAATCCCGCTGCTGAAATGATGTGAAGGTATGCAAAATCAATCCTGAGATAAAGATTTGTCAAAATGACTTTGTCACCCTGACTTATTTTATACTAATTTTGATCTGGCTGCTGGAAAATTGCATAGAAGAGATTTATTTTACATGTTGTGGTTTACTAGTGGTGAGCATACTGTCCTGTCTTTCCATCTGCGGCTCCATATTTTTCTTTTTTTTCTTCTTGGATTCCATTCAAAGTAGAATTGTGCAGAATAATTGTTGTTTTTGTCAACAATTTTTAGGGCTGAGTAAATGAATAACGTTCAATATTCAGTGTATAATGTACAAGGTTATTATAACTGTGAATGAATGAATGAACTACATTTTTATCAGTGTTATGCATATAACTATGTCCAGCCTGCACTGGCCTACAAGATACCACAAACTCATACAAGCCAGGCTCAGACTGCTGCATATACAGAAAGAAGAGAAAAAACTTTCACAATCAAATCTTCAGACCATCATTATGTACAACAAAATTCATAAATCACTGACAGAAACATTTATAACACTGGAGAGTAAATATTAATGAAATAATCCGTCTTTTACAGGCTTTTGAAACAAAGTTAGCAAACTTCAACACATCAAAGTTAATCAGACATTACATTTTTGATCATCTGTACACCAGAATATATTTGTTTCATATATGCTATATGCTTATATGCCAGGTACGTCAACTCATTTTATCAATAATAAACTCTGTATATTCAATAATAGTGACATTCCTTTGGTTAGTACATACCTTAAATTTCAGACAGCATCAGTCATTTGTTCAAACATCTAAAAGTGACGTGTTTTTGTTTAATTGACCTGTAATGGTTGTGTGAATTATGACTTTATGTCTGTCAGGAGCAAAGACGAGACTAATGTGATGTCATACAGCCACAAATCTTCCACTTGAAGGTGTAATGACGGGTCAACAGAAGACCACTGGTCATTTCCCTTTTCTTTTAAACATGATCCACAATTTATTCCTGACTTTAACCAAGTAGCTCTTCTTTCAACCACCGTTAACAAACCTTCCCCAAACAAATAAAGTTTTTTTTTTATAAATACAAATATCGATCTTTCCCTCAATCAACTCAACAGTCAAGTTAGATCAGTAAACACTTAGCAAGTCTGAAGTGACAATTATTGAGATAATGGTAAATTCTGAAATATAGTGTAACAGTAGCACAAGTAGGAGGAGAGTCACTGAACAGATTCAGTAATTGACATCATACAACAATATGTAAAGTTTACGACCTTGAACTGCTGGTCAGATCAGACCAAATATGAACTGAGGCAACGCAGTGTTCAGCCTTTTAACAAAGATCAGTAAAATATCACCTCAGTTATAATATTTCTCAGTTTGTCTGTTTCTCTGAAATTTGAGAAGATTTTTTTTAAAAGTCCAGAGATGAAAGCTTTTATTACGAGGTAATTTAACATAAAACAGCTGTCGAAATGTTTTGAATAGAGGCCACAGCTCTCAGTCTCATCATCATGTGTAGTTTTAAGTGCTTTTCTTTTGCTTGACTTTGTGTACACTTTTACAAAGTATTCCATACATATACTGCAATTTTGCCGTAAAGAAGCATAGATATTGGACCATAATGCCCTCACATACCAGCGATAGTGTTGGACTGAGTCTCCCACAGGCCAAATTCTTCTATGTTTTGTCAACATAGTATGTTGTTAGGATAGAAAAACCTCAGAAACAGCATTGGGGTGATAAAACTCAAGTGAAACAATGATAATGATCTTTGGTCCATGTAGGTCTGTTTCCTGTTTTTATCTTCAAATCAGCAGAAATTAAACCAAAACCAGAAAACCACTTGTTTTTCATTTTTACTGTCATATCTATATTATCTGCCCTATCTAGATAGATAGATAGTACATCAAATGGTAACATTTATTACACATAAAATAAAAAATAAAAAAAGATATAACAATAAAAGCAAAAAACAAGTTGTTTCCAGTTCAGGTTATCAGGCTCATATTGATCAGTTCTAATGAATCAATAAAACTGCATCAGATCCATCATATCAGTGTTTGGCCACACTGATTGTATGAGATCTGTTTTGTTTTTTTTTTATATAAAAATGACTGGTCTAGTTTAAATTTCATGTGACCTGTTTGTGATTGCACTGTGCAGTGTGTGTGTGTGTGTGTGTGTGTGTGTGTGGATTATGCTACCTGCATGGGCCTGCACATGCGTGGAGTTGTGCTTACCTGTATATGGTGGGTGTGTCTATGGTCCCCTGGTGTGGAGGGCCTGGTAACGGGGCTAATTGGGTGTAAAGGGAGGGGTGTGTGTGTGTGTGTGTGTGTGTGTGTGTTGAGATTTTACACTCTTTACATCAGCTGCACCTGATCCGGCTGCCTGATTAAGCTGTGTAATCTCCTGCATGAAACAACAGCTGACCAGCTCTCTGGGGGTGGTGGCCACACACACACTCACACACACACACTTGCACATACACTGGCACACACCTGTGCTGGTGGCCATGACAGCAGGCACCTTGCGCTCCCTGAGGAAGATATTCTCTATCACACACCTGGTATCTACAGCTCCCATGTCTCAAAGGTGAAACCTCACAACAGAAAAACAGTTGAACAAACCGAGTGTTTGTGTGTGTGTGCGCATATGTGCGTGATTGTGTGTGTGTTTTTCTGTACAGGTTTTGGAATAACAGCTGTGATTGTGGGAAAATGAAAATTGATATTTATTTTTCTGGAGATTTTGATCGTTCATTCACCATCATCTACTCTGTGCTGAATCTTCAGAAATGAGTAAATAATGTTAATAAGTAGTAAACAGCCTGTAACCACCTATCAACACATTATACATATGTTCACAGCATCATTAAATAAAAGCACTTGTGTTAAATTATTGTTGGCATACAGTTCATGAATGACAAAACACGAAATGTGTCATGTGACACACACAAAACCAAAAGAATTACATGAACCATGACGTTACACATACATCTACACAATTTCAGTTAACTTATCTAAATAACTGAGCACCAATAAGAACTAACTAATACTAACTAACAGGCTAACATTAATGTTTCATTTGTGTACAGTCTTCGTGCATCATCCACCCAAAAATCTAAACTATCTATTATGGTTCCCAGTAAAATTACAGTGTAAAATAAAAGGAAATTCATTATATTATGAGATGGCACTTTTCTTCTTTGACACTGACCCCGCTGTCCAGTTTACAGACTTCTTAGATAAACCGTTGAGTAGAGTAAAAATACCTCAAATTCAGTTGAGTAGTTGGAACGTAAATTCTGGAAGCCATTTATGATCAATATGTTGTGAGTTATTTTGCTGTATGTCTAGATTTAGTGACTTTTCACATCCCCCCAGTGACTTCATTCAACTGAGGGTTTTTCTAGTGACTAAAGATATACTGGACTATGAGGTACAAATGTAACTTAATTGACTCCCTAAACCTCTGAGACACCTCATACATGCAGCTGGTGAATGTGATGTAAATCACATCACTTGCTCACAGTAATTTGCACTGTAGCGCCAAATAAACTCAAACACATTAAATTTGTGTTGGTTTTCATAGATAAACCTGTTAGAGAAGGCATATTTCAAATAATGTAAAATTATAATGTAATTGGAGTGAATCTCAATCCCTGTGATGGAAAAAGCTCCAGAAACAGTGTGAGAAAGTTTCAAAAGCACATTGTTTTATTTATTAATATAATTCCATTTATCTTGTCTTGAGTTTTTCAGAGAGCTTCCTACTTCTCCTGCACAAGTGTTTGTTTAGTTTAAATTCATTTATGTTGGAGTATATGTAGGTAAAAGTATGTTTTATATATGTGAATGTATCTGTGTGAATATTAAAAATTAGCTTTTATAAAAAAATGTCTATAATGTGCAAAGAAAAAAAAAGAACTACAAAGACAGACTTGGCCTGCATATACTGTATAATATGAGAACGTGTTGTTTCCATTTTTCAGAGTAAAGGTAAATAAAATCTTTAGGAATACATTTTTAAACACAGAATCACATCATCAACATTGCAAACTTCCACTGAAATCTAGTGTGGAGACTTTATCTGGTGTTTTCCTGTTTGAAGATTAAGATTTAGATTATTATGTTATTTGCAGATTATTCAAATACTACTGCTCGTACAACCCCACTGGAGGTATCTTATGTGCACACACACAGCAACACACTCAACTCACACACGACTCCAATAACTTCCCTCCCCCAGCAGCGTGCTGTGGGAGCTGGTCAGCGGCGGCAGTCAATTGATTGAGCGCAGAGGAGGAGAAGGAGGAAGGAGCCGCAGGCCATGAGCAGCAGAGGAGGTGAAGACCTATCGGAAATCAGTGCACCATGAGCATTTCTGCCCCGTATGGGCAAAACACGCGCTCAGACAGCTGCCACAGCCCTCTGCAGCCGGCCCCGTTGCACACTGAGAGGGAGAATTTTTCAGCGTGCAGGATCCACACTGTCAGGAGTCTGACTCCACATTATTCTGTTCACTTCTTGCTGATTTAATCAATTAGTATCCTTGAGTTCGAGGTCACCTCTTCAGGAAAAATGGAGAAGAAATATTCATAAAGATGACACAAAAAACACACCATGATTCAATTCAGGATGACAGATGTTTTTGTATGTGATAGCACATTTACAACAAATGATACTTTAGTGTAAATCACTGCAGACCGTTTTCCAACTCATATCATAGCACACTGCATTATTGAATTATTGAAAGACATTCATTGGATGACTTTTTATTTCATTCTGCTTTAAAAATCAACTTTAAAACTTGCTTGAGTTCAGTCTCATCATGTCTGTTTCTACCGCAGTCCTGACTTTTCAAATCAAGCTGCACTTTCAGCTGCGTTTTCACACTATGATAACGCTACGTTGACAGTAATAGAAACAGGCCTGACCTGATTACTTGAATTACAAGTTTCACTATTCAAAAATAAAGAATATTTTGGAATTTGAAACACTCAAGTCAGTTGTATTAATATAAACCCCAGATCATAAATATGTCTCAGGGGGCTTTAAAACCTCAACAACATACACAGAAGTAGCAGTAATTATAATATGGAGGAAAATTATTTCAATAATAAGTAAATAAAGCTCATAATATTAAGTACATATCCAGTATAATAAGTTGAGGTATCTTCTCCCAACCTTGAGATCCACCTGATATGATAATGTGGTTGCAAACAAATTCCTAAAAATAGAAATATATTTTACTAATCAAGTATAAAGTTCATTTAAATTGAGTTCATTTAGTACAACTCTTCAGTGAAATCCATATCTGTCATAAAAAAAGGATAAAAGACATGAAATGCATTGATTTTAAAACCTGCAGGAGTTTCAGCAGTCATGTGAATATGAATGTATGTGATTTGTTATAAATGGAATAAAACATGCAAAAACAGTGTCATGGCCCTTTAAGAGGAATCAGCTGCCATAATCAATGGGTTGACGAGTAGAAGTGTAGAAATACTGCACACATACTGAAACATAAAGGGTTATTACTGTTATTGAAACTGATATTTTGAGGTGGTGGCCATATTTTTTAAATTCTAATGTAATGTTGTCTTAATTCCCCCTTAAACATTTTCCTCTCAGGGTAGAAAAGCATCTGAACATCACGGGACACTAAAACTCTCCACCAAAATCCCCACTGATGAAATTGTTTTACTGGTGTTAGCAGCTCTTTAACGCAGCATCAAAGCAGCTTCCTCTGCAGGGTTTACAGACACTGACTGGGATGGATTATTTGGTCACTCTACTCCGCTTTACATCTGTGTTATGATCAAAATGCAAAGAGACCTTCAGCCCTCTTCCAGTCCCTGAGAGGAGCAACTTCTATAGATACAAGACAACAAACACACTCTCCCACTCCAAACAACATCTCCAAAGGTACAGTGCTGTGGTTAATTAGAGCCTATTTATAGACTTGGTGGTGGTGGTGGTGGTGGTGGTGGTTGGAGGAGGGGGGAAGGGGCTGACACTGTGGCGAAGAGGCTGCAGTACCCAGTGGGTCCTCTGGATGCCAGTGTGGTGTCAGTAACAATGTGCCGGGAGAGGCGAGGGGAGACAGAGGGAATGGGTGATGAAAGCGATGGACGAGCCGGTTGAAGGCGAGGAGGAGCTGATGTTCAGAGGTGAAAAAGCGACTGCAATCTCTTCTTTTCTTCATGTCTCTGTTGTCGGGTCCAGCTGCACCTCCCAGTTCCTCAGAATTCTGCCGTGTGTGTGTGTGTGTGTGTGTGTGTGTGTGTGTGTGTGTGTTGAATTGTGCTTTTCACCCTCTCTGCCTGTTTTCCAGCATGTGATGGAGGTAGACCATGGTGTGGCAGACTTGTAGACTGCCTAATTAATGCTCCAGAGCCTAGGAGGTGTGTGTGTGTGTGTGTGTGAGAGAGAGAGAGAGAGAGAGAGAGAGAGAGAGAGAGAGAGAGAGAGAGAGAGAGGGAGTATGTGTGTATTTGCACTTCCAGTCTGTGCTCAGTGTGACTGTGTGTGTGTGTGTGTGTTGGCCCCCCACCCCTTCTACCTCACCCCCCCCCCAACCCCCCGGGGCGTGAAGCAGACTGCAGGGGCTGGTGCAGGAACAGAGCTGGGATCATGGAGGCAGCACTGCAGGCATCTGCCCCCAGGAAGCAGCACCAGCCCCGTGCAGCTGGCACCAAGGCCTTCATGAGCCAGGAAATGGCACACCTCCCCGACAACCAACCCCCCCCCACCCCCCCACCCCCCTACACCCACACACACATCTCACACACGCCTCTTCACACTGTTCATCAAACAAGCAAACATCATCGATTCCCTCTGAAAATGATTATAAAATAACAGGGGGAGGAACCAAATGCTGGATTAGGAGGGGTTTCATTTGCTGTTTGTATGTCGCAAATGTTGGATCTTTTTATTTTTTAATATTCAGTGAGACAGCTTACATGACGAGAGTGTGTATCAAGTGAGGAATGGGTGTATTTTGAGTCTTGTGACATTAATTCTTGCCCATTTATCATGTATCCTAGCTGGAGAAAAAAAACAAAACAGGAATGGCTTTAGAATTGTGTTCAACATATTTACATACAAAGTTCTTTGGGGAATTCAAAGATGGACAATTTGACAATTATAACCACCCCCCCTCCCTCTCACCGCCCCCCTCACTGAAAGCCTTGGATTCCCTTAAGAATACAGCGTGCATGACATAAATGCATGTGTATCTATCTGCCTCTCCCTGGATTTCATGTAAATGGAGTTTGATTTATTGTTTGCATGTGTTGTGAGTGGCTGTTTGTGTATGTGTTTGCACGTGCATGCTTGCCGTGCACGCCAGCATGTGCAGACGGCAGGCTCAGAATACATATCTGGCATGTTCTGCAGGGCGGCGTGTCCATCATCCTCTGCAGCCGGTAGACAACCAGCTGACAGAGCGACAGGCCCTCACCTTGGATTACTCCCATGCTGAGGAGGCTGCTCTGGGCCTACCCGCCAGGGCAAGCGGGGCACTAACAGGCCCAGGCCTCAGCCATCCTCTCTACACCCACACACAGGCAGGACTGCGGGGTACAATTAGGCGGACAGGACGCCATACCACCGCTCACCTGTCAGTTAGACTGGCGACGTGCGTGGGGTGCAAATTGACACAAGTGCCACAACCGGGCCGACAGGAGATCCACGGCAGGGACAAATCTCCCTAACAAACCCCAGTGTCCTGTCAGTCAGCGCAGGGGCCACCTCACATTGACCCCCCGGACCAGGCGTCGGGCTCTGCCTGTTCCTCACTGCTCCCCTGGCAGACACCGACCACCACAGGCCCTGTCACTGAGCTGAGATGACATGGTCACATGCAGGCACAGCCAGCACCACCATCAGCCTCTCAGTCATTACCTTCCATCAGCCGACCAGAAAATAGACTGATAGAATCTGTAGGGGAAAATGACCTAAAGGCCTGACCTGGAAATGGCACAAAAAGCTGAGAGATGGTGCTACTCGCTCCCAAAATAATAGTCTGTGTCAGCGCACCTGGCCACTAGCCACTGGCCATATCAGTGCCTCCCAAACGAGACAGAGGAGCACAAACTAGACAGAGATCCTGTTGAAAATTGCCTCTACCCTCAGTACTGTGGCTTAAAAGAACACAGAAGACCCACAGTAGTTTTGCTCGGCTTTACAAACAAAGTTGATCATTAGAGACGGAAATAAAAGAAAACTTCTTTGCGTGGTCGACGGAAGAACAGAGAAGGAAAAAAAAACATGATTCCTGACAAAAGATTACGGCAGGCAGGGACTGGGAGCAGGAACTCAGCTAATCCAGTTGTCTGACTGCGATCTGCCATTTGGAATGTTGAAAGGGTAATGCACCGCTAAATTTACTGACGTTTGCGCTAATCCATTTAATTCTCTTTTAAGGGGGAAAGTGTTCACATGAGTGAGCGGCGTGTTTTAATGTTGATGATTTAAAGATGGACGGAGTTATGGAAGCAGACAGATCTATGCACGCAGTCGGCCGGCCGGCTGGCCAGCCTGGGATGGAGGATGCTGTGGGTTGGACGATAGCGGCGGGCTTGGGGTGGGGTGGGAGGGGGGGGGGTTGGGGCGTTCTTTAGGTTGGCAGGATTGGCCATTTTTCCTCTCTCTCTCCCACTCTTTCTGTTTCTGTCTCAAAATAGAGTTCGGAGCAGAGGAGAAAGGTAGCACTCAATTAGGCTTTCCATATCCTTTAACACAAGTAATGGTTCTCCATACTGGGGCCTATATGGGAGCCAAATGCTGGGTCTGTATGCAGGGCCGGTCCCCCTGGCGAGGCGGGCTCATCCCAGCCCATTGTTCTCTATCAGTGGACAAGGCTGATTCCTGTAATTAGCTGTCAGCGCAGAGCCCTCAGCAGCTTAGTGCTGTCCGCTCAAATCAAACTAATGAAATGCAATCCGCTCAAATGTCCTGGATGCATATCTGTAACAGGCCTGCGCACACGAGAGGGGAGGCAGGGGGAGCCTGCGCCACGGCAGGGAAACATCCCCCCTTTGCCAAACTTAGGATTCAAATCCACGCTCATTAATCCGTTAATTCAGCACATTTTTGACAGCCAATTAATGTGGATGAGGAGTGGGTGATCTGGGCAGGACAGGAGGTGCCTGAGCTCGGTAAGAGGACCAGGCGTGAGGGGGTGAAGGGCTAGTGGACCCCAGCATCACTCAACCATTTCTTTCTCCATAGTGATCCTGGCAACCAACAAGCCTCAGTGTAGTAATAATTCCCTGCACAACGGTAGCGCACATATTTATTCTCTTAATCCATGTATGAGCCGAAGATGTTTTGGATTTTTCCTCAACAGAGAGCGCTCAGACGAAGCAGAATGCAGCACTGCCAAGAACTTTCATGCTAAATTTGACAATTTAACGTTAGACTTGTCTTATGGTAAAAACTTCCAGAAAACAGGGAGGTGATATCTATCTATTGTGTGTACACACACACACACACACCAGATGAACATGTTTTCCACCTCTCTGGCTGGATTTACATGCACACACCGATGCAAAACACTGGCAAGAGTCTATATAAGATATTGCTATGGTACGCTAGTATAGTAAAAAGAAACAGCATAAGCACTTCTGTAAAGGGTTAAACTCAGCTGATATATGTCAATACTGTAAATACAAAGAGACAAACCTTCAAACAGAACTTACAGTATGTTGCCAAGCCAATACATATGTATTGATCCCATAGATATTGTCTATTTTCACTAAATCATTGGAAATCAGAAAGTCATAAAATCCCCTGCCAATGAGAAAAGAGTAACATAAAAACATTTCTCATAACATAGTATGTATACACTGTTTCTTAAATATGAATAATAAGTATATTTGTCTCAGCTGATTATAAATTAAACATTTTAAATCTATTAATAGCATCAGTAAACATTAACGAGCTCAGTTTAATTATCTAATGTACTTTTCTGCTGTATGGTTTTAAAAACTGGTACATTTCAAATATTTCAGTAACTGATGATTGTAAGAAATAACTTAGTTATGTTTGTCAGTGATTTTAATTATGTGCAGACTGAATTTCTGTATATTAGGTTATATAGAATATTGTTTGAACATAATGTTTTATTTTATCACTTTAAGTACAATATATGTATATTTTTTTGTGAGGGAAATATTCTCTCTGTTGATATGCTGCTTGCACGTCTCCCTCTGCTTTTACAGTTTTACAGTTTGAGAGCCTCAGTCTCTCTGAAAAGTGGCCTCTTACCGTCCAACTGTTGTAATCCAGATAAAAGAAGTTGATAAAAGACATGATAAAAGTGGAAGCCGCCCTCAACTGTTATCATTATACTACTTCTCACTCACAGCAGTATCAGTCTGTTAAACTCTGATAGGTGGAGTTTGTTGGGTTCAGACTAAAAGCACTATTTTAACCTCTTCCTCACATTTTTTGGAGGAAAAAAAAAATCATTGATTTTACATTTCATTTTGCAGGTGACAATGTGGAAATGTGTTATTCAAATAAGCACATTTTATTAATAAAATAAATGTTACAGTTAAATATAAATCAGAGCAAAGACAACAGAGGACAGTTCTCATGTTTGTTGTATTTATTCAGTGTATTTTGGTGTTATGTACACACAATCAGAAAAGGTAGGAAAACCAGTTTTATTATAATACATATTTGTTGGATTAATATGAATATATGTAAATAAATAGAATTCACATTTTTGCCTCCATTTCTGAACACAAACCTACATTCTTGTTTTTTTGTGTTGTTACACTGTAAGTCAATAAACAATGTAAATTGTATATATAAAATGCAGACGTCATGCTTCCATGTGCTGACTCATGTTTATGAATGCCAGTGAAGTAAATGTACTAACACTGCTTACTCTGACAGAAGCAGGATCCTATTAGCATATTCACTTTCTGTTTACAGGCTCCCGTCTCACTTACAGTGTTTCAATTCCATTTGTTTGTGCACGGCAACGCGTTTGCTGCTTCAAATTATGCTGTCACTCATTTCATTCATCTCTTCATTCCACCTCTCCTACGTCTTGCCCTCCTTCTTACTTCCCTTCCTTTCTCTCCTGTGCCGTGCAGGCGTGTGTGTGTGTGTGTGTGTGTGTGTGCAGTGTGATGTGGATATGATGGAAGCCTGAGGGCATTAAAAGCAGCCAGGGTTTTGCCGTAGTGTTGGTGGGCTCGTGGTCTCCACTGAGCCGTGATCAGATGGGTCTGGGCCGCTCGGGGACATGGCCTCAGGCGTTTGACAACACCGCCAGCCTCGCCATGTGTGAACACTTGTTCTCTTCAATTAAAACAGTCATCTGAATATTCAAATCACATTGCTTAATGACAGCTCTCCACCACGCATGCATGAAATCGAAGTAGAGGTCAATCAGCTCCGACGAGGAGCATGAATGGGCGGTCGGGTTGACCCAGACACAGAGTCGGCATTCAGAATCGCTCTCAAATATCTAATTAGTTTTTAAACAGACAAGAAAAGTGTTCAAATGTAGCAGTATCCATAATTTGTCTGTGTGTAGAACCAAGATACCTCAGAGAACATGGGACTAACACAGTCAGAATTACAGATTTCAAATCTCTACAGCGCGGACTGGTTTAGCATACTGCCTATGCTTAAACGTATGGAATTATGCATGTTGTATTGCAAGTGCTGTATTTTTAGTTTCTCAGTTTCTTCTGGCCTGTGGCCCCTAACTTTTCAGTCCCAATGTTTTCATGACAGCAGCAGTTATGGAGGTGTCAAGTTGTCATGAGAATTTGAGCGGAGCTTGTTTTTGTATTCTGTTTTGGGGGAGCTAAAAATAGAAATTATGACAGATTTCAAATTTATTTTAGTCAAAAATACACAAAAGATATATATGTAAGCTGTAGAAATCTACTGGGACCCCATCTGTGCATCAAGTCACCCCATGTGTTTCTAGCTTTTCTTTTCTTTTCTTCTTCTCTCTTATTTATTTCATAATCCTTGATTTTGCAGATTTTCCTTTTTATTTGACTATATAATACTGTGAATATAATGACAAACAATGCTATAGGCAGGAATGATTCACATTTATCTGACTGTAATAACAGAATTAACATACAGTAAGTGCATAGTTTATGGTATAGTACTTTTCCCCATTTTCACTATTTATTTGCTGGTTTCTCTTTAAAGAGAGAGAGAGATAGATAAAGATATAAAACCAAACATACAGCGGAATTAATAAATAAATGTAGGAATCTAACCGGCACATACACTGGAAGCGGTCTGATGTATGTACGCCATCAATTCATGTATCCTGTCAAACTCCAGCGTGTAACGTCTGAGGTTGAGTAGATACAAGGCCTGGAGTCACTGGGCTCTGATGGTGTGTGTGTGTGTGTGTGTGTGTGTGTGTGTGTGTGTGTGTGTGTGTGAGTGTGTGTGAGTGTGTGAGGCGTGTGGATATGATGCGACACGGCAGGCTTCATGCATTCACCCCGCACTGTCACACACACCGATGGAAGTGTGACCAGCCGTCACCGGCCACTTCAGGAGGACGAGACGTCTTTTTTAGTGTGTGTGTGTGTTTGTGTGTGTGCACATTTGTGGTATATGCATTTCTGATTCCTGATTCTGAGTGAATACACACTTGAGTAGTGAGCATGATGTCTATATGAGTGTGTAAAGGCTCACCAGTGTTCAGGCATTAGATAACTATACTGTGATGTCTGTAGCTCCAAACTACCTCACAAAATCAGATCCATTCAGCACCTGATATGATGTAAGCATTATATAATTCCAATGTAAGGAAATTACCCACTTAAGAATGTATTATGTCATGAAGAGAAACTACTAGTTTAGTGGAACATATTCATTGTTGACAGAAGCATATGTTATATACACATGATGTGTCGCTTTTTGCATTCAAACATTAATATCTTATTTCTGTAATATTTAAAAAATGCTTCAAATGATGGAAAACATCTCCATCCATCTTATTGTGCCGTTTCTGTCTATAATTGAGTCTTTAAAACTTTTTTAAATGAAAAAAAACAAAACATTAAAGCCAAATCATGCTCTCACTGGCAACAAATGGAACCTGACATTCATATCTTGAGAAGTGTGTGTTTCAAATGAATCAGATTTAATGTTTAACCATGAATAACTTGCAGTGAGCACCAGCAGCTTCTTTTAAATATCATCTCTTTAAAAGTAACCAATGACTGCTGTTAGTGTCTGCTTGCAACTGGCTTTTATTCATTTTCAGTTTCTATGAATATTCACTTAACTCAATGGAGCATTGATTAGTTTCAGATTTTGTCCCCCATCCATGTACTATAACACAATAAAATAAATAACCTTACTTACAACATAATAGACACCTGTAGAAAATGACCTTAAATCTGATGCTTTCTTTCTCTACATGACAAACGTAGGTTTAAATGTTTGACCTTCACAGTGCAACCCTCTCTCCTAGAAATAATGATTATATATGACCACATTGTTTTCCTCTTTATGTTGTGTTAATAAACATTATTGCTGCCTGGATTATGTTCGTCTGCAACTTTTTTCTAATGAATGAAGCTACAATTATGCTCCACAATGAAGTCATACATATACACATACATATTATATATAGGGGCCCCTTGACACCAGAAACCAAGGTTCACTTCCTATGTGAGGCTAAGTTTAGTTGCACTGGTTCATATTACTGAATGATTGTGGTTTTGTTTAATGTTACTAAACACATTGTCTGCAGTGCCTTGTACTTCAAGTCATTAATAATGCTGCAGTTACTATGAACCGACTTTGTATTGCAAGATCGGATATGTTTGTGGGCAAAAAAAATAGAAATAGATTGTCCCTGAACATTTGACTCCTACGTTCAGTTTAACATGTTTGTGACTTGTCAGATACATTAATGAACAACTTCTCCTGATTATGTCGCCAGAAAACCTAATTCAGCCAGAATTACGTTTCCTTCAAAAAGATATTTGCTGTTTCAATTTAGAAGTTTATAAAATAAATGACAAAGAGACGAGGTTGCATTGTTTCGCAAGATGCAAAAACAGTCAATGTAAAAGGCAAATTCAGGACAATAGGTAGTTTTATTATAATATTGAAAATGATTACGCTGAGGACTGAACATCCAGTATCTTTACACTATTAGATCACAGTTATCTCTTTATTTACTAGTACAATAAGCAAACTGCACTGGACATGAAGTCCTTGTTAATGGACTGGAAATGTGACATTTTGGTCTCATGTCTGAATGTCTTCACAGCAGCACGAGGTTGAAAAGAGAGACGAGAGATTAAATGCACGTCTACTTCCACCTTCTGAAGAGCACTGCGATACATTTATCACACTTATCCCTTATGCATAAAACATTTTTTTTATTGTTGACTTATTCATGTAATTCTTTTAAAATAGGTTTTATTCAATCTTTTTCTTTCTAACCTACTATTATATTTTATTTATTTATTTAATTCACATTTTACGAGTCACATGGTGTTTTACTTGTATCTTGGCGTGCATTAGATCCATATTTACCTTGTTGTGCGTTTGTTTGCATTTGACTGCTATATAAATAAAGTTTGAATGGTTGATTGATTGAGTTAATGATGATGAAAAAAATCCATTTCTTTTATTGAATATTAACCAATAATTCCAAACTGTAGGATGCTCAGAAACCTGAGACTAAAGGTGTGTGTCTGTACAGTCTGTGTGTGTCTCAGGTGTTTCTTAACGTGTGTGTGTGTGTGTGTGTGTGTGTGTGTGTGTGTGTGTGTGTGGAGCTGCACTGTGCACAGTTAGTCTGAGCTCATCTGAGCATCTGGGGAATTGAAAAAGCAGTCAAGTTGTTCATTTGAACCTGGCCATATTGAGGCCTGGTCGAGTGGGCTCAGGTATGGCAGCTTTTAAATACAGCTCATTACTCATTACTGCGGAGCCCGGGCCCTTTAATTTGTGGAGCTTGGCAGCTGGACCACCTGGCCACACATTAAACACTAAAGGCTGCTCTCCCTAATGGCCGCAGATTAGATCATTACCTTAACAAATCAGAGAGGAGTCTGCCTGGGCCGAGCTGGCAGCCAGTAGAGACGCAGAGAGAGGATGAGAGACCAGCTGAGTTTACATGCAGAGACACACATGGAATCTGACTCTGGGTCAGTGTATTGGCCAGGCTCATACAGGCTGATTGATAAACCTGCTCCAAGGATCATTTTGATTTATTACATCTTGGGTGTATTTTTGCAGTCAGTAACTTTGTGCTAATCAAGTTCATTGCTGAGATTTTGGAAATCTGACACGTAAGTGTGCAACAACATTGGTAAATGATAATATGATTCTATTAGGGTGCCCTGCTGGTCTACTTAAGGTGCCAACCACAACATTCCTTGTTTGTGTCCAGCCAGGGACCCTTGTTGCCTGTCATTTCTCTACCATCAGCTATCTAAATAATAATATGCAGTACTGTGGAAAACATAATGGATACGAATCTAGATGTTTAGATTCGTATCCATTATGCAATACCATCAGGTGTCTGATTGGTCCTAAATTATCCATTTAGATTTCTGCTGTTTACTCAACTTTGTAAGAAGTTAACTGATAAATTAAAACAATTTATAGCAATATTTTTGAAAGTATTCTCACTTTACTTTTAGTGCCTAAAACTTTTGCACAGTACTGTATGTATTTTTAAAAATGCTTCAAATGATAATAAACATCTCCTTCTGTCTTATTGTTTCTCTTTATAACTGAGTCTTTAAAACCTCACTTTTTAAATGAAAAAAGCTGGAATTTCAGTCTGTTTACAGATTAAAGATGACTGTCTGTATCTTGAGATGGGGAAGAATAAGACATGTTGGTGCATTAGATTAAGAAAACTTTAAATGCCTCTATTTAGCATTTATAAGCATTATATAAACATTCAGTAACAAGTTTATAACACATTATAATGTAGTTGTCAGCACTGATTGACTTTGTCTTACTGTACATGTAGCAATACTGTTTTTCTGTGAAGCAGGAGAAGGAATATTATAGATTCTCTTCTAACATACACTATTCAAACTGTACATATACAAACTATCAGACTGTCTAATGTGTGCACACTCTATTCACACCCTGATCATAAACATTCTGTGTAGTGTATGTACAGTAATATTCTTGTAAAACATGAAAAATATCAGCAAAACAATTCAAAATAATATTGGAAAATGTTTGCCTGGGTCCAGACTTCACAGATGAACAAATTTAACAAATTTATTTTACATAGACGATATGTCTTCTCAATATCGCCTGACATCGTGCTCCGCTCCGTTCTTAAAACCCCAATAAAACCAGCATGTTAGCATGGCTACGCATCAGTGACATTAGATTCGGGGGGATACGTTGGTCTCTAGTGATTGGTTACGGAAAAATCGAATCCCCCCTCTCCCATGGACAGCGGTTAGAGTGGAGGCAATGTCAGACTGAAGATGGAAATGGAGTATAATGAGTTGACAATTCTGTCTGATATCAGGCAAAGAAAATGTGGCTGTTGATGAACAAAGTGCTTCAAAACCTTTTGAAACGCTTTCAGTGGATGTCTGGACTGCGATGGAGCCGTGACATTACTGAAACATAACACTGCAGCTTCTAGTGGACATGAAGGGCTAGATGTGACAGGTGGCAGACTTTGCTTTGTCCAGCCTCCTTCCTTCTGACTTCTTGACTTCTCTTGACTTCTGGCATTCAAGGGTTAAACAGCTGTATATCCTGACATGGTCAGACAAAGCAATGCAGCTCTGGTTAGAGATGTGCTGAGGATCACACACCTTCAGCAGCCAATGAGAGCTCAGTTAGCAGTGAGGTCAGGCAGAAGAGTTGTATTAAAATAATTTTAAGTCATATCAATGATGATATATTTGTAGTTCAACAATGAATAACTTGTATAAAAATGTACGTACAGTATATTAACAAAAAAGAAAAGTAGGGCTCATATACAAAAGTGGACATGGACTCAGAGTTCATTGCACATAATTTTTCATCCCTCTTGGTTAGTCGTTCTGATTAAAACAAATCTGATTCCAGTCCCTGTGAGGGCTCTATACCCTCAACATCTTCTCCCAGATTTACATTTCAGTCAAGACATGCCCCGTCTATCTGTCTCTGTCTGTCTGTCTGCCGGTCTGTCTGTCAGGATGCACATGAACTGACAGAGTTGAGATGGGAAAAGACAGAGGAAACATTCAGTGTGACAGAATGAGGGGCATGAGAGGTAGAGACCCACTGATAAACACAGTACCAAAGGAAATGATGTTCCACGTGCAAGCCGGCCTGTGTGTGCGAGAGGTTTCACTCTCATGTATTCATGTTTGTGTGTGTCCATCTGAATCTGCTGTGGATGGAGCGATGCCCGTCCCCGGTCTGCAGACTATTCCTTCTGGGTCAAAACTAATTGGTGCGGCAATGTTGAGACTTTGCTCTGATAATGACCACAAGCACTCCGGCTGCTCTCGCATGACCGACCCAGCGCTGCCCACCCACTCCCTTCTGCCCCTCCCTCAGCCCCCCCACCCCTGAGCACACTTACACAGGCCAGTGCCAGGGCAAGAGAGGAGGACAGGGAGGAGGGGAGGGGGGGGTTAGTGGTCAGAGCTATATTTTAAAGGATCAGTATCTGCTAAAATAAGGTCAATCAAGTGCTGAACCTTTCATTACTGTACTCTACTGTGTTTTGTCCACTTCAGCCTGTTAATACAGGGCGCTACTCTCCTTTACAACAGTCTACAGTGCAAAATTATTTGGACACAGCAAAGTAGCAGCAAGTGGCTGAATTCCGAAGTCTTGGTCGGCAAAATACACAGATTCCCATCCCAGTGCCAGCTGGAGGTCACCTTGTGTTGACAACAGAACCACATCATCTGCAAAAAGCAGAGAAAGAACCCTGAGGTCCCAAAACTGGACACTCTCCTCCCCTCGGCTGCACCTCGAGATTCTGTCCATGAAAATCACAAATAGAATCGGTGACAAGGGACAACTCTGGCCCGACACCCGCTGAGAACGAGTTCCCACAAGGTGCCCCGAGGGACACGGTCGTAAGTCTTCTCCAAGTCCATAAAGCACACATAGAGAGGATGTGCAAACTCCCATGACCCCTCAAGTATATAGCCAGGTCCACTGACTCCTCTACTGCTATGTAAATATAAGTATCCAGATAGATATCAGATATTAAATATTTAAGGACTCAGATTGGGAAAAGCTTGAATGGGACATTGCTACATGTGACTGAACTTGGCCTACTGCAACAGGCCATCATATAAATGGCCTAGTCAACATGCCGACCAGGAATCAGCTGCCGGTTTGACTTGTTTGCTGGGACTGTCTACCTCAAACTCATTCACATCCTTCAATTCAGAACATCAGTCGATAGTCAGAATAGATGAGGAGAGCAGAAGCAGGAATACGAGACAGTTTCCCTCCTGGATCTGTCAGATATTTACGCTTTCATGCTTTAACATCTGCACAGATGTTTCATTAAGTTTTCTCAAGTTCTTTTTTGACAGTATGTTCTGTGAGCACCACAGAAGAAATTCCTTTCACTCTCATTGCACTGGTGCACTCACGGCAAAAACACAAAACCAAAACCAAATATAAGAATGGTTACAATTGGTGGTAGGTGACAAAATACATGTATGAGTATTTGTAATTGAAGGGAATTGACCCTTTAACAAACAGTGTGAAATGTCATTGTTCAGGTACTACCAAATAATACAAAATACACAAACTGAAAAAGCAAATGTCTGTTCTGTTGTATCAAATCAATCCTGAACTGCTACTAGAGGTAAACGTTAACCATTGCTGTCAATAGGTATATTGAAAGAAACCCAAAGCCATAAATTATTTAGGTAAACAAGGGGACATACTGTAATTTAAGTTGAGCAAAAGAGTCTATTTTTTACAAAAATCTTGCACTTGAATTTAGCATTATGTTGTAAATGCAGGCCTGTCTTTGCATAAATAAACTTGACCCTGTAAAACTCTCAGATTAGCCTATTTTTTTTACATTTTCCTCCTTGTCCTTATGGCTGCTCCTTTGCAACCCCTCCCTCACCTTCTTCTCCTCCCACTGCTCTGTATCTATCAAGATCCCCCCACAACTGATACAGACATCCCATAGATCAGCTGCTTCCCCCCACCCCACCCCTCCACTAGCTTGACATTAAGTCCTCTCCCCTCCCAGCACCCAGTGCCGCCTGGCTCGCTGCTGTTTAACACGACAGCAGCCCAGAAAGTAAACAGGGTCATTATTCCACACCGCTACACAGCGAACAGTCCCTCTTTAGCCCAGCAGCCTCCTCCTCCCCTTCCCGCCCCACTTCCTCCTCACCCCCCTTGTTGTTTGCTCCATATTCTTTCACTCATGCATGTTGTACTGTGGCTAAAACGTGCGAGCAGGGCTCAGGGTGTAATCCAGTCAGATCCTGCGAATGCCTGCCAGGGGAGATCGCAGTAACTGTGCTCCCATGAGGAAGGGTAGCAAATACACATATGCACGCATATACATTCTCTCTCTTTCTTTCACCACATGCCCTCTTTTCCTCAACACCAGTCAGGCCATGCTGGCTAAGTGTATGCACCTGGCAGAGGATGTATTTCTCGACCTGCTGATTTACATGGGAGTTAAGCTGCTGTGATGCATGGGGCTGAAATGTGTGGGGGTGAGGAGGCATGTGAGACATGCCGCAGTTCAAAGCTGCCCAGCAAGACAGGGAGAGGAGGGTTTCTGGGGCCAGAGAGGAAGCAGTGAGTGGCGGGTCAGCAGGAAGTGGGGTTTGGCCTGGATGGATATGTGAAATGAGTCCAAATGTTTGGGCATACCCGCACTCGCAGAATAACAGAGATTATAGGTGTGCACCTTTGAAATCTGGCATACCTTGTACTGTCCAAATCCACCACTCATAAAGGATGTCATCACACTTTCTGCAGAATCTGAGTGGACTTCCAGCACGTCAAACTAATCAGAGGTGTGGACTCGAGTCTCATGACTTGAACTTGAGTCAGACTTAAGTCATGAATCTGAACTTTAGACTCGACTTATTGGAATGAAGAAGACTTGCAACTCCATTTTGACTGTAACACCATGAACTCATAACTTCACTTGACTTTTGGAATGACTTGATATCCACGCCAAGCCAGAAGATTAAAAAAATGATCCTATGAAAAAGAGTGCAGCAAATCAACTCTTCATTTTCTTGACAACGCACATACTTTAAATCAATCCCTTGACGGCCAATCACGTTGCAGAAGAAAAAGGTACAGTTGACCAATAATGTGGTTAGAACATGAAATACAAAATTTAGGGCTTGGACTTGACTTTGGACTAACCTGTCTTGA
The DNA here is from genome assembly GCF_963924715.1 of Thunnus thynnus. Classification (NCBI taxonomy): domain Eukaryota; kingdom Metazoa; phylum Chordata; class Actinopteri; order Scombriformes; family Scombridae; genus Thunnus; species Thunnus thynnus. The sequence goes on from NC_089518.1 coordinate 6,372,682, forward strand.
CTTGGGACTTGACTCAGAAATTTATAGCCAAAACGTGAGTCTTATTGTTACTGACAAAACAATGAATTTACCCACTAAACTTAGAATATATATATATATATATGTATATATATATATATATATATATATATATATATATATATATTAACCATTATTGTGAAGACATCTGTTTTTTTATTTTTTGATGTAGAAGTTTATTTATGCAGAGATGCAAATAATTGTTTACAGGGTCAGAATCTCAGCGTTGGTCTTATCTGTGTCAGTGATAGATATTTTCAATCCCATCTCATACCACATTTTTTGGCCACCACAGACTTGACATGATGATGACTTCAGACATGTCACAGTAAGTATGACCAAATTCCATGAGGGTCCTTAAGGATGAACATTTGAAATCAACCGTGGGCGAATGGATTGATAGGTAGATATAAGCCGAATGGCAGAGACAGAGTGTGTCTGGGTCCTCTTTGTGGCAACTTTACACCAGCAGGTCTCTGAAGTGTCAACATCACACAGTTGACCACAGAAACACTCCCTTTATCTATTCCATATGTGGCTGGTGCCTCTCCAGACTTCCATATGCTGTGCTCTATCAAAGCTATCACATTCACTTCTCTTATCAAACGACTCTGACTGCGGTTTCTCGAGGGAACATCTCACACTTCATCTGCCTAATAATAACTTATTGCTCCCATCCTGTGGCACCCCAGCAAAGTGAAGGCGACACCTCAGCAGCCACCTGAAAACATGACAATAAATGAAAACCAATCAATCAGTGGACGGGACAGCGGAGTGAAAGGGGAGGCGGAAGTGAATAATGAAAGGGAGGGGGGATCTCTTAAAGCTTTATGACATTCCTGTGTAGATGGAGGTGGGGGTCTGGTGGGGTGGAGTGGCCTCTGATGTTCAACAGTGGTCCCAGAACCCCACTTTCATTAGTGGACTGGCCCATAAAAGGGCACCCAGAGCACCTGACTGCTGGTCGAGCCAGCGCCGGCCCCCCTCTGCCTTCTTGCTTACTGCCTGCCTCCGCCACGCTGCCTGCCCTATAAAACATCTGGTGACACAAGACCTCGACTGTTTCAGCTAGATCTGCCCGCCGCACTCATAAACAGTCTCTGGTCTAATGCAAGACAGAGGTGGCGTGACAGTCCGGGGCCAGACCAGATCCAGCGCTCACGTACAGGAGACGGCGTTCAGCGTCTGCAGCCCAGGAAGCATGAGGTCTGGTGTTTACTCTAACATCAGATAAATCAGCGCACAAATAATACATCAAACAGACTGGGGGAACACATACACACACACAGTCTTATTATAGGCGACACTTAACAGCCTGCTTGATTGGTCCAGGGAGAGCTGAGACCTTTCCAGGTAACTCAGCAGGAGACTCTGGCCCTCGATTAGCCAGCCACTCCTTCCTACGCACACTGCTATCCATTGTCAAGCTAAGCAGTCACTCACATCAAACAGAATGCAATGGACAAAAAATGCAACAGCTTATGAAGGGAAAAGGGCTGAACTCAAAGAGAGATGTCTGTCCATATTTAATTTAAGGCAGGCTGCTGTCGGGGAGGCTGGGGCCGAGTGGATCAAAGGCCAGTAGCGTGCTGCTGCAGCTCCTAACCACTTAGCACCTTTTCACTGCCTTTGATCTGATAATTAAGAGGCTACTCCAAGAGCAGGTGGCACTGATAAGTGTACCGCTAAACCAACAGCAGAGTGCATGCACCGCCAAAATCCTGTTGTATAACCGTGGATACACAACACACTCAGATACATAAAGAGTCCAGCTCATCCATTCGAAGCAAAGCTAAAACACTAGCTAGCTACGTGTAAATAGCACAAGCCTCTCCAGTAAATGACAAGGCAAAGATGAAAGTCATAATAGTCTGAGCCTGATGGAGGATGTTGACTGCTGAGAGCATGGAGGGGAAACAGAAAACAGGGTGAGACAGAGGGGACTGTGGGAGAAAAAAAAGGGGGGGGGGGGGCGGGGGGGGGGCAGGGCATATTGAGGTGCCCTGTCCATTACTGAATGTGCTGGGCGATGAGGGCTGCCAAGGCGGATGTGAAGAGAAAGATCCCTGTTGTTTTGTTGGCCATGGAGGAACAGGAAGCAGAGGTGTGCACACCGTGTCATTACACTGCCTTTGAAGATGTCCCTGATCGAGAGAAGTGGCTGCACATTAAAACACAGCTCAGGGGAATGCTCCAGACTACCTACAGTAAGGACAGACAGAGAGGATCACACTGCATGCTGGGAATGAATCTGTGAAGTGCCTTGTAAAATATCCCCTACTGCCAGAAAAGAATGTCAATAGTGTATTATTCTGCTAAACCCAGATGTATGTTCAATGACAAACTTTTTTTTTTACATGCAATGGCATTTTACAAATTCTTGTTTTCTACAATATCTGTCCATCTGTCCAAACCACAGCATGATAAGAGTTAGGGAAAGATTGTGCCCATAACAAATAAACTATGGGTAAAGTATAGGTTTAAACAGGCTACACACCCATCCACCACCCCGACCTGAACACCCTTTCTTTCCACATAACAACAGTTTATAAAGGGAACACTACTTCCTGCACTGGCACTGAACATTAAACATGGCGTTGGATGTGAACTGTGCAATTGTCCAATATGGACATAATGAAAAATACTTCAAAATATGATGAATTTTAACTACTCATTTCACACCAATTGATTAATTCATTATGTTATTATTCTACCAATAAATTCATTCTGACCCACTCAGATGAGTCTTTAATTAGATTTATATTGTCATTAGACATTTATTATACACTATATCTCATTCACTGTTTTATTTCACCTTGAGAAATACCACCAAATGCAAACTTTTACACACATTACCCACAAGTAATCCAGTGCCCAGAAACATTTCCTCACACGCTTACTGTATGTGTATTCATAACCTCTCGTTTGCTTGAGGCAATGTGTCTTTAACAAGTTAGAATGTAAATAACACACTGAGATATGTCTTACAAGTCTCTGCTGAAACAAAAACCCTCTTTTAGAGTCACACAGACTTCCTTTATTGTGTAGCTGATTCATCCTACTGGCAACTCTTTAGTGTGTCGACTTTTACAACCAAAATACATGGCCCTGTGTCTACAGTCAGCCAGTCCTGTGGAGATCAATGGCCTGGTGTGATTGGGATTACAGCTCCTATCTGAGTCCGTCACAGCAGAGGACAGGGAGGAACTCGATCTGCCTAGCGCCCTTTTGAAGTGGGTTTATGGGGGACGGTGTTGCGATGCGTCACGCCATGACAAATGAGGTAATGAGAGGCGAGATAGAGGAGAAGATATCAGCCACAGGTAGTGGACCAGCATCCTCAGATGGTTTCCATAAATCACTGCTGTGGCCTTTCCCCTCTTGACAGGAAAGCACCCAAACCGGAGAGAGGTGCCAGCACTCTCTCTTCTCTGTGGTCAACAAAACTGTCCTGGGAATAAGAGACAGACTGTAGCATATATCCTAAAAACATCCTTCTCCGGTTATACAGAAATAAGTCACTGTGAGCATTAAATTGAGCCTAAGTAGCTTTTGAATTAGTAAATAACTCCTCATGCAAATAAAAAGTTGAATTCATATGCAATAAAACCCACCTTTGCTCACTTAAATAAACTCATGGGTTCTGCTGTTACAACCTTATTCGGTAGCTTTTGGTGGCTAATGATAGCAAACTGCAGATAGATATTATTGTGTAACTAAAATATGACCAAATTACTTGGACTTGATAACTCTTCTCTACTTGTTTTACTGTTACACTGCATTATATCGCAATCACTCCTGGCCACAGAGACTGTTTAGATAAAGTTACATTGGCTCAAATTCAAGTTGATCATTAAATGTCAGATGAGCTAATCAAGGATCGGATAAATGCTGCAAGAACTTGGTGCACGTTCTGTATGGAAGTCTATGATACAATGACCCTACTTCTCACTTGATTTATTACCTCAGTAAACAGTTTCCTAATGAGTTTATAGTTCAATCAGTAGTTTCAAGGCTTCTACAATACTGTGTGATATTCATTTTGTAAATTATGGTCCCATTAAAAAGTAAAATAGATGATAAAGCAGGAGTATAGGCATAGCTGTTGCTATTTCACAGTGTGTTTTCAGTTCATGAAAGTTAATTGTAATATTTTGGTCGCCTAAAAAAGTCTTGTTCAGCATTTGGTTGTACTAAAGTACCCTCTAAGGAGTCAGATGTTAAGTTTTTCCAGTAAGTACATTTTTGTTTCAATGGTTTTAGGCCTCTTTTTTGCCAGCAAAAATTAGCATTAGCATTATCACAGTTAACCATAGACTCTAAACGCACCATGCTAACCAAACTAGCAGCTATGGTCAGCTCCACCCTCTTGTCCAAATATGGTCGCTTCTGGCTCAAAAAATCAAAGATGGCAACGGTCAGCAGTCCACAAACCAGTGGGTGACATCACAGTGAAAATGTCTTATATGTCTATGAGTTTAGCAAACATTAGCTAGAAAATAACACACCAACACATGGACGAATTGTAATAATGGACTAAGAGTGAGAAGAGAGTTTAATCGTCTTCACAACCACTCTCTCACTCATATGAATCAATTCTCTCTTACTCATACAGATCATTCAGCAGTGGAGCTAATCAAGGACTGGATAAATGCTGCAACAACTTGGTGCACCTTCTGTGTAATTGCGAGTGTTCATGCAACAGGGAGAATGGAGATAGATGGATGGACGGATGATTTCATTATAATTTCAGTGTGACTTCTGCTGCTATCACAGTAACAAACCCTGTAGTGGCTACTACTACAGTGGATGAGTAATGATAACATATGCCGCTCAGGGAGATAGATATATTTACAACTTAACATTTTGCTAGAATGCCTCTCAAACTAGGGCTGGGTGATATCAACTGAAATCAATATCACGATTAATTGTCACATTTATCTCAATTAATCAAACAATATCATTATATTCATTTATTATTTCAAATACTAAATCATAAATACTCTAAAATGCTGCTAACTGCTCTGAATTCATTATGTTCAATAACGCTATATGGACTCATGTTCCCATAAATAAATCAGGAGCTAGGGGTCAGTTTGAAGTAGCATTAGCTGCTAATGCTAATGTTACTTGCCCTGTGTTGAAGCTCCATACAGTAACCTTCCTGTCAGTGCAGACATCACCTTCATAAATTAATAGCAATATGTGTGCTTCCCCCGGCATATTTTATGATACAGCTGCACGTTTTGAAGACTGCAAATGTAAACGTCAGCCAGTGGTGAATGCTTTTGGTACTTCCATGTCTTTCAGTATGGCAGTGTGGTGGATGGTTTGAAGCAGGTGTGTGATTGGGAAAAGCAGCGAGCCAGCAGGATAAAGGCAAGTCACACACACACCAACACACACTCACACAGGGGCTACAGGCACAGTGCAGAGTGATAGAGAGGTGCTTTGGGACCATCGGTTTCTGATTTTGTGCAGAATTTGGGTCTGTGGTTATTTACTGATGTAACCGAATCTCTGACTAGAATCGATTTTCCGATTACCACTACTACTAGTTATCCGATCTGCCCGAGACACATGAAGTGACTAAGTGGAAATGTGGGGAGATTTTCCAACAATTGACTGATGCTGAGGCCTTGAGTTCACTGATATTCTGTTGGAAGATTCCTGAGAATGAGTTCTCAAAATTCAAACAGCAAGATGTGGGGCTGCAAACAAGCGAAACTGCCAAACACAGTTTCCTACCTCATCCAATGGGATATAAAAGGAATATACAACACCATTTGTGTTTCCAAACCAGGCGCTGTTACTGTTGCCATTGCCATATCAGAATAGGTCAGAGTTCGTGTTTACGATAAACCAAATGATGAATTCCTTCCACACTCTGCAAATCAAGCTCCACAAACACAGAAATCCACCTCCCTGCCCCGACAGCTAGCAGCACACGGGTGAAAAAAGGTTTGGGGCAAAAAAAGAGAAGGAGAGAAAAATAATTGGACTTCCCTCCCCCCAACCTTCCATCCCTCCAACCTCCCCCCCCCCCCATCCTCGGCCACAGACATAATTAACACTGGCCTAGTCGGGAGGCCTGGAGAGAAAATCTGCTGTTTGGACAAAAAAATGACCAGTAACATATTGTCTCCTTTATATACATGCATGCAAATAGCGCTGGTAGCTCTGTCCAATGTAATGAAGCCCTGTAAAAAAACCTGGCAAAGTCATTCATTCATAAAATCGCAATGTGTGACTATTACTCTAATTACAGAGCACGTCGGCCCCAATTAGCCCACTGCTTCTCCTCTGTTTCATTCTTGATTAACGGAGCCCTGGTAATTACAGGTTTCATTAGAGGGGGGTTTTAAGGCATTAGCTGGCCCACACAGCAAGCTGTTAACTCCATCCGTGTCCTTCCACACTGCAGATCCTTCCTTTACACGACCCGTCCATCCCTACCTCTTCCAGAGGAAGAGGAAAGGGTGAAGAAATAAATTGAGGAAAAGAAAGAGAAAGAAAGTCATGGTGACAGGAGCAGGGCTAAGGCTATGGCCAGTGCAAGCAGCAGTGCCATGTGTTAATTACACATGTAAAGTCTACTATATCCAGAGAGGACACCTGCTGGCAGGGGAAATGAGGCCAACGCCAACGCCTGCCACATAGAGAGTCAAGTGAGCCCTCTCTCTGCCAGGGAGATGATAGCGCTCTGATTACATTTTCATACAGCGCCTGGATTGGAGGGTGCACTTAACATTCAAATAATTCTCCAGGGTGCCGTCACAGGTTGAAATTGAAATGTTCCCGGTTGAAGGGTCATCACTTAGAGCACTCAGCAGCCGCCGCCACGTCAGGTCAGTGTCGCGGCTTAAGGTGTTGCAGATGAAGAGAGACTGAGATCAAGTGGTGTGCTATGAAGTGCGCTCACATAGACACACTCGATGGATTTGATACTTAAAAAGGATACTCACTTATCCCTAACATCCAGCCTAACCTAAACCTCGCTGTAAAGTGACGTAAACCCTCAGCTCAACAAATAACTATAACCTGTGACCCAAACTTTAACGTAATCCCAAACCTATGTCATTATTCTCAGCCTTAGCGAACACTCACACTAACGAGTCTGGTCTCTCTCATTGTGCTTCTCCTCCTTTTCATTTCATACATGTGAAAATGGTGGAACTGAAATACAAGAAAAACACACTCAAACACCCTTTTCAATAAGTCACACACACTCTTACTCCAGCAGGCTGTAGTGAAAGCGTGCTGTGTAGGGTACATGGGCCTCCTATGTTTCACAACATTCACAGTTACTGAAAATAAGCTATCATGTCTTTTTTTTTTTCTTCCAAGTTCTTTCATGTATGTTCAAAATATTCTTTATGGATGTTTCATTGTTTCATGAATCTGACTTAATGTCCTAATTTCTTAATGTTCTTCCTGACATTAATTTTTTTGTTAGGTAACCAAAACACCACCACTAACATCACAACATGTTCAGTGTAATATCAGCTCAGAGTATGAATCTTTTGTATCAATTCTTTTTTAAGTGTGATATGTACCAAGTCTACACCGGTACATTCAATCTCCAGGAAATGGATCCATGATCCGTGCACTCTGAGTCCGACCTGACAAATGAACTCTCCTTCTCCTTACCAAAGTAACTGCCAGCAATCAAAATGGAAGCATTGCAACAGTTACAAACTCACCAGAGTACTGTGCTATAAGCAGTGCAGGTGGGGACTGATTGAGCTGTATGTGCTAGCTGCTGAGACAGCTGATAGCAGCTCTCATACATACTCGCTATCCTTGACATGTTCGCATAGATGCTGAACTACTGTCCATATGCCACAAAGAATACAGAAGAAACTGCTTGGGGCTTACCAGGTCGGTCAGTTAGTCTACTGTCAGTCAGACAGTAGACTCAGTGCTGGTTAGCTTGTGGAGTTTTATTGCTTCTTATCAGGGCTGCATCTAATGATTATTTCCATTAATTATTCATCTTTAGATTATTAACTGTCAAATTCACAAAGCCCAAAATATAACATAAAATGTCTTGGTTTTTTTTTTCCAACCAACAGCGCAAAGATGTTCAGTTTACTGACACAGAGGACTAAAGAAACCAGAAAATATTAAAATTTAAGAAGCTGGAACCAGAGAATTTTAGCATTTTTCTTTAAAAAATTACTCAAAATGATGAATCGATTGTCAAAATTGTTGCATATTAATTTCCTGTTGATGGACTAATTGATTAATTGACTTATTGTTGCAGCTCCATTTGTATTTCTGCTACTGTCATAATGCAACATACATACAAGTTAATAGATTTTTTATCTACTGTAAAAATAATACACGTAGCATTAATACAATTATCACAATAAGTAAAGTAAAACACTTATGATTTAATAAGTTATCAGCTCCATGTAGCTTACAGCTTCATATTTTGGAGGAATAATAAGGTATAAATTGCTTTACTTCCGTTTTACCTTGCACTTGATACCTTGTTAGGATGTCCAGCACTCTTGAGGCCTGAAAGATCCACACCGGTAAAGGTGAAAAACGGACCGCTTCACAACACTATCCTGGAGTTGCTGTGTTCTTTTGGGTTTTTACGTATGTGAGTAAATTTTTTGTGTGTCTTTGTTTTTTATGTTGGCAAATTAGCTAGCCTTAAATTTCCCCTTGAAGTATTTTGAATTGAATTGAAATAAACTGAAAAAAAGAGCAGCATTAAAACGTTTAGTAGCTACTGCAGAATGTAGGGGCGGGCCGGGACTAAAGTATCAGATGGACCTTGGGACATGCCATGATGTCCACATACGGTACGGTACTCGTCCTTGCTATTAATGAAAAAGAGAGGAACACACATGATTTGAATGCATGTGATGGGTAAGGATTTGTGAACATCTTAAATTCCAACTCAGTGTTATTCATAATAGAAAACGGTGAGTTTGACACATTGGACCAATTTCATACAGTACAATTGCAACATTTAACATGATAAACTGATTTGAGAGTAACATGGTCATTTGCTTGGAGAACTAACTGAAGCATTAATAAGTGTTATATGCCAGAAATGTAAAGTAATCACTTGTTTTGTTTCCAACCGTTACTTTTGTCCCGACAGAGAGGGGCAGAAGTAACAATGTGCAACGTCAATTTCCGGCCTTATTGCATCCGACTAATTTATCCAAAATTTTAAAAAATGGTTGGTATCGGTAGAGGACGTGTATTTTGTTCCCATTAAATATGGTTACTCTAAATAAATGCATCTCAGTGCACCCATTCACACACAGGTGGCTCATCAGGAGGAGTCCAATCATTCAGACACACACACTCACACACCAACAGCACAACCTTCGGGAACAATTTGGGGTTCAGTATCTAGCCCAAAGACACTTGGACATGCAGACTGGAGGAGCCAAGGATCGAACCACCAACCTTCTGATTAGCGGATGACCCGCTCTACCTCCTGAGCCACAGCCACCCTGTTGTAATGACACTATTTACACTATTTACATCTGCTGCAGTGATTTACTCCTGTGAGTTCTGAAAGTATGCTAGTTAAATGGCGGTCAGTGGTGTGGTGCAATCTCATCACTTCCCCCCCTGACTGTATATACAGTACCTAAAGGCCAAACAGTCTGTTAGAGCATAAAATACTAGGACAGCAATGGAAACAGTGGACTGTGGAGTCACATTCCACTACAGGCCATTTTAACAGTAGGCAATTTAATTCTTTTCATTTTTCCCTGAAATGACTGGAACAATATTCTCGATTTCAAGCGGCAAAATCAGCTGAATCCCCCCCCATCATACCACGACTCTTTCTTGTGCTCCAACTTCTTACAAAGCTGTGCCACGTTACAATGAGCCCTGGATTAAACTCTACCAAATGAGGCCTGCTCTTTGGAAGGAAATGATATGATCAACTTCACACCCATCAGGGGAGCTTGTGTACATCTTGCCTAGGGTCTCGCATCTTCATACATATTCAAAAGCCTTTCACAGTTCATTATAAACTCACAAAATCTCTGCTCCTTCCTATCCTAGATGGCCATGTTACATTCATTAAAAGGGAGGAATACAAAGCCTCCCCAAATTATAACGATACAAATTCCTCACGCAATTAGAATTTAACTATTCACCGTCTCACATCTAGGTCTCGCATCAAAAAACATCAAACGCAAGCCTGCCTAATGGATGTCTCTCTACGTTGCACAATTAACACTCAAGGACAAACAATAAAGGAGTGGGAATCATAGCTGTCTGATGTTTAGTTTTTTTTTTCTTTTTTTTTTTTTTGTCCTTCAAGGCCATTTGATATGCAGGTCTTAAAAGTAAACACCTTTGTTTCCCTCTATCAAGAGACGTCCCCTGAGAGAAGATAACTGGGATACAATCATACAGACCTGCTGGAGTGTTTGCTGAAGATACACCGCGACTGAAAGAGGTGTGAAGAGGGACAAATTAGGGCACAAAATAACACTCATTTAAAATGACAGATACACACGCTGTAAACTGAGACATTAAACTTTTCCATGAAACCTGCAAGTCAAGTAAGTCAGCGTTAGTAAATACGATGATGATAGATGGGAATGAACTACGAGATTTGTAAAGCGCTCCATGAGAAAGATGATGGTCGAACAGAGGAAATGTTTGCAAGGTAAAAGCTGCAATTAATCCGTGTAATCTCAGTGACTTTGTACATTATTTGTCTGTTATCCATGCCGATCGCTGACACGTTTTGTAACTCTGTTGGATTTTGAAAGTTTACATTTGTGATAAACAGTCGAGCCTATAAATGAAAGTGCACTGAACTTGATAGAAGGGAAAAAAGATTGCACATGCGTGTGTGTGTGTGTGTGTGTGTGTACATGTATCAGCCGGAGACTGGGTGTGTGGATCAGTGTATGTGTGGATGTTAGATCAAGCCAGATGATGATCTGGTTGACTGGTGTTAGCAGAGCTGATCTCACAGTTCCCGGGTTGGGGAGAGCTGAACGCCAATCGCCTCTCCTGCTGCTTCTCAGACCAAGCTGGCTGTTTCTAATGAGACAGGCGGACAGGGAGATGTCACACTGATGGGGGCGCCTGACACATGAAAATGAGAGCCCCGATCCGCATGCTGGGAAGACTGGGAGGGACCGGGAGGGTGAAGGAGTGAGAAGGGGGGAAGGATGGGGAGGAGGAGGGCGGCTTACCAGCTGTCAGAGGACTGAGTGACAGGTCAAGGAAGGTGGCTGAGCAGCAAAACTCCTCCAAGGGCCTTTGAGTGACAAGAGACGAAAGGCACATCGCTACATACACAGCAGTAGCTGCAAACTCTCCTGTCTGGCTTGTCTCTATCATCTGACAGAACTACAAGGACCAATCCTGTTCTATTCAGGGACTCTTCACTAGCCAAGTGTATCAGCAGAACATCACTTATTGATCTACATTTAGAACTTCTGAATCTCTCATTACTTCACCCAAAATTCAAAGTGCTAGTTTTTCTTATTCAAACTCAAATTCTTTCCAATATTACTCACTTTTGATTTCAGCCTGTGATAAATACAGTGGCATCACCGACATTTACCGTCTAAATGTTGCATAGCATATTTGGCTATTCCTCCAACATGCCCTGCAGACATGCCTTTCTGAGTGATGACTGTGGGATTATCTCTCCATTACAGTGATTCTATCTGACAAGGCGTTCTGTCACATCTCAAACGGCTGCTTCCCTTGAAGAGCCAGGTGCTCTCTCCGCGTCGCTCACATCCGCACATTGCCGGAGATTTGAGACAGCCCCGCGTTACGTTTCATCTGCGGGGGAGAAAGCAAGCGCTCGGGCTCGGCGACACTCCCATCCTTCAAGGTGTTCTTGTTCCATCTGCCGGAGGGTCCGGCGGGAATACTTCTCTCTGAGCTCCTTCCTCAGTCCCAGCGAGCAGCCTTTCATGTCAGACAGGATACCAGACAGGAATCCCAGCTAGCACTCGGCTTCACTTAAGACTTACATGTTGACAGAGAGAAAGAGGAGTGTTCTCTTATCTCTGAATGGTCTCGTTTTTTTTCTTAGACAGCCCAGACTCAGATGCCAAACTCAAAACATATGCAGCGTGGTAGAGGGTGGATCAAGAGGTACGTACTGTAGTTACAGCAGCAGAGAAAGAGCTGTCCTATAGGTCTGCCATAGAGCTCTGTAGTATGGGCATATTATGATTTGTATCTGATTCACTCAATCATTCTTCTGGTGCATGTGTAAATGTAAAATACTGAATGAAATAAAACTGTACAGTGCAGAGCCTTGGAGCCAATTTCACATAGTGGCCAAACCATGGAATTACATCTTCTGGGTCTGAAAGGGGCCCAAGAAGCATTTTTCCCACACACAGTCATTGGTAAAGGAGCAGCTGTAAAATGGTGGATGTATTTTTTTGAGCAACTCTTGCAAAATGGTTCGTTTCAGAATTTGATCCATTCGGTCCAATCACATTTCAAAAGTCTAGAAGAACTGCACAGTTGTATTGTTTTATTCCCATTCAAATTGACTGGAGGTCGAAACCGGAAGTTAGCTGTCTCTGCTGGCGGAAGTCTCTAGTTAGCATGCAGTATGTTTTCATCATACAGCAGGAAGTGGCTTTTCTGGCTTTGTGCACGACTGAGTAACTTTCATAGGAATAAACGTGGCCCTGCCTCTGACGCTGTACCCAGATCTCCTTATACATCCGTGTTATAGATCTACAAGTGAGGAGGTCAGGGTTGTTGAATGGGTCATCAAAACCGAGATCACTGTGTTTCCTGATTCCTAAAATCAGTCAATGTTCATTGTGAATCATTGTTAGTTGTTCCCTTATGTTAACCAATTAGTTCATTTAACCCAAATCATGATGTTTCCCTAGCCAAGTTGTTTTCTGTGCCTAAACCTAACACTTTTATTTTTGCAACAGTGGGCACTCTGGAGGGCTCTTAACAAAGATTGTTGTTTCATTTGGAGAATTTGTTGGAGTTCGATATGGTAAAGTATATACAGTATGGTGGTATGGTGGTATATAGTATAATAAGATAATCAAGCTAAAACATCTATGTGACAAATTTCAGATTTAGACACTTTCTTTAAAGAAAGGCAAACCTACATCGCAAAGCCTGACACCTACTGGTGAAAAGCAGGTGTGGGACTGGCCGTGTGCTTCTGGCTGATCTTTGCTACCAAATGATTTCATTCTATGAAGACAGCGAATAGACAGCATCAGACGACCAACTTAACACAGATGTGGATTTGAGGTTTGGTAACTATTTAATCAGATTTCATTCAAGAAATAGTTTTACATGTAAATATACCGATAGTTAAGCCTACCAGAGATGCCTTTGCAGATAAAATACTGTAAAATCTCGAACAGTGGGTTTTACGTACAGTACCTAAGCTGAAAAAAGAGCCAAGATTTTATTATTTGAGAAGGGCTGTTATGAAAGACCGTCCGTCATTCCTAATTGCCCTTATTTTGAGAAATTCAGTACATTAGATCATATTTTAGTAAGAAGCATCCCTGTTTTCTCCCATTTACTGTGTTAATTCGCTGTTGCTACTGTTTGCTGTTGATGCAAACTCATGTTTCAACACTTTAGGGGCTGAATCCATTCCCTGGAAGGTTTCTGAAAAATATGTATAAAATATGACAAACATGTAGGAACTGAACTTGAAAACAAGGAAATCAGTACAGTAATTCAGATCAACAGAATGGTTTATATGGCATGACTACATTAACAACATTAATCTTTTGGAAATGGATGCTGACTTTAATTATAAGGTACCAATAAGATTTTTGCTTTATTTTTTTCAAAGGAGCTTAATTGTCTTCAGAATTTGCAGTATTTTACACTATGTCACGTACAAAGCCAAGGCAGTAGTAAGAGCAGTGGTGTAGGAATGTCTCCTATCACAGTTAAGAATTGATGTTCAGTTTGACCTTACTTTACAGACAGAAGAATGACCTTAATCAGTTCCACACAGAAAGATTTGCAGATCAGCTGGGATAGGCTCCAGTCCCCTGCAACCCTGCAAAAGGATCAGCAAGTATAGATAATGGAAGGAAATTTAGGAGATAGAACAACATTAAGCCCGCTAAATTCTAAAACACCGTTTTCATACAAAGAAGATGTGTTCACAGAAGGCATTTCAGCTTCATCTATGCAAATTCCTTCATCCACATTAAAAAAAATGCCAAAATGGGTAATACTCTTCCCACTGGGTATGCAAGCCAGCCACAGAAAACCAGCGAAGAAGAAACGCTATACTATTTCCATTTCCGCAGCAGCTTCCTCCCATTTTGAATGCATTGCTTATTGCAAGCAGATTACAACAACAGAAAAAGTTTTGCGTTATGGCGTCGTCACGGAACAACCAGAAAAGTAGACAATAAAGGGAACACTTGCTTGAAGCTGTCCGCCACTGTCGTTATTGTTCTTCTTCTCCCTCTTAGTTCTAGAAAACAATGAAATGCTTCACTGCTGCCACTATCTGTTTCATCACTGATACAACAGTGTTTCTACAAAGCTTTGTTTTCCCCATAAACACGAGAACATTTACACACTCTGGAGGTCATTTTTTGAAAATCTTTTTTTCTTTTGGAAAAGATGCATTTATGAATTGAACCGGCTTAATCTAGACATGTAAGTATCAGCAGATACACTGAGTATCATAGGAGAAAAAGTCAGATCAGTTCATCCCTGCCTTGCATTATATTACAGGTCAAGGTTTTTTCATTTTTGATGGTCCTTGGCAGAATTTACTTCCATTTAAAAATATTATAACTGATACTACAAGATTATCTAGTGCATTTAGGTATCTAGCATAGAGAAAACCAACACAACAAACTAATGTAAAGGGCCTTAAACCAGTTAACCACTTAGAAAGAAATCATCTTTCTATTTATGAAAAATGACAACAAAACAACTTACTCTCTCGGAAGACTAATTTACAACATTAAACCTGTTTAATGCTGCGTATTACATCAGGTCTTACTCTGTTACTGCTGTGAAACCATGTTGTGGGTAACCGGATTTATACTGTACACACCCAACATTCAGTTTTTACATGAAGCACACTGTGAAGGAAAAGTGCACAATGACTTTAAAGTCTTAACCCTAAAAATACAAATGCATTTATTCTCAAATTGCTTGTTTAAGGGTCGCAAACATCAGTGTGTGTTTTAATTAATGGCTTAACAGCAGGTTCTATTCTTATATTACAGAAAACATGTCGCTATATCCAGTAGGCATCTGAGAGCACAGATCAATACACATTAGTGCATTAAAAGAGACTACAAGGGGTATGTTTTATACACCATATGGCAATATTATAAGAAAAAAAAGGCTTCTTGTGCTTTTCCATTGGACCATGTGAACTGTACATGTTAGCAAGATGTAATATATTTATTGATGGGTGAGTGGGTCTTGAAAGCCTGACAGAACATTCTACCCAGGTGTCTTTTATATGCGGAGAAGTCTGACAACACATGAGGTACTGCAAATAACAACAACATGGTGAATGGCATAGATTTTCCATCACAGCACAACTAAAATGGACAAAATGTGAAGAGTGTAAGAGCAGGTGGGGGGGGAGTGAGGGGAGAGAGTGGCATCTCTGGTGAGAGCAGGAAATGGGTGCAGATGACAAAAATGGCTGAGAGAAAAAAAAATGAACATGTTAGAGAAACATGGACAAAGACAGTCAGTTAGAAGAGCCCATGAAAGGCTGGAACTGAATTGGCTGGAGCAGGAATCAATACCGGTGCTTCAGCTGAAGCTTGGCTAAAGAGATGGTTGGACTGGAGAGAAAGCACATTGATGTTCAAGGTTGTTAAAACACTGTAGAGATGGTGAGCAGTAAGGGCTATCTGTCAATGAAATGTGTGTGTGTGTGTGTGTGGTGGGCAGGGAGAGGTGGCCTATGAGGCCTCACCTCTCCAGTGGAGTGGTAAATCAGCCATCAGCCATGTGACAGGCTCAGTGCCCCCCTGCTCTGCCCAATGAGACATGACCCTCTCAGCCCCCTTCCCGCCCCCTCCTTGACGGAGCTTTGATATCCCTCCTCGCTCCACTGACCAACCGATAGGAGGGGGCGCACCCGCAGCATTCCTCCAAACCAGCCGGACGGAGCAGCTGAATATATCCCATCATGCAACAAAAGCCCAGAGGAGCCACATTGGCCTTTGGAAGGGAAGGGAGTGCATGGGGGTTGGGGGAGAGAGACGTGATGTTCACTCAGCCCCCTCGGCCTGATAGAGCCGGGTCATCAGCTGAAACTGCTGCTGACCCGGCGGGAGCCAACAACTGCTTCCTGTCTGCCGGCATTAGCGTAGCCAGCGGTGAGGATAAGCTGATTGCACCATGAGGCCACGGCACATTGACCTGGCTGCAGTCAGCTACCTGCCTCAATGTCCTGCTGGAACACAGCTGTCAACAACAGCAACACAGAGCGCTACGTTCAGTCAACAAAGACATGAGCTACAGGACACATCAATCCAAGACTGAGCAGAGATGTAGGAAAGTAAGAAATGACAGCTTGTTTTAGGTGCTAATCATTTACTAGTCAGCCTGTAAAAACAGTTTTATAATGTTCTTGTGTGGCTCTGGAGGAGCTTTGTCAACTCTGAAAAAATAAAGGGGTATGACATCCTGCATATGAAACCATGAAAATTACTTTACAGTTATGGGGTATCTGTCTCAACAATGCATCTTAATCAGTCGGCTACTGCGGAACCCCAAATATACAACCTCATGAAGACGAAATATCAAAACAGAATTATACTTAATAAATTGACTTTTCGGGAGCATCTGTTCAGTGTGTTGGCACTTTCTTCTCTCAAGATTGTTTTTGCCTACACATGTATGTGCACACACTACCTTGAGGCCTCAAACACTACATGTGTAAAGCCTGCATCATAAACCAGGAGGTTTTAAGATATGCGAGTGCACTATGAATAGGAAGAGAGAAAAGCTTTGAAGGTGGGTTACGAACGCGGAAATGATTTTGCTGAGAGCCAGAGACGATAGCAACGATAGAAAAGTGGGCAAAAAAATGACAAGTATGGATGAGATTGATGCATCTGTACAGGTTGTTGTGAGTGGACATGTTTAATATATTTATTTGATCATTGTGAAAACAATTAAAGATCCCCCTATACATATATTAAGACATAAAAATACTCTGCTTGGAACAATAATGTGTGTCTGATATAACTCCAAAGTCCATTCTCAGTGTTTGTGCACTGGAGGCTTCAAGTTTCCACGTTATACTTGTGTAAGTTGAATATTGGACCAGGATTGGCTCATAGGGCCACCCTTAAAACTGACTTTTAGCAGATGAATGTGAGAACAACCTTCTGATGTCAAACTTGTTGGGTTTTTTTTTAAGTTGTGTTATCGTGTTGCTTTCAACTATGGGATTTGAGTATCTGCCCCCAATGTGTGTGTATATGAATTTGTATATTTATACATATGACTAAATTCAACTCAACTCTGCACGTATCTCTCTTGAGCCCCTCGAACGCTATGGAAGTGCATCACTAAACCACTAAGGAACTTTTTTCTGAGGATGTGATACTATCATCATGTGCAGAACTGCTTTTGACATGCACACAATAATATATATATATTTTTTATTTTCCACTTCCACATGACCCTGACACAATAAAATCCCAAGTATATCAATTCAGAAACCCCCACAACTGTGGTCCAGTACTGTTTCACGTGTCCATATGGTTGACTGTGAACTACCAGCTACTACCTGAGCTGCAGTAGCAGTGCAGACCATTTAGACTCTGACAGTTGGCTGGAAGCAGCACTATTCACAAATCGTGGTTTGGGGCTTCGAAGTGGAAACTTGAACTTTCTATGTTCTATTCCTCTGCACTAACTAGCTAATTAGGCTGTCAAATCAGCTGTTGCATAAGGAATACCATATAAACCAGTGGAAGGAAACTGTTTTTTAAAGGAATACTAGAATGAAAGTTTAGCTTGTTCCTTTCAAGGAGGATAGCAGATGTAGTCTCAGAGAGTACAGGACTGAGGAAAAGTGGACCATTTTCTATGGACATTTTGATTTTTTTTTTTTTTTTTAATTTCACCATGACTCTGGGTCACTTCTGGATTCTGTTATATCCAGTTTGAATCTAAGCCAACTACAGCTGCCAGCCTCCACAAATGAACAAGCTACAAATAATTTATTACTCAAATGTAGTGGTATGATTTTGTCAGTGTGATGCAGGTCTCCAGCCTCAGATTATACGAAATTCAGCTTGTGAATGCTCCAGTACAATTTTTTTTAGATATGTGGTACCAAAGCAAAATTCTTCAGCTTTTTATTTAATCTACAGTCTCCATTTTATTGCCTTAATTGCGGACACAAAGCTTGACTAAGATATTGCTATATGCTTAACCTTGCCTTACCTGACTGATACTCAGTTGTCTGATTACAGTTAGACATGTGAGCTTGTGGTTCAGAATTATCTGCAGTTGAAAGATGCATGTAATAACATTACAGAATAAAAGCTGACAGTGTCAGAGTTAATGCGTTCCCAGAATTATATAAATGATCTGGCAAATTTTAGATGGCAGCATTAGTTAGGAGGGCACCTGCAATGTCAGCAATGTCAGCTCCGTGTGACAGAGCTGACTGAGCTGGCAGCGCAGACAGTGTTGTCGCTTGCAGTATCTATGGCATCAGCATCAGAGTGAAGCCACCGGGGTGTAACTCTCTGGAGGCTCAGGAGCAGGCTGCATATGTAGCGCCTCCGACACCTAATGCCACCGGCTGCAGAGAGCGCAAACACTGCCTCCGCCTCGGCACAGTCCTCCGGGACACCGACTCACTGTTGCACTCACACGCACTTAGCTTGCATCACTTCAGAACTGAAGTAAACCAAAACCCAGCGTCAGAGAGAGACAGGGATTAAGGAATTTACTTCCCCCAGCCAGGTGGAGATGAGACTTTTCAGAGGATTAAAAGCTTGAATTAAAAGTGCACTGCAAGATCAAGATCTGCTTCTGTGTGAATTGGATCTGATCTCAGACAAGCTGCATTGCAAAACTGGAAAATATTTCGTGGACAGTCAGACTGCTTAATCTCTGCGGATGAAACAAGCAATTCAGCCTAAAATACAAATTTCTATTGCCTGAACCTTTAGTTTTAGAGCTTAGTAAAAGTTCCTCAACAAACAGTGCAGTGGGTGCCGTTGAGCTGAGCCATAAACCCCCAGTTCCTCCATGCAGCATGTTGTGACTGTACTGAGCAGCTCTGAGGTTTGAATGTGAAACTTAAAGCTACAATAATCAATAGTTTTACATTAACATTGGATCAGATGATGAAGGTGTACACCACCCACAGCTCTGCAGTCAGCTCTACAGAGTGTTTTTGTGATTTTTCGTTATCATATTGGACTAGTTAGCGACTAGCTAGTGAACATAGTGGAGTCAGATATTTTTCTCAGGAGTTAGAGACCAAACTAGAGCTAAAAGGAGGGTGAATATTGGACTCACAATTATCGGGTGAACACATAATGGCAGATCTCTCGGTGCCTACTGGCATTAATGTATCACTACCCTGCCCATAAAGGAATAAATGGTAATATCCCTTTAGCCAGTGCATGTCAAAAGTAAGCGCTTAAATGGTGGTAATTGGATACATTTCTGTGGCAATGCAAATAAAGGCTAATTGCCACTTCCACTCCAGGCCACCGAGAAATCCTCCACCACATGGAGAAAACGGCCCGTGTCTACGCCGTGAGGCTCCCCTGAAACACATAACCGCCTTCATTCCTATTCATAGTGCACTCGCATATCTTAAACAGCTCATTGAAATTGGTTCGCTGCCAAGCGAGTCTCTCTCCCTCTTAACAAACAAACACGACGACAATATTGCGAGTCAAGCTGTTGTTTGTTACTGGGCAGCGAGATGACGGCGGCTCTGTGACTCCCGCATCACAAACCAGTGTGTAGTGACCTGACCCACCGCTGAAGGAGTGTGTGAGGATGCTGAGGATGGGAAAGGAGACATCAAACCGAGGCAGATGGGATGAAACAATGGCACAATGCAGTGCGTCTGTGACAGGCTGCACCAGCTGATCAAGGCAACAGCAATTTACTGGCGATGAGAGGAGATCTTGCAAACACCAAATGTTACCAAATAGCAGAGCTTTGCTTTTAAAATTACTATAATTTGTCTCCTGACAGGATCTATATGAGCAGTTTCGTTGTCTTATTATCTCCTCTATGGATGTAGCAACAGTGACTGCCTTTTATTTTCCCAAGTATTGTTCTTTATTAACTGGAACACAGAACATTACTCAGTGACATGTCAACTCCTGCAATTTACTATGTAGGATATGTTGTCTACATCCACTTAGCTAATTAAGACAGTCACAGCAGTGTAGATTTCAGGGCAGATCAAACAGTACTGTGTTGATATGGGAAACAGAGGAAGACTAGTCTCCACCAACTCTGTTATATCATAATCCCTGTTCCTTCAGTCTGATTAAAACATTTCAACAAGAGCCTGGGCTGCCTACCGTGGTAGCGCCGTAGAGAGGCTTGGTGTAGAAATATCACAGCTCCCTCATTAGTGAGAGGGGATTTCATTTGGAATATCTCACCGAGCACTTTGAGAGAAGCGGCTGTATTTACATTTAAAAGATCCAAAGTGGCCGTCTGAAGCTAGCTACCTCTTTCCTTAATTGCTGGTTTCAGTTGTCCATGAATACATCCACTTTATTACTGGCTCTCATTACTGGACGGCACCGAGGAAAGTCTCTTTCTCCTCTGTCTCCATCTCCATTTCTCCCCCCTCTCTCCCTCTCTCTCTGTCTTCCTCTCCAGCAGGGCAGGTCCACATCAGAGTTCTCCCAGTGGCCAAAAGACACAAACAATCGAGAGGGATTAGACTGTAATCCTGTTTTTACTTTCATCTGCCACATATTCAAAGGAGAAGCTCTGTGAAGCATGGAATTCTTGAAGGATGTGCTCCATGGAAAAATAAGGGGAAGCACTGTAAACAATGCAACGGGATGGGGATTACAAGTTTTAAATGACAAGAAGACAATGAGCTTGACAACAGACGTAGACTTAGTCTATACTGAATAAATCCTCGCTTGCTCGTGGATTTACAGTGGAGGATGGTGTAGAAAGTGAACAATGTGAGGTCACTTTACTGAAGATACACATTAACCTTCTGAACCTCTTTCTTTATTTACAGACAAGATAAGTTTGGCCACTCAGAGATGCCATTTAATAGCATTTACATGGTGCTCTACATGCTCCAGGTGAGCTATTTTTTGTGGTTTTTGTGACTGCTATTGTTTTTCTTTTTCAACTAATAATTAATATTGATAAAATGCAAAACGCTTCTGAGCCACTGGTGAATTACCAAAGGGCTTGCCAACCTCCTATCCTCACCATCCAGGACCAAGCACCAAACCTGGGGCAGCAGGGCCTTCTCCAGAGACGCTCCATCCCTCTGGAACATTTGTGACTGCCCCAATCTGTCTACGTTCAAGAGGTGATTTAAAACTCACATTTTATGTTTGATTCAACCCCTGTGCTGTTTTGTGCTCTATAAACAAATTGTATTATTATTCAGATTGCTCTCTTTGGATGCTGACGGTGAACAACCTGTTTTCCCTGGCTAGCAGGCCTCACAGAGAAAAAAAGAAAAGAAAAAAACATTAAAGAAGGAATTATTTTTATTATTTGGAATCCAAACAGTTCATTTGACACATTCACAGTTGTAGAACAAAAAATATAACAGTTGTCACGCCCTCTGTCATCACCACTGGTTGATGGGAAATACATGCCGGGATACTTGGGAGCCCGAAGCCTCTTCAATAGAAAAAGGCAGAGCAGGAACATTTCTGGGCATTTGGGTCGTACTTGGCTACATGCAGACTTCAAATTGGAAAAGAATTCAAGCTTTGAATAAGTCCAGCAGAACACAAGAATGCAGATTGAGAAAGGGCTGGTCACTCAGCTGTGGGCTACATCTGAGCCCTGTGTTTTACCTACAATCTGCACACTGGAAAGTCATGCAGCTGTCAACGAGCACTTCCTGTTTGCAATCTTAACATGGTTGTACAGACAACTTTCATTGGATTACTTTTGATATCACTGGAAAGAGTAAGTTGCACCGATTCTAGATGCATGTGACTCTGAGAGTAAAGATTTTTGATGCAAAGAAATGCTTAGAAGATAACATAACATTTGAGACTTTTCTGTAAAACGCGGCAGTCGTGGCAGCATCAAACAACTGCAGCAATGCAACTGTGCAGTTGTTGTAATTCTTGTGGGCCCCTAAGAGTTCAATGCTGAGTAATCTAAGCTGGTGTGTATCACCGCTCCCCTGCCTGCAGGTCCCAAAGGGGAGATTGAGACTGCCATATCAACACAGGAATGACCTTGTTTCCCTCAGGGTCCACCCCCTGCATCACACAAACACATTACAGCCTGGACAACCCACACCTGACCTGTGTCACTCAACACGAGCAACACATGCACACACACACTGGCCTGAGCCAATCCGACACTGGCACGACGGAGAGAGGTCTCCGCTATATCCTGATGTTGAAGAAAGTCTGGGTGTACGTTTCTGCTTAATTTGGAATAAACAGAAGAAGCTAACAGGTTAGGTAGCATGAGCAGTGATGGCCACCATGGCTGAACAGATAAAACAGAAAGTGGCAAATACTGCAGAGACACTTCACAGGCAGTAAACCCAACAAAAAACATGGAAAAGTGGAGTAAAAAGTCACCACCACTACACAAAGACATTGACCAATGTTAACTTTGAGCATAAAACATTTCATGATTTATTGTAGGAATGTGCTGCTCATTCAGACACTAAAAATATGATTTAAACCAAAGTGAGCGTGAAAAAAAGACGAAGCTTTGAAGAGAAATGTGAAAAGTGGCTCTGAGACTGTGTTCCATGTGGCAAATGTGTGCAGAAATTACATCTGTATCATTTATCACATTCTTTAGAGTGCGGCACAGGCTGCGTTGTCTAGCTGTCAACACTTTGCTCAGCCCAAAGCCCCAGGATTACACAGGAGCTGATGGCTGTCTGTCAGAAAGAGAGAAAACCTGAACGAATCCAGCAGCCGGAGGAGGAAGAGATTGTTGAGTACATATCGAATTTCAGACTTTAACCACAGACCAGCAGGTAGAGTTAGCGTTTACTGTATTTCCTTTGGACACATTCAAGTTTTTCAGCTGTTTCATTTCTTTTGTTTATAAGGTGGTCACTAACCACTGCTGTGGGTCACTCTCTCTCTATGGGACAATTTCCTCACTAAAGCCCAGGTCCCCAGGAGACCATGAAAACCACCTTCATGTACAGGGTCCAGGTTACCTGCAAACCATCATCTCTGCATCTTCTTAAAGCGTTCCACACAACTTCCTTTGATTCCAAACCATTTGCATCATCAAGCTTACACTCTCAAACCTAGAGGGAGGTGTGCTCTGGTGCACGAGACTGATATGATGATATGATAGACATTCAAAATTGTAAAATGTATAATAACGTGAATAGCTTCAGAATGATGGATATGGGGGCAGACAGTGTTCCAAAGACTGATGTTTTGGCAACAACATACCTTTTCCATAGTTTAAAAGAGTTAAAGCATTTCTCCAGATGAAATAAAGAAGTATATATTATAAGCCTCAAACCTAAATGACCCTGTATCACACTCACAGAGCCCAACTTATTATACATATTACTGCACACTGTATACATGTCGTACTCACACTCATACGCGCACATTATCACACCTATATGTCAATGTACAGACAGTCATATACAACACATGTACATGTCTGTTTTATCTGTTCTGTAGTTTTAATCCTGATTCTGTTTCATCAACTCAGTTGTTTGGCTGTTTGAACATGAATTTAAAAACCTAACCAGGAATGAAGGCTGCAAATATATCACATCTGTTGCATTGCTTATCTGTATGTAATAATGTTCATCTGTATGGTGAGCAAATCAGAAACATTCATCGGCTCCCAGAGCAATATAGATCCAACTTCTAAATTTGACTAATAGTCATTAAAGCATTAAATGGTTTATTACAGTCCAGCCGGAGCTCTCAGATCATCAGTTGGCAGTTTTCTAACTGGACCTAGAATAAGATCCACATCAGTCCTGCTTGTTGACCTGACACCAGTTACATATGTTTTGTTTTTAACAGTAAGTTGAAAGATTTTCAGTTTTCTCAGGTTTGTGATCAGTTACTCTGTGTGTCTGTCTGTGAATGTTTGGTTTGTGGTGGATGATGGGTTTGGTGTTTTTCTCCTATTTTCTGTTTTTTCTCTTACTAATTTTATGAGAAGTAACAGGTTATATACATACTGTATACATCTGACATACAACAAAGCACAATGGATTACTTGTAATAAAATGTGATATGTAAATAACATTGCCTGGTCTTGCCTTCATCAACGGGAGCACAGAAACTGTCCAAATCATCTTCATAATTCCTCAAATTCTTGGGCTTCTTCTTTCGTCACACTTCTCAGTGTTGCAAACCACCCAGAATATATTATGCTCACTTCATACCATCTTCTCTTCACTCTTATACCTTCTTTCCTTCCCTTTTTTCCCTCCTGACACCTGGGATCCATCTTGCCTGGGGTCCAGCCATCATCCAGGTCCCCTTTGAAAAGCAGAGATGGAAGTGAGGCCTTAAAACTTTATGGTGAGAGCCTTGGTACCACATGCCGTTTCAGTAGCAGTGCTGCTAGCGGGCCCGCCGATTTATGGCTCATGACACGCATATATTTAATTTGTAACCAAACACTTCCTCTTCCCCTCGGTTTCCTCAGAACTCTGGGACACGTCTTGTTTTCTCAGGTCAGGGGTTAAACAAAGGAAACATAGTGCTGGCTAGCTGAAGGGCCAGAGCCAGGGGGTGTGAGGGTAGCCTGCACCTCTGAGGCCAGGCCAGAGCAGACTGTGGGACACATCGGGGTTAAAGGTTTAGCTGTGATATCCGGCAGGAGGGCTAGACCACTGCGAAAACCTTAAAGTGGACAGGGAGCAGGAATCAGACCCTTTTGCATTTTATATAATGACATCTGAACATAAACTGCTGGATCATCTTACACCTCCCTCTCTGTAAGAAGCCCTCCCTGTTGTTGGCCGTGACATCTTTACTGCCCCATTGGCCATAAACCCCCCGAGGGGCGGTCCAAACACAGTTACACGCCCCACTAGCTCTCCACCTCTGTGCGGCAGTGTATAAACATATAAGTTTATTTAGTGTGAATGTCCCGCAGCGCTCACTGCTCGTCCCGTTTATAAAACTCAGCAGCCAGTGTGGACATCAGTACTGGATTTACTGGTTGTTATAAAGAACTGTTCCTCTATGCTGACTCGCAGAATTGGGGGGGGGGGGGGTTATCCACTGCAACAGCATGCTGCAGAAACCCCGGAGTTACTGTAACACTCATCTGCATCTGATCAGCTCTTTTCAAATATAACTGGCGTGCAAAGTAGACTTGCTAGGTTCAGTTTAGAAAATGCTTTTAGAAAACACTGCATGTCCAAATACCTCCCAGCAGCCCCTAGAGTGTGCAATTTTCATCGATAGACATTTTTAGATATACGAAATTGTTAGTCTTAAGCCCCAGATTTATTTCTCTAGAGGAGGTGGGGTGATTTACCCGCCGTGGTCAGTGACTTTAATCCAGTCTGGAGGGTGTATGCTGGTGATTTCTGATGCCCATCCCAGTAATAATTACAGCAGCATGGATGCAGGATACTACTACTTATTCATCTACTTTTTTATCAGCTTAGTGTAAAATTTGACTTTTGTGTAAAAATAAGGGAAGTCAATAATGTGTTTGCTAATATGATAGACGGAAACATCTAAAAACACCTATGGTTCCTACTGGGGAACCAATAAGATCACAATAAATAAATAAATAAATAAAACCATCAGGAGAGCAAAACCCCATAAAAGCTCATCAAATGCTGCAGGTACTGGTATTTTAAAAGTTTACCAAATGAGCTCTCACCAGTTCCTGTTTCCAACGTACCCATAGATATACATACAACTATTACTTGGTTACTTTCATAATGAAGATAACTTAAAAGAGAGATAATGATATCTTCAGTAAGTTTAAGTGTGTTTCATGTCTGTGTGTTAAGAGTTATGACACCAGGAAGGAGTATGATCAACTCTCCAGCACGGCCTGATGGTGGCGTGAGAGGAAACGTTGTGCCTGACACCAAAAACATGAGGGTTCATCTTCAGTGTACCATGAATTACCAATTCAAATTCCATGAATATCTGTCAACCAGTCTTCAGTATTTTATGGACAGACATGTCTCTTTCAAGTCTGAAACTACAAAATGAGTGTCCAATATGGATAGGGATCATCCTCTGGAGGAAAAAAGTGGGAAATTTGAAAATTCATCCATCCATCCAATCCAAATTTAACGATAATTCATTCATGATTTAACGGACAGACAGACGAACATCATCGTCCTTAAGACTTGCCACTGATACATGAAAAATATGAGATGATGGACAGAAAACTATGTAAAATACTTCTCAAATGGTACAAAAATTGCCTCGACCAAGTGCTACAAGTGCCTTAACTGAACCATTAAAAAGTTAAATCATCTCTTACAGTAGTTGCTATGAGAGGATGTTGTAGGAAAACAAATGAAATCCGTTGTCAGCTGCATTTTTAAGATACGATCTGTCTAAACATTTTACAGCTTACAGTAAATTATGTTGATAAAAACTTTACCAATTTATCATTATTTGGATGGCATGAAGTTTCTCTAACGTCAATTTCAAGTCAATAGTGTATAAACATAAAACATATTTAAGCAGCAACATTTTTATCCACAGAACACACTGTCAACAGTTTTGATAGGAACTATTTCTCCGATAGAAAACACTTCCACTGATTATTATATTTAAATGCTTCCATCAGAGGTAAGAGAGAGAATATGTTTTTTTGTCCTTTCGCTCATTGCAACAATGACTGGATTGGTGAATTAGCTAAATAAACTTGTTAAACACTGAATAATTTAGTCTAGACACAAAGAAGTCGAAGCAGCTATGAGAGAAAGCGTATCTTTATATTACATGAAGAGTTGCAGCCGGAATCCCTCTCCACTCCATCTGCTCGGCCCAGAGAGCTGCCAACTACAGCTCAGCAACAGCACATAACACATCCACTCATTAAATCCACGCTCGCATCCACATTCAGCACCACACACTGTATATTCATTTAAGTTTAACTTTGTTTCCTGGAGAAACAGTCAAAAATAAATAGTCTGACCTGCATATCAGTAGCAACAAATAGGAAGTCTGTTACATGATCATTTAATGTGAAATCAGATGAAATGATCTGCTTGCAGCCAACAGAGTGAGGCTCTGTGCTATAAACAGAGCTGAGGCTGAGGTCTGGGCTGCCTTTATAACTCCTGTCTCGTTTAGAGGCGTCTTTATGAGCCATTGTTCACCATATGGGGCACGTTAAAGCCAGGGACAGCAGGTAAATCACAGGCCTGGGACCAGCACACACACTCCAGCCAGCAGACTCCAGGAGGATGTGGCCAGCAGCATGTGTTGTATGTGTGAGAGAGAGAGAGAGAGCGAGAGAGAGAGAGAGAGACAGGTAAAAAGAGAGAAGCATAGAGGAAGTGGCTGGGGGCTGGTGTTTGTGCGTGTGTGGTGTGTCTGTGTGTGTGTGTGAGTGAGAGAGAGAGAGAGAGAAAGAGAGAGAGAGAGAGAAAGAAAGTGTGTGCTTGTTGGTTGGTTGGTATTGCTTCAGTGTTGACATTGAGGCTGGTTGGAAAATGAATCCTTATTTATTTATTTACTCTCTTATATGTATTTATGATGATGATAGATTTGTGGTTGAAGAGTATCGTCTGTATCCACCAGTCACCAGTTTGACATGTTTTGTCCAATCAAATTATTATTAGTGACATTTTTATGAAATTCTACTAAATGCAGACTCATTATTAAATATATCATCATTGGCATAAACAAAGAAAAATATAAAAGAAAAGTATAATTCAGTAATTAAAATCAGTAAATTCTTCATTTTTGTAAAGTTATTTATATTGTTAGGTTGTTTACATTTGAATTTGTTAAAGGAAAAGGCTGCTTAGCTCACTATAACTGTGAAAAGATAATTATTATAACAATACTTATAGAATAATGAGATTATTTAATGATGATCAAATTAATTTTATTGGTTCATTCATCCATATTAATAACCCTAACCTCACATACACAATATTAGTTTATACGTTTTATTCATTTAATTTTGGCACACATGGTCTTCCATACACTGTCTTTCCATTGCTGATGAAGAGTTCCCCATAAAATGACTCAATACACAGTCTTAAAGCATCCGTCCCATGTCCAGTTTAGGAAGCTGTAGCTGTTGTGCACACCTCTTCTTCATCTATTCTCCCCTCCCTTTCTCCCTCCCCCGTTGCCGGGCTGCTCACCAGCAGGGGGGCCTGTAATCCCAGCAGCACCATTGTGCGGACCGGCAGGTATTTCCCCCATCGCCGCTGAGCAGCAGACTCAGCTGACTGGCAGCGCTGTGGGAGCAGGAGGAGTTCTCCTCCTCAAAGCCTGACTTCCTTACTTCCTGTCTGTCAGCTAGTCTCTTCTTGAAACACAGAACAATAAAGACAAAGATATTTGTCGCACCGATCCGGTACCGCATTATTCCTAAGATTCACATTTCAAAGTAGGAGTGTGAGAAAATTGTGCGTTCATGTGGATGTGTATGTGTGCTTAGGTGTTTGGCTGTTTCATTCTTTCCTTCATACCTTCCATCAGCCTCAGAGATTACCACTTAGTCTCCAGCAGGTTTCCATTCAGACCAGTGGAGGGGTACACTTATTTAATCTTGACTGATCTGGCCTAACCAGTGAGTGGTTAATGTCCTGTGAGTGTGTGTGTGTGTGTGTGTGTGTGTGTGTGTGTGCTCACGCGCGCACTGGGGGCCTCCTCTGATCCTCACAGCTGTACCCTTTAGAGAAGAGGTTTCCAAAATAAGGTTGGGGGGCTTCCAAGGGTCCTTGAAGGGGTAACAAAAGGTCCCCAGAAATTCCACTATATTTTACTTTTGGACATCCTCACTAGAAAAACAACAGTATCAGTGATTTGTTCCAGATCTGTCTTTACATGTTTCTGATAAACATCCACTTGCAGTTGTGAGCATAATTACAAAGGAGGAAGTACTTTTGTTATATCCTCATAAAATATCTTCTATTAATTTCTTCTATCAAGTTCTATCAATTATAACACTGTACTTACCAAAATAAAAGCTGAATGCAGTAACATTGAAAATATATCAGAGACAGGTTTATTGACAAGCCAATAATTCATCCAGATTATATAATCCACTTTATTTGAAGGTCAAACTGAAAGTAAACTGAAACATCAGTGACAATCCCTCATTGCACATGAACACTGTGAGTGTACACCACTACAAAAAGCACGGCAGGTCAAAGTTGAACCAGGAAGTTGGTTTATGTTTACAACAGACAGTCTGTATAATTTTACTATTCGCCTTTGTTTTCTCTTCCCAGTGACTGCAGCTAACCTGGAGGTTTGTTTATGACCCGTCTGATTGACTGACTGCTCCTCTTTTTTTGTCCCATCGGACCTGTTTCATGGGATGTTGCTATATTCTGAGATGTCAAAAATGACTTCAGTATGTAAAATGTAGTCATAACACATAGTGCCAATTGCCAGAGCTCTTAAAATAAAAACTAAATTATAATAAACTGCAGTTTTGTGCATCAGTCTCGATGCTTGTAGCACCCAGATAAATAGATAACAATAGGCACTGGGTTTTAGTGCAAGTCATACACTATCAGTGTGTGTTGCCCTGGGAGACAGGCTGCAGTGGATGGTTGGAATATTAAACCATGTGACTTTGACACAGTGACAGTTAAACCTTGACCACAAACTCTCTGCTAACCCTTATCTGAGTATTTTAGTTGCCTAATCTTCACCAGAACTTCACCAATGAGTTGACAGATCAGAGATCACTCATTGAGCCTTTTTTTTGTTTTGGGAGATAACGACAAGTGTCCCATCTCGCTGGTATGAGGACTTATTGTTTAAGTTACTAATGACAGAATGTATTGTAAAGAACATTATCTGAGGTTTTACTCTCACCACTGCTGTGGCAGATAAATGAGTGATCATTTTTGTTGTATTTGTGCATCCAGAGCTGATGCAGAGAGGTTCTTAGTGTTGCTACAGTAAATGTAGTGAGCGTAACTTGGGCTCTCTAAACAGTGGCACATTACTGTAGCGGCCTGTTAGAAGTTCTGTCCTGCTGCCTGTGGCCTTTGCAGCCCTGGTGGGGCGCATTTGTCCCCCCTGCACCGCTGCCCTGCCAGTTGGCAAGCCTAAGCCAGGAAACTGTCAGTGTCGATTGAGCTGAGTGGAGGAGGTCCTGCTAAAGGAGCCTTACTAGTTCCAGGGCCCACCTCTGTTTCCAAAGCATGGGAATAAAGAGCTCTGCATTCCACAGGTCTGAGCTGCCAGCTTTCCCCCTGCCCACAGTTCACGGGGAGCCCTGAATGAGATTAACAAAAGCGTTCTGTTGGACCCCTCTTGGCCGGCTTCCACGTCAACAGCTCGCAGGGTCAGGGGTCACACTAACTACATTCATTCCCAGCAGACCCCTTGCTCCAAACACAGGCTGCCAGTCGCACAAACTCCCAGCTTTTCCTCTAATCCCCCGAGATATGTCTGATCTCTCCACATGTTTCTGCTCAATTAAAGCAATATCACACCTTGCAAATGGAACAGCGAGAAAGAGAGGGAAGCAGACGAGAGCGCGGCCGCAAAGACGAACAGAGGAGAGAAAGTGAGAAAAGCGAATGAATGGAACACGGAGAGTAAAAGAGAGAGAGGATAATGGAATTATTAATCTGCTCGTGTAAGGCACTAACACATGAGTCTGCGCACCTGATGAAACACCGGAGGCAAAAGCTCAATAGTTGATGGAGGACACATGATTGGCATGGTAGTAAAGAGAATACACACATGCAGCACACAGTGAGCGCTTATTCACAGACACACCTGCTCACTGCTTTGGCTCAACTAGAAGGTGTATTTGAAATCCATCCATGTATTTCTTCTTTATTTCTTCAACAAAGATTCGTATTTCTACATCAGATTTGTTGAATATTATAAAGCACCAAACCATTGATTTTTAATATTTTAGCAGTATTTTAGTGATTTATTTTCCTATACTGTTACAGAGAGTGATTTCTGTACAATATGAAAATGAAGTTGAAACTTGCCTGCACTACAGTTCACCTTTCTTGCATTATTTGTGTCAAAGTAACATTATAATTATCTAGTATTTCACTGGAGACAATTCAGGTTAATCTGCATGTAAACTGAAATACCAGGAAATAATACTGTGTCATCAATTACAAAATTTAAAGCTACAACAATCATTTTTTTCATATGAATAATGGCTCAAATGATTGTGTGTGATTCTGCAGCCCTACTGAGGGTTTTACCATCCTTCAGCTCATTGTTTTGGGTGCAACGTTACTGTTTAGATTCAGTCTCACCTCTCTCATCAACCTCATTTCCAACCACAGCAGGAGAGGAAGAGTGAATATTGCACCTACATTCGTCAGGTCACCAGGAACATTGCTAGTGATGCTCTGTGTCTGCTGGATTCGTTAACAGGTAAATATGGATTTGTAAATATATCAGATGTGGGTGTGATTTTCAGCCTGTTGTGCAGCTCTACACCCGAGTTATCAGACAGATTTTGAGTGATACAATAATAATTGTTTCTCATACCTTACAGAAACGAATAGCACATTGTTTGCAAGTTTTAGGTCCTAAAACTCCTTGTCGACATCCTCGTCTTGCTCGCTCACAAGGGGCTTCATTCACTAATATGTGTATAGAAATGTTCTTACTTTGTGCACAAAATAAGTGCACACAGAAAATTACCGTCAAATCATTCTAAATTGACAGGTGCATCAGTAATTAGCGTACTACCACACCCTCATTTCTCTACATAAGGGAAGCTCTGTTGGAGCGCTGCAGCAGTGGAGAGAGCTGTCACTCAGCTGTAAAGAGGGCCGTGATGGTAAAAATGTAGAAAAACTTTTTGGATCAGAAGTAGAAGCCAGAAAAGGCAGATTTGGCTGGTAAACATTTCATTGGCACAACTGTTGTCACAACTGATTGTGAATCCTGTATACAGTCTTCAAACCTGTTGCACCACTACGCAGTACGTCTGTAACACTATAAAAAGTTGGTAAATGTGTAGATCCGTGTTATTGATCTAAATAAATCTCTACTGCTGGCTGTGATGTAGTGAAAGCAGAGCGTCCCTCCCTGAACCAGCTGCATATATCACAACCACATCTGATGCTGTCACATTCCAATATGAAAGGAACTCTGATATATCAGCTATTGTCATCTAAAAGTGTGAACAGGACAATTTTAATTTATTGATAATTTCATTACATTTATGATGATTGTTTATGGTTTACATCTTAGCTATTAATTTTATAAATAAATTGTGTATTAGCAAATTTCAAACTTTTAAAAGTTGCATATTTAGGCCCAATTATTTTTTAAATAATTGTGGTTCTAATATACTGTTTACATTGAATTAATATTAACTAATATGTGGGGCGTTTATGATTTGTGTGTACATATGGTCAGGCAGAGTAAGAACAAATTCAGGTAAGAACATATCGATGAATCTCAGATTTGTGCTTAAAACATTCGTACAAACAGTTTAAGCACAGATTTGTGCGTGAACACTGTTTGTGAATGAGGCCCAATATTTTAGTGAATCAGTCCTCTGCCCTCAGTAAACATGGAGTCTCTGCTCACAGTGTGAAAAAGTCACTCTGTGTTTTGGCTCACAGAGGAGGAACGTCTACTCTGTCCTGCATCTGAAAGCAGTTAGC
Source organism: Thunnus thynnus (assembly GCF_963924715.1). Lineage (NCBI taxonomy): Eukaryota > Metazoa > Chordata > Actinopteri > Scombriformes > Scombridae > Thunnus > Thunnus thynnus. The sequence goes on from NC_089518.1 coordinate 6,405,680, forward strand.
CCAAACAGCAGCGGTAAACCAAACTGGACAGGGAGAGACTCTGAGGGGGGAGAAAGAGAGTGAGAGTAGAGAGATATATAGAAAAGGGGATGAGGGTGAGGTTGGTGGGGAGGTGGGGATGGTTGGTGGGGGTTGTTCACAGAGAGGATCATACATTACTTTTTTCTCCCCCAGTATTTCTTGTCCTTGATCTCCCTGCTTTTCTTTAAGCTGGATCCAGAGCCCCGCCCTCCTGCCGAGTCTTTAGCCCAGAGGAGGGGAGGCCTCGGCCAGCTGCAGGCTTCACTGGAGCCCTGTGCGCAGAGGTGGAGGGGGTGGTGGAGGGATGCAGGGGGGTGGTGGGGGGGAGGGGGTGGAGGGGGGTGTGTTGTAGTGGATGGAAGCAGAGACACAGAGAGAAAGAAGCCGAGAGAGGCAGCCGATGACAGCGTGAGTGCAGCATAGGATATTGCACTCAAAGACACAACACGGGACCCTGAGAGATTGAGTTTCAAAGCAGGAAAAAGAGCGCAGGCTTTCCACTTCCGCTGCTCAGACTGTCCGAAAACGGTCAGCAGTGGTCAAATGTGAGATGCCAAATGTACCCTGTAACACAGTGTATGACAGGACAGACCCAGAGGTTGTAACAATAGTTTAAGTGAGTTATTAATAAGTGTTATTAAGGCGTAATAGCTCATTTATAAGCCATTAATAAGAAAACATTTGGGTCGCCAGGTTGCAAATGTTTGTAGTGTCTGAAGAAGGATAAACACCAACCTGGCAACCCAAAGTCTTATTAATGACTGATAACTGATCTATAAGGCATTAGTAAAAACTATTAATAACATACAATCTATTAACCATTATACCCTATTATGAAGTGTATGAAATCTTTTGTATTGTGTTTTCAAAAGTATAAGAAGGGCTGCAGATGTAATCATTATTTTCAATACTTTTTTTTGATTATTTGATGAATAATTTGGTCTATAAAATATTAAAACATGTCTACACCGATTTCCCAGATGCCAAGGTGACATCTTCATATTATTTTTCTTGTCTTAAACCCTTTAATTTTCAATTTATGATGATATGAACCAGAGAAAAGCTGCAAACTCTCACATCCGAGAGGCTGTTAGCAAAAAATGTTAAATGAATAGATTCACTGATCACCACGATTGTTATCAATATGACATCATGTCATTTCAGCTCTAAAATTGACAATAACAAAATGATAAATATGTTTACATATTTTTTTTTTTTTCAAAAATAAATTTTAAAAAAATCAAGATAATAGTTTTCACCGACTGCACATCAAGAGACCTAAAGTGGAGTCTGGAGCCAGAGGTTGAGAAACAGTATTAATCCAAGCAAAGTGTCAGTTATGACACATTCAACCATAAATTCACAAAGTGTGCATGTAGGTGTTAATATGTCATTTTTTCCCATTTAGTAAATTCACAACCTTGACAATTTGTAAATGCTGAATGTATTTTACTATTAAGACTAAAAAATGATTAAATGTTACTCTACATTTTCAATTGAGTGAAAAGTAATGATTTGATTATCATAAGTGAACTCTGAGCTCTTGAATCCCTCAGAAATTAAACTTTATTCACTTTATCGCAGCTCTAAACTTCACATCAACATGTACAGCTGGTCTGTTTCTTCTTCTGCAGGTCCAGAGGAGGTGTGAGCTGCTAGGTTTAGGAAATTGTCCCCCTGTCATCAACAGAGGGCGCTAGGACTCAATATGTGGATCTACTCAAATTGAGCCAGAAAAGCATGTTTTTTTTGTAAATTAATATTTGCTGTGAAAACTTCTATTAAAAAAGGGTTATGTCTGATAAAATGAGATGATTCAGGGATGGTATAAAACAAATTAAAAATGTTGGTTGTGTGGATTTTCATGTGTGTGACATCCAGGCAGCATCATGTCTAGCAGGGTTAAGTTGGATCACTACTGTGTTGGTGTGAAGGGAGATCCAGTTGCTCAGATGCAGCTGAATCACATTTGCGAAAAAGGAGGAAGAAAAAAAAAAACAAGATCACAGACATCCTCTCTCTAGTGCAAACACTCAGTGAACCAGCAGCATTACCATAAGGCGCAGCTCCAACATGTGTAACCAAACAGTCAAATCCCAGAGATGGTGTTTTATGATCTGTTTGATAACTTGTGTGAAACAGCACTCCCTGTTCATTTATAAATCCCTGGTAATCCTCGAGAGGTAGTGACAGCTGATTTAGAGACACTCAGGGCTCTGTTGGTGAAGATAAACTGAGCTACTTTCTAACAGCGAAGTCTGCTGAGGGCCTACAGAGTCTAAATCACTCTTTAAAGAGACAGGGAGCCTCGGCGTCACCAGGGGCCGCGGGGCCACGGTCAGCCCGCACTGCGTTAACTTCATATAATAAGAGTCTGCCTCGCTACTGTGTTGGCGGCGGCCGGACAGAGAGGTTCTCAAAAAAAGTTTCCTGCAGGAAAGAAAGGGAGATAATTCATACATCTAATGGGAGCCATAAATCCCAGTATTAACTTCACCATGCCGCATAGGAGGGCACGGCCCAGAGAAATAAGAGACAGATGAGGGCAGGGAAGAAAAAGAAACATCAATTAAAAGGTAGAAGTAGAGCGGAAGGGGAGGGGGGGAGGGGGAGTGTGGTTAACAGAAGACAACAAAACGAGGAGGAGAGATCGAGGTTCGTATCGAGACATGATCCAGACAATCGAAAGAAGAGGAGGGGGGCACCACAAAGGGAGAGAGGGTAGAGGGGACTTAGGGGTGACGGCGGGCCCCGGTGCAGGGTTGAGACAGGAGGCGAGAGGGGCCTGGTGGCAGGGCCCGGGCCTGGGTGGTGCGGCGCTAACAGGCCCCCGGGGACCCAGCGCTGCAGGACCATATGGGGAGCAGTGAAAGGGAGAGGAGCAGCGGGAGCCCCGGGCTGACAAGCCACCGCTGCCCCTGCTTCAGCTGTTCCCCTGGAGCCCCGGGGACCTGGGGATTAGAGGCACACAACAAAGACAACACATACAGGACAACACACACACACACACACACACACACACACAGGGTGGACGCCAATAGAAGGAGTCCATCCACTAATAGTACAACAAAGACAGGTACACACTGAAACACACACACACACACACACACACACACATATAAACTCATTCACACACAGTGCCAAAATAAAGCAGAAAGTCCAGAATCCATCCACTTATGGTCTGCAACAAAGACGACACACACACATGCACGCACACACGCATGCAAACACACACAAACATGCGCGTGCACACACACACACACACACACACACACAGCGGACACAGTGCCAGTGGGAAGTGGCGAGGCCAGATTCAGTCCACTTATCTTCTAAATGATGGGCAACCTTAAAATGCAACATGAGCACTTAGACTATCAGAAAGAGAAAATGTTTATCTGGATTATAGAAACCACTTAATTTAGAGGTGTGAAAACGAGCTCACCTGATAATCCCTCATCACACAGGAAAACTGCGTGCATGCCACTATGATAAGTACGGTTGATGCTTATAACAGATAATTCAACCGTTCTTCTTTGTTGTCTTTTCCAGATAAGTTTGGCTAACCGCGGGGTTTGTTTGAAATGTAATCTCCTCTTTCCTGTCCCTTCGGACTCTGTTGTAGCGATGTTGCCACATTCCCAGATCTCTGCAGTTAACTTGATAAGTTCTTATAACCAATAGGAAGTACGGCCAAACTTATGAAAATGAGATACAAATTGTAACAAATCAGAATTCTCCTGGTAGTTAGAGCATCTTCAGGTCCCATAATGTGTCTGAAGGAATCAGAATGTGCAGGCAGGGCATCATTTTGAAGGGGATTTGATCAAATAATTTTGGATTTATTCATTTGTATTTCAGTTATTTGTACAGGAACCATGTACAAAGTGCTATGCTACTAATGCTACTTGACATCAGCTGTTTCTTGGCATTTCTAAATCAAAACATACAGTCACAGAACAGCACTGAACGAGCAAAACAAACAGAACATGACATATAATACAAAATTATACGCACACAACGCCAGCTAGAAGTGTGTATTAGGCTTGATATTGTATATTTGATTGGATTGCTAAACAGTTAGCGTGACTTAGTGAGCCTGGAGCCTCTTGAGCACCACAGTGACACAGAGCTGTAGTGCTGGCCTCCACCCACACCTCCCTCACCCGAGCTGTCAGATCAGGAGGCAGCGGACAAGGGGAAAATGAAAAGATTGGACCCGTGATATCTTTCCGCTAGCTGCTACAACCAACAAGTTAACAAAGTCATGCACAGTTTTATATGATGAGAGGGGGGTTAGCTAGTTGCCCCAGATCATATTTCAGTTGATAAATTGTTACATTTGACTCACAGGGAGAGAAAAGTATTTTTGACATTTTACTCCCCAAAATGTTTTCAACACATATTTGAGAAATACTAAACAGGGACACAGGACAACAGTTTGGAAAATGTAAAGAGGTACATATGCTATTCTCAAATGCATAATGGACACAGTGGCATTAGATGTCAATGGCAAACCCAGCAGCATCATTCAGGCAATAATGGGTACAGTATATAACTTCATATGATGGAAAAGGTAGTTTTGAAGCCACCTGCTCTGGCAATCTGCCAACTCCCTGTCAAGCCCACAACCAAACTTAATCTGCTCTTCCCTAAAACTCTACCCTGTGATCGAGCTGGTGAAAGTTACCTGTCTGGATCAAATAACGGATGGTGTTGGTGGTGGTGGTGGTGGTGGTGTGTGTGTGTGTGTGTGTGTGTGTGGGACCCAATCGGAAGCTTCACACCGCTGCTAAATCTACCCCATGGCAGCGAGTACCTGCTGCCTGCTATCTCCGTCCCTCCAGTAGGCCTAGCCCGAGGCCATGAAAGCAGCCTTGGCTAACATTAGGCTGCATTTCCTAGGGCTCAGTGAAACAGAGTACCACCTGTCCTCCTCTAATAACACAAAAAGTAGCTTTTCCCTCCTCTCCGTCTTCCATCTTCACAAAGACAATGAGCCGCTGCCTCTTTTACAACATGCATTGAGGTCGGGCTGACGGGCAAACCCTCCTTCAGGCTCAGGAGGAGGAGGAGGAGGAAGAGGAGGAGGAGGAAGGTGGGGGGGAGGGAGGAAGAAGTCAGTGGCAGCACCTGCAGTGTCACAGCCCAGCCTGCCTGTCAACCAAACCCAGCAACCAACCTCCAATCCATCCCAGTCACTGTGTTGCCTGTCTGCCATATTGAGTCTCGAGTCTTCTTCCCAATTCCCCCAGTTCAGCTCGGTATGACAAACAGCTAATTAATTTCCCTGACACCAGGAGAAGCAAGACTCAAGCTGAGGAGGAAGACTGCCTTTAGCAAAAAAAAGAAGTGGAAGTGGTGAGATTAATTCATGAAGCTCGTTTTTTTTTTTTCTTTTTTTTTTTCTCCTGGTAGTATTTGCATGAGGAGTTCTGGCTGTGGACTTCAGTATGCGCTGTCCTCTGCTCTCTCTCTCCTCCTCTTCACACACACACACACACACACACCAAACACACCTCTAATTCGCATTCACCTCCTCCTTGTCTGTATTTTCCTCAACTTTAGCCTTTGGCGCTCTCCCTCTCCAATGACCTCATACATCAATATGAACCAAAATGCATACATTACACTCATTAAAATTCATGTTCAATCCACTATATTCATAAGAATTAAGAAGTAAAATAATATGAGGAAAAAAGCAGGAATGTGGCTTTAGCCTTAATTAGCCACAGAATGAACTCTGCTTTACCTGTTGAATTCAAGCTATTTATGTAGATTCAAATAATAATAGTTGAGGCTGTAAATGTAGCCCTGTAGAAGCAAACGGATTGAAAAGGAGTGTTTACATCAATTTTTCAAAACTTGTGTTTACCGTCTGATGGAGATAAAGAATTTGAATTCTTCCGTTTGTCTCTTAAAGAGAGAGAGGAGACTGATTCAGCGAGGCGATTGATCTCATTATGCCACTGCTGAAATGTTTTATGGTCATTACATCACAGCCCTGCTTGCTCCACTGCTTTATCCGTATTATGATGTATCGGATTCAATTCCTCCCCGCCGCAGATATAGAGAGGATGTCTCCGTTTCAAGTCTGTCACATGAAACAGGCCATTATTAGTTTCACACTCAAAATGATGTACAGAACGGTTACTTTAGTGAAACGATTGGCCCTTTACTTTTAACGAGAGCGTATATCATAAAGCAATATCAGGGCAATAATCGTTCATCATTATTGAGACGACGACGCTGCTTTGGGGACCTGGCAGCGGAATGGAAAACAGATTTCCTTCAGGCTGGGGCGGAGGTGTTGGCGGCTGTGTTCGCTCCGCAGAAAGAGGATGAAATCTGATTTTTAGCCCATGAAACCCAGATTTAATGATTTCTGATCAGTGTGAACAGCAAGAAGCTGCACTAAACTACTTTCATTTTTAATTCCAGTGCAGCCCACGTGGTGCATATGTACAAAACCAGATCCTGAGGCAATCTGAACACTCCAACTGATAAATGTCATCACATTCATCTATGTGTTTTAGCATGGAGCAGCTACCAAAGACACTGAGGTCATGTGTCCGCAATTTTTTTTTCTAGCAACATTCTACAATGAAACATTTGATGAATACTTTATAAGCTGATTCCAGTACTTTTTACACTCAGTATATCAAAATGAGACCGATTATAGGCCAAAAAAATTATATTCTAACTTACAGATAATATAATCAAACAGACAACCGAATAAATAACATATGAAAAATGAAGGCGAGAAATATTCCAGTACATAATTCCCAGTAAAACCGTAACTTCTCGCAAGACTGTATGGATTAAACAAATTACATATTACATGTTAAACAGTGAGCTAACATTAGGCAGAGCCAGGCTGTTTCCCCTCGCTTCCAGTCTTTATGCTAAGATAAGCTAACGGTCTCCAGGTTGTAGCTTCATATTTTCTGTCATCTTTGAGAGTGATATCATTCTTCTTATCTAACTCTCAGCAAAAATGTAAACAAGCGTATTTCCCAAAATGTTCAAATCATTCTTTGAACTGAGTGTTTTAGCTGCTTAACCCTAATCATCATACCTTCACCACTATTCATTAGCCACAACCGCAGTATTCCCTAACCTTCAGCAAACAACAGATACTGTAGAATGTGAGTATTTCCAAATGTTGGCATTGAATGTTAAAATGATTATAATAATTGTATGTAATTGTCCAGTATTAACATTCTGGTCTGGCAGTAGGTTTGTTAAATCATCCGGAATAAGTGAAGTTTGGTGATGTGAAAATCTCGGTTTTGTCTTCCTGAGAAAAGAGAAGCAGAAGTGTCCCAGCTTGTGTGTGTGTGTGTGTCCCAGTCCCTGAGCGTAAGGTGAGAGGGTTGTTGTGCTCTGTGTTTTATTGCACTCCAGCCTGCAACTGAGCCAGACTTTTAATTGCAGTAGCGGTGGTGGGAGGGGCTGCTGGGGCGGCTCGTCACCCTGCTGCCGTGAGCTGGGAGTCAGGGCAGGTCCTGATCCTCTCCCCGGGGGCCCAGGGGCCCAGCAAACTGTCACCTCTTCCTCCTGACGCTGCACACCTGAGGCTCCTGGCCCTGACGCCAACCCCCACCACAACCCCCCACACCCCCCCGCCCCCCCCCCCCCCCATCCCCGGCCTTGCACCCGCCGGCCCTGCTGACATTATACAGCTCACAACGTCTGTCTATACGCGTCCGCTGATCAATAGGCTTGACTCGGAGCATATCGACGCTGGCATCGGCCTCATTGATCACATCCAGCCTCCATGGTTGGGTTTTCAAAGATAATTGGGCCCGGGAACCTGCCTCCTTATGAGTGACAGTGGGCTGAAATGATAATCAACTGGATTCAGTCCAAGTACAATCCCAGCAGGACTGGCTGGACTTGAGGCAGACGGCAGGGTTTCCTATTTTTAAAAGGGTCTTTTAGTTAAGCTGTAGCCTCCAACAGCCATTCAGGAATCATAAATACTGTATCTATGGCTAATGAAAAAGCAGCTAATATCACATCACACAACAATATGTGCAAGAATCACTAACAAAAGTGGCACTTTTATGATAAATCCAAATCGATCTTTGACTATAAATAACAAAATCATAATATGAGAGAAGCAAGGCATTGATTTAATACTTACGGCAGAGGTTCTACAACAACTAGATACCAAAAATATCCTCCCCCTGGACATTAGGTCCCCTCTCAAATTGAGTGTCTGAGAGATGATGTAAGGCTTTAATAAAAGGCCAGGCTACTTATATTGATATTCATTATTGCATGGCCTGAGCTAACCCCATTATGTTCCCATTAGGACTAATAACATATACAGCTAACTCATTTGTTTCATTTAGCCATTCTGCATATACAAAATTAAATGACACCGGATGGTGACAAAGGGAGACAGAGTGCTTTCACTTGATTCGCACACATTCTCAACCCGTGACGCCGTTTCAAAGGTCTTAAGAGAAAAGAGAGTCATCTGAATATCAAAAGAGATCTATGGAGGATAATGAGCATGCTAAATCAATATTTCATATGTGAAGAGTGAGATTTATTGTGTACATTGTGTGTCAAGCAATTCTGTTTTTTTTTTCCTGACACAAATTCTTAGCTGCTTTCCAGCAGGTAGCCACAACACAGGATCAGCAGCACCAGAATAGCTTCGCGAGGTAGTGATGTAGCTGGTGAATTGGGTGAATGACGGTGAGCCCAGGGCATAGGCCTATATATTCAGAGGATTCAAGAGGACTCAACCTGCTTTTGGAGGATGAAGGCTGCTAAAAATAAGCCAGAGGAGCAGAAATCACAGAGACAGAGAGAGAGAAAGAGAAAGAGGAGGAGCTGCCATCAGCAGGCTGGGCAGGGTTTTTGCCCCTCACTGATTTAAGCCAGAAAGCTCCCACATCTCAACTGCTGCCCCCTCTGCCCCTGCTGCCCCATCTCTGAGCCCAAACCCCCTGTGAGACACTGTGCCCCTGTGCTCAGGCTGTCAGGCCAGCACACCAGCTCGCTACCGAGAGGCATTATGCTAATGGGAGGGCCTCCTTCCCTCTCTCCCTCTCTCTGCGGCCCTTCACCGCTCAGTGGATCGGCTTGCCTTAGGGCCCTGCTGCTTGTTTTGACAGAGCATCCCCTGATAGTTGGGATTAGTCCAGCTTGTTTGGCTAAACTAGGAGAGGGGGATCTTAGGCTACTTTGAGTTTTTGGAGCTCCGCTGGAGCCAGATGCCTCCTGCTTTTATCCCCACCAGGAGAGGGCCTGCACCCCCCAAGGCCTGCCTACAGCCATGGGCAGCCATAACCATCCAGGCAGTGTCAG